>NC_137543.1:144187287-144822037 GCF_963082525.1 Nesoenas mayeri | reverse complement strand
TGCTTCAGTCTGATTTGCCAATATTCACTGACATTCCCTTTTCCACTAACTGTGCCTAATGCACACTCTTTCAGCCGCGGGGATAATTCCTTCTGTGGTCACCTGCGGGATGTCCTGTCCAAAAGAGCACTTGCCCTATAACCCAGTGCTGCTTCCTCTGGTGCCCTCTTGCTCTTCTAAACTATTTCAATGTTGGCTGCAATTGTATTTGTAGCCTGTCACTAAGATATATTAGAAGGTATTTAATGAATGGTTTTAAGTAGCTAAACAAATTGTACAAAGTGTTTGTCGTAACACTCTCCTTCTTGCTTCATGGAGCAGACTCAGTACTGCAGCTGAAACCTACATCTGAGTCCTTCAACTGTCCACTTTACCAATTTTCCTTTTTTCAATATCAAGCAGTGTGTTTAAAATGCATAGGTGGGCTAAAACATGCTTGCAGGAGTGTAAATGGATATTAGGTTATGGATCTTGATATACGGCCACTGTGACTTTGGCAAGATGTTTCACTAGTAGGTAGAGGGTTGGGTCGTATTTTCTGGTAGAGCTGTCATGATCCTATCTCATTACTTTTCATAATCCTGTTACTGAAGCACTGGGTAAGAGGAAATATACCGAGACTCAAGCGAACAGTTAAAATAGTTGTGCCTAATTGCACTCCTGGTTTGATTTTCCTGATGGACCAAAGAGGTTTGAGAAGTTACTTGATCCCTTTATGTGAAGTTTTGCTTTTTCTTGTTAAAGGATCAGTGTGTCAAAGAGGAAGGAAATGTGATTGCTCTCAAAATTATGGTGTCAGCTCATGCTCAATATCTTATAGAAGATGGGATGGTGACATTACTAAGCAATCAAAGTTGTATTTCAGTAAATATATTAGAAGACAACTGGCAAACATAGCGTAATCAAAAGCACTGCATTCCACAGCACTGTGAGATGTTTCACCACTACTGTTCTACAACAGAAATTCCTGTTAGAGCTATTTTGTACTGCTGTTTGGATTTATTAATGTGAACAATGATAAAACAATGTTAAAGGATTATCATTAAATAAAATGTCTGTATTTTCAGATTAAAAACAAAAATACTTGTCTGTAGCTATGTGTTTTGGGTTTTTTTGACAATGTAGCTAAACAACAATCCAAAAGAAGAAAATGCAACCACATTCTGGTTATTGATTCAACAAAATTATGTAGTAGGTAGGAAAAAATCTTCAATGCTCTTTAGTATTTCAGGTGTATCTAACAAAAATCAGTAGATAGTTATTATTATTTGTGACCTGAGGGAAGGCAATGTCTGCGTTCATTATTCTTTTCTTCCTTAACCCAAGCAGTGTGTCACTCTGAGTTCTTATTCTATACTGGATTATACTGATGGGTTTTTTTAAAGCTCAAAGTAGTCATGTATTTTGAACAAACTTTTAAAATTAAATCATTTTTATAGAAATACACATAAGTGAAAATTCAAGTCACTCTATGTGTAAGATAGGGATTATCCATATTAAAAGTAGAGGTTGCCTTCATTTTAATGTTACATTCTCTGTGATTTAAAAAGGCAATCTAATTTGACAAAGGACACTTGTTGTATATACTTTCTTTCAGGTAACCTTTGTCTTGAAGTAATTCCAATGAATATTGTTTAAAATGGTTGTCTTATACTTGGAGCCAAATATGAATTGGAAAAAGCCCCTTGAAAGGGGAAGCTTGTGGAAGAGACAGCAAGTAACTTTCTCTAGACAGTTTTTCTTATATAATGATTTTCAGGAAGGGAGTCCTAATCGATTATGAACAATGTCATTCCCATTATTGAGCAAGATAGGATTGGTGTAGATAAATAAACCCAATTACCATGTTCATTAGTCAGACACATCAGTTTAAATCAGGAAGAACATTAATTTTAAATGTTTTTACTTTCAGAATGTTCTGCAGATGTCCTTGAGTTGTTCCAGATAGTGCTTACTCACAAGGAAAGACTAGAGGAAAAAAACCCTACCTCGTGAAAAGAATTTGCTTGTGTACACTCTAATCACTGGGCTATACTAATTTTAATTCTTGACATTGTGTTATTCACTTTGTGCAGAAATTTTGTGAAATGCTTGACACACAGTCCACATATGGAATGGTTAATATAGAGATCTTCCCTTATGGAAATCTCCTCTTATTCCTGAAGAGAGATTTAAATTTCATGAAATACAAGTTTTTTCCTACAAGCAGTCTTGACTTCAGAGTCAGGGGAATTCCTTAAATTGTGTATGGTTCATGCTTTACAGGAAGCCATTTCTAGTAATGGCAATTATGGTTCCTATAATGGACTCCCTCTCTTCACATGATGGAAACCAATTCCTTTTTTTGAGGTATCCTTGGTAATCTGGCCTACATCAATCTCTTTCATGGCTGGCTGGGCATCTATGAGAAACACTTTGATTAATACTGAACTAGAATTAAAGTGAAAATACAGTAAGAAGTTAGTTAAACATTGAGTTTTATTCAGAGGTTGCCTATAGAACCTTGTTATGACAAATTAAGTCTTCAATCTAGATTAAAAACTTTCTTCTTATGTTAAAAAAAAAACAAGCAACCAAACAATAAAACTTATTAGACCAGAATATTCCTTCTTTGTGATCACGTCTTACTAGCATATTTATTGCATCAAATTAAAAAATGGTCTGGCTGATTTTTCTTAGAAAGGGGAACACAGATGATGGGTAGTATGAATCAAAATTGTATTTGAATAGTGGAAAAAAACACTTACAGACTATAAATTATCAAAGGAAAAGAGATTATTGTTATGTTTTGTGCTGGTGGATGTTACAAGTCTCTCACTGTAGTCCTAAAGTAATTTTTAGTTTCTGCATTCCACCATAGCTTTAGATATTGGGTTCGCAAAGTTTATTTTACAGAAAGGCCTCTTTTTTTCCAGAATGTATGGAGTAGCTCTGGTAGATTTGGAATTTATTTGCAACTTGGTTGACATAATAAAATCCAATAGTACAATTTTATCAGAAGAATTACAGGAATATCTTCTGTAAACTGTAAAATTATGAGATTAACAGACAAGCAGCTGACTTAATGCCCCCCAGCAAAATCTAGAAAAACAGGATCTAGTACAGTAACAAATGATCCTGCTGCTGTTGCTCTGGAAAGGGAAGTTTACTGTGCTTCAACACATCTGTTCTTGCTTAAAGTTATTGCTGAATCCCACATCTGGATTCTGCTAGGCAAAAGAGGGAGACTGGGTTCTTGCCCAATAAAATAAATTGCTCTTACCAGAGGGCACCAGTGTCGCAGTGTACCTAATGAGCCTTCTGCTGGGGACAGGGGAGAGCACAACTCATTTTCCTTAAAGTTTTAGTACTTAGTGTAATAGGAGACATGCTCAGATCTCGCTTTGCCTGTCTGCAGGAGCAGTTTGTACAGGTTCTCTGTACAGGACAAAGAATTCATAAAGAACTCTTAGCAGACAGTATAGAACTTCTTTTTAATTTAGAGATGCTTTTTATTTCTCTTTGGACATTTTTCACATAAAAGATTGAAATCTAAAATGAAAACTGAGAATTCCTGCTTTTAAGCAATTTCTCTAATAACAAACTGTGGTGGGTTGACCCTCGCTGGACACCAGATGCCCACCAAAGCTGCTCTATCTCTCCCCTCCTCAGCTGGACAGGGGAGACAAAATTTATCAAAAGCCTCATGGATTGAGATAAGGACAGGGAGATCACTCTGCAATTACCATCATGGGTAAAAAAAAGACTTGGGGAAAATTAATTTATCGCAAATCAAATCAGAGTGATAAGAAATAAAACTAAATATTAGAACACCTTCCCCCCACGCCTCCTTTCTTCCTGGGCTCAACTTCACTCCTGATTTTGTCTGCCTCCTCCCCTACAGTGAGGGAATGGGGGCTGTGGTCACTTCATCACACGTCATCTCTGCTGCTCCTTCCTCCTCAGGGGAGGACTCATGCTTATCCCTTGCTCCACCATGGGGTCCCACCCACGGGAGACAGTCCTCCATGAACTTGTCCAGTGAGATGTGATTTCTGCCTAGTGGTCTGAATGTCAAAGTGAAGAAATCCAATGAAGCGCGGGTAAATGGCGGGAGTAACTACGACTCTCTTAAGGTAGCAAAATGCCTCGTCATCTAATTAGTGTCTCACATGAATGGATGAACGAGATTCCCACTGTCCCTACCTGTCCCTTCCAGCGAAACCACAGCCAAGGAACAGGCTTGGTGGAATCAGCGGGGAAAGAAGATCCTGTTGAGCTTGTCCTTCTGATGGGCTTCAGTTCTTCATTAACTGCTCTAGCATGGCTCCCTTCCATGGGGTGCAGTACTTCTGGAACAGACTGCTCCAGCCTGGGTCCCCCATGGGGTCACAAGTCCTGTCAGCAAACCTGCTCCAGCATGGGCTTCCCATGGGGTCACAGCCTCCTTCAGGCCCATCCACCTGTGCTGCCGTAGGGTCTTCCCCAGGCTGCAGGTAGATCTCTGCTCCACCAGGAACCTCTGTGGGCTGCATGGGCACAGCCAGCCTCACCATGGTCTGCACCACAGGCTGCAGGGGAATCACAGAATGTTAGGGATTGGAAGGGACCTCAAAAGATCATCCAGTCCAATCCTCATCCAATCCCAATCCCCCGCCAGAGCAGAAACACCTAGATGAGGTTAAACAGAATCACAGAATGTTAGGGATTGGAAGGGACCTCGAAAGATCATCTAGTCCAATCTCCCAGGAAGGCATCCAGGTGGGTTTGAATGTCTCCAGAGAAGACAACTCCACAACACCCCTGGGCAGCCTGTTCCCAGTGTTCTGTTACACTCACTGTGAAGAAGTTTCTTCTCATATTTAAGTGGAACCTCCTGTGTTCCAGTTTGTACTCATTGTCCCTTGTCTTATCATTGGTTATCACCGAGAAGAGCCTGGCTCCATCCTCCTGACACTCACCCTTTACATAGTTATAAACATTAATGAGGTCACCCATCAGTCTCCTCCAAGCTAAAGAGACCCAGCTCCCTCAGTCTTTCCTCATAAGGGAGATGGTCCACTCCCTTAAATCATCTTCATGGTTCTGAATCTCTGCTCTGGTGCCAGGAGCACCTCCTGCCCCTCCTTCACTGACCTTGGTGTCTGCAGAGCTGTTTCTCTCACATTCTCACTCCTCTCCCCAGCTGCAATTGCTGTTGTGCAGCAACTTTTTCCCCTTCTTAACTACATTAACACAGAGGCGCTACCACCATTGCTGATGGGCTCAGCCTTGGCCAGTGGTGGGTGCCTCTTGGAGCTGGCTGGCATTTGCTCTGTTGGACATGGGGGAAGCTTCTTGCAATGGGGGTAGCCACCCCTGCAGCCCCCTTGTACCAAAACCTTGCCAAGTAAACCCAATACACAAACCATATAAACTCAGTATCCTTCACTTCTCCTGATATGGGTGTCTCTTTATGGTTCAATATCTCTTGCAGCTTTCTGTACAGAAGGATTTATATTTCCAACTCTAATATGACATCAGGTCAATAATGTAAATTCAAGGTTCATTTTTCAGATGTCAGCCTTCAATATAATTTTCTTTTTAAGTATCTAAACTTCAGATCACCAAAGTTCTCGTCAAGCGATGAATACTTTTGCTCATTTTATGTGACTTATGAAATCCAAAGATATCA
Organism: Nesoenas mayeri; assembly: GCF_963082525.1. Classification (NCBI taxonomy): domain Eukaryota; kingdom Metazoa; phylum Chordata; class Aves; order Columbiformes; family Columbidae; genus Nesoenas; species Nesoenas mayeri. Next base: position 144,816,384 of record NC_137543.1, on the reverse strand, counting down.
TATTAAGGTCTTAAAAACTATTTCACAATTTAAGATTATATGCTTCTTTGGACAAAAAGAATATTCATCAGAGCTCTCTACTCGTTCTTCTGCACTGAAATTCATGCCTCCATTTATTTACCCTTGGTTTGGGAAGGAATGAGCCACCTCTACCGTCAAACTACTGACAACAAGGTCCACAATAAATATCTGAGAAACAACCATGTTAGGAGTTAGATCTTCTTCCTAACACATGATATTTTCATTGAATGTTTAATAAAGTACATAAAAAATCCTGGAAGCAAGAGCTATCATGTAAAGAAAGTTCCTGTGCTAGTAATTTTAGCATGGTAAGTCTGTCAGTGCATGGAAAGTTCTTGAGCTTGTCTGTCAGATGAGGTGCCTGTAGCAGACTGTCCAGTTTGTGGATCCCAAATGGACATTGGCACCAAGATCTTCAGAACTGCTGACATCTTGATGTGGGCATAGGCAGTAGTAGTAGTAACAGCTGTACTAACAAAAACTGGCATGTTTGTTGTCTTTCCAGCATGTAAAAAATCACGTTTCCAATCTGAATATTATGTTCTAGTATTTGGTGCCTTAAGTGTGAGCCCAAATAAGAATTTAGTGACTGTAGGACTTAAATTTAGTATGTACGGCAACAGAAATTTTAACCTCCAGTTTATCTTAATCTTCTCTAGAGAAAACATTTAATTTGCCTTCCTTTCAGCAGTTCCTTGCCTAAACTTGTGTCATTCGCAATTGGGTATTCAAACTAGAAAAAAGCAATTTAGCTCGTGCTGGCAACATCAAAACAATGAGCTGGTAGAGCTCCCTGAGCTCTTACGGAGATAGCCATTGAAAACGAGGCATCAAGCCAAGCTTTGCAGGGCTGAAGGAGAGAAGCTCCCAGAAAAAGAGCTCTCTTTCCAAAGCAAGTGCATGCCTTAAGCTGGCAGCTCCAAAACTACACTCTCAATAGGATAACTTGATTTAGGAAAGAGTCATATTTTATTCATTCAACTGTCCTTTGACCAAGTCAAGAAACCCATAACGTGCTCAGTGGAAAAAAAAAAAAAAAAAAAAAAAGGTGGTATTTTGCCTTTCTTTTTTTAAACATTAATCACTCCCTGAATACAATTTGCTTATGAATGTTCATAGGTGTTCAGACTGTGTTCATCCACATCTTACCCAGATCATAGAAGGGAATTTGTTTCTGACAGGTGCACCACAGGACCAGCGGTGGTCTATTTTCTTCTTTTGCAGGCCACATGACATTCATTTTAGGTCTTTTGAGAGCCTTGCTTTTGAGCTGACAATAAATCATTGTGCAGTATTGTCCATACAGCTGCCAAAGGCAGAGGGAGATCATACCACTGAATGTGCTTGTGGCATATGATACCAGTCCGGTATGCTTTGTGACATGCCAGGCTTCTTAAACGTGTCAGTGTTGGAGACCAGTGTTCCCTGATCATGTTTTCTCATCAGTATTTCCAGACAGGAACCTGCTCAATGGCAATGGTAGGATGCATAGTGCCAGTATACAAAGTAAAACCCAAAGTGCTCCCTACCCTTCCCTGTATGACAAAACGAGACATCTCTGGGTTTGATGTTTCTGTTATAACACTAGCACTTTGCCTTTCTTCTCTTAGAACCACTGGCAAAATACCATCCCAGAAGCGGGCTGCTTGTTTCAAATTACAGAAATAAAACTTGGAGCATCCAATTGTATGACACTGTGTCTCTTTGTTATGCATCTTAATTAGTAATCCAGGTCTAATTCATCCCCATTGATGGCTCCTGAGGTCTTGTAAAAATAAAAAAAGGTTGGGGGAGCTGCAAGCTTGTCTTCATGAGAAGCTTTGCATGGGCCAGGCAGCACCACTAGTTACTGTCACAGAAGAGCAGCCAGACCGTGCATACTTAATTCTCTAACAGCGATGAGCCACTGCCAGGCTTTTCCACTGACCTATGATTTCAGTCATCACAGAGCATCATCTGTGCTCTTGTTTTTCTCTATTCGTTCATGCAAAGCTTGCCCGGAGGCACTCTTAAATAGCCTGGGATATGATCTGATTTGTCTTTAGGGCACGTTGGGCTTGTGAAGCTTGTTTTAGCATTCCACGACTTTCGGATGAGATCACAGTACCAGAAACCGTTGTTTGCCTTTGTCCAGACATCGTGAAATGGGAAAGATTTAAATCAATGAGAAGCTGTTAAGCCAGTCAGTTTGAAAGATTACTGTTCTTCTAAAGCTCTCTGTGCTTTATCACCAGAATTTTCCTACTGCCTTTTCTCTTTTTTAGGAAAAGCTCCGACTCAATGACAATTTTTATTAGGCTCCCTTTTTAGATTAGTTACATGAAGTATTTGTATTACATCCAACACGTAGTTCATGTGTTCAAACTTTCTAAAATATAATCTTGTCTGCTAAAGTAGCAGTTAGGAAACAGTGACATTTATATTAGACGTGTAAGAGATTAGAATGAACTAATTAAATTGACCTTTAAATCTCTCCACCCTCTTGGAGGCTGTGGCTAATCCGTGGCCTCCCACTGTGGAGATAAATGTACGTGCTGTGAACATTTTAAGCAAAGTGGGCAGAGGAGGAAGAGCCTCACCAGCAGTTCATCTTTGAAGAAGAGGGCAATACTTTGCCTGTTATAAATATAGCTTGCAATTATGGAGGGAGCTCTTGGGCAAGCTTTTCCTGTACTTTAGTGGCTCCACTCCATGTGTTTCCCTCACAAAAATGGTTTCAGTTGGAAAAAATAGCTCTAAACAGCTTAACTTGTTGCTCTTAGGAACAACCAAAGTCTCTCTGGAAATCAGTTTAATTTTTGATACCTGCTGTTGGTATAACTAGCATTATCAATAATATCATTACTGTTACTTAATTACAACAGGCTGCTATTTTGTGCAAGGTAAAAGTAGACTTCCAAAGGATAGGTGGTGTTTTAGCTGGCTTCTAAGGACTCTTGAGGATGCCTCTTCCAAAGTAGTTGGCTTGATATTTTGTGATTTTGATTTTTAAAATGCAAATTATTTGAGGGTTTTATAATAAAAAATAAAAATTACGTAAATAATAGATTATTAAATAACAACAATAAAAATGTAACTGTGAACAAGCAATTAACATTTCATGTAGTAGAAAACTTGCAGAAGATTCAAAATCCATCCAAAAGGTGAAGTGGGATAAAGGTAAGGATTTTGTACAAAACCCATTGTGATCACCTGGCATTCTTTCTGAGCCTGTCCCAATGAGATGCCTTTTAATATGGTTAAATGAATAGTTACATGGATACAAAGGAGTGCAGAACTGCAGAGGTGAAGGCTTTATTCAGGGTGGTAGCAGATCTGAGAAGGAAAAAGAGATCAAAGAGGACAAGAATTTAGCACTATAGTGAGCTCCTAACTAGAAAGAATTAACTGCACCCTTGGGTGTATAAATTGGGAGGTATAAAATAAGACCAGAAAGAGCTGTAATGTTTTTTCAACATCTGTTTATTTTATACCTGAAGATAATGGTATATATAGTTGTGGGGCTAGTCATCTCAAAAAAAGGATGTTGAAAATACAGAAAAAATACGGAAAAATGGTGTCAAAAGAATTTAAGGATCTAGAGAATGCCTTGTGGTGCAAGTGACAGAGTTTGACCTGCTGCACTTGCAAAAATTAGAATTGAGAAGGAAGTAGTATGTGAGTATACTTGCAGAAAAAAACTACTAGGTACTTTAGGAAAGAATAAATAGGAATGACCAGAAAAGGAAGTAATTCAAATTCAAAATTAGACTCACATTTTCAGCAACACAAATGATTAAATACCAGAAAAACTACAGTAGTGAATCTTGGTCTTTTGAAGTTGGAAAAATCACGATTGCCTTTCTGGTAGTTGTACCTTGACTAAGAGCAGAGATTGGAGTTCAGTTTAGGAATGGCTGGGTGAAATGAAATGGCTTCTGATGGGTAGTGGTTGTGTTGGATTCTGGTTTATGAAATTCTGTTGAGGGCTTCAGAAAAGCTCTTGTAAACTTCAGAGAATTGTGAATCAGGTCCTAAGAGCATCTGTTGAAAAAAACTTTTTCCTTACCTAATATATATTTACTGAGGGAACTCTGTACAGATTGCTGAGAGTTTGGGAAAGAGATGCTGAGGGAAGAGAGTTGGGTCTATAGTAAAACTGTAACCTTACAGGTAATTTGCTGTTCTTGGGTGAAATGACAGTGTTTAATTTAGGTGTACTGATTTCTTTTTGCATCAAGAACTCTTTGGGAAATGAAATACTAGTAGCTGGTGTAACATTTAGCCATTTACATTTAAAGCTGTATTTTTATTATTTTATCAGAAACTAATTCTGTGTTATGAGACCAAAATTCTTTGTTATTTGTAGCCTCCCAGCACTGAAGACCAGATGAGTATTTCTGGTTGCCTGCTACTCAGTGCAATATATGTGATATATTTTATATTGATTTATGTAAGGGCAGTGAGACTTCCAGCCAGTGACTTCTCAGAGGGAGAGTATTGGGGAGAGAGGGGGATGTATGTGAAAGAGAAATTTATCTAGTAGAGGTGTCTCTGAGCTTGGCATGTTAAATGTGTCTTCAGTTATATAAGTAATTACACAAGTAATTTAGCGTAGTCTTTAAATGACCTCATAAAAGTATTCACACTTTAAAAGTACAAAACCTTTTCTTTCTCCCGAGACCAAAAAACCAGCAGGCACAAGATTAAAACTTCACAAATGAGAAGCGAATGGGGAATTGGCAGAACACGCACACTCGGAGCAGGAGACTTGCAGGGAGTTGCTAAGCGAAGCTGTTAAGTGGAACAGGGTATGTGTGGCTGACAGATGTTTTAATTGTGCCAGCGGGCAGAGGCACACCATGGCAGGGCTGGAGAAGGCTGGGAAAATCTGAAGGGGACAGGGCAATGTGACCCTCTTTTCTTTTGGGTTTGTGCTCACTAATGCTATAGTATAAGCAGGTGATGTTTATTAACTTAGTATGACTAATACTTCAACATTTGGCAGTTAGATATGTGCTTTATTGGTTCCTGACACAGTGTGGAACTGGTACGTAATAGCAGTAAGTGATGGTAAAAGACTTGTTAGAACAAACGTGTCTCTTTTGGAGGATAAGAGTTGGGTGGTTTTTTGTCTATCTGAAGTATATCCATCCTCCCTGTTCTGGCTTTGTGGCTCATAGATCTGTGCTAAGTGAGGAGTGGCTCGTTTCCCATCTGTTCATATTCCACTTAGTCTTCCCCTAATTAAGAAGCAGAGCCAGAGGGAATTCAATCTGGTATTTGCTGTGATCTATCTGTCTCTGTCTCTCCCCCTCCCTCAACCCCACTTATATTTTCCTTTTGGAAAAGGGAGATGCTTGAGTTTCATTCTTTATTTCCTTCCCAGTTCCCTACAGAAGCCTCACCTAACAAGGAGATATTGCAGCTGCAATGGGTCTCCCTTAGCTGAGTTTACTGCTGAACAAGAAGGGCACAGGCAAGCCCTGCACTGCTGTCTTTAGGCAGGTTCAATCAGCTTTTCTTCCAAGGCATTTGTGCACAGAAGTCTATAGTACACCTTAGTTTACTCACTTTTTGTACAAATCATCACTGAAACTTATATGCGTGTTCTGGCAAAAGCCATCTGAATCACAGGAGTGTTTTACCATGTACTGCTTCACAAAACGTCATTTAACAGTAAGAGACAAGTCTATACAGTGTGTCCAATAGCAGTTTGAACTACAGAGCAGTGCAATTCAAATAACACTACTACATGCTGCTCCTTATTGTCTCCAGGAAGTTATAGATAGCAAAAGTAAAAATGAGAAAACTCGTGGGTTGGGGTAAATACCGTTTAATAGGTGAAGCAAAAGCTGTGCACGCAAGCAAAGCAAAACAAGGAGTTCATTCACTCCTTCCCCTTGGCCGGCAGTGGTTCAGCCATCTCCAGGACAGCCGGGCTCCATCACATGTAACCATGACTTGGGAAGACAAACACCATCACTCCAAGAGTCCCTCTCTCTTCTTCTTCCCCCAACTTCATATACTGAACCTGATGTCATGTAGTGCAGAATATCCCTTTGGTCAGTTGGGGTCAGCTGTCCCAACTGTGTTCCCTCCCAACCTTTTGTCCACTCCCCACCTTCTCGTTGGCAGGTCACTATGAGAAGCTGAAAAGTCCTTGACTTCTTAGCAACAGCTGAAACATCAGTGTGTTATCAACATTCTCATGCTAAATTCAAAACACAGCACTGTACCAGCTACTAGGAAGAAAATTAACTCTATTCCAGCTGAAACCAGAACAGTATTCACTCCATATTCTGTACTATTTACTTCGTGCTGAGATCTCACAGTATCCAGTACATTTTCATTACCCACCACCACCCTTGCCATCCTTTGACATAATGCACAAGTATGGCCTTGGTCTGTGGACCGCCACTGTGAGATGTCTGCAAAACATCCATAAATGTCCACAGAATGTCCACTGAGTTCATTTTAGTCATTGACTGTAGGCTCCATCTGTTAACGTAGTCACTCAGGACAGGAGAGGTGGTGTGTTGAGTGGAGTGATTGGGCACCAGAGCCGGCTTAGGTCGGGTCACTGCTGCACTCGCACTGCTTCTTGTAGAGGCTTGTCCTCCATTTGTTCAGGTGGTTCCTGCTATAGTGATTCCTGTAACATGCAACTCAGATCATAGGTTACAACAATTTAAAGGTTTTACATTACAGTCTCCTCCTCATGTCCCTTTAGGCTGGGTTATAGGGTTTAACATTGTAATTAGCTCTTCCCCTTGCCCCTAGCGGGGCTAGCAACAAGGCGTTCCTGCTACAGTAATTCCCACAAAGTGTAACTCAAATCCTGGGTTTAACTTTACTCCTGATTTTCTCTACCTCCTCCCCCCAGCCCTGAGTGACACAGGGGGATGGAGAATGGGGTTGCAGTCATTTCATCACGTGTCCCTGCTGTTCCTTCCTCCTCAAAGGGAGGACTCCTCATGCTCTTCCCCTGCTCCAGTGTGGGGTCTTTCCCATGGGAGACAGTCCTCTGTGAACTTCTTCAATATGGGTCCTTCCCATGCGCTGCAGTTCTTCATTAACTGCTCCAGAGTGGGTTCCTTCCATGGGCTGACAAGTCCTGCCAGCAAGCCTGCTCTAGCATGGGCTCCTCTCTCCATGAGGCCATAGGTCCTGCCAGGAGCCTGCTCCAGCATGGGCTTCCCACCAGATCATAACCTCCTTCAGGCACATCCACCTGTGCTGCTGTGGGGTCCTCCCCAGGCTGCAGGTGGATCTCTATTCCACCATGGACCTCCATGTGCTGCAGGGGGACATCTGGCCTCACCGTGGGTTGCACCACAGGCTGCAGGGAAATCTCTGCTCTGGCACCTGAAGCACCTTCTCCCCTCCTTCACTGACCTTGGTGTCTGCAGAGTTGTTTCAACTTGAGTTCACATTGGAGTTCCAGCCTGTCTCAAGCAGCAGCGCCCAGGCCATTTGCCAGCTCTGGCACACCACCACTGCTGTTGCCAGAACATTCCCAGGCACAGCAGGCTAAGGTGATCAGCAGCACAGCAAGCAGGGAAAGCGAAAAGCAGCCATAGACAAGGATATAATTTACAGTAAGGCAAGGAAGCCCCATGGCAGGCACAGAAGCCTGCCAATCAATAGCTAAACAACAATAACAGCTATCAATTCAATCTAGCACATTCCAGTCAAATCTGCCATCATCTCAAAGCCTTAGAGCCCCATGCTGGGCATCAAAAAGGAATGTTGTGGTTTGACCCCAGCCAGCAACTAAGCGCCTTGCAACCACTCACTTCTCCCCAGGTGGGATGTGGGAGAGAATCAGAAGAGTAAATGTGAGTAAAGTCATGGGATGATATAAAGATAGTTTAATAAATAAAGCAAAAGCCACGCACACAATAAAAGCAAAACAAGGAATTCATTCACTACAGCTCTCATTGCCGTTATGGGTTCCCGAGCGAAAACCAGGACATGTGACTAAATTTATTAGTTTCTATTTGGATTTGACTAGTTTCTATAAATTTCCTGGATAGAAACAACCCGAGGCTCCAGCATAAGTTGGGGAACAAACTGTTAGAGAGCAGTGCAGGGGAAAGGGACCTGGGGGTCCTGGTGGACAGCAGGATGACCATGAGCCAGCACTGTGCCCTTGTGGCCAAGAAGGACAATGGCATCCTGGGGCGTATTAGAAGGGGGGTGGTTAGTAGGTCGAGAGAGGTTCTCCTTCCCCTCTACTCTGCCCTGGTGAGACCCCATCTGGAATATTGTGTCCAGTTCTGGGCCCCTCAGTTCCAGAAGGACAGGGAACTGCTGGAGAGGGTCCAGCGTAGGGCAACAAAGATGATTATGGGAAGGGGAGCATCTCCCTTATGAGGAAAGGCTGAGGGAGCTGGGACTCTTTAGCTTGGAGAAGAGGAGACTGATGGGTGACCTCATTAATGTTTATAAATATGTGAAGGGTGAGTGTCAGGAAAATGGAGCCAGGCTCTTCTTGGTGACAACCAATGATAGGACAAGGGACAGTGGATACAAACTGGAACACAGGAGGTTCCACTTAAATTTGAGAAGAAACTTCTTCACAGTAAGGGTGGCAAAACACTGGAACAGGCTGCCCAGGGGGGTTGTGGAGTCTCCTTCTCTGGAGACATTCAAAACCCACCTGGACACATTCCTGTGTAACCTCATCTGGGTGTTCCTGCTCCGGCAGGGGGATTGAACTGGATGATCTTTTGAGGTCCCTTCCAATCCCTAACATTCTGTGATTCTGTGAAATGTTTATTTTGATGAGTTGCTACATAAATATACCTGTATACAAGATATTCCTTGTTAATGAAGGGATGATAGGAGGTTTCTGGAAAGCAAGAAGAATTTTATTTTAAGGCTTAACACTTAGAAGAGCTCTCCTGTGCAAATAGTGCTTATGAAGACAAAAGAAGACAGATCTTAAAAGAACACACGGTTGAAGGAATAGCATTTGTAAAGTTTCAAGTCAAGAGTCATTATTTTTGTCTCCTTTCTGGCCACAGAATTAGTAAGAGAGCTTCAGCAACTGAAAAGTTCAGAGAAACATCATCTCCCGTGTGCTAGTAAGGTATTTTGTTCATACCGAGTACTCCCAGCGCTGAATTTCGCTCAAATCTGACAAGTCTTTTGGTGAAGAATATTAAAATGTTGCCCAAGAGTATTTGAAAATTTGGAGAACAATACTAGTTCAGATCCTCCTTACCATCTTCCCTTCTTCCCTCCTCCCTCAGATGTTCAGTGGCAGACTGGCAGGTACACTTTTTTGCAACTTTTTACAGCAAAACAATTTAAGTCTTCCCCCAAATACTGTTAATTGCTTTCAAGTTTCTATCACATGGCTTACAGTTTAAAGACTAGGGTTCTCTGGGAAAAATACATTCAGAAAACTGTGGTTACTGCTTTATTGCAATTGTTAATTTCAGAATAAAGCACCTTTTTCTGCTGGGAACAATAACATATAATTACCCAGTAGCCTTCATTATTGCTAACTGAATTATAGTCTAATAACTTAGCAGTAGTTTAATTCACTACGTACAGAAATGATTACCTATGCTTTGGCTTTTTTCAAAATTAAAAATAATTATTATTTTACATCATATTTTCTAGGTTGTGATGAAGGTAACTGAATTTGGACAATTTTTTTAAACTTCTATTCTCAGCTATTCATCTTAAACTATTAAATGCACATCCTGGCAATAAAGCACCGTCCTGACTCTAGAATAGAGGGGTTTTCTACATAGGACAGTTTCTAAGACTAACTCTGTTTATGGTTCAGTTCAAAAATTAATGGAGTACTGATATCAAGTGTAGCATGAAGAAAATTTGATCCATTTATGATACCTGTTCTCTTGAATAGACTTCAGCAGTACCTAAAAACATTTCCATGGTGGAGTGGTAGGAAATCAATTTGAATAGGAAACATCTGAAAATGGGTAAAGAAAATTGCAATAATACTAAAATTCCTTTTTTTAGTGTCTTCAATACCATGCAAAATGATGGCGTATCAGGACTTGCATCTGTTAAAACTGGCTGTCCAAAGCCAGTGCAGAGAGGGACCAGAGTCTGCAGTGGTTGTCCCTAAAGCTCTGTCATGATCAGTCTAGAAAAATTGTTTGTTTATAAACACTAGGGAAGCACCCACGTCCTTTCTTTTTTTAGTGAATAGAGAGGATAATGGAGAAGGACATCACTCTTCATCATAGACATTAGTAATTATTCTAGTTCATTGCACAAGCCTAGAAATATACAAGGAGAAGCACGCAAAGATTTATTTCGCCTATATGTCATGATTAAGATTTTCATTTTAATAAGACCTTGTAGACCTGTGTGCTTTTAGGTGATTTACTGTCATTCCTTCTACTTCTGAGTATTTCAGTTGAACAAAGTAACCTTGTGGGAAAATGTTTTTTCATATTAAGCTGATTTCAGAAAGCATCCCACATTTGGGATAAGATTTAACTATGCTGAAGGCTTGTTGAAGTCAATGCGTCTCCAAAATATGGAGATATAATCGTATGTGTTTAGGTGTCTATTTAAATTGGGGCTATAGTTGTCCTCATCTCTTCGTTGAGGTTATTACTTGATAATAATTACTGACCTTCAGTCACTGGGGTCGAATCTGCATGTCCAGCTGCTGCTGAAGCCCATAGGGTTTGTGAACAGATTTATCAATGGTAAAACTTCCAAATAAGACATATCTCCTATAAAAATAAAATGTTATGGTTTTGGTACCTGGTTGTGGTAGAATGAGTCTATTTGCAATTACTTTCTGAAAGCATCATTGTTCTTCCAGTGTAGATCTGTTTTGTGACTTAGTTCACAGTGCCTTGTCAAACCAAACAAAAACATAATATTCTGTAGCTGCTGGAGCTGAACTTTTGCTATTTAGGAATCTGCAATGTTTACATTTATATACAAAATTTTATTAAAACTTCCTGTGAAAATGGCTTTTCTTCTAGCAGAGAGAATGTTATGCTATGTGAGCAAGGAAGAGGAATTTCAATTTAGCAACTGTTGTTTGTGCAGTACGATCCAATGAGGAACAATAGCAGGAGCTGGGGTTTGCTGCTGCCAGTAGGGATATCGCAAACGAGTACTGCAAGGTTATTTCATAAACAGAGAAGTGTTCCACCAGTCTGTAATTAACTTGCTTAACCTTTCCAGGGTATGGTCCATTTTTATGGAAGTACATATGGGGTATAGGAACATGTTGTGTTTTCTCATGGCTGTGCTACTCCTGTTACTACCTATTAAAAAAAAATAATGGTGTGGTTGAGTTTGTAAAAGTTGGCATAAACTGTTCCTAGTAAATAAAGACGTTTCCAGCCAAAAGCAAGTTGTTATACTTTGTCTAATTTAGTTTTACTGTTTTAAAACATAAAGAAATCTAATCTGAATACTCCTTATTTTCTGAAAAAAAAGGGGCTTTTTGCTACTGTTGAAGTACAAGTAGTCTCAAGCTTCAGTCTAAAAATGGTCACTAATCTCTAGCAGTTTTCCTTCTAACTACTATACAGTCATTAACTAACCTTCCCATCCTAAGTCTTAGGAAGGTACATCTATTTTACAAAAGAAGGTACAATAATAGTACTTGCTTAATGATATCAAATCTTTGGAATAGCTCTGGTACTACAACTCAGAAATCTATCTCTGTGATCTTGTTTATGAACCAGATCACACTGGCTCAAGAGAAAATCCTGCTCAGTTTTAAAGGAATACTGTTACTATGAATAAACCCCCTTTTTATAGTTATTGTGGTGTAATACAGTGTTTCTTTTGGATTTTTAATGACTGTATATTTTCTTGACAAAAGCTGATACTATATGTGTGTCAAAGTGCAAGAAATTATCATTCAGTATTGAGAATGACTTTTGAACCACCGATGGTCAATACCTTTCCCCAAACATTCTTTTATTCTCAGAATATTTTTGAACGATTTGTCAAGTTGATGCTGTCTGTGATTATATCTTTTGCAGAATTCAGCTCGGTTCAGATATATTGAAAATGATTAAAAAATCAATGTCAGTGGTTTATGCTGGTTCTAATTAACCTTTGTGTATTTTTGTCTGACTTGGTGCTTTTTTTGTTTTAAATCAATTGACAGAATTCATTGACAAGAAGTGCACCCCTTGCCAATGATTCCCAAGCACGCAGTGGTGCCCGCTTTCATACATCTTACGACAAAAGATATATCATCAAAACTATAACAAGTGAAGATGTAGCAGAAATGCACAACATACTGAAGAAATATCACCAGGTAATGTACTAATTATTAGCAGGGTGTGGGATCTCTTCTTAAATATTATAATGCAAATCCTTTTAAGAATGTTAAAAGTTTCAAATGAATAATCAGGGAAAAAGAGTCACTTCAGACTTTTTATATGAGCAATTTATTGTATGTCTGCAATTCACAAGGCTGCATTCTTTTAAATATCTAAGCTAGCTTTAGGTAAAATTATATGTCTATATGATACAGAGATAGTAATTTGGAGGCCATAGGCTCCTTTGCCATACTAGAGAGATGCTCTTTCTTTCAGCTGGTTCTAGGCTTGAAGCCACTTGATTCTGAGCCAGCTTGGAGACAGCTGTGTGCATGTGTGTGAGTCGTGCAGGTCACCTCTTGCTTCCTGCTCTGACTGCTGAATGTTCGCTGTTTCACTAACAACAGATTCCTAACAATAAAAGTTGTATTGAGAAATGCAAAAATTAGTATAATTAATGTTAAATTCCTGCTAATAAAGAAATTGGTTTTGCCAACACAAATTTCCATAAAGAGCATTAAAGTCAAAAGTGAACAGTGGAGATCCATCAAATCAGCATTGACAGCTGTCATGCTGTGCCCGTGTTCAGTGTGTGTGGATGGCACAGGGGGGCGCAGAACCTGGGAAATATGCGAAGCCTTAATAAAATCAGTGCTAATTTTCTTAGCCTCAGATCTCTGTGAATAAGCTCTAAAGCTGAAGAAATCAGAAAAGCCTCTAAAAATCATTTAAAACATGATATGCAGATAGAGGGGGATTTTACGCTTCTTTCCATCTGCCTGCTCGCTTTTGTGGATTGAGAGTTTGGGTAGAAACTTCAGGATATTCAGCGTTGGGAGGTTTTGGTGGTGGTGGTGTTGTTTTCAGTGGTTTATTTTTTTGTCTCACGATGTTTAGTAATTTTCTGATAGTTTCAACGAATATATAATAGAAATCTCAAGTTCTGGTTTGAAAGCAACACTAGGTGAATGTAATGCAGTTGGTCTTCACTACTTTTTTTATTTTTAATACCACTACTTTAATAAACCAGTTTTAAAGATATCTTTTGAGGTGGAAGGGAGCATGATTTCGGGGTGCTTGGAACTGAGGGTGTTGCCAGCCATCTTTGTGTTGCTGCTTCTCTGTCTCCATCTCTGTTGTTCCCATGTTGAAGGGAGATATCCAATTTCCCTCCAAGTCCAGGCTAGCTTGGGAAGCCTTTAGTGAGTTAGATATGAACTCTCTTCTGTGTCTGCATGTTGTTCTTCTGTTTAAATAAAATGTAAGACCAGTGTGTGTTTGTTTTAATTTAGATAAATATTATCACTATCACAAATGTTCAAAAGACCATCTTTTAATTACAATTTTAAGAAAGATAAATTTTAAACTGTTATCTAATTGTAATGCGGGTGTTGTTATTTATCAGAGTTTTCAAACTTACAATTGAAACTTTGATCTGAAAGGATTTTGATCTGTGAAGCAGTGCAACAGAACTAAAATTTTAGTCCATTTCATGTTTGGCATTAGAAGTTTGGCATTATTAGTGATCCAGATTTTGAGACTTAATCCAGCTGAAAATTCATATTGCTTTACAAATAGGCATGTCCTTTCAAGAATGTCAATGAAGACAGTGCTAAAGTGAATGAAAATATTTGGAATCTTTTTTCATTAATGCTTTTGAACATGTGGGTTCATAATAGGCTAGGTTACAGGGAATAGTTATGTGAAAGTTATGTGTTCCAGGGATCTGATTTTGCTTTATACTGGAAAAACTTCCATGTAAGAATGGAAGAATGCACTTACTTGGTCTTAGTAACATCTTATGCATTATTGTTTCACTATCTTAAATAACTAGAGTCTGAAAGTTTTCACTGGTGCCTCCAAAAAATTCATAAAGATATTGATTGTATTCCTTTTTGTCCCAGAACTTGAAAGCACTTTACAAAGTGTAGTAAATGCTGAGTAACTCAAGTACAGAGACAGTTTAACAATTGGACATTTTAATGAAATAAATTAATTTCAGTATCTTCAGTAATGTGCTGTTAAAGGAACAAAATTGTTCGAATTAATTAAAGAAAATCTAAACTAAATCCCATTAACTCTGGTGACAGCTGATACTGTGTTCTCTATGTTGCTACTGGAAATTGAATGCTTGGAATCATTGAGTACACCAGCTTGTCCTCCCATTCCTCTAGGTGTTTTTCAGGAAAGTGAAGCTAATCTTAGCCTGCTGGACAAAGTCTAGAGAATCCATTGTCCTGGTGAGAAGGTTTATTATAATGCTCTTGACCAGGTCATCCCACACAGATTGGCCTTAGACTACATTCCTACTAGAAAACAGTGCAATGCTTGGTAACAGCCATCAACACTTGAGCTCATTAATGGTCCCTACCATGGTTTTGCTTTGGGCCAGCTAGCTGTCTCCCAAACAATTCTGGACAAGTTTCAAGGTATTAACTCAAGCCAGTTACTACTCCTACTTAGGGTTGTGAATATGAGCATCACGGTTTAGAGCACAGCTTAATAATTTGGATGTGAGTTATTCCATTCCAAACAGAACCGATCCCAGAGGACAGTCCAAGACCCATGTAATTCACTAGTATGGATGTGACTTTGTGGTTCTGTTGGATGGCTTACTTGCAGTAGTACAAGGCTTTTCAGATGCTGCACTAGTACTCTTGTGGAAATCTTTGCCAGTAAAACAAGTTATTGTGAGTTCATTTTTACTTTGGCACGCTCTCTTCTGCCAATAGAGTAAATGTCAAGTTCCCTATATTGATTTACATGCTTATCTTACTGCCTAGTGTCTTCCTTATTTGTAATTGTTTCTACAGTTAAAGAAGTTAATAGTAATTACACACAAAAGTACCATACATAAGGGATTTTGGGGGTATGCTCTGCCTATTAGCTTTTTTCCAGTTTCAGTCCACTAGTCACCAGCAGCACTCACTACATATGTGAAAATTCCTGGCCCAGTTAAGTTTCCTTCGCAGCCCAGGGGTGATCGTGTCTGGGACTCGTTTGGGAGTTTGTGGCATGCCCTTACCTCCTACCCCATGCCCTTACCTCCTACCCCGTGCCCTTACCTCTTACCCCATGCCCTTACCTCCTACCCTGTGCCCTTACCTCCTACCCCGTGCCCTTACCTCATACCCTGTGCCCTTACCTCATACCCCGTGCCCTTACCTCCTACCCCGTGCCCTTACGTCCCACCCCGTGCCATGCTGCTCTTGGAGCAGCACTGTGGTTGAAAGGTTCAGCCTTGCAAGGAAGGGAGCATGCAGACATGTTCAGACCCAGTTACACAGTGCAGGCATCAGCCTGGGAGAAATAACGTTTCTCAGGTACATGAAGACTGGGGAGGTCATTCATGTGAATTTTTGAAGACTCTTTCTCCCTTGTCAGAGATCTAGTACTCTCAAAGGACCTGAAGTTAGATTGTCTGTCCACTATGAATGGTAACTTGTGAACCTTTGGTATCTTGCACTTTCTTTCACCTGCCCAAGAATGCAGTGATTATTTTCCAGTTATTTCTGACATGACTATGAGTGAAATTCATGCCATTTATGACAGATCATCTCTTTCCTCGCTTTTTCTCAGGCTATTTTTTTCCCTCTGCAAATTCATTCCAGGATTCTTCCCAGGTGTTTCAACATGGGGAAGGTTTTTTGAATGAGTTTAATTTAGACCATAATATTTACTCACCTGTTTCCTTATTAAGGCTAACAGCTCCAAGCTGATAGAATCATTGTAGACCTTGGAAGTACCTCTGTCCTTGCTTAGGGACCGAACAACCCTTATCAAATGTTTTCCAAGACTGTTTGAACTGCTTAACAATAAATGTAAGAGGACAGCTATCTTTAAACAAAGAGTGCTGGGGAGGAGACCATGTCAAGTCAGAAGTGTGACAGGCTGGATATGTTCTCCATTCACCAAAATACTCCTCATCCCTGGCACTTGCAAAATAGCTGTAATTCTCCTTCCACCTTTTTGAACTACAAAGTTAGTGATGAGGCGTCTGGGAGTTCGTGTGGTCAGCAGAGCAGTTTTCCCATTAGCACCTCCAAAATCTAACTCCAAGTACCGATGGCTTTTTGTGAAGTCACCAAAAGGCTAGAAAGAGACACGCGGACTGCCCCTGAAAAGTAGAACATTACTTTAGCAGTGGCAGGAGATCGCGGAGATGTGTAGTCCACGAACTCATCCAGTTCTTTCCATTCTTCCTCTCTCCATCTGTCTAAAGGTGCAGTGGCCTGTCTGTCCTTTTGGGCTGTGAGGAACTGAGGTTATAGTTACACTTAAATACTTAGGTATTTAAAAAAGGAACAGGAATTGTGCACAGTCTGTAAACACTTGGAAGTCTAAAAATACAAAGTCTAGATTGCCTGGTTTTTAATGAACCAAAGTTATAATGGACATGACTGTACACCTTAGAGAAATTAGGTTATTTTCAGGAAACAGAATGGCTAATAACTTGTTAGGAGTGAAAATAAAATAAGTTAGTTTGGCTGACTTATTAGCTTTCTCCTTTCTGGGCAGAGTTCTATTGCAATATCACATGGCATTTTGAAAAAGTAACCAAGTTAGGTGGATCACCATTTACAGTATTATTACCACTACTTAAAATTAAAAGAAAAAAAAATGAAGAGTAAACCCAAAGAGATCAAATTCCAAGCCTAAGGCTACATACTAGAAATGTGTAAATAACTAAAAGTCAGCTAGGCTCGAAGAAGTGTCTGGAGAAGTTACTATAGAAACAGCATATAAGTTTATATAGCAAATTGAAATTAAAACTGTTGAATTGTAAATAATAGTCCTGACTATTGTAAATTATAGTTGCTATCCAAAATTATGAGTTGCATTTATTCATTTACCCTGTCTGATGTGATGTCTTTTTTTTTTGTGGCAGTCAGGCCCACAACCTCAGACAGATGGCGAACACTTCAGTCTAAACACTGACGCTTTCTGTCAACTCATCAGATGAGTCTGACGCTTTTAGTACTGAGCAGGAACAGTAGAGATCATTATTTTCTTTTGCAAAGTTAAAAAAAACCCAAAACAACACACACTAATCCCACCACTTTTAAGCAAACAGGAAGCATAGTGTTTTTCTCCATGCTTAAAGTTGCAAAGCATCTTGTTATTTATGACTAGTCTGTAAAGTCCATCATGCATAGACCAGCCTTATATCTACTTTTAAAGATAAAATGACCTAGAGCATGAACCAGCTAGGTTTCTATGTATTATAGGAAATACAAGTACATATGACATGTTAAGTTCTTAATCCTGTGAATTTCTATGCTACCCACTTTCTAACTACTATGAAATAATGCTTTTATTCACATTTTAATGATAATTTGCAATTGGTTTGGGCTGCTTGTATTACTGGTATACTGTCAGTTATTAGTAGAACTTCTCGCTACTCTTCAGGTGTTACTTCAGCTGAACATCATTTACTTATTGAATGCTAAAATGGGTCAGACTTTCAAATATTGGAAAAGCTGTTGCTGTATGGACTCGCAGATGTAGTATGAAAATTGAAAATTGTTTAAGTTACTCAAGCATCTTCACGTTTAACACTTTAATAGTATTTGAGTGAAAAATTGTCTGAAATACCTCCAAATCTAGTGCAGTTTTGGTTTAAACCTATGATCCTGACACCAAGAGCATGGACCAGAAAAATTGAATTAAACCTACCGTTCCCTTTGGCATTTTTAAAGGATGGCTCATGAAAGTCATCTGTGATGATAAGTGCATTGCCAGGGTTTCATTCTGTGCTTAAGGAACAGGTAATACCCTGCTTCGTCCTAAAGAAAAACTTTTCATTTCAGCATATATTCAAGCTATGTTTATATATTTAATTTCTATGTATTGTCCTGTGCAAAAAAAAAAAAAACTTATTATTTTACTTAAAATACAGGATATACTATTGTAGATATTGGTATACATGTAGATATTTTCTAAACTACAAATATGATTTTCAAGGGCAAGAATCTCTGACAGTTGAGTAAAATTCTGTAGGCAGATGTTCTAGTTTCTGCAATGTCTGGACCAAGATACCTTGTCCTTCCCAGTGAGACTTGCTTTAAACCAGTGTAAATGGGTATAAAAGTGTACTCATTTGCTCTTTGAGAATAGATGATGGGCAGGATATAAATTTTTTTAAATAAATGAAAGCAACTTGAGTGTCTCAGAAAAAAACACCACCTTTTGAACACCTTTTTTTTTTTTTTTTTCATTAAAATGGACTTCAAAAGGGATATATTAATCTTCAGTTCTGACACCCAGGTGACTTCAGTAAAGAAAAGAAATTGAGAAGCCATCTCAAAGCAGGTGAACAAGAGGAAATTGTTAGTGTACAAGCCTTCCAGTATAAAACTACTCATGAGTGCACATACCCTTTAGGTTTTCTATAGGTGACTGTCCCTGTTGACTGCACATTCTCTTCCCTACACAGGTAATTGTATGCAGAACTGACACCTATTGCACTGCCTATTTGTCTCCCTGGCAACCAGCAGAAATAGTGAATAGTGGTAAAGGAGAGGGACTGCCCATTTACCAGAGGCAGCAAACAGCAGAGCGATGGGGAAGTGAATGGGAAGAAAGGAAAGAATAGAAAGGGAAGATGACAGCATAAAGGAGAAAACAAAAGCAGGGAAAAAAATGGCCTTAGCTTCTGGAGAGAAAAAAAAATATGAAAGAAACAGGAAGGCAAATGAAAACAAACAAACAAACAAAAAAAGGCAATAAGGTGAAAAAAATGAAAAATTGCACCAAGAGTGGGGTTCTAAGCTGCACAGGAATCAAGGAATAGCACCAGGTTATTGCGTGGAAGATAGGAGAAAACATTAAAATCATAAATAGGTAGAAAAATGTTACTGTAGGATAAAAACAATTTTGTCACAGAATTGGTGACAAGACAGGCTGGAGAATGCCCCAGGGAAGAGTGGGGAGTAGGTGTCTGGGAATTTGTGCTGAGCTGGGCTGACGTGCTGGTAAGTTGCTAAAGCAAAGCTACATTTAAGTTTGTGTCATCATCCCTCCACGTCATTGCTTACACAGCTATCAATGACTTGCTTCCTCCCAGCTCCCCTCTATTTCTTCATGGGTTGCATCTGTATGTATGACAAAAAGAAGGGAAAGGGTAGGTAAAAAGGCAGAACGAGGCAGTAATGGATACTATTATTTCAACACAAACATGCATGAAGAAGGATGCATACCATGTAATGGTGACCCTGACTCTCTTTATGTCCTAGTGTAGTAAACAGTTAAGATTTATATGAGGTTTGCAACAAAACACGGTTGAGAAAAACCCTTCAGCCAGTTCCTTGTGCGAATCAAGAGGCTGCACAAAATGTGGCCTCTGCCCTGTGCTGATAACCAACCTATAAAGCAGCTTTGGTATGAAAAACCAGGAGAAGCAGAAAAAGTAGAGATGAGAATTTATGTGTTCTCACCCAAACAGTCTACATTTCGCCTATGTCCGCAAGCCCACTGTTTCCTATAGGAGAGGTCACCCTGAAAACAGGAAACCCAGTAGCATGGGTGTTAGGTGGAATTGCAAAGGGGCAATATGCAAAAGCGCCATACAAACATAGGCTGAAACTGTTAATGAAAAACACATTGGAAATCTTCACTGAAAGATGTCAAATTTCATAAGCAAATATGTGTCTACACCAAATGGCAGAATAGGCTTGGGCTGCACTGGCTCCATTGAGGCCTGTGTTTCACTAGCAGATGTTTTCTATATAAGTATTGTATTTTATATGTATATATAAGCTATTGTTGCTGTGCACAGTGCTTTCAGAAGAAATCAGCACACCCAGTGACTCATTTGATTGTAGCAGTAGCAAGTATAATGTTCCTGGTAGCAGATCTGCAGCCTAGATGATTGCACATGGTGGTAACATTTAAATCACATTGCACTTTGAAGTAAAATTAACACTGGCCCAAGTCTGAAACAATATGCAGTGTAAGTCTGTGAATCACAGGGCTTGTATCTTAAAACCTATGTATTTATTGAACACTTCTTTAAATTAAATTACTTTCTTACATGACTTACTAGAGGAAAACAGCTTTATATGCCTTGAAAATCTGTAGATTTGTGTTGTGTGCTATGGTTTGGCTAATTAATACTTTTGATGTGTCATATAAGTACCCAATGGATAATTTTCCTTGAAATTATTAGAGTTCAATAAAATGGCAATAATTGGAGTATTCTGAAACATGATGTAACTCTGGACAACTTCTCAACTTCCTTTTTGGGGAGTGATTCCACATGTCAACGTATGTGCACACAACACATTGGTGGAGGATATTTCCGATTGCAGATGAAAGGATTTGAAAGAGAAAGTTGAGTCCGAAATAATAATATCAACGTCTTGCCTTTCACAGTGTCCAAAATGTCTTTAAACAATAATTCAAAATGTTTTTAGATATATCACTTACCATTCCATTTCTTTAGCGAATGTATCCTAATGAATGTATAGACTTGTTACATAAGCATTTGATAATTCAAGCATGATTGCCTAAATCATGATGTAGAAAATAATGAAAATAATATATAAAGGGGTAACAGAGAATGAGCACATTGTATATTTCTGAATTAATTTTTGCAAAATAAGGCTACCTGTGAGAAAAAGGAATGTTGAGTTTTAACAAAGAACTTACATATAATTCAAGATTTAGTCTTCACTGATGTCAAATCATTCCATGGATTATCTCCAAGGAGAGGAGGAGAAATAGCAGAAATGGAAATTTTACCCCATGTTTTTCTAAAAAGGGCCCAAAAAAAGGGCATTAACTTTGTTGCCAAAAAATTATATGCACTGTTATCTTTTACTCAGCCTGGTATCTTACTAGCATTACCATAGGGAAACAAGAAGCTAAGAACCTTATTTTTCATGCAAATGGGACAGGAAAAGTTCTTTTCCTATTAAGGAATCTTGAAGCTGTATTGATACAAAAATCAAATGAGAACATAGGGTCAGAAGGAATTTCTTGATAATTTTCAGCTTTAAGAATGGGGTTCAAGAAATCTCAGAAAATTACATATTTGAAACCTATGCTGCACAGTTGATAAAATGTGTCAACATGCTGATGATACTGTATTTTGTTAATGGCAATATTGTCCTCATGCTGTGCAGAAAAACGAAAATTTTCTGAATTAGTAAAAAATGATGGGGTGTTCATCACAATACCTTTTTTAAGAACGATGGATATTATTACTGCATATAAGGACTTGTAAATGTATTAGCTAAGTATTACAGTTTTACGTAGCAAGGCTGCTTGATAGAATTGTTTTAATGTTTTTTTTCAGAAAGAGTTAAAGGAGTGAAGGTCTTTTCTTTCACTGAAATTCAGCAGTCCTGTTAAGCATGTACCGGCTTATTTTCTAGGCTCACTTTTATTCCAGCTGTGAGTGGGAAACTTCAGGAAATCATTCCTAAAAAGCACCTTGAGGTGACTAAATTGCTACTTCATTTATATCAAGATGGACAAATTGAAAATCAGCCAACCACAGTCACCAGTGCAAGTCCTGCTGGACTCCCACCCAAACAGATGACACGTTTTGCCTCCTCTGTGATGCAGATATGGGGGATTGATAGTTTCAAAGGTAGGAAGCTCTAGACCAACCTTGTAGATGCTGAAAGCAAGTGGCATTCCTCCCTCTTTCCTTTGTCTCCCCATCAGGATAAGAAATGCTGGCATGGGAAACACTGAAAGCATTTTAGGAACTTTAAATGGCAATGGCACAAATGTCCACAGTCAGCAGCGAGTAGGAAACAACTGTTGCGGTACATGGTCTGCTTGGAGAAGGTCTCTCAGAAATCTGCAAGAACACAGCCAAATCCCTTTTTTATCAAGTGCAGAGCAGTACTAGCAGAGCTTTTCATGTCCTGTGTTCCATGCTAGTAGCACTGCCCTTTCAGAGGTTTGTTTGAAAAATATTGAAGTGGAACAACAACACTAGTAAATGGCTAACCCTAACTTAAAAACAGGACGCTAGTGACTCTCATTAATTGCCCTTTTTCTCCTTGTTACTTGTTTCAGAACAGTTTGGAAGAGGGGTGTTTACTGCTAACCAAAGTATTTATTTTATGTTATTACAGTGCGTATGTTGCACATGTTCTGTGTGAATGATGTTGCTGTTTTACAGGTAGGGATACTCATGACCAGAAAGGTCAGAGAGTTAGCAACAGCTAGGGTTGAAGAAATGGTTTAAGTGTCAAGACTTTGACCCTGGCAGCTGAGAGGAAGGGCAGGGGGTTCTTAGTCCAGTATTCGAGATGCCTATAGCTGCCATTCTTTCACATGACACAAACTCTCTGTATGATTCCAGATAAATTTCTGCATCTCAGATCCCCACAGGGAAAATTGGAATGATAGTATTTATTTTAAGAGATGTAAGATTAGGAATGGTTGGATGCATTAAAGAGTTGAGTGGCCTGAAAATCTGAGCCACTAAACTCTTCTTGGAAGCTGGATTCATTTTTATCGTCCTTGCAGAACCTAATCATCTTAAAGAAGGAATCGCTCAGTAGATTTTTTGTAAGAACAACTCTTCCCACCTTGTATAAAGCGTTAGAATAGTATTTACCTTTAGGATATATGCCAAGTACTTGAGGTTTATAACAAAATAATCAATGTAGTTTGATTAATAGGGATTAGTATTTTAAACAAGTTTTCTGCAACCTCAGCATTAATACTTTATTCACTTTATGATCAGATCTCTAAGGGAAACTAATGATGGTCAAAGTGAGCTATGTATCCTGTAACACATTATAAGAGCTTTGTGATCTGGATAACAGCCCTGTGATTGAAAACCCTGCAGTTCAAGAACTCCAGCTGAAAACTGCATCTGTTGAACACCGAAGTCTTCTTGGGTGCAAACGGATCAATTTTTTTGCGCTGCTCAGGACTGACATTGCTTTTGTGGCCTTTTACTGTCAAATTTATTTGTATTTTGGGGTATACAATTGTATTTCCTTCCTAAAATTCCAATTTGCATTCACTGAGCCTCTGCAGCGGCTTAAGATGTTTTGCCCATTCACAGGCAGTTTGAGCTCAGAAGTGCTTTGCTGTGAAGCGGCACAACTGCGGCATGACTCCGCGTCCTCTGCTTCGGGGCTTCCCGCCTCCTGTACAGCGGCAGGGGGACAGAAAAGGGCTGTTAGAGCCCAGACTGTGCCAGCAGGACTCCACAGAGCTCCTGTGTCAAGCTTGTTAGTCAAAATTATGTTCAATTCACAGCCAACAGTTTCCATCTTTGTTGTTCATTGCCTTTGTCGCTTGCTGGACAGGATTGTTTTCAGGACTCTTAAATCTTTCTATTTGTATTTTGCCTTTAAAAAAAAAAAAAAAAGGGAAGTCTGTATGTGATAGTGCAGATTCCAGTATGAAGCTAGTGAGAGGAATTACTTAAATTAGCAGAGGAGCCCAAAACTGCAAAATCTCCAGAGTTCTAAGAGCTTTGTTACATTATTTGATACCAAATACTACCTTTGTTAAACAATTCAAATGGCGTATTCAGTTAACTTGTTCTAAAGTCTTCTGTATTTTACAAGAATGTTTTTCTAAATAACCAGGTTGTTCAGGCACAAAAGAAACAGTAGCTTCAATATTCAACAAATATTTAAAAGCTGATCTGCTTTAAAAGCTGACTGTTGGTTACTTTTCATTTTTTCCTATTTGGGGTTTGAATTATTAGATTTTCTCCAAGTTCCTATGTTTGACACTTGGTAATAACAGAACAAGGAAAACTGGTGAGTCCTCTCATGGTTTACATCATTGTGACTTAACTTTTCCTTGGTTCCACAAAATATAAGTGGATGTGTTTGAGTTGGTTTTAGGATTAACACAGTATGGGCATTTTAATTTTGGGAATGCATATTCATTCTTCAATAGTTCTCATCATCGGTATAGTCTGTACTTTTTCTGCTTCCTCCAGTACTCTTTCCAATAGAAATTTGAACTACTAGTTGTAAGGCAAGTGATTTTAAAAAAGAAAAAAATCAGGTGCAAGTGGCAAATCTTTTCAAGGTTAATAGCCCATTTGTAATGGAAAATGGTGACCTTAAGGAAATGTAATGATTTGTAAATTAAAAAATACAGGGATCCTGCACTTCACTGCTCATCTCTATTGACCCTGAAATGCAACCATCACGTGGGAACTAGCAAAAAGTTGGCGATAATAAATAATACCCTTTGCTGATGACAATACCATAAATGTTCATCGTCATAAACAAATACTGAGAATGGGGAAACATACAAATGAAATATAATCTGGGACAACAGAGTACAAAATACAGCACTGTGATGTTTGAAAAAATATTTCTGTTTTTAACATCAGTACCAAATATGTTATCTGCATGGACCATGAAAGTGGAAAGGTCTGTCCAATGCAGCCTGCTCTTTCTATGAGATTGTCTATAGAAGTCAAGAGTTATAAGTTAAGCAGTTAAAGATTTTAACCTTTAAACACTGACCTAAAAGCAGGATAACCTCCTGATGAAGGGGTTTGTTTTGGCATGATTTTTTTTTAAGGTTTGTCTCCACACAAATATATATTCAGCAAATAAATGTGTGTTTCTTGGTGGTTTATGTTTAAAAATGTATAAGTATATATTTATATAATATGCATCAATCCTCATTTCTGTTTTTTCTTTTGCTACTGCAGTTTATTGTGGAGTGTCATGGGAATACACTTCTTCCCCAGTTTTTGGGCATGTACCGGCTTACTGTGGATGGAGTTGAAGTATATATGATTGTTACAAGAAATGTGTTCAGCCATCGATTATCTGTTTATAGAAAATATGATTTAAAGGTGAGAAATAACTGCTGATGAAATAACGAAGTAGCTGAAAATCTTTGCTATAAATGTTAGATTATGCCAATGCTTGAATATTGCTTGGAATTTTAATTAATTTTAAATTGTGTTATGTAAGAGCCAGCATTAACTGGTTCAGTTCTGCATCTAGGTTTAGCAAAGATGAAGGATGGTTTTATAGAAATTGTACAAATTTGTTTGTATTGTGCCTTTTTAAATGGAGCAATTTAACCGGGTATGTTTCTTAAATGTCTCTGATGGTTAAAGGTAAAACCAGTCACACAAATACAATAATAATTCTGCTTCCTATAGGTTCTTATCAACATTATGGAAAGTCACAGCTGATTCTGCAGAGGGCTTTTATAAAATAACTAAATAGCATCATAATTTAAAACAGTAAAATGCTACTAGCAAAGTACATCACTCCTACAAAAGCTTCCTATTTCATTCTATGTTTTTAAAATAATCCAAGTAAAAAAGAAAAGGTTCTTAAAACACAAAATTTCTGTTGCTTTCATCATAAGGTATGTTTTAGTTTTGTTTCAGAAGGTTTATCTGCTTATTGTAGTTTTACCAATAGTTAATATACAGTGCTTTCAACAAATGCCCAAAATATAGTCTTTATCTTTCTGTATTAAGGGATTTGTAATGAAGCAAACTGCACTGTCCTTTCCTACTGTCAAGTTTCTGCCTTGCAGCTGGTTAGATAGCTCACTGAATGTGATTTATAACAACTGATTTCCAGATTGTCAACAATTGACTTTCTGGTATTTAGCATTATTTGCAGCAGAGCTTACGTGGGAAAGATTTTTTTTTTAACTTGAGAGAACTGTATGTGTTTTAGGGCATCATAATGTCCAGATGCATTAAAAAAGGGGTGAAACATAAATTATATACAGTATGTTCTTAGCATTGGTGTCAACAGCTCTTGCTATTATTTACCTCTGTGAATGCTTCTGTACTCTATTTAGTTTGTCCAGCTGGACAGAATTGCTTTAAAGATAAACTTCCCTTGCCATTTAAATTTAACATCAATACCTTATTATTCTTCAAAACAAACTCCTTCACTGAGCAGTTTTATAGTGACAATGCATATATTATAAATCATTTTTTCTTTATATTGATTGCTACAGCATCTGCAGTTGTAGGTTCAGAGTCCTTTTCCGTACATGAATATTTTTGACATGAGCTTAGAGCTCAGTTTTAGCACAAGACTCCACCTGTGTAGTCTAAGAAAAAGAGACCATGGATCAGCATAGGATTTCAAATGTATTTTCCTGGCCACTGAGGTGTTTTATTAAAATGACTTCAATGTCAAATTTCTGAATCTCCTTAATTTTTACTATTTTAAATCCACTTTTTTCCCTCCAGTTTGGTTTTCAGCTGATCTGTTTTCAGGCCCAGCAGTCTTTTGGAGCACAGAATATGACATAAAAGGTGTATCAACAGTAAACTGAAATGTCAGGCTTTTACCAGGCTTTATTATAAGGTAACAATATAATGCAATGAAATCCCAGCTTGCTGGGCCATACATAATAACTAAGACATACTGTTCCATTTATCTTTTCTCTCCATCTTTTCTAAGTTTATCTCTGCAAACAGAATAAAACATGGCATAAAAAGATCTGGTTGGGAATCCTCATGTTCTTTAAACTGGTATGACTCCACGCCAGCACTTCTTTACACAACACACACCTTCCAACAAATGATAGAGCTAATTTACCCATCTCTCAATGTACAGTTATCATGTTTGTAGTTATTATTTCTTGAAGTGCTATTATGTGATGAACAAATGCTGGGTTCTTAACAGTGCGGTCCCTCTCCAAGAAATTTGCAAGGAAATACATACAGCCTTTTTTTGTCACCTCCAACTTATTAAAAAAGCACCATATTGCCTACTAGTTTTAAGCTAGAAAATAAAATTTAAAAAAAAAATCCAAAATTTCTTTGGCAAGCACTATAAATCTTGTGAACGCACAGGTGGTCTCATCTCTTCTTTTGACTTCATGTTGCTGTGAGTTGCTTTGTTCTTGTTTGTACTTTGTGATCTTTTAATTATTTTTATGTGATTATATTGTGGAACATCCTTTTCAAATGTGTATTACATATGTCCAAACAGTTACATAGAACAGGCTATTGCATAACCATACAGCTCAATTGGCACAAAAAGATGAGAAGCCTGCCAAGCAAATGGAACTTCCAGAATGATAGTCTCAAACTGAGGATGAGACAGGAGGAAGAAGCTCCAACAGTCAGGAGGACAATAGATGTAGGGCATTTGAGGATTTAATCCATCTTTCTTCTCTCATGATACATCTTCTTCAAGTGATTGCAGCAGTTCAGCAGCCCTGGGCATTCTACCTACTGTATCACCTTTCTTTAAAGCAGCTCTCGAATTCAGAAGGATGTAGTTCATCCGCTTTTTGACCTGTTATCTTAACATTTTCAAATTAGTTTCTGACATATGCACATTTTTAGATCCATTTTTTCTGTTTCAGGGCTCTACTGTGGCTCGAGAAGCCAGTGACAAAGAAAAGGTATGGTGCATTTCTGTTTCTTTTTCAGTTGTCTAACCTGCTAGCTAGTCTCAGGACAAACATAACCAGTGCTGTTCTGCCCCTTTTCTTTGTTTTCTGTCATATTCTCCCCTCTTGAGTTCTACCTCATTCCCTCCTTTATCTTTCCTCTATTTTCTGCAGACCTTTGAATATTGGTTTGCAATGGTGTTGAGATTTCAGAGGTAAGTGAGCCAGTCCTCTGCCTCCTCCTTTTCCTTTTTTCTCTTCTCTTCTAAGTTTCTTCAGGGCCTGCCCTGTGGTAGGAAAACATCAGAGCTTTCTTCTCTTCCCTCCTGCTTCTTCATCTTCTTTCTCTTCCTCTTTAATATTGAGATTTATGGATACTCCATGTCAGTTAATGGAATGATATGACGTGGTACCATTTCCAAAGTGAATGCAAAGATGAACCAAACCTTGAGTTGTGAGAACCTTTGGGTATGTAAAGCTCATACAAATGAGCGAACCACTGATGTAGATGTACATGCAGCTATAATGAGAGACAGTGTCCCTAAATTCTAGGCTAAAACTTTGCTCTGAAAAGGAGATTGTTCGCTTTGTTTTTCTCCATCTCCAACTTCAGTTCATTCTGAAAATGTAATGTTCTCAAAATCAACATTTCTCTGAGGTTTCAGTGAAACAGCCTCATAGCACTTTAGGAGAGGTTTGTCTAGAGATTCTGTAGATAATTGAAGGGGAAGCATAGTCACCATCATCTAAGACTTCGAAGGTTTCCAAATTTGGGTGAAGTCCAGGAACCCATGACCCTTGTTTTCTTAATTTTTCCTAGCACATTCCTTCTGAATTAGCATAAGATCATTCAGCAATTCACTTAAAAGACTTCATTTCATGTTATCCTCAAATTCCATTCAGACCATTTGTTTTTCCCCTAAGCATTAGTTGCACCATAGCTGCCTCTCAGAGCCTTCTACAGATCACACAGCTGCGCTAAGGAGCAAGGGACAGTAGCTGTCAGTCCTGCCGTTCTCACTGCATAAAAAACTCTGCTAAGTTTTTCCACTTCATCCTAATGACTGAACACAATTCTTCTTCCACTATTAGGTAACTACCATGTCCCAAATGGCAACTGCAGTTACGTCAGCATTAGTTCCCTTTTGCTGTACCAGGCCCTCAAGATCATGTCTTGAATGGTCTCTGTTCTTTTCTTGTGGTCTATTTTTGTTCTTGTTTAATAGCACAACTATTGTGTTTTTAAAGCAGAGGGATTAACCCTTCAGTATCTTACCAACGATACCTATTGTCATTGAAAAATCTCTGCTAATAGCGCTAAAATAATCTGATAGAAATGAGGAGGGCAAATTATTTTGATGGGACTTCTTCAGGTTACAACATTAATGCTTGGAATAGTAAAGTGAAATCTAGCAATAGTGCATATATTAGCTATACAGGAGCTGATACTATACAGATATTTAGTGCAGTGGTTTTGAGCACTTTTAGGAATATGTCTTATAATAATAAGAAGATTAAGAGTAGTACAGACGTGCTGCGGTTAGTGCATTGAGTGAGAACCTCAAAGAAACAGTGCCTTAATTTTGTTCCCATGTACATTCATGGAAAAATTGCAATTGAACTTGATTATAGCTAAGTTGAAGTTGTATAGTTTTGTATAAGTGTATACAATTATTATTCTCTGTATTTAATGTGAAATCATAATTACAGTAAGGCAAATAACAAAAATTCCGATCAACTTTAACACATCTAGAACCTCCCCTTTTATTTTGAGTACTTCTATGGAAGAAATACAGAAAACCTTAGTCCCCCAAATTATTCTTCTGCTATTTTAGATCTCACACATTATTTTCTTTTCAAAGGAACTTGATTTCTTGGAGAAAGAACTCCACTAAGCTGAATTATTATTATTGATGTTGCAAGCAGACAGTCCGAGGCCTTAGAACAGCTTTCTGTTACTCATCGTTCCCCTCAAACGCCAGTGCAGTGCAGCAGGGGAGCCACGAGTTCACACTCAGAACAAGCATTTCTGGGGAAAGGAATGACTTGGGTAGACTTGTAAGTTCATAGAGGGAACATTTTACAAACACTTTAAGACTCTTAGGGATTCAAGCAAGGGTAAAATAATATTTTACTTATTCCATGTTCTTTGTCTGAGTTTTGGAGTCTGCTGTTTGATTTGATAGTGTCAGAAGAATACGATACCACATGCCTGTATGGTAGATGTTCACAACGTCCATCATCACTGCAATGTGAATCTCCTGCAATAAGCTCTAGAACTGCAGTAGTTTCCTCAGCTAAACTACTCGAGTGTTTCCAACACGGAGTTTTTAAGCTTAAATTAAAAGGGGGTTGTGTATTTATATGAATAGACAAGGAAAGTTTGGTTTTGAAATTCTAAACAATGCTAAAGCCCTGCTGCCCTGAGATGTGTCTCTGCATGTGTGGCACTTGCTGCAGGGCCTGGAGGGCTGTGGGGACACCAGTGAAGGCTGTGGGGACACCAGGGGGGAAAGGGTCCGTGATCCATCACTGCCAAGTGAGAGCGAGCCCCAGAGCATGTTTTGTCACTTCCATTTTCTCTGGAGTAGATGTCACTATTTCAAACTTGTTGTTTATTGTCTCAGGTGGAATCTCAAGCCAAGCTTAAAGATATTAAAACACCTGGAAAATTTTAGCTTAAAAAGTAGGCATTTTTGCAAATGCTCTGAAGAGATTTTGGCATCTCCTGTGTTACAAGAAATTGCTTTGAATGATTAAACAAAGCCAGACAGTCTCACCTACTTAGCTGGTGTAGTAACTTATTAGCTAATTTTTAGCTAGAGGCAAATAAATCATCAATTTATTAATATCACCCTGAAATTACATTAATAATAATAGAATTTCAACTAATAGAACCATTATTTAATTACTTGTTATAAAGGCATGCACTGCTATTCACATCTCAAAAACAGAAAAGCAATGAAAGTCAGGAAGCTTTTGGTGCTAAAATATGTGGCTAAAATGTCTGGCAATGCTGTAGTTTTTAAATGGGCTTTAAAGTAATTCATATTTAATTTTAAATACCAATATTCAAGTAATCAAATGTTTTTTGGATTATCGAGCATAAGATGTTAGCTTTTTTTAAAGCTGCAGAAGCCAGAAAACAGAAGAGCAAGTCTTTCAGTCCGGTTCTAATGCAGACTGCAAATTTTAGATCACTTGCTTTGAAATTGCAAACTTGGCTAAAATTATTATGGTTTTGAGTCTTCTTCCTATCAAACTAATCTTTGTTGTTTTCTCAGTTAATAGAGAGGAGGCAATTATGTAGTTAGATTTAATGGATTATAAAATAAGAAATCAGGAAAAAAGTATTTTTCTACATTAGTTTTGTAGTGTAAAATATGTATTTGTATTCAAACATTTTCTTAAATCAGGTTTTAGGAAGAAGAGCTGGCTGGAATGACTTTGAGAATGTTACTTTTCTGTCCTGTTTTCAGTTTATCTCCTGTTTAACTGCCTTCAACCGTGTAATATCCTAACATATTGATGAGAAGATCTGAAACTGTCATTCCAGTATTTTGTGAAAATCAGTGCAGAGACAAGCTCCATCCCTTAGACTTTGCCTTAACACAAAATTCCTTTATTTTGCATTATCAGTGATATTTTTAATAAATGCATCACTTTCTTGGCAGCAAGTATCGTACCACATACTTATAGGTGTCTTGAATTTTAAAAGTCTTTTTCAACAGTTGTCAAATTCTGGCAGCTGCTCCTTTATTTTTTTCTTTTTTTAGGCTTTAGTTCTCTTTCTTTTTTTAATTTTTATTATTTTAATAGTGGGCATTTTCTATTCATTCCTTGGACAATTTTGCCCTCTTAAGTGAAACCAGGATAATGCAGAACTCCCCTGGTGGTCTGCCTGCTCACAATTACACTGTACTTGCAGTACGA
Source organism: Nesoenas mayeri (assembly GCF_963082525.1). NCBI lineage: Eukaryota > Metazoa > Chordata > Aves > Columbiformes > Columbidae > Nesoenas > Nesoenas mayeri. The sequence goes on along the minus strand of NC_137543.1, from coordinate 144,784,828 downwards.
CATCAAATTAGCAGTTACAGCTGAGTCTGCTTGTACTTACAAAGAACGTAACCATGTTACTTGTGTGTGACCGACTTGGAAGGAAATTTGAAGAAGAAAAACATACCCTAATGGAACTGAAGCCCATCGTACTTTACCTTTCTTAAGCAATTTCAGAGATTACATGGTTTTAAATCAGCCTAAAACTGGTTGTGTTGCCACTTCTGTGGTATGTGTTGTTTCATAAATAAGCATAAATGCAGAAAAGTTATAGTAAATACCTTTGAACAAAGGGGTTTCTATTCAAGTTCCTTTTTTGGGGGGTGGGGGGGGAAGCCGTAATTAAAAGCTATGTTGCATCTTAGTTAAATTGTATGCAAATACCTAGCTCTGATAATTAGATTGGAAGATGCTGCTAGATATAAAAAATCACTTATTAGCTTTGCTTTTTACGTTGTGTGTTACAACATACAGTAATTAACTGATTTCTGAGAGGACAACTATAACTAAAGGAAGAAGGATTTTAGTACTAGGAGCACAGCAACAAGATTACTCAGTCTTAGTTTTTCCTTTTGATGTCAATAGGTAAAACTTCATTTAAGGTAGGTTATACCAAAATTTGAGCTGTTTATTCCTGCTATTTTAAAATTACTGGTTTCAGAACACCATTTTTTACTTATGTCTTTTAGTGATTTCAGTCTGCTTTATATGCTGATCCCACACAACAGACATGTGAAGCGTGTCTCAGATTTCTTTGTGAAATGAATCTCAAGGTCACATATATGCAGAGATCATAACTTTCAAGACATCACACTGCAATGCATCGCAAGGATAGGAATAGACTTTCAGAGTTCAGATTCTTATTTCAGCATTTAGCCCTCACATGACACCAATCCCGTTTTGTTTTTCAAAACAAAGCACTAGTTTGCCTGTGCTTGTTTGGAGTTTTTTTGTTTAAAAGTCTGTTTTCCATATGTTAAAAGAATTTTACAAAATAAAAGAACTTTGTCTTGCATTTTATATGTTGCATGTTCATTTTACAGCAGGAAGATATTAACCCTAGGGATAATCCTGGATGCATTTCCCTGAGCATTGAAAAGACCTACAGTTACTGCTTTGGTACATGCTCAAATTCCTAATGCATCTACAACATTCTGCACATTGTTTTGTGTCCTACAGGAATGCCTGTTATACTGACTAAATCCATTCCAGTGTTCCCTCTCAATCCCCATTTTGGGGTTACAGCTCTGTTTCCATTTCCAGGGACAGTCCTGCTATGCCAAGTGGAGCTGCAGCCCCTCGTTTGGTTAGAAACCCCTGTCTAGGGCAAGGCAAATCATACAACAAGAGTTTGGACCCAGCTCACGTCCCAGCTGGAGGGAGGAAGCTGCAGTCTTAAGCCTTCCAGAGAAAGCTCTAGTTACTCATCCATCTTGTAGGTCTAATGACTCCAGACTTTTGATTCTGTTCAAAACCACCTGTGCCAAATCACTGCAAACAATACTTATCCTTTTTTCTAAAAAATACTGACTTCCATATATGCTGGTGAGCCCAGTCCGTGTAAAGTGAATCTAACTTATTTATTTTTTTTTTAAAAAGGTGTATGTGAGCCCTTTGCTGTGAAAAGAAGCCCAGGGTGTGGAACTTCACTCCTGGCAGATGTTTTATACCATTTTCAAATGTTAAAAACTGTAGGGCAAATTTTGCCATGAGGAGCTGTGTGAATACTGTGTCATTGTGGCCAGTTCCAAACAAACAATAAGACTGCTATGGAACATTTCTCCTACAACCTAACTTTGCCTTTGTTAGGTGAGAAATTGCTGCCAGGTTCTGAAGACAATTAGTCCTTTTCCTTTTTCAGTCCAAGACTTACTCCAAGACTTAGCTGTCCTGCAGCTCTTTTAACAAGCTTCTTCCAATATGTCAGCATAATGTTAGCCATGATCATTATTTTTGGTCATGATGCACAAAAATCCCTTTGGGAGAAGAAAACAACCACCACAATCTAATATTCATTTCAACATATTAGGATAGGATGCTGAATTGAGCTGTGTTAAGAAATCTCCAAAAACTATTTCTGTGTTCATATAGAAATAAAACTTCACCTGGTTTGTATCTTTCAAGGTTATTTTTTTTCCAAAACAATGTCAGAGGCCTGGTTTTGCATCAGGTTTTACATCCTGCAATCTTCATCAACAAAATATTTATTGCTTTTTCAGCCTTTTTAAAGGCAGTGAAACCTTCCTGCCATTAAAATTCTCTGTGACAACGGCAAACTTTGGAATCCAAACCTGAAGTTTACAAATAACATGCTTTTTAAATAAATAAATGCTTTCATGATTGTAAAATCTGTTGTGCCTTTCTTGCATCTTTAAGTAGGGGATTAAAAATTATGGAGATAGTTCAGAAAGAAAATCTATTATTAATTTAGTGGAAGTAGTTAGATGTTCATCTCCTGTGCAGCTCTTAAAATATTTAGTTCTTTAATGATTGTAATATGTTCATTATAATGAATTACATTCTGGGAGAATCTTTCCAACAAGGATTTTGCTTCATTGGAAATATTTGAGACTTCATTAAGAATAACTATATCAATTATTTCATTAAAGCAAAATCTCATTTTTTTTCATTCAGATAGTGTTTTAAACGGCCACAATGTGGTTTTCTTTGTATTTATTTCAGAACATAAGAAGAAACTGTACATATGAGGATTTTTCATCATGAATATGTATATTTTAAATAACTGTGAGAGCTCCTCCTAGTTGTGTATTTCGTAGGTTTTAATTCCTAAATTCACAAAGTAATTTTAAGAAATGAATTTTAGTTTAAGTACTGCTAGAATTGTTAGTAGTGCTGGCTGTCTCTAGCAATATTGGAGCCTGCAGCAGTATCCTAGGCCTATTCAGCTTTTTAAAAAGGGGGAGAATGATATTGCTCAGCACACCAAAAAAGGCTTTGTCTAATAATGCCTAGAAAGGAGGAAGAGAATAGGCTGGGAGGCATCGTACAAATAATGCGGTGAAGGCAACCACTGGCACACAGTTTTTTAGCAGTGGGACCCACTGCTTTTATTTCTTCTTCCTTTTTCCTCTCATGCCTCGGTACCAGCTTTAAATTTATGCAGTTCTGTACTTGCCAGGTCTTCTCAGCTACAGGTGAAGAAAAATGACCTCAGATAAAAGTCCTCAGAGGGATTATTGAGGACCGAGGGAGCCTGCACAGGAGGCAGCAAAGACTCTGGCTTTTTGGGAGAGCTGATTCACTGCCCTGAATGTCCTTGAAAGTGCCTCTTGGGTCTTGTGGTGGCAGGCAAGAAATGCGCCTGTGTCAGCTTTGCTAGCTCACTTTTGTTAAAAATAGATTAGAGGCAAGGTTAAAGTGGAGTATGGCACCTGCATGACCGGCTTACCAGCTCTAGCATCTTCTGAAAAGATGTTGCTTGTAACGTAGATAAAGGTCATTTTTACGGAAGATGGGGCAGTGGGGTGGCAGAGCGCTGCCCCCCCGCCGTGGCCGGCTGGCTGCTGCTGTGCGGTCTGTGGCAGAGCCTGCAGATGAACCTGCATCGCTGAGTCTCAACCACAAGCACATCCTTCCTCTTTACCCACCCCAGAGCTTTAAACAGCATTAAAAGGGTTTTTTTCAGAGTTAATAGGTTTGTTTCACTTTAACCTCTGCCTATTTAAATAAATAAGTTGTGTATACTAGGTCTGAAGATAATGTGAGAATATTTTTACTGACTTTGGGCTAGAAATGAAGGGAGCTTGGTTTCCTTCGTTCTTTGCATTATTGTTTCATATTAAATTAATTCAGCCAAATCTCCTCTCCATTCTTAAGCATCCCACACACTGGATTCCATCCTCTGGTGTTGGCAACATCCCTGGATCCGCAGTCCCACCTCTGCAGAATTAGCCCTCATCTATGGGACAGTTTACTCGATTGCATATGATAATCTCTACAGCTGTTAGTCTGAAATGCTTATCTGGTATTTCCCCTACTCATTTGCACCCTAAACCACTTACTGAGTAGACTAGAAAGAAAACTGATGATGCACAATGTGCAGTTGTATTGTAGTAACAAATTTACTGTGAGCTTCAAGAAGTGTCTAAACATCATCCTTAAGTAAAGCGGAGGAGCACTGCATGGTGTCTCCTCCATGGGAGGAGGATGAGTGGTTATAGCTCCATCTCAGCTGCATGGGTTTTCTTCTTTTTAATTAAAATAGAGGGTCTCAGAGGGTATTTTAATATATCAGAACATTCTAGATGCAACACAGTAATAATTCAGAGCAGCCAGACTGGGACCTTAGTTTTTCCACAGTTCATAGGTGTCAGGATGCAATGGATTTAACAGGGATTCATAACTATTAGCATTTTATCAATTGCTTAAGTGGTTTTGGGCAGTTATTGGAAGAGAATGATCACTTTTCCAAATAAAAGCAGCATTGTGAGATCTTGAGCAATTCACAAATTCCAGGTCCAAAAAATAAATGTGGACAGCTGGGGAGCTGAGTATTTCAGCCGTATCTCTGCACAGCCCAACAGCACGAACTTCTGGGAATTGTGAAGATCTGTAAGGGCATTTCAGGGTCTGCTATGATGCTCACGTTTTAATGCTGTGCTTTCCAATGTGTACATTTTGGAGAAGCAGAAAGAATCTCTGAGATTCTCTTCCTTACTGTGTTATAGGAAGTAAATAAACTTTATGAAAAATACCATATCCAGTAAGGTTATAGTCATGTCTGACTAGTTAAACTCATGGAGGACATTCCAGTAGGTTAACTGCCTTTTATTCCTAGCAAAAGGACTTTCAGATTAAGGGGAAATTATTTTAATCAAAGTGCTCATTAGTTCATGGTCATTGAGTGTTGCAGCACTCGGTTGTTCTGCAACATTTTCTTCCTAAAGAAAACCTGTTCTTCTCTAATATTTATTAAAGGTGCTGTGCAGGGAGAAAGGCTGTTCTTTGCTCTTGGTGGGCCAATTTTTTAAAGCCTGTGATTGCAGAAGCTGCAGCACTTGCAGTTTGCTTGACCAAATACCCTGAAGTAACTGCTTTTTTATTTGTTGGCTGCTGTGTTTTTTTAAGTAAACTTCCATTCACTGCCTTCTGAAAACAGAGCCTGTTTGAGGGCTCTTCGTACTGAAAGCAGCGGTTACTCTGCCTGCGCTGGTCACGTGAAAGTTTCTGGCTTTCCTTAATGCTGTTGCAAATCGCTTCATGGGAGAGTTAAAGATGAAGATAATCAACTAGTTCTCCAACATCAAGAATGTTTAATTACTCATTTAAAAGGCAGTGGTCGTCTCTGGTATTTACCACATCTAAGCAGCATGACATAATTCATGTTCACTTGATGCTTTTTAAATAATGATTTGGTATTAGGCACGCATAAACATTCACAGTAGCTATATAAAATGCAATCCAATCTGACTTCATCCATGAGATCTGATGGGAGCACTTTGTTACAAGGTACAAGTTGTGTTTCCACTTCACTTATTGCCAGTCACTTTGACAAACGACATCTTGGAAGAAGCTCAATGCAAATCAAGTATTGAGTCGGAGATTTTGTTTTAGCTGTATTTGCTGCATGTCCAGTAAATGTACACCTTTTAGGCTGTTTACAGGGGGGATAAACTAAGGAAATGTCTCCATGGGTGCAGTTTGGCGAGCTGCGTGCAATGGAGGTGCCTCTGCATCTGCTGCCAGCGGGGCGGCCGCGCCGGGCCAGCAGCTTCACTGCACGCCTCTTTGCCACCCCGCTCTTACAGGAGTTCTCGTTTATTTTAGGCCAAAGAGCTGCCGACGTTCAAAGACAATGATTTCATTAACGATGGCCAAAAGATTCATATTGATGAGAATAACAAAAAGATGTTCCTTGAGAAACTCAAAAAGGATGTTGAGGTAAGAATGTGCCTGTTCAGCTGCATGTGATTAAAATGTGTGGCAAACTACAGATATCCCAGGAAATCATACCTGTGATTCATTAATGAAAACTCTTGTTTATAAGGCTGTAAGCACTGACTGTTTTAAATGAAACACAATTTAAACTTTCAGGAGTTGTTCACTGCTTTTGCTGATGTGATAAATGACTTGCTGCCATAGCTGGTTACCACACATTGTCCCTGCCTTGATGATGTGATGTTAAAATGATGGTACTACTTAGTACTTAAGCACTTTACAAGCCTAGTGCTTCCAAATGCCCCCAAGGAGAGGTGAGTATTGTTAGTTGTGTTTTACAGGTGGGGGTACACCAGAGCAGAGGCTGTACACAGACTGCAGTCCATAACAGAGGACATAGCATCCTCACTCAAAGCCACACATGTTCTATTTGTTTCATATTAGTAACCTAGTTTCAAATCATCCACAGGATTGCATGAGTAGAATGTAATTTGTGTACAGCAGTTAGACTCATTATCTTAACGTAGTCTTTCATATAAATTTTTTATTGTCTGAATATAGTGAATACTTCATAGAAAATGTTAATACATTATTATAACTGATTTAGTTCTGCAAATAAAAGAAAAATATTGGGCTAACTAGTTCACACAGCTTGACTTTAGTTTCTGTAATTGAAAATATTGTCACTAAACACAATATTTTGCAGCCCTAATACTCAAAGCATAAAATCTGTTTTCCTTGTTTGAGAGACCTGATAGCAAAATATGTCTGTGACTTAGAATCAGAGGGTACCAGGTTTTTCAGCTATTTGTATCAAAATAGCTCTGTGAATTGACTTCTTCAGATCTATATCTCATTAGTTGCACAAAACAAAATGCTGTAACTTTAAAATTTACCCAATAATTTCCTTTTGAGGAAATCTAATTTCCTGTAATAGTAACGATTAGAAAATTATGGTGATGATAACTATGGAAATATAAATATTTTGTGAAATATCTGTGTTTATTTTATATTTAAAATATTTTGCTGGAAAACTGCTCTACCAGTGTCACAGCTCTAGAGATGAGTTTATTTGGGTTTAAGTTTTGTGCTCTGTTAACATATGCTGCTGTTGTTGACTAACGCTTTTAAGTAGATTGCAGATAATATCTTAAATGTGTGCAAGGAATGCGGAAGATCGTTTATTACCAGAAAGTGGACTGTGTGCAAACTTCTACATCATTTACTGGACTTTAAAGATGATGAGAGATTCTCATGTCCTGAGAGGCTATTTTTTGATGGTTTTGAAATTTACACAGAGCATTATTATAATAAATATCCATATAAACCACTAGTGCGAAGTGATCTGGCACCTGATCATAACAATGGCGAGATGTTCTTTAACCTTGTTTTATGTGTGGTTCTGCCTTTGTTAGGTAACTGGTAGTACACACTTTGTATCCAATGTGTAAACACGTTTCACTACAATTGAAAGAAATGCACATGTAGCATATGATTATCTTATCACACAGTATTTATAGCTAAATATATTATGGAGTAGTATTCTAAACTATATGACTTTATATGTGTTCTTGTTTGTCATTAAGTAAGTTCTGCTTCTATATTTCTCTCATAATCGAGTCCAATGTCCTCTTCCTGTGTTCAAACAAATACCTATTACTGCTGGTTTGATGTCCTCTTGTCTATTTTCCTGCCTCCTCAGTCCACTGAAAGTGTCATGAGAAAAAGCACATAAGGATATTTTTTCCATTTTATATCAGATGATCTTTTCGTTGTGCTGATCTCCCTAAGTCTTTTTGCTGTCAGCAGCAGCACACCTTTTTCCCAAGAGCCATTCTCCCTTAATTTGTAGTTCACTCTTTTTCCCAAAAAGTCTGTTCTCTTTCATGCTTTTTTGTATGATTATTGGTAGATTTTTCTTCTGCCTCTCTCAGTATTTATCAAATACCTAATGATATGCCTGGAGTCCTTCCACTCCATGGCCTTTGGACAGTCTCATCTGTTCTTCTTGAATACTGTTGTACATTATCTCTTCAAACTTAGATCTCTAGTCTTGTGAAGAGTAATTTGCTTTATTATATTGAAATTATTAGAAGACTATTTCTTCTCTTCCCTTAAAACCACTTTTAAATCTCACAATATTTCTTCTAACACTTGAATTTACAATCACTTTGTTATGTCCGATTCTTCTCTTTTCTCAGAATCAGGATTTTTACAAACTGCAGTTTCTCATTTCCTAGTATTTTGTACTCATTTCTTTCATCACTATCCCTATTCCAAAGCCTGGCTTAAATCCCTTCTTCTCTGATCTCCTCTAACCTCCTTTTTATAACCATTTGGAGTTTCTAAAAGCTGAAAACTATTTGTATTTTCAGCCTCTTTTTCTGCACACCGTGAGCAAAGGCTCCACAAGTGCAAAATGGCAGTATTGCCTTTAGGCTGCAGCAGCTCTGCCCTGCCCGTCCCTCACCCCTCTGAAATGTTTATCTCATCTTCCTGCTTTTAGACCTTCCTTATTTCCATCCTCCTCTCTTAACTCCCTGCCTTGTCCTGTTCCCTTCAACTAAAACACCACTTTGTCTATACATAAAGTACATACTCATGTACATACTCATCTTTCCATTTTCTAAAAATTCCTATCCTAAGCCTTTATTCAAAACCACCCTTTCATTCACATTCATGTTTTGCTTACGTGATTTGAATTGTGAGCCTGTCACTGCGAAGAGAATGTAGCATCATTTCATGTCTTCATGGTGTAAAACTTCACTACTTTCCACTGCGAGAATATTTGAACACTTTTTCATCATTCTTTAGAAAGGCTTAAAAGGGAGCGAGGGGCCAGAATTAGCAGCAGATTGTAGCACGCCTGCTGGCGCAGAGGCTGCTCTGGATGTTGAGCGGTGCCAGAATGGCCCTAAATGAAACACGGGACAGGAGTGACAGTCATCAGCTCACACAGACACTGGCCTTCACTGCAGCAAAAATCATTTTTCCCTGAGGATTTTGGGAGAGTGGCTTACAGCTTGGTATAAGATAAGTTGGAAGTGACCCGTGTGCTGTTACTACATCTTAATAAATTCAAGTATCTCTCTGCTGGCTTTATCGCTTAATCCTCCTTTTTGCTCCCTCGTAGAAGTGCCCGTTTTTCTTCACTGATGACACCTCTGTGTAACTTCTCCTGTTTGTAAGTGAAGCTTACGTTTTTCAGTGATATTGATAAATTGCTTATTATCACTTTCTAGTTCCTTGCTCAGTTAAAACTCATGGACTACAGCTTGCTGGTTGGAATTCATGATGTTGAAAGGGCTGAACAGGAAGAAGTAGAGTGTGAAGAGAATGATGGAGAAGAGGAAGGTGAAAGTGATGGGACTCACCCCATCGGAACCCCTCCAGACAGTCCAGGAAACACACTGAACAGCTCACTGCCCTTGGCTCCAGGGGAATTTGATCCAGCTATTGACGTTTATGGAATAAAATCCCATGAGAGTAAGCAGTAATAAGTATTTTTATGTTAAGATGTTTAGCTTCTAACATTCAAATCCTAAAGTTTTTGCAACATGTAAAGGCAAAGTGAAACAGCAAAATATAATTCTCTCTGTAGAAGAGGAAATGAGTTGCTGTTCGGTACAGCAGAAAGCAGAAGACACCTGTAATGCTCAGCATTGCTAAGAACATATTTCTTACACATTGCGATGTGTGAGAATGCAGTCAAATAATTCACCTACTACACAATTGAATTGTATACTGGGTTAGCTATTCAGATACAGCAGTTCTCAGTTAATTCTTGGGGTTTTTAATCCATTTCAGGAAATCTAGTATCTAATTGTTCTTTTCCTGACAGATAAGATAACTCTGTTAAAAACAGTCTGGGAAGAATGAGAAAAGCAGCATTCCAACTTGTATTTCACTTTTTTGGTTGCTTTTTCAAAATTTGTGCACTCACACCCAATTTCTGTGTTCCAGATATGAAAGTTGTTATAAAGAGTGTGTAAGAAGCCTGAAACTAGGTTTGATATTAGCGTGTAAAACTATGTATAACTAGTTACCTGTGGCTGTTCAAGACAGGAAAGTTATTATTTACACATACATATTTTTATTCATAAAGAAAATATGATCTTGTTTGTTGACATGACCCTTCATACAAAACTATATAGTTTTTCCAAAAAGGAACATGAAACCCACGTTACTTGAAGTAAGTAATAATTCCTATTTCTGTATGCTGGTGTTTTATTGTACACTCATTTAGGGGGTTTTGCAATATATTTGAGTGCAGGTAAACTCTCCATTAACAACAGCTTGAGGCTGTGGTCTTTACAGATCTGTGATTCTGCCTGACATTGACCTGTCTTAGCTGGTGATTGAGCCTTATAAAGTCTCCTTTGTTAGAAGGAGGACTCGAGATTAAGATGTATCAGAAGTCATTCTTACTGCCATGTATTTGCCATTTGCAGATGCACCTAGGAAGGAAGTATACTTTATGGCCATTATTGACATTCTTACTCATTATGATGCAAAAAAGAAAGCTGCCCATGCTGCAAAAACGGTAAAGCATGGGGTAAGTATCTGCGTTGGATTTTTCCTCTGATTCCATTTATGCTGCTGCATTTTTGTTGTTTGGTGCACTGATACAGCACAGTTCAGGAAATTGAGGGAAAGGGGAAATAGACTATAATTTTTTCTTTTTTTTTTTCTAGTTTAATATGTAATACGAAAGTACAGATTAAGTGCTACACATACATACTGAGAGTGGAACTCCCTTTTCAGCTGTATGCGTAGCTTTTTATCCGTAAAGAACTTTAGTGAGATACCTTTTTAGGATTTTGTCCTAAGTTTGAGAGATGCACCTTATTCTTGCAAACAGAACTGTTCACCAGACGCTTGCAGTAGTGCACAGCACTGTGAAAGGTGTTATGAATCTTATTGCAGATGCAGGGCCCAAGTGATGGTTTCATTATTTGGTAGAGCGTGTTGAAAGTTAATTCTTCAGCATATAATGTGGCTCACTGTACAAAACTTCTTTTAAAAAAAAAAAGTATGATTTGCAAAATTAAGCATAGAATGTACATATTAAATACTCAGAGACCGTTCAGTGAAGGCTTCTGTTTGACTGCTGTGAATTTCTTTATTTTGACTGAAATAGTTGCTTAGCAGCAGACACCGAAGAACATGGTGAAGCATCCTGGTCTTCTAGAGTTACAATTTATATCTATCATTATCACTCCGATGGTGATTTACGGTTCAGATTTCATAAACTTTTTTAAAAGAGCATAATCATTCATGAATCTAAAATCCCTCCTTTGTCTAAGCATCTAAAGGATCAGGGCATTGAGGAGGGGGGTGACTGAAGGGCTCAGGGCCCTTTAGTTTACAGTAGAGAGTGCTGTGAAATGCTCAGCACTGAGCCCTGCACAGGCCTGTAGAAGGTAGTTTTTGTCTGTCTAGAACAATGCTGTCATTACTCGCTCTGCTCTCCGAGCAGCTGAAAGTTGATGCAGACCATATGCAGCCATTATCTGGCAATTATTAATGCACTTTGAATGCAGCAGACTTTAAAAACTCACACTTCTGGCTTGGATAAGGGATATAAATATGTTGTAAATAAAAACTATGATTATTAAGGCAGAATGTGATTAGAACTTATTACAGAACATTACTTTGGTACAACCATTTATTTTGCTTTGCTGTCTCCATCCTGAGCCACCTGACAATGAAGTTTGTTCATTAAATCCTTTTGTAAAACAGGAAAAATACAAAAAAAAGTGTGGCTAAGGCTCTGAAAACCTCAAATAAAAGAATGAATGACATTGTGACTTCACTGAAATAGCAATTGTACACAAGTATTGACATGCCAGACCGGAGTATGATAGTTCAGTCTTCTCTATACAAAGGCACAGCTGCTGAACAGATCAGAATCTGTTGATGAACCAGTGGGTAGCATGGTTAAGTATGCAGTAGAAATTATAAAGGAGACTGAAGTACTGTGAAAGTAAAGAGAAGTAAGGAAAGTAAAGATAATACATGTCAGAAATGGAAGATGGGTTTTCTACAGATAAGGTGGTGAGTACTGAGTGTAACTGTGCTTGTGTGAAGCCCAAAAAAGCATCAGTGGGATTTTGCTTGAGGGCCTTTACAATTTCTGTTTTAGTGTCTGGTTCTGAGATTGCAAATGATATTAATTAAGATTCTTGGTGACAAAGCATCAAATAAAACACTGGTTCTTCCTTCTTTCCTCTCTCCTCCCAATTCTCTGTATAGGCTGGTGCAGAAATTTCAACTGTTAACCCTGAACAGTATTCAAAGCGCTTCTTGGACTTTATTGCCAACATCTTGACGTAACCAATCATGTCACATAGGAGAGACATGAGACCTGGGGACAGCAGCAGTGCCTACACGTGTAGGGAAAAAAAGGAACTCAGAGAAGCGCTCATCTTGCAGAAAGCAACCCCTTTGTTTACATCTGCTGGCAAAGATGACTGAAGTGGGGTGGAGTACTCGCTTTAACAGCTGCCTGATATTCCCAGCATAGTTCTAGCTATTTCTGACTCTTTTGTGTGTGGAAAAAAAAATAAATAAATAAATAGAACAGCTTACTCAGAGTGCACTGTGACAGTAATACTCTGATGCTACCAGCTGAAACAGAATAAATGAGAAAAGAGGTGTGGGGTGGGGGTGGGGAAGAGTAAATGCATGTTAAATCTACAATATTGATATGAAATTGTAAACTGTGGATCAGTTTATTTTTTGAACTAAAAAAGATACATGACAGTATTCTTTGTGATGATGATGATGATGATGATGGTGATGATGATAATAACGAAAACCTTACTGCGAATGTTACACCCTGCCACTGGCACTCCTTAAAAAAGCAGCTTCAACAGCCCTTGGTGCTGGAGGCTTTTCCCATTCAGCTCCCAGCCCTTGGGTTTTTTTCTTTTCTTAATCCCTCTCCCATTTTTGTCTTCAGCGCGTTGCATCAGGAAGTTCAGCCTCTCAGACGTCTGAGAGCCGGCGTCTCTTATCATACAAAGAGATAACATAACTCATGCTATGTGTACGTTTTTGCTACAGCAAACTTATGTTAAGGGAAAACTTTGCTTATTTCACTTTGTTACCTGAAGTCTTCGTTTGTTTTATATTCTTGCAATATAAGAACTAATAATGTTACAAGTGGGAAAAAAGCTTATCTGAAGAAGCGCATAGTTTTGGGCAATAGTAGCTCCATCTTTCACCCATCGTGAAAGATGTGCACGCTGATAGAAATTCCATTCCCTCACAATTTGCTGGGAATTTGAAGTTTAAATGCTTGTGTTGTACTGTTGAAACAGTGGTATTTTATTATAGTTTATCCCTCTAAAAATGAACCCTGAATTTTACTGTTTACATTATTAGGAAAGCAGGGATATTTCTGAATTTCAGAGCCGTGTACAATATTTGACTTTTGAGTTTACATGTAAAGTTATTTTGCAGTACAAATGAAGTAGTGTTTATCATCTTCCAAGGTGTAATGTGCAGTAGTGTACTAAAGTGAATGTCTCGCTCACCTCCGCGACAGACTCTTTTACAATAAAACGAGAAAGGATATTTCAGAGGGACTTTTCCCAAGGTAGTCTTTTAGCATCAGAATGACCTGTCCTACCATTTACTCAAGTTTGATTGTATAGTACATTGCCTAAAACTGTGCTGATCATGTTTAACTTGTTTAAATTTTTTAAACAACATTGTATTTCTTCTCTTCTTGTATTTCTCCCTGAAAGACTCCATGCTTGAAAGAGACAAATTTACATACGCTTAAAAGTTTATCTACTTATACACTGTGCTAAAGCTGTGCCTTTAAAATTTCTTTATTGAAATTGTTAGATTTTATAGGCAACGTAAGAAGTCAAACCCTCCCCGTCATTGTCTCTAACTGGGATCAGGAGTGCCAGCATGCCTTCTCCGTAACTAACGTCAGTGCTGTTGAGCCTGCAACTGTGCGTAACGTACGTAGTGGTTTACTTCAGAGGAGCCTATACAATAGCAACCCATTACACTCTCTTCGGCGGCCAAAGGCAATACTATCCCTCTTGCTGTTCACTAACGTTTTTTCTCCTTTCCCCAACCTTTCCTACAGGATTTTCTGTTACGTTTCACTTAGTGATGTCTGCAGCACTGTAATGTATGTGTATAGTTTTGTATTGTATGTATTTAAATAAGTTGGTACTGTGGCTTGATATTTTTTTTGTCCTCTCCCTATGCGTCCCGAGTTTAATTTTCTGAAGCATGCTGTGGCTTCTTAAAGTGTGAGGTCACAGGGAGACCCTGAAGTAAAAAGGAGGTACACATACTTGGACTAAATATTGAATTGCGGCCAACAAGTGTACATTTTTAGACAATTTTAAACATTTACAGCAATGCATTCTTTTTGTCTGTGTAGCAGTTTTGTCTCTCATTCTTGTTGATAAACTGTTTATTTGGACAGGGCAAGGAAGACTCATCATTGTATATGTTAGTGCTTAGATTACACTCCAAACACAAGCAAGGCTTTATAAAATAAAGCACTTTGATGACTTACTAGGTTCATCCTTTGTTGTTGTGTTTCAACTATGGTTTTGATCACTTACAGATGAATTCTGGATGTTAAAATGAATGTGTAGCCTATATTCCAAAGGAAAAAAAAAAAAAGAAGAAACTTAAAACTTTTTCATTAGATTTTACTCTCTTTCTTCCGTGCTTTCTTTGAGTGGCTTGAAACATTCAGCCTTTGGATTTTGGGGCCCAGGCTATGCTCTGAGAGCAAATACTGAGGTTTGTAGTTGACGATTCTATGGGCTAAATCCTAATATAATATTACTACAAAATAGGAAGATCGTCCACACTAGTTAATTGATAGAAGGATTGGCAGAACTTTGCTGATATGTCTAAGATTTTACGCTAAACCAGTTTTTTTGAAAGTCCTTGGAAATAAGCCCAACTAATTCAAGGGATGGGGGCTTTCTGTTACAGAACTTCAACGCTTTGTCAGGGCTTCCAGTGCATGATGCAGCCCGTGCTGCACATCATGGTCAAATGGCAGAAAAGTCTTTTTGTCTTTATTCTGACTAACTTTTAATTCTCTTAATATATTTGTGACTTTTCAGTTCCTTTCAGTTTGTTGCACAGATGTAGCAAGGTAAGTTTTTCAGCAGCATTTTTACCTGTAAAATAGACAGAATGAATGATAAAGTAGACGTTCTCCACAGGGAAGATGGTTTAGGTAAAAGTAGGTAAAGTGATAGGAAGGGGAGAGATTCAGCTTCTGAATTACACACTTGATGATGTCTCTAGTATTAATCTAAGCCTGCGCTTCACACAGCTGCTCCAGCTGCTTAGGGGTTAGTATGAACACGGTGCTCAAGCAATGCTGCTCAGATGGCATGGAGGCATTAGCAGTGGTGGACAGGAAGCTCCCTGGCTGGTCCTCCATGCATACCACTCCAACATCCACCATGTCATCTGAACAGGCTGCCAAGCTTTTTCTCTGCTTTTATAATACAGATGTGTATGGGGTTCTTGTAGGTGATTTCTCAGTGCCACCTCCCTCACAACATAAGACGAAAGCTTCTAAAATACAAAACCAGCATGATGTGCCAGATCTAAAAGCCTACTCCAGTTCTCCTTCTCCAACAAACTATTCAACAGCTGACATGTTATTTGTTATGCCGCCTTCTCCTTTTTCCTAAGACTTCTGGACATGCTCAGATTTAACTTTCCAGTAAGAATCACACATTTAAGCTTTAAGCCAGGCCTGTCTTTTGAAGTGGTGGTTTAGTGGAATTGCATCTGCAGTGGCCTGTTCTCTAGCTGACACTCTTGAGTCGTCTTCCTGCAGCTCCAGACCTAAGGTTTACAAGGCCCTGCTGCTACCTGTGGACATCCTGCTCATCCCAGTCTCCCAACGCAGAGGCATCCCCAGCCACCAGCTGGGGGTGTTTCCTTCCTGCCTCTTCTGCATCGATAAGGGCGATTGCCACTTCTCTTGGTGGAGTTTGCTACAGGGTGCACTGTTTTTGACAGGCATTGCTGACTTCAGCAAGCAGTCTTGGCTTTAGTAGAAGTGGGTCTAAGACAATGCATAGGAAAATAATGTCTTTTCTGATAAAATGTTTTCTCTCACCTGAAGAAAACCTGAAAGCAGTGATGATAGTTCCAAGGCAGGAGATCCAATTGGCTTGTTAATGCAAGTACGACAGCAAAAGAAACATTTAAATAAAAAAAATTGGAAACAATATTTTTCTATGTAAACTGCATAAACTAAATGTAAAATCTCGATTTCCAGCTCTTTCCCTTGTGTGTGCCTGTTCCAAGGTAATAGTAGTTCACAAGTCCCTGCACCAAGGGAGATCGTGGCATTCTGATGGTCTCATCCCCCACCGACCTTTATCCGGTGTCTGTTCTAAATGTGTTGTCTACTGTTCTTGGTTTCTTTCAAACTCTCTTACATGTAATAGGAAAAAAAAAAAAAAGGCAATTAACTTAGAAGAGAAATCTGTTTCATCTCTTCCTTTCTGTCCTGATTTCTCTATGGCAGGTATTGTTTCTGGAGCTCAGCACACCCTTTAAAATGCAACACGGCAGCAAAGAGCAAAGGCTGCACAGAGCTGGGGGCTGTCCTTGGTCTCCTCTGGGCAATGGTGCTGCTTAACTCCTGCATGAGACTGACCAGAGATCAATGTGCATGAACAAATGATAGAGGAAGAGCTTGAGAGCAGCATCTTCAAGTGTCAGAGGCAATTTGTGTGAGATTAAAATCACTAACAAGAGTGTTATTAAACCATTAGAAAACAGGTCTGGAAAAGACTTGAGATAGTTACAGTCTATCCCAGAGCAGTTCAACTGCAGATAAACGTTGGCAAGAATCGGGTTACTCTTTTCCAGGGAGGGTAGTTCCATGACTTCCTGTGCTATTCCTTCCCGTGCCTCCCTAGCTGTACCATTAGAAAGATGTTTTCAAATACATTACCTAACTCTACATTACTACAACTTAAACCCATTAATATTTGTTCTGTCTACAGTGCACCCTGAGAACAGTTCTTTCCTCTTCCAGTTTCTCTTAATGTGATCGTGCCCCTTTGTACTGAACAATGTAAATATTAGCTTTTGCACATATTAAATTGAATATTCCCTTTCCTTATTTAACAAAATAATCAAAATGGCTTAAGCTAGACAGAATGACCTATTCCATTTTTTGTAATGCCTAATTTTAAAAACTCATCTGTTAAAATGGTGCTTAATTGTCAGTCAGATTTTATAAATGGATTTTCAGATTTCTATTTTAAGAATTTCCTAGCCATCCATTTACCACCTAATTTAAAAAAAAAAAAAAAAAAGGCAATAATTGCTGTTTGGACAGAATGCAGCTTCAAAATCAGGACACAACCACTGCTTAGCTGTAGTTGTTGCTCTAAATGCAATAAAATACTAATCACTTTTCTCTTTTCCCAAATTAGATGATATCATGGTCTTAACTTTCCTAATGATATTCCCTCTTCACAGCTTCTAGTCTCATCTCTGTCAGTTATATGGCACAAAATAATTATTTGGTGGTATGGAGATTAAAAAGAATATTCTTTGCAAGATGGCATATATTCATTCTTACCCAGGCTCTGAATATTTGCAGATGTTTTAGTTGTTGCCCAAGATGCTTTGAGCTTTTAAAGAGCTCCTACTTTGTTCCCTCTCAATCCGATTCATTCATAGTGACTCATTTAGTGATGTGTATCCTATTGGAATAAATGGCATTTGTGAGAACCTTGTGTTTGGAAGAGGTTTGGCACTTCCACAAGGTGATTTAACTCATTACATTTCTCCATTTCTGCTATGTCCACTTGCCCCTGCATAGGAAGCCCAAGGTCACAGCACTCTACTTTCTTTTCCGTTTTATGTATTTTCAGGTGGATGCATAAAAGCATTTTGTTAAAAGCACACCTCAGTCACTCCTCTGGCTACAGTGTGGTTGGGGTACCAAGGCAGATACAAGGACTTGCTGCAGTTACTGGGCTGACAGCAACTATCATTTGCCTTCCACCACCTGAGGATAAGAGGGTTGTGTTTGATTCTGGTTGAGAGGGAAGTCCTGTGTTCTCAAGATGTGCCTGGGATAAGCACCTTGGATTCAAACGATGCGTAAGAATCCTTTCTACCCCAGTAGGTCTGATTAATTAGTGCCTACTTTAACCAGGCACATAATGCTGAATTGAACTTTACACTGTGGGTCAGGACCCCATCTTCCTTTGCACTCTGTAATTGCATAACAAAGACAAAATATTTTCTGCCTTGAAGGGCTTTACTCTTAAGTATTTCCACTTAGTTCAGTAGTCAGTGTTGGATAGAAGTTTATATGTACATTGGCTGCACCAAAGACTTTGTATTTGGGGAAGGGGGGGCTGTTAAAACATCAGCTTGTACTGTGCTATTGTGATCATCTCTTTATAGGGTACAATGGAAAGGATCTGCACGGGGCAGGCAGAAGATGGCTCCAACACTGTGCCATGACTGCCTGCCTGCACAAGTCCTCCACAAACAGTGGCATCTGGTAGACATATAATAAGCTGCTGAGCAGTGTCCCACCACTGTGCTCCAAATTCTCACCTTCACAGGAGGATCCATGTTGAGCACATAGCTTCCTTGGTAGACAACTGAATCAAGCAGGACTAACCTAATAAGAAGTGATTCATTTACTTCTAGGGAGAAAATGAAACACACCACAGATTGTAGTAACAAGGGTAGGGTAAAGGGAAACCTTTTCTGAAGCAGGGGGCCAGTAGAAGAATAAATGAAAAAACAAGAGAAGTCCGAGAACACACTCTACAAGATCCCTGAGCATGGGGGTGTCTGCTGCATGTTCCTGGGTTTGGCATTAACTGCAGCTGCTCTAGGGTCAGGGAGGACGGGCCCATACGGAGTTAAGGAGCAGAGAAAAATTTGACTGTAAAGATTGTGATGCGGAAGGAAAGGCATAAAATATTGTGCTGACAACACCATGAAAGCATTTTATAATAGTATCCTACTCATCTGAAATAATGTGAAAGGTATTATGGTGTATGATTAGCAGTGGAGCAAAGCAGAGAGAAAAACTGATCAGCCTGGAGAGCCGAATGATAGCACCCGTCAAATAAAAATCTTTGAAAGCAATGCAGTAAAAGCTTCAAGGAGATACCCATGCAAAACATAATTAAACTGCTGGGCTCACATCATAGTGTAGTATGTTAATGAAGAAAAGACTCTGAGTAGGAGGATAGCCACATGGAACATTTTCATCATCAAAATAAGCTGTTTCTGTGACCCAAACCAGTTTGTGGAAACGCTGTTTATTTGGACTGCAGTTTCTTCTGACAGACCCAGAAACACTGCCTCATGCACTTCGCAGCTTGCTGATCATCCACTTTCTTAACCCCATTTCTTCATGACACACAACCCACCTTTTGGCTTCATTCAGAGTACTAAGTTGTTTAGCCTAAAATGTAGGTTTTTTCACAGGTACATTTGGACAAGGGAGATGGTGGGCTAATCCATAAAGAAACAAGATTTTCAGATGAGAAGATGGATGTCAAAAGACTGTCATTCTCTTAAGATCCACTATGAAACAGCCTTTTCCTTCTCAAGCACTCGGGCTTAGGTTAGGGCCCTCAGTTTAGCCTTTAGGTGTTAAACAGAGTTTTAACTGGCCTCCTTGGGGAAGGTGCACCAGCCGTCACACCAGTCCATTAGATGCAACTAGTGCTGCAGTGAAAATGCAGATCACAGCTGATGTCCCAGATCCCAGCCAGTTTGACATGTATATGTTGCAGTTTCAGGCTTATGCTTTGAACGTGTGGCTATTCTGCAAGATTGGAATACAAATGTTGTAAACACAAAATGTTCTCCCCAAATGGGTTCCTGTACTTAAAAACCTTCAGAGAAGAGCTGCTATCCCATACATTCCTGTGTGGGAGAGCAGGGCTCATTATCCAGAGCCTCTCCAAAGGCACTAGGTCCTGTGTTATCACTGAGCAACTGTACATTTATTAGCAAGATTACTAAATCAGCATTTATTGGATTCCTAAGACATCAATTATTGGATTCCTGTCAAACGTGGCTTCAAAGATGGAGGGAAAGAAGGTACAGAGCTGTTGTTAGTAATGAAATTCCATTACACCATGAAAAGAAAAAGAAGCTTTTTCAAAAAACGCTTTGTGAGGAACAAAGCAGGTTGCACCCCAGTAAAGATGAGTGTGCATACCGATTTAGAGCAAGACGATGAGAAACAATATGCAGTGAACCATGGCCAACCACAGATTCCCAGGACATGAAGGCTGAAGATGACCTTCAAACATAGCCAAGCTTTATGCTATTAAGTGCTTTAAAAATCAAAACTACCAGTTTGAATTCATCCGTCCTTTATAGGAAGCCAATGTAGAAATAATAGGGTCACAGTAACTCAAGTCAGGGAGTAAATGAGTTGCTGTACTCTGCGCAAGCTGTGAGCAAAACAGAAACGCTGCTGAACCCTGCTCGGAAAGCCCTGCGCTCCCTGGGCCCCCGGGCAGCAGGGCCCCCACAGCTCTTACCGCTGGAAACAGGGCTGCACTTGAGTGACACCCTACAAGCAGCATCTGAGACCTCTGCAGGAAAGGAGTGGTTGGAACAGAAACCGATGTGTTTACCCTGACAGGATGTTTCCAAACATGCGTTCTCTCATTACATGGGGCAACTAATGAAGAGGGTCTGCACAGCAATAGGACTTATAGGCCTATAATAGACATCTACAACTGTATCACCCCTGCCAGCCTGCTCCTTAATTCTCATCCACAGACTCTCAACTTGCTCCTCATTTGTGCCTGGACAGTACTCAATACATTGTGGTTGCTCTCTCACGTAAAGAGCAACTCCACCACCTCACCTTACTGGCCTGTCTTTCCTGAGAAGGACATAGCCATCCATGACCACATTCCAGTCATGTGAGCTGTCCCACCATGTCTCTGCAATTGCCACAATTGGCTTTAACTATGACTTTCCTATAGTAAAGATTTACAGTGGTAAAATGCTGTACTATTTCTGAAGTCCACTCTGTCAAGCACAAGCCATTCCTTCAAACCATTATTCACTTCTGAATACATTCAACACATCAAAAGAAATCCAGAAGCATTATCTTCTAACTTACAAATACCTTAAGTTAGATCCAAAGTTAGTTTGACCCAAAGGCTCCATCTAAACACAATAGTTATTGAACTAGATTCTTCAAGCATAACATTTCCATGACCAGTGACTCATAGAAATTAGTGCCTGTGAAACTAAAAGGTGTTGCTGTTTGTAAGTGCCAGCATAAACTCAGTTCTTGTCTTTCTTATCATGAATCTGGATATATCATGGTAGAAGTACTTATATTGTTAATCCATATTCAAGATTTATTTAGGATGCTTATTGAAATACATTCTGCTTTGTACCGGCATAAGTCTGACTGTACCTGCACTAAAAGCTTTACAGCACAACTGCAGCTCTGAAAGGAGAGTCGAACTTCTCACCAAAAGGTTTACCAAATGTAATTATATTAAGTATAATCAGTTAGCAAGACAGATGTTTGGACAGACCTTCTCCTGAACAGTATCTTCAGTCCCATTTGTCTAATGTGCCTGTAGTACTTAACAGCCAACTCAAACGTCCCTTCAGCTGCCAAATAAATTTCCACAGACCAGCTGAGAGCAGAACAACTCAAGTTCCAGCACGCACAGTCTGTGCCAGCTTTCCGACAGCATAATTAGTACCATACAGCTTCCCTATGCAGCAGGATAACGCTTTACTCTAACCAAGGGAAGGGAAAGCAGGCTCGTACTGTCTATGATAAGCCTTCTTCTCAACTCCAGAATAAAGAGGCTTAACCGTGTAACTTAAAACACAAGCATGAACATTTCACCTCCAGATTGACTGAACCAATGTAGTAGGATGGTGCACTTCAGCTTGGATTGCTCTGAAACCTTCCATGAGGAGTAAGTCATTGCAGAAGTTCCGTTTACAGCCAGACACAAAAGCTTTAATGAAATTAAAACATAGGAATAATACTGCTTTCACAAATGTGTAATATAAAAGCAGTTTTGCTCAAAGGCTTTTTAATACTACTCATTTTTGATTGAGAAAGAAATACCACAAAGTTGGTTCGAAATAATTTTGCTGAAAGAAAAATATCGGAGAGCAGACCTCAGTCCTGACAATGTACATGGCAGTTTGTGCCACTGAAGAACCTATTCCTTTGATAAGCATCTTATCTGTAATGTAGCCCTATGTCAATGTGTCCCTTCTACAGGTACCAATACAGCAACATATGAAGAACCTGCCCAGATGTTCTGTTGAATCTGTTCTACTGTCTTGCTCTGGTGAAGATGGAGGATCAGCAGACTAATAATTACCTTTGCATTAATGAAATTAAATTGGAACAAGAGTCTCAACCATTCTGAGCAGCAAACTCTTTAACTCACCAAGCTGCATCGTGCAAATGAACAAAGTATGTGGTAGGTGAGCAGAAGAGAAATAAAGGATGACAGCTGGTAATGCAGTTGGGTGACACACACCAATGGATGTTGTTAAAGAGCAGAATGGTGTCAATTCCCATTTTTGCAGCTATGGCACACTCATTCATGCAACACATGAAACACAGTTATCCTGCAGAGGTCACAAAAGTCAGCCATCCCTTTCATCTCATTCACATCAATTAAAAAAATATGCCAAAATTCACTGAGATTGATTTTGGTTTTTTCTTTTTATGGCAGTTAAGGGACTAATTATTGACTCCAGAAGCTCACAGTCTGCTATCATGTCCTTGGGGCATGGGTAGGGGCTGCAAACAGAAAGAAACAGGCAGCCGTTCTGAAAACCAAGTGCAAAAATTAGAGCTACCTTTTGTGCAAGTGCCAGGAAGACATTATCAAAGATGCCCCTGGAAGTCACCATCATTCTAGAGAAAAACAATAACGGAAAAGAAGAAGGATGGTAGTGGCCTGTCTTGATTTTAAGGCAGCAATTTCACCACCCACAGCCAGCTGTTTCTAGGGCAGAAGCACCAATTGTGCTGGTCCTGGGACAGCTACCAACTATTGTGCTCGAAACATCCAGCCTCAGCAGCAGCATTAGCTGTCAGTGCATATTTCCTAACGTGGTGACATTCCTTCTGCCCTCTTGCTTTTGTTTGGGCTTTGACCTTGTAATTAGTGCCAGTCCTCTTCAGTGTTTTGTCAGGAGTCCATCCTCAAATCCCCCTCTGTCCTCTACTGGGCAGCTTTCCCTGGCTGTTTCTCTGAGATGCTCTTGATGCAATATGTGTATTTCTACATATACAATAAGATTCTGGAAATGTATAACCCATTGGAGGACCACATGAGATCCATGTATTCCTTTGGCATATAATTTGTAGTGTCATATTCAAAACCATAAATATACATGTGCAGAAAAGTGAACATCTTTACATCTATAAAGTTGATTTCTCTTCAAGCTTCCTTTTTTTCTTCACCAGGCTTGACTACAAAACAGAGCCCCTGAATGAAAACATGCTGCATCAGATCCTCCTGTGCCATTTTAGGTTATCACCTCATCAAGAAAGAAATCCTTGTAAAATTAAAAATAGCCTCCAGGTTCAAGACTAGGCAGCAAAATTATTCCCATCGAGATAAAAAAGAAAAAAAATCCATTCTCTAGCTGACATATTAAAACAGGCAAAGCACATGTACAGTGAGACAGCAGCACACTTTGCTTTCATGAGGGCCCAGTCTGGACTCACATCCATAGCTGTTACCCACAAACGCTGCCTCTCGAGGAGCTCCACATTCTCCACTCCATCACTGTCTCATACACAGCTTGTGAGAAGACAATCCAAAGACATAGTGAAAAAACAACACACCTATTTTTTTTCTGATCTTACACAGCCCCCTACTCTCTCTACAGGAGGTTAGTACTTCCCAATTTTCCCTTTAAGGAACAACACACCTAAGACAAAGCCTGAAGTGTCTCAAATTGCCAGAAGCCACTAACCTGCTCTGCAACAATCTGCAACGGGCTGCCCTAGCCCAGGTCTCCCCAGACACGTCCCCATGTCCAGCTACTTGTCATTTGGAAATGAAAGGCATTTCTGAAGTTCTTGTCCAGATCAGCTGTGATAGGACAAGGGACAACAGCTTTAAACTAAAAGAGGGTGCATTTATATTGGACATAAAGAGAAGTTGTGGTTTAAGTCAGGCTGGATGTGGCTTTGAGCAACCTAATCTAGTGAAAGATGTTCCTACCCATGACAGAGGTTGGAGGTTGGACTAGATGATCTTTAAAGGTCCTTTCCAAACCAGCCTGTGATTCTAACTGTGCATTCACACACCATAAGACAGACACTGCCTGGAAGCTTCAGATTTGCCATTAACAGACCGCATGACTGATTCACACATTCACAGTAAGCCCAAAACACTCCCCGAGTGCCAAATTTATTGCACATTTACAGTAAATCCAACACTTCCCAGAAGCTTCAGCCTCGTTGCACATGCTACGCACAGTAAAATCATAGCAATTTCTATCCGGGAAAGCCCCTGCACGCTCCAAATGCTGTGGCAGCCGTCACTCGGCAGCTCAGTGCAACACGTCATGGCAGCTGTGGTGCTCATGGTGTTTGGCCTGGGAGATGCAAGGACACTAACTCGTATTCTGAACTGTAATGTGAAGCAAAACCAGCAATAAGATCTCCCTCTGCTTACTTCTCGAGATGCTGTGCAGGAAGGTGCATTAACAGAAATCACTTTTCACTTGCGGCTGCAGCTTGACTTCAAGAAGGAATCCTTGAGTTAGAGTCGCCCGACATCAATCGTGCTTCTGTCTGTATTTCTACCTGCCTTCCTAGGAGAAAGGATTCTCACTAGCTGGCATAAAACTATGGGCATTATATACAGTTGTTTAACTATAGCTGCTTCCTCCACGTTATAAACATTCACTTAAGGATTTTCATATTAACATAATTATTCAGCCTGTTAATATAATATAGTTCTCTGTAACTCATGGAAGTGGTACATCAGCAGACAACTGAGGTTTTGCTCAGATTTGTGATTATCCACAGAAGAAATTTAACATACAAAATTAACCTTCTTCCATTAACAAAGACTATGTGTCAGCTTTTCTTTCCACTGCTGCAGCTACACAAAATCTATTTTTGAAGGCACCCTCTTAAGACTGTTGTGATAAATGGAGCATGTTAGTGAAGCAGCTTATGATGTCTCATCCCTGGAAACATCCAAGGCCAGGCTGGACAGGGCTCTGAGCAACCTGATCTAGTTGAAGATGCCCCTGCTCATTGCAGAGGGTTGGACTAGATGAGCTTTGGATGTCTCTTCCAACCCAAACTACACTATGATTCCATTATTCCATTATTCTATTATTTCAGTTTAAAATAATTATATATAAGTAAATAAAAAATGTATTCGCACATCAGAAACTGAAATTCCTAATATCTGGAAAAGGTAAAAGTTTTCAGTCATTAGGCTACAAAGTCTCAGCAATTGCTAAAAATAATACAGATATCTGCCAATACTGTGCCACATTTCTAAAGCTTCAGTGTAGTGAAACACACTCTTCTTCCACTTTGTATATAAAGCGGTTTATTTCAGGTAGTATATTTACTGATCATCTCTAAATTATTTTTGTAAGGGTTGTTTCAACATAGCTTATCAAATGCAATAGTAAGTAGATTTTTAAACTGTCTGGCAGCTGAATTTCATGAAGTCTTAGTTTTGTGAAAATATATCAAAAGTGGTTTAAAAGCTGAACTATGATGTAAGATTATACCTCTTGCCCTGTAAGGAAATAATTTGCAACCTATATCATCTGAAGAAATGCCTTTAGGACTACCATGGTGTTTCATTTTTTCCTCAAAATTTGTATTATTGCAGAAAAATAGGACACAAAAATATTTTCATTGACTCTCACAAGTCCTTTATTAGACTCAAGAGGCAAAGAAAACACGTAACACCTGGAAGTCTGATGGTAAGAAGAAACTGGAATTCTTTTTATCTGTTTCCCCTCTACACCTCTGCAGCATTTCTTCAGCCCCTCATTAAGTCATATGTCAACTTGGGAAGATACCCTTTTTCTCCAAACTCACTCTGACAATGCTTAATTCTACAGCTCTTTTCTGCAGCATAGCATTTTTCTCTCACGCTTAACCTTCTTAGAGAAGGATTTCACCTTTTTGCCCAAAGTAATATGTTCACACACACACCCCTCTTTGTTTTTTAATTCATCATTAAAATGGTATTCTGTGCTTCAACCAGGTTAATCTCGTGTGCACTGCAGCCATTACCTCATCTGTGCAGCATATGCAGTTTGGTACATGCAATCTCCTTTATGTGACAATCTCTTCAAGATTGCAAATTATCATTTCCCTATCAGAAACATGAAAGCATTTTTCACATTATGAAGAGAACGATGGCACATAAAGGCATCATCAAAACTTGCATTATCTTTAAAAGACAATGAATGCAGGGTAAAACAAAAAGAGAAAACCACATGTTCTTGTTCACGTGGAGCCAAGAATGGTGTCATTTGGTTTTATAAAGAAATATACAGGCTGCAAATTTGTCTCTGTGTCCTAGCTGATAGATATTGCATCATACTTGGAGGGATAGCAATTTTTAAAAATTATGCAACCTATGCACATAGCAGTTGTGCAAACAACAATTGGCTTGGGCCAATACTAGAACAATCAAACATGCATTGAAGAAATATTTTTAGTGCTTTGCATTTTGGCACAAATTATTTATGACCCAGGATAGCTGGAAGATTATTTCCATAAGCAGCTTGCTTTTATTCTTTCTTTTCATCATTTTCCATCTAAATGCTGAATCTCACCGTAACCTGTATGTACACTACTCTATGTTTTCTGCTAGTGGTACTCAGTTCACTTTTGTTACTATATGTAATTTGTGGCTATCTAAATCGCATGCATTTAGCATCACTAATTTTTCAGCATTTAAGGCTCAATCCTGTTCATGTTGGTAAAATTCTACTGGATTTCCAAAAAGAACAGTACAAGTCACTCAAAAAAGAGCATTAACTAGCTTGCCTAAACCTCAAGCTACTCTGCTCTCCTATATGTTATATTATAATATTTAAAGGAAGCTTCACAAAGGCTCATTTTCTTTTCTGTCTTTGAGAAATAAAAAACCCAACACAATTGCAACACTCACACATGATTTTGTTATCCAGAAAAAAAGCCACATACTAAGTAAAAATATCTCCAAACCCAAATACATAATACTTCAAAATCTCCTGATCTAACCCAACAGCTTTCATTTAGAGTTCACATCTCTGCTAACACCACAGTTGCGTCTGGACCATTACATTTAATAGCCCTCCATGGACCTACCCCTCCCTGAACCCTTAATACCTTTGGCCTCCACAAGTGTTACATGTATTCACATACTTTTTTCTCGCTGCAGTCCTAGCAGCCTGAATTAGTTGCCCTGGCAGAAACCTCCAAGAGGTTTGAATAGTGTGTTCGGAGGATTAAAACAGTCGATACCCCAGAGCAGAATAAAATGTCCCTCTAACAGAAAAAAAATGGAAGAAAACACTACCACACACGCACACACACACCCCCCCATCCACTCACCCCTCTCTCTTCCCTCCCAAAAAATGTATCTTTACAATTTACATTTATAAGGCTTTTTGATCACTCTGAATATAAATTGGAGAAAAAAAAAAGTCTAGAAAGTAAATCTCTGCACCTTCCCGTCTCACTGATTCTACCCTTTTCTTCAAACCATTCACTGCAAACTGTAAAGATAACAAAGAACTGACCTTAAGGCTGATCTCCATCAAATGTCTTCCATGTTGCTTTTAAGTTTGACTAGATCTAGACAGCATATAATATACAGCACCAAAGCTAAAGGAAAGGAAGACATTTCTACATTAAACACAGATAACACCTATATTACTTATTAGGAGACATAAACTACATCCCTGCTAGTAAAAGATAACTTGCTCAGAATTCCTAGGTCTATGCATTGAGAAAGTCAACAGAAGGATGCAAAATATTAAAATGTTTATTTAAATAATAAAACGTAGCTCAGAAGAGAGACTGGCCGTCTATGTAAGCCTTAGCATTCATTAAATCTCAAATTTCACTGAGGAGAAAGAGAGGTTGAGGGAGAGCAAGTACAGAGCTGTGGGGACATTAAGGAAATAAAACCCACAACAAATAACAGTGAATTTCTTTATTTCTGACATAAAACTGCTCCTGAGCTCTGTATTCCTCAGCCTGAGAGAAGCTGAATAACACAATAATCTTCTGTCAGGCAGGTTCAGATATACAGATACAGCCTGCACAAACTCAGAAAACAGGCACGAGGAACAACAGAAACACGCAGGTAACTGTAACCAAGAGTTTCGTTAAGACACAGATTCTGCAGAATATAAAATATTTATCATCACCACAGGTGGTGTAACAGTTTCTTGTGCAGGTGCTCACAAGCCTGTCTATTAAAACTATAAAAGGAGAAGGTTTACCAGCTTTACCTGAACTCAGAGCAGTGACTGAAATGCAAAACCCTTGGGTATAGACTCTCTTCTCTTTGGGTGATTGTCCTTTGCCAAACCTTTCCAAACACAGGCCACTGTTTCTGGTCACCAACATCACCAGAGGATCTAAAACTCCTGGTTTAGATGTGGATTTTGCAATGGGGGTTAGTGTCAAAGCAATTTGGCTGTCTGTCCTTCCTCCAAAGCCTCAAACTCACACAGTGAGCAGTCCCACACCCAGAGCACGCCCCGGTATGCTGGGGAACACTTTGGGGCACCTACTCAAAAGCAGAAAGGCCAGATCTGGTTGCAAAGACCCAGAACTACTAAATCAACCAACAACCAGAGCTCCAGCCCAGACTCAAGCCTCCAGATGCTTTTCCTCTTTTCATTTCCTCTCTGAATTGCTCTCTAACATCTGTGTTTCCTTTTCAATACCATGCTACGATCCAAAAGTATTTGTAAAATATGTTAGTTTATATCAGGGTAGAGTGCTAGTAGATAAATACAGGGATTCTGTGGAAGTATATACAGAAAGGACGGCAGAGCAAATGTCCAGAAGGCAGCATCTCCTCTTCATGGCCCCTCCAGGCAGCATCTCCCAGCTCCCACACATGCACACTTCTGGTGAAAGTTTGCCTCAGTTGTTCCTGTTTCCTATTTTCCCTCTTTCAGCTGTAAGACATCTGCTGAAGAACCGAGATTTCTAAAACCTTGCTATTCAGTTACGTATTTTTTTTCAAATCAAGTCTCCCCACCTTTAAATTCATTTTCAGAGTCAATAAGTTTTCAGTTGCATATTTATATAGTGCTGAGCCCTTAAAAGTCAGAATTAACCAGAAGGACAGCAACCAGGGGCTGCCTCAGCTACATAACAGTTTTAAAATCCAAGCGGAGACACAAAAAAGTCATGGAGAAATGGTACAAAAGCCTGCTGTTCCTGCTTGTAGCAGTATCTGCTCCAACTCCCACCTCATTAATTGCTAGTTTTCCTGATTATAGAAACAGCTTTTTCTGCTGCTGAAATGTATGGCATCCTGCCATTTGCATATGCAAACTGACATACGAACAAAGAACCAGTTGCACAGTTCCTTAGAGAGCAACAATGTAGAGGATTTACGACATGTATATGGCAACAGGCAGGGAGGGGAGCATAGGGAGGTGGACATACGGAACAGCTCATGATGTTATTTGTATTGTTTTACTGATAAATAATCTTTCAGGTAGTTTCTTGAAGCAAAACTTTTAACACATTAGTTGAATAGTGACACTAGATTTGGGAAAATAATAGAACTAAATATCTGTGTGACTTTGCTTTGCCTCCAGATGCACACCTGTTTATCAGATTTTAATACGGGATCTCTGATGACATGATCACACACTGTTCTGCCACAAGATCTCTACATTATTCAATGCAGAGAAGACAGCATTAATTTAACAAACAGAAGCCTAGCATTTTGGTTTTCTTCTGTTATTCAAGGTATAATCCAATGCTTTATTTTTACATGCTATTTAAACTCTACTGTTCAAAAGGAATTACTCAGTTCCTTATGGACATTCATTGCTGTATCAAAATGCTTCACTAATTTTTTTTTTTTTTTACCTCCTAGGTTAGATGGAAGACACCATCATTACTCCCATTTTACAGATTGTGAACTGGAGACAGATTAGGGGAAAAAATAAATAGTAATTTGAGATGCCAAGGGCCTGCTTTTTCGAAGTATTTTGACATTATATAGAACTCCATAGATTCAAAGCACAGCTGTCATCCTGTCAACTCCACCTTTGACTGTTTAACATTCTGACCAGTTTATTTCACAAACATGAAAACAGTGGTACAGAAGTTCTGCCTTAAATAATCTGACCAGGAAAATGTAGATCCCTGTAGCAATGGCAAAGGTAGGCTCCGGTTCTCCATCATTTGGCTGCCTTAATCATCACACCATGGTTATAGCACCTCTACAACAAATGAAGAAATTTTACTGAAGGCAACCCCCCCGAAAACAGAAATTGTATGACATGCACTGATGCTGAACCACAGGGCTCGCCACTGGGGTGGACATCCTTAGATCCACCATCAACACACCTACCAACTGAGGTAAGAAACCAGCTGGAAGCAGGAGTAGGTTGTTACATCTGGGTGGACCAGCACTGGAAGGGAGCACAAGGCAAGACTCACTAGAGAACTTCTCAGCTATTTGGTGACTGGAAAAGTAGGGTGAGATTTAGGAACCCTAGATCCCATCCCTCCTTTGAGCAGGAGTATGAGCTTTCTCCTCATGCTTGCCCCCTTTCTGCACCATCCTCCACAGTGTTTCAGGATCACCCACAGCCCTTGGTCCACCTCAAGCATCTCACCCAAAACTCTGCCTGGACAGCCCCAGTTTCCTGCGCAATACCAGAAAATGTCAAATTGTGCTTCCTTATTTTAAAACACAGAAAACTTACTCTGAAGGTATGGACTATTTGGCCTGGCATTGGTAGGCAGTTGAGTAGAATCCAGTAGACAGCTGCATCAGTAAAGTACAGTTGAACCTTCCCCAGGCACCTGACTTGATACCACACAATAGGCAGAACTTGCTTTACATAAAGATAATAAGGCATACACGGATTAAAAACCATCTTATTGAAGAACATTAAATAATCAGGTGTAGTTAAATAAGCAAGTAACTGAAAGAGTCTATTTCCTGGGTGATCTTTCTGGGACTAGTTCTCTGTCTGTTTATCAATTTATCAATTTATTGGTCATCTACACAATGCCATAAGATCTAGGTCAGTAGAGTTTGTGCAGGGCACTAAAAGCAAGGGCTGCAGAAAGTAGTGAAGGGGACATGTTCTTCTTATGAGCTTTGCTAAATGATCACAGCCCTACAGGACATTTCAAAAAAGTCAAATGGAAATCAGAAATGTAGGTGGTGCTAGAAGGACAGGAGACTACTTTGAAAATCGGTTTCTCAGAGGGAAGCTGCAGAGTCCATTCAAATAAGCACCAGAATACGAGCTTGTGGCATAAAGGTGCAAATGGAAATATTGAGTGAAAGGAATTGATTTTTCTACAGTACAATTCACTCCTGAGACCTCTACTACATGCAGTCCTGATGGCCAGTTCTCCAAATCTCTCATTTTCCTTACAGACAGTTGCACAAAAGTGATAAAAATTTGGAAAACAAGTCGTAAAAGTGTGAGCCAAGGAACAACTGCGTAGCTAAGTCAGGCTGGATAGCCATTGTCCTTTCTGACCCTGGAACTGGTTTTCAGCCCAGCTTCTTTATGGACACTGGCCAGGCCCATAAGTTTTGCAGCTTCCCATTAAGACAGCTGTTATCTATTTCAAGTTTTGCATGTAAGCTTTCTGCCACTAAGTACAGGAGTCATAAAGGAAGGGTTTCCCCATGCACACAGATGTAATAAATTGGCTTCTGATCCTAGGAAAATATACAGATGTCATTTTTAACTTAGTTTCCTAAGGAAACCGGGATGCACAGGCACCATGTGTCTCTGTGTCTGTATGACCCAGTAATCATCCAAACCCTTTGGCCAGCTTAAATCAAATTTGACAGAGGAGTACAGATTGCTTTGAGCTACAAAGTTCCTACACATTTTTGTAGGGACAAGAGTTTGGGTAGGAAAAGGCGACTTCACAAGCACAAGGTAAAGTGGTAGTATGAGCCCTCAAGATACTGGGCACTAAACAAGACACTAGATGAATACTATACTCACAGCAAAGCTTCACTCAGAGCTCAGAATCAATCACAAAACACAATTCTGGAGAAACTGCTGGAAGGGGTGAAGGCAGATTAAGGGGATTATTTGTTTGGGTTTTCCTCAGGAACAGCAGAGCTTGGTCCCAGCTGCGGAAAGGTGCTGACAGGCCAGAACTGGAAGGAGGGAAAGCAAAGCACCCCTTGGGGCTCTGCCCAGCGCTGCTGCTCCAGCACTTGTAGGGACAGGGCTGGCCGGGTAGGGACAAGGTGTTGCTGCCAAGTCAGAGGGCAGAGACCGCGGGGAGGGTTAATCTTCCCCTACACACTGAGCTACACTTCAACTAATAGACCTGTGCCACAGCAAGTACATATTCCTTTAAATATTTTAAGTGGAAAAATCCTCCAGGGGAATAAGTAGGACAAACATGTTTACGATTATTCAGCACTGTAGATTGCTGAACTGGTGATGTCAGCTGTACAAGGCATTTCTGCAGAGAATAAAAAAAAGAAGAGATACTATTCAGGATATGGTCATATCCCCATCCCCACATTAAAAGCAAATGCCTTATCCTGCTGGCCCAGAACAGGTGAGAGCGATCTACTCACAGCTGCATATAAGAATCCAAAAGTATCATTGAATATATTCAGTTTCCAAACTAATATATTTCAAAGTATTAAGTATTAGCAGAAAGTATTCTATTGACAATAATTCTTTTACATTCTGTGCTTTTTATTGTTTTGAAAAGGTGAAGTGAACCTATTCTCTCAAATTCTCAGTGCTGGGTGTTCAGCAAATCCCCCTGCATCGTGTGTCCCTTTTGATGAGGACAGGAGCAAATACTCTGTTACAGGATGACAGGGGCTGTGTTCCTGATGTGACATGGGGCTTCTTGACAGGCCTCCCTGTCACTTTGCATCGGGGCCAATGGAGCTGCCTCTCGGTTCATCACCAGCTTTGGCGGCTGACAGGAAGGCACTGTGCTGACTTAGCCCTGCCGCTGTCTGCTCCGGCTGGCCCTTGCTCCAAGGCCCACGCAGTGCTGTGGCTGCCAGCACACCTGCAGTCATACGACCTGGTGCTATACACCCTGAAGCCAAAGCATCACCTGGGCCAGCAAGCTCCTCGAGCGACTCGCTGCCACAGCAAGAAAAAAATGATTCCAGCAGGTACCTCTTGTTGTTCGGCAATGGGCTAAAGCACCAACCCAGCATCAAACCACAGCACCTTTATGCGGATAAGTCTTCAAAGCCAGGATTTGGTTTTCTGCCACTAAACATCCCACCTTAGCTCTCCGTTAGGGAAGGCAAGTTAACAGCATCTAATTATCCGGCCCTCTAGTAATGACACTGTGCCCCCTGCAGTTTCCACGGGATAAGGTTCCTCTCCTGCCTTCTCTGAGCTGTAGGGCACAGGGTGATCTTATCATAACTCCTTGTTTTCAGCCCACACGAAGTCTGGGTTGAGGCTGTGTAATGCACACCAGCACAGCTAGTAAGAGCTAGATTCTGGCAAGGAGCACAGTGAGAGTGCTTGGGCAAAGGGGAGCTCTGCACCTCATTAACTGCCTTTCATTGCTGTCAAGGTACTCAGCAGAAAGTCTCTATTAGCACAAAAAGATATTCCCAGTGAAAGTGTCCTCTTTTCTCTGGAAGCTCACCCTCACTCTTTCCTCCACTACCAAGCAGGCCAAAGACACCTGCATGCCATTTCCATGTTCTTGTTCCAACTCCAGACCCCATAGAGCCAGCACCACCCCTTGAGCATCTCTCCTGCTGCACCACTCATTCACACATCGGAATAGGACGCTGCCATCACAGCAAAGCTCAAACTGAGGGCAAGGGCAATTATACTTGCATGACAGGGCTTTCTAACCAAACTTGCTAATAAATAGTATCTGCAAATTCACGGACAGTATGCTACTGGCTGCATAAGTACCATCCCAAATCATTTTTCCACACACAGTTAATCACAAGTTCACAGCAATCTTAAATTATTAATATTGCAAACAATGTTATTAACACTACTGCAAATAACAAAGCAAATAAAATACACAGCAGATTATATCTCTGCAGAATGATTGAGAACTAGTGAAGCACAAGCTTCTCTGATTCTACTTGTTCCTAAAACACTAAGATTTAATCTAAAACTTCCCTTCTAAGCAAACTATGGTTTCTGTAATATAAATAAAACACTTCTCTCGCACAAGCCCAGGCAGCATGTTGACCCATTTACACAACCATAGTTTCCTGCTCAGAGGTGGTAACTATCACATCTGTGTCTGCTTCTGAAATTGGAATTTAAAACACAATTTGGTTTACCTAAAAGAGGGACAGTATCTGCGGGCTCAAGAAAACAGCTTTCTATAGCACTTAGGGCTCACCAAATCCACAGACCTTCCCTGAATTTAAGGAGGCAAAGGAGTGAAACTTTTCTGCCTTGTATGAAATGCTGATTCTCATGGAGTCAAGGAAAAACTCCCATTGACTTCAACAGGGCCAGAACACGGTCAACTCTGCCACCATATCCTCCTTCAGGAAGCAAAATTTGGGGAGAAGGGGAGTAACATGCTCTGCACTGGAAAATATTAAAGAGTGTAATATTATTTTAAGTTTTACAGAACAGCTAACATGCCTGGTAACTTTCAAATGACCTTTTAGTTTGTAAGCAATTTAGCTGCTCAAGACAACAGCAGAGTAAAATGAGAAGCATCCAGTTTTTCACTCCCCTGTGGTTGCTTTAAGGCAGGATCTGCTGTTGCCATGTTGCAGTGAGGGCTCTCCAGCCTCCCACTGTACCAGTAAGTTCTATGTGGGGTTTTCTCTGGTCTTCCCACCTCGCTAGCTCATGCTTGTTAGAAACACAAAATTATTTGCACTTCATCACTGTGAGGCAAGGTGGCATTATTCTCTTAGTTGTATATGCGAGACCTTGAAAGGCAAAATTTAAAGCTGAACTGTTAGATCTCGCCAACGATTTTTGTCAGGGAGCAAGGGCTGGCTGCTGCCTCAGGGCCAGCAGGACAGGGGCTACAGCATCCTCCAGCGTCCTACAGCATCACTGCGACAGGAACTGAGGCCACAGGCTGGGCTGATGTGAGGTCCTGGGCCATGGGCGGGGTGGGCCCCAGGTGAGGCTGAGCAGGGACAGTAAGTCCTGTTAATGCCCTCGGCTTTGGATCTCCCAACTGGAAACGCTGGGAGCTGGGTCTTGTGGTATCTTCATGTTCTGTAGGGATTCACAGATTCACAATGTAGCTCTCAATAACTTAAACAGAAGCTTTTCCCAAACAGGTCCCCTTCAGCTCAGGTCTCTACTGCTCTTTGAGGACCACAAATAAGAACAGCACAAAATGGCCATCTCAGAAAAGTTTGTTGCAAGGACTAGCCCAGGTGACAGATGAGCTCTGCAGCAAAGGTAAAGCCATGTCCCCAGGTACGGGGGTTTACCTTCCGCACTGCCTGCTCCTGGTGCCCACACAACACCGTAGCCCGTGCAAGGGAAGAATGGTGATCAAAACACAACCTGGACCCGCTCGCAGGGCATGGGGTATCTTCTGCATTAAATGATGGAGTCCAGAAGCAAAGATGATGTAAAATCTCAAAATCAAAATGGACCAAAAGCACTTCACAGTAAGGCCACATTAACTTGGAGGAAAAAGTCTCGTCATTTCCTGCGTGCTTGATTTTGTATATTTATTCTTTTGATGGTATTTTATTGTCTCAATTTCCTTTTCAGGAAAAAAACTCCCAGGGAGAACACTAAGCATCATAAAAAATAAGCTCTTTGTTTATATAATTCTATTTATCCCTCACTCTGTCACCTGGCTTGGGACATCAGAAGCTGCGGGTGAGTTCTGTGTGAGTTGTGTTAGTGAAGACACAGTGTAGGAGTGTGCCTAGGGAAGAGAGGTGCACAATTCAGTAGAATTCAGAGCTATTAGACTTGGGGAGTGGGATAAAAAATAGCTGTAACAATTCTTCAGTCTGCATCACTCACAGCCACACAAATAGCTCTGCAAGCACAGCACAGCAGGCAGCATGAGGGCAAGAATGAATAAACTGGAGATAAGAGGGGAAGAGATCCTTATGCAGCCTTACCACCAAATGTGAGAACGCAACCAAGCAAGCAGCATCTCTTTGGCTAACGAGATGGTGTGCTTGCATGGTTCTTACACTTAGTGCTGTGCCAGATCATTTCCCAAGCATTAATTTACTTACAGATTCCTGAAAGCTTGATGTCAAGTTTCAATACAAAACATTAGTTCTCTCCCTTCCAGGCTGGAAGGCAGCACATCAGATTTAAGACTTCACAAACAGTAGCACTAGCAGACTGCACCTCTGCAACTGGACATATTCTAGCATCTGACAAAAAGGCTGCTTACATATCACTGGGGACTGGGTCCCAGGATCCCTCCATTCTGGAAGAACATCCTCAGCATGGACTATGGGCTCCCTTTTGCTTTGCTGTTTTGCTGGCCCCACAAATCTGGTATTCCTTTCTGCACAGCACCCCAGCTTCATCCAGAAGGATGCACATACTTTGGTGGAAATAGTGCCCTCACCTTGGGGAGAAAGACAAGGCTTATCTTATGAGCCTGAAGAAGGACCCTAGAGCCCAGATGCGACGGGGAGTAGCACTCTGCCCACTTCTCAGGAGACATACTGAGGAAAGAGGCACAACTACATTACTGCACACCTCAGCAATACACTGAGCTCTCTGCTCTCCTCACCTATGGCTCAGCTACACAGTGCCACGCCAGTCAAGTGATTTATGTAAGAAATCGACTCATTCTCTCACCCCCAAAAGATGACGCGAACAGACCTGGTTTTGGGCAGCACCTGCAGATATCGGCCCCAGCACCAGTGCTGAAAGGTGGCCCCGGTTCAACATACAGCTGAGGAGCTGGCGCTCCCCAGCCTGTCCTGCTTGGCTCGAAGATCCCCAGCCCGACCCTGAGGAGCCCCAGGGCGGCCAAGGCGCCCCTCCGGCCCCAAACAAAGGCCCCGGGGCGACCCCGGCAAACCCCGCCCGGCGGGCGCGGCCCCGTCCTTCCTGCCCGGGCGGGGGCACGGCGCGGCGGGCGGGGCGGGACCGGGAGTCGCAGAAACAGCCCCCGCCGCCTCCGGGAGAGCCTCGGCCCCAGCCGCCGAGACCGGGGCGGACAGCGGGAGCGCGTCCCCACAGCGGGGCTCCGCGGACAGCACTCGGTCGGAGGGGTCGGTTCTTCGAGGAGCCGCGGGGAACGAAAGGCCGTGACAAAATGGGTCCACGGTGGCTGTGGGAGCTGTCGCGGAGTGGCCGGAGAGCCGCAGCCGGGCATCGACTCCGGGGCTGGGCGCCGTTCTCTGGCCGCCAGAGCCCCCCGGGACGGTGTGCTGCGGGCGGGACCCGGCGGAGCGGGGCTCCCCGAGGGCTCGCCAGCTCCTCCCGGATGCCCTGCAGCCCGTGTCGCTTCGGGCCGAGCCTCTCCCTTGCAGTCGGGACGGGGAGGCCGGGCTTCTCCCGGCAGTGGGGTTTCCCGGACCAGTGCGGCACAGCATATGGTTTACATGTTGCACTACTGCATACAAGGACTAACATTCAGCCCAGGGATTCACTTGACATTTTTAAAAAGTCCTAATTACAATAATTTAGAGGTGCCTGAATGACAGCAGGCTCAATTTTTGGTTGAATTTGCAATTAAGGGAAGATAATTATGCCTCGCGCTAGCGTAGAGTATTAATATTTATGGTGCGAGCCAGGGGCTTCTTTGACTGGAGGATGCGGCAGAGCAAAAGCTGAAGCCCCGCGGTATTGGGGAAGGGAAAGTTTGGAGCCCCATAAAGCAGGAAGACGTCGGCTGCCTTCGTACCGCTGATGGAAGCCAGACCCCGCCAGAGCAGGCAAAGATTTATACATATCCTTTTATATATATTTATATCGCCTGAGATATGGATACTTCCTCTATAAACCTTTTACCATTCAGCAGGCACCTCCTTCACCTACTTCGTTTTTACTCCCGACTATCGATCCCGGGAGTTTTCCATGCCTCGTTAACAGATTGGTGTCTAAATGAGTAGAATTAATTTTTAAAACCCTATAATTTACTTTATTAATTACACAAATGCGCCCTTGACTACCCTGTGTGTCCGGCTCCCTCGGCACGCAGTATGTCGGGGAAGTAGTCACATTAGGGTGGGAAGTGGATTAAATGGGGAAAGAAAGGGGTTTAATACCTCCCCAACGCGCCTCTTCTGTCTCAGCGCCACGGTGCCGGCCGCCTCCTGCAGCCAGCTCGCCGGGGACGGGGCATCACCTGCCAGCCCCTTTTAAAAGACAAGTTACTATTCATTTAGCGACGCCTTCGCCGGTGCCGGGCTCAGCACAACAAAGGCGAGAGACCCGGAGCGGGGGCGGGGGCATTCCTCCGACAATTTCGGCCACTTGATTTCGGAGAGAGAAGACGCAAGAGGCTTTAAAAATCAGCGCGCACAGCCCGCGTTCTCCCATCCCCTTCCCGTGAACAGGCAGCCAAGCCGCGGGGAAAGCCTCCTTCCGGGCCGGCCGCCGGTGCCCGAGAGCCGCAGCCCGGCGCGGAGCGGTGCGGGGGCGGCAGAGCGGCGGCCGGTCCCATGGCAACCGGGAGGCCGAGCCCCGCGCAGCG
This sequence comes from Nesoenas mayeri, assembly GCF_963082525.1. Lineage (NCBI taxonomy): Eukaryota > Metazoa > Chordata > Aves > Columbiformes > Columbidae > Nesoenas > Nesoenas mayeri. Next base: position 144,746,070 of record NC_137543.1, on the reverse strand, counting down.
GCCGCCGCCCTCCGGGCCGCCCCCCGGGGCGGAGGGGCCGGTCGGGAGGCTCCGCTGGGCGGCTGGCACGCACGAGAGCTGCCCGGGCGGGGCTGTGTGTGCCGGTGCCGGTGCCGCGGGGCTGGCACTGGGGCGGCCCCGCGTTCCGAGCCGCCGCGGTGCGCTCCGCGGTGCCGCGTTGGTGCGGTTCGGGCTGCTGTGCTCACCGCGGCAGGACCGGCGTCCGCGGACACACGCTCCGGCTTTTAGTACAAACCTGTGATGCAGATAAGTGAGTGATTCACTACGCAAATGCTCCCTCTTATTTTTAGATGTCAAAATCCTGCTGCCGCCGGGAAAAGCTCACGTGTCTTTCTCTGAGACAACCCCCACCAATTGAAGTGGAATATTGGGAGTCAGCAGCCATCATTTGTTTGTTTTTCCCTCCCTCAGGACTTCCACTTACTCACAGTACAGCCTTCAAACAGTTAAATTCTCAACTCTCGGTTCACATGCCAGTAAATTAAGGAAAACCTTCTTTATTTATTTATGTCTATCCTTTAAAATATTCTTTTAAAATCCTGGCTGACTTTGTAACCATGTTGAAATATTATCTGTGGTTTATTTTCATGATCTAGAAATAAGAAAGACAGTGTAGAGAGAAGTACAGCCGTGAACAGTTACATCATTTACAATGAACGTCAGAGGTATATTATACCAGTCACCATTGCCTTTATACAGCTTGTATCCTTTTGTATGCCTTGTCATTTACTGGATAAGCTGCTCTTTTCAACGATGGGGGGGGAAAAAAAAAAAAAAAGAGAGAGAGAGATGCAGATCAGGTTTTGGGTGTTTGGAAGTATATATACTCATATAGATTTGTATGCACACACACACAACAACGATGCAAATGTATTGTCTTGCTAGTAGAGCTGGCTGTGCCATTCAAACAGTTGATGCCAATAGGATGATTTATTAATGGAGTTTGCATGACATTTCCCTGCACTGCCTTCAGAAACGCATCACAACATCGTTGTAAATTCATCAGCGCTGCATGGAGAAAAACAATAGGATGCTGAAACTGTCACTCGATGGATGAGAGGAACGTAGTTGGAGAGTCTGAAATTATCTTCCAGTGAGGACAAATCCTGCCCCCCAGATTTGCAGAAGATGAAAAACTCTGGTCCAAAGGACTAACAAGAGACCTCTGAAGCTTTTAAGCCTAATGCTGAGAATCTGTGAGGTTTAAATGATTCACTGACTTTGTACCTGTCTTTCTACACAGAATTTAGGATTAGTTTTATCCATGGCTAAACCCATTGACTTCAAAGGGAGTGCCTGCATGCATGAAGTGTTTATTTAAGTGAGATCTTAAACGTGTTTTTTAAAAAGGAAACAGACTTGCCATTTAGTTTGTAAGGTTAATGCTGCTTTGATTTTTTTTCTCAGAAAGTTCAATTTTTAATTTCTCTGTAATCTGAGTAATTACCTCTCAACAAGTCCTAAATTTTTGGACATCAGTCAAGCAGAAAGACTTCATATTGTTCAGAATCTGCTTAAAAATGAAATGTGGTACAATGTGTCTGGACTGCATCAGAGAGACCCATAAACAAAATGTATGTTGTTTGGTTTGGTTTTTAAAGCACAACTTAAGTGTGGAGAAAAAAGCATGGTGAGATTTTAATCAGTGCAAGAGTGTTTGAAATCATGAAGAGAGAAGATGTATAAACCTGTTCTTCTCTGTTTTTCCTTTTCCTTGTTAATTTCAATAAAATCTCTAATTGTGACTTCAATTCATCCTCTATTTATCAAAATGCTTCTTAGGACAATTTATTTTAGAGTAATGGATATTCCCATTCCCAGTAGGTGGGTTAAATCATGTCCTTGATGCCTCTTGTCATAAGTTCAATATTTCCTGGTTTTGCAAGGTCCTCACATGTTAGTTGATTTCTTTCTTGTTGCTGTTTGATCGCAGTGTCATTCTCACCAGCCCCAGTCAGCATGTTTTTTGAAAATAACTATGAATTCCAAAAAGTCAGACCTGTCACCTTGTTCAAACCAAATAGCAGCCAACTCTGTGATCACAAGGGCTGTTCACTGAAGAAAATAGTCTCCAGGTTTGCCCATAGGTAAATAGACTGTGTAGGGATGTAACATCCTTTAGAATAATATACTGGAAACTCTGACCATTCCTAAGCAAAAGAGACAAAAAGCTGTGACATCATTTTTAAATGCAAGTGAAGTGCACAAAATTACAGAAACAAACAAACAAACAATAACAAAAACCAAAAGCAAAAACAAAACAGAAAATCCCACCACCTTCACCACCTTCACCTCCAGAGAGGAACATCTTTCACCATCTATGGATTATCATTTTTTTTAAGACGAGTGAGCAAGAAGATAAATCAAGCTGCAGAGTTTATCTGATGAATGCTGTCTTCATATGAGGTCCTATTTGGTCTTTATCTCTTAAGCAGAGAGTGACTTCAATTGCAGTTAATATAAAGATTTATTAACTTGAGAAGTAAATATTGACCAAGGTGAAGCCAAGGTCAATGTTTACCTAGAGGACTAATAAATCTTTGCATTAACCTAAATATGGAAGCTGGTGGGCCATATTTTGCTTTCAAATCAGTATTTACCCTAAATTAGCCCCAGTAAGATCAAGGTATTTGCACCAAATGCATTCAGTATACAAACTGTTGTAAAATACATTCTGTGTGAACTTATCAGAAATGGGAGACTTAGGCTTTTTTCAAAGGATAACTGATTATTTCTTCACATATGAAATCTAAAGAACAAATAACAGCAGATGATTAGAATTGGGGGGTTTTAGTTTGAAGGTGGACAGTGATTTAAGTGAATATAAGTGCAGGTGAGGGTTATGTTTTATTTTGCACTCTGGTTGGTAAATATTATAAATTATCATGGAGATAAAAGGATACTGATTTGACATGATGGATTTCAATAAATTACATCTTTTTACTTTTTCATTTATAGCAATACTAGTGCTGGACCCTCTCTAGAACACGAGAGCTTCCTGTCGTAGGTGAAACAGCTAAAACATTCATCAGATCTGCTGGTCTGCCTTTCTACAGCACCTCTTGAAATAATTTCAGTGTTTCAGAGGTTGAGTGCTTTTGTCTTTATAACATTTAATTTCTAATCCACGCAGCTGTGCTGTTTTATTTGCCCTCATAGAGTTAGTTGTTTAGCTTATTTCATAGGCATTACTGGGCCTTTAACTTGTAGAAATGCCAAGAAATCACCAATCCTTTGGACCTACCACAAATATTCTACTGTAGCCTGGTCTCTGTGTGCCTTAGAAGAAGAACACCTTTATAAACCTCTCAGGATGCTCCATGAGTTTTGACAGAATTAGTATAAGTGCTTTTCTCTTTTGTTATCTCTTTAATAGATTTTTTTTCCCTGTGTTCTCTCTCTCAGTTGTCTGGTTGAAATGTCGCTTTCTCTATTCTCAGGAACAAAGAAATGGCTCCTGTTTAACTTAATCAAATACTCTGGTCTCTTTCTGATAGAAAGAATAGTGGCCAATTTACCTCTAGCACTATTAAGTCCCCAACAGTTTTCCTGTGTTTGGTTTCTGTGTGTGCTTTCAGTACAGCCTTTTTTTCCCTACCCATTTTCCTTTGTCTCCCTCTCTTTAAGAAGACTGACACAAAAGAGTATCTTAACCATAACACATTTTTGTTGCAAAATTTAGTACTGTTTCATTAATTTATTTCTTGGTATTTATTTGCAATTAAATTAATTCTACCTTCTGCACACGCGAGGTTTCGGTAAATTAAAGTACTGCTGCTCTGAGTACCAAATCTTTCTATCTTTGCTCTGCTCAGCCTTTGTGCAGCAGAAATCCTGGTGTCTGTAATGGAAAAGCAAAGTATTACTGACTTTAACAGTCTTGCCTGTGTGAGAAATGAGTTTCGAGTTTTGCCTGTTAGTAAATGCGTTCTGGATCATATTTCACAATCAGACTTCCCTGCACTCTCTGCTAACATTAGGTTTCTAGGCTCAATTTTTTAGTTGCACTTCCCATTCATCACACAGAATAACTGATCCTAGAAAATGAATCCATGTTGGATGGAACAATAAAATGAGCATCCAGTCTCTGCTGCTCACTTTTCTCATGCAAGTGGACCCCTCGAAATCAATAGAATCATTCAGGGGAGTCAGAGAAGCAAGAGCTAACTCAGAACAGGTACTCTGTGCTGCCCAGAAACAAAATGCTTCTGCCCTCTCTGTCTCTATGAAATATAGGTGCCTCAGGCTGTATCAAAATTTTAAAAGGAAACTGATTTCTTTAAAGAATTGTGTGAAAAAGTCTGTTTAAACACTGGTGGCTGGCTTGTGCATGCAAAGAGCAAGGTTTGGCTGATGAGCAAAAATGCTATGGTCAGGAAATGTTAAGTGACTTTTTAAGGAACTGTACAACTGTAAGTAATGCGCAGTTAAAGCTTTTCTATCTTGTTTTGAATAGCAAATGCAACCTCTAAATTGCTCTGTTTTTGAATGCTTTTTGAACGTTTTTTAAGGCAGAAGGCTGGGAATGCCTTTAGAATGATACTACAAAAATGGTTCTGCTGTTTAAGTAATTTGTTTTCACTCTGTTTGCATTACTTTTGTATCTAGTGTTTTCAAATATGCTTCAGAGGGACAAAATATTGTCTAGTTTTTGTGAGGCGATCACTGATGCAGTCATTTTTAACCAAAAGTGGAAAAATATTCACACAAAGTGAATCCAGAATTTACTGCAGCGCATGGTGCAAACTCAGTTTTCCAGGGCTGTGTTTCAAGGAAAGAAACACTCCTTGGGGTCCTGTCAAAATGCCTCATATGTCTACATGTTCATCAGAAACTTCTTGTGAAGAAGATGTACACTAAGATTTACTTGCTTATATATTTTAAAATAACAAATATATTCATATATCTCAATAAGTATCCACAGTTAACATTCAAATAGGAAAAGAAATTTTCTTCTTATAGCTGACGGAATACAAATTATACTACATACCACATTTCTGTGGCAATGAAACCTGGTCAGATTGATAGTGTTTATCTCTTAAGACCTGAATCTGCAGTTATGTTTAGGTAGTTCTTCTAAGTGTGGACTGCTCCCACCCGTAAAGCTAGGTACATGTTTAGGCTGCTCTAGTTTTACTGTATGAATCACACTGATCTAAACATTTACAAATTGCCTTCTAATTTCTACTATAGCATGTAATTAGAATCTTTACAAATACTATAGTAAGTCAAAATCCTGGCTAAAGCATCAATTAAAACCTTAAGTTATGTTGCTGCCAGTAATTGGTCATTAAGGGCATGTGAGGGCAACCAGCGTTTTTGTAGAATCAGATTCTTAGGGGCTGCTCTCTAAAGCAGGTGTTTTAAATTATTATTCATTTTTAAATAGCTTATGAAATGCTCACACAACTGTAAGGATAGTGAAGATTTTTTATATCAACAGCACATTATGAATGCAGAGCTAAGCTTTTAAACACTAAACTTTATTTTTATGATGGAGGAATAATCCCTGATCTCGGGAGAGAAAAGCATTGCAATAATATTGACGGTTTAGGAGAATGCTCATTACATTTTAATGGAGAAAAGAGGAAGTAGTAGCTTTCTTTAGTGTGACAATTTTCCTGCAACATGAGAAAATACTTTCTTCCAATATAATAAAGGAGCAACATACAACTTCTTCACACACTACAATTCTTCCTACTTATTGGGGAGGACAGCACTAATTTTAAATATATGCTATGAAAAGAGCTTCTAAGCCTGGTCAGCGTGATTTTGTTTTTCCTTTAGTATGTTGTACATAGTCAAAATGGAAGGAACTCACTCCGATGAGCTTGTGTGTTTCTGCGTGAACTGAAAAGTGTAATATTTGTTCAAAAAGAAGTACTTTTGCTAAAATACAATCCCAGAAGAACACTTACAAATGGAAATAATTAAACAAACCTCAGAGTAGGTGAAAACTGTTAATTTCACTCACCTCCTTATTCTTGTATCATACCCATGCCACACTAATTAATTTAATCTTCACTGAAAATGAAGTATAAACTCTTGTTTGGGAAGTAATAATCACAGCATGTAACAGACTGAAATACTGTTCTTAGTCAACACCAGCTGTTTGGCTTGAGGTAGTTTGTGGTGTTGAAAAAGCTTTTAAATTGTACAGCAGCAGTGGACTTCTAGTGGAATATCTGTTTCCACTCAGTAGAAACTTCTCTGTTGAATCTCAATGTGAAACAGAGAAAAAGACAGATTCTCACCTCTTTTTTGTCAAATTTAAGTGTGAAGTACATGAAAGCATAGGGGTTTAGTTATAAAGCCCAATAATGTAAGGAAAAAGTAGTATCCTTCCTGCACACACAATAAACTAGATTCTGTGCACAATTGCTTTTATAAGGTAAACCACAAAATAAACAGAAGTAAGTGGTAGATTTATGTCCAACAAAGTGACTGGGGAATTTAGCGTGTCTTGTGATATCCTCAGTGTACAGTACAGAATAACTCTTTCTGTTTCCTTTCTCCAAAACCATTTTCATCTTAAGAACTACAGAGTTAATAGAATGAAAAATTCAGGCAACCTCATGCTCCTGATTTATGCTTGACAAAAGAAACCATTGCCGTAAGTCTCTGTAAGTTCTATAAGTTTATTTTTATTACAGTCAAGTTCTTTGCAGTTTCTTTGCTTTTTGTGGGAGCCGATGTCACAAGTTAGACAGGACATAAGTGCTACTGAGCTGCTACAGGGTTCTGCATGCATAGGTATGTGGGTCATGGTGGCTATCTCCTAATACAGATGCAGTTTTACTAGCCTAATTTTGCTTTTTTTTTCTCCAGTATGGTCAATGGAAGGCAATCCTATAGCTGTGCGGTATGCATTCACAGGCATAGCACTTTACTGTCACTTTACCTCTCTCCCTATTTTGGTAACATTTTCCTAGTATAAGCACAACAAAAATATCTACCATAGTACCGCCGATGTAAATACAAGCAGCTCAAGCAGGTATAAGTCAGGCGTCATACAGGGCTATTTGTACATGCAAACCCTGACCTGCAGTGTGTTATTTGCAGCCCTCCACCACATATCTACATTTGACCCTTCAATGTCAACAGAAATGTCTGACTACCAGAACCTGGTTGTCATCTCCTTTCATTATCACAGGATTTTCTTGGGCCTTTTTCTATTCTTCATATTCACAATGCTAAGCTTCCATATTAATTAAATGTCAACATTCACTAGTCTGAGACTATGTTATCCAATAAATACCTGCCTGAAGCCAACTGCATGAAGGGTGGAACTTGCATGATTTTTAATACAAATTATTTGTTCACAATGTTTGATCAAATTAGTCAGTGGCAGAATAAATGGGAGCTGTAACCACGGCTGAAAAGGATTCGAAAAAAATATTAATGCTGCTGTTGTAACTCATCTCTCCACTTTGCTTCTGATAGCCTTCATTTTGGGGGTCTTAACCTTCCTCTGGGCCAGAGATGGGTTGCTTGCCTGTATGCACAACAAAACAGTTAAAGACAACAGAAAGCTTCAGGCAAATAGAGTCTTATTTAGATCGAGTGTGGGTTTTTTCTTTTTCTTTTTCTTTTTCTTTTTCTTTTTCTTTTTCTTTTTCTTTTTCTTTTTCTTATCCTCTTTCTTTTTCTTTTTCTTTTTCTTTTTATTTTCATTTTTCTTTTTCTTTTTCTTTTTATTTTTCTCTTCCATGTGTCTCATTTTCAGTTCACTTCGGTTTTATTGATAGAAGCGGGAGAACAAAACCAAACAAAACCAAAACCAACAAAAACATATCAAAAACAAATTCTGATGGGAAATCTAACCATACATGGCCCTTTTCTCTCACTTGGTTTGACAATTTTAGCCACTGGCTGTAACCGATGAAGCTCCCATGGGCAGATATTATTATCCTAATTCCCAAGACAAGGAAGCTGAGTCATGGGGGGGCTGCCCGGCTGCCCAGGACCGCGCAGAGAGGCCTACTTTCAGGGCTGCCCCGCACCCAGGCTGGCTTTAATCTGCAGAGATAAATAGCACCTTTTGGCACGTCAGAAATAGTGCTTGTTTGACACAGACCCGCGGGGAGCCCCAGGCCCATCTCTCCCAGCACCAGGAGCCGGCATCGCACTCTTGGATTCTGCGATGCTCGGGATCGCTCTCCCGCAGCCGGGAATTAATGGCTCGGGGCTGCCTTCAGAGCAGCAGAAATGATATTTTCCCCAGCAGTGCTGCAGATGGAGCTCCAAGCAACTGTCAAAAGCGCGGGGACTTGCACATCCTCGGCAGGCGAGGTGGATTTCATGACTCAGCCGCCATGGACCCCAACCTCTGTGCACCACAACCTCTGTGCACCCCAACCTCTGTGCACCCCAACCTCTGTGCACCCCAGCCACTGTGCACCCCAACATCTGTGCACCCCAACATCTGTGCACCCCAGCCACTGCGCACCCCAACTTCTGTGCCCCCCAGCCGCTGTTGCACCCCAGCCGCGCAGCAGCCTCAGCAGCCACCATGGTTGTCACAGGGATGGCAAGCCGAGGGTGTGCTCCAGCACTTGAGGGCTTATCTCCTTGGCAGGCTCTTTGAGATTTCTCCCACTCCGTGTGCTAGATGCCTTCATTTCAATGGGATTTGCTGGGATTTCTGGGAGAAGCAGCTCCAGCCAGCGTCTACTGCCGCAGCAGCCCCCAAAAGCACGAGGTTGAGCGGCCTCTGCCACGTGCAGGACCGTGCAGCATTCACAGCCCTGAGCCTAATTTGTATCCCAAGTGGGAAGAAACCATTTCAGTGCTTGTTGCCTTTTCTTCAGGGGCACCGGGGCAGGATGAGGTAGCCCCGAGGAAGGAGAGCATGTGAGAGTTTGGTGCTGTGCATGAGTCTGACTGATGCCTCCTTGTTCCTTCCTCTGCTCCGTCCTTGCAGCGGCTGCTGCCTGCTGCCGTTCTCTCGCCTTCATTACTGTAGCAGAGGTGGAAGCAGGAGGGTGGTAGGATCTCATAAACGGTGGCTCAAAAGCCATCAGAAAGGACCCGGGATTTCAAAACAAAACGCTGCCACTGCCAGCACCACAGCATTTTAATTACAGTTCCACGATATCTGTATCTCAAAACCTGGCAATTTTAATGACAAAGTACTGCGATGCCACTGAGTATTTTTAGAACTAATAAAACCTCTGCAGAATATTTCCCTGGAATGTATTAAGATCCAATTTCTGCATTCATTAGTAATATCAAATAGCATGTGGTAGATGGTTATTTGGAAAAAATGCATTAAATGTAAATTGATTTTGTATTATCAGGAATAATGTGGAGAGAGGCTTTTCCAGCATCTTCAAGCTTCAGCCATTCCAGTGCTTGCTGCAGTTTATGCCCTAATCTTGTGAGATTTACATACCATTTTAATTTTCAGTCTTGCCTGTGTTTGCCAGCTGAGAGATTCTTATTATACTTTACATTAATTCCAAATTCACACTATAACAATAGCAAAAAATCGAGTACTGACAAAAGTGAGAGGCCAAATATGACTCAATTAAAATAATAGGTCTTACTATTAATCACCTCTGCCTGTCCATCTACATTCACATGGCAGTGACTCCACAGCAGCAGCATCTATGAGTAAAGCCAAATCTTTCTCTCCTCTCTCCTCCCGCCGCCTTCCCGAGGGATGACAGGGAGAGTGGGAAGGAACCCCGAAGGGCAGCGCTAGGAGAAGCTCGGGGCTGAAGAGGAGAGGGGCTGGTGCTGACCCCTACACCAGCATGTGCTGAGCCACCCTTCCCACCTCCCCTCCCACTTCGTCGGGACGCAGCCGCTTGTGCCGGCCACCAAACAGAGTGCCTGGCATGTCCAGCTGCCTGCCACAGCTGCCAGCAGCCTCGTGCCTCAGCCACGTTGTCCTCGGACTTGTGCAGAGCTCAGCTGGTTGCCAAAGCTTAACGCTTCACATTATTATTAACAGTTAATCCACATTAAAATAAGGCAGGACTGATGACAAAGAACAAAAGCAGAGCAGTAATAACCACTCTCCGCAAAGTAAAACCCTCTGGGTAAGCAAACCGAAGAGGGCAGGGCTCCCGCACGATTTCCCACCAGTCAGCCAGCAGGTTAATAGGAGGCTGTTCAGGGACAGGCAGTGACAAAGAGGACACCAGAGGCTGGGGCAGGAGGGCTGGCCCTGGCTGTCACCTCCCTGATCCCTGCCATGGCCATGGTTCCACGAGCGAGGTGGCATGCAGAAATGGGGTGAGATCTCGGCCCAGAGCAGCTGCTGGCAAGCTGTAAAATGGGGTGCTGAGCTGGGGCTGTTCTCCTCAAAAATGGCCAAGAGATTGACAAGTCCCAAATCTGCTCACTGCAAAGCCTTACTTGCCCTGGCTCTTGCAGAGGCCATGTTTAACACAGACCCCCTGATCAGTCTCTCCCCTTTCCTGTGCTTTGTGCAATTACTGGCTTCTGCTCAAGATGGGAACAGAACACTGCTGGATTCAGCCGACAGCAGCCCTGTGCCCACATGGACGGCAGCAGCCCTGCTGCAAGAGAAAGGCCCCACACAGCGCTGGAGAACAAGGCTGATGTGTCTCTGCGTGACAGAGCAAGAACACAGCCCCACATGCTGCAGACTTGCCCAAACGTGATGCTGAAGATCGTAATATGAGGCTGGAATTGCAATGCCTGTTCCTGAAGTTATGAAGCTTTTGAAGAACAAACTTACTGCTCTCCTGTATCTTTCTAGCCAAAGGCAGGTTTCCTTGCCCCCAAAATCATTCAAATACAGCCCAGGGAGTTTCTCCTGAAATGAGCTTTGACAAGGTCTTGACCTTTGCTAGAACAGGACAGGGCTGTGTGTGCAGGAAGTGATGTTGTCTTCTGCTCCTCTCTCTTTTTCCAGATAAGTCCTATATGTGTCAGCATTACCCAGAGCCTATAGCACAGAGGCAGCAGTCACCAGAAACCACAAGACAGCTTGGTTCAAAGGAGAGCGAGGAAACCACGCGATGTCTACAGTACGCATACGTATTTGATCTGGCTGTACTAGCTGGTTGCAAAGCGCTCCAGCCCAGTGCGTATTGGCTCCATTTCATTTGAATAAAAACGCTTTGGGTAGCCATGGGGGAAAAGAAACAACTTGCAAGAAGCACTTGCTAGTTTCGCTGGAGTAATCACTAATCTGAAACTGGTAACAAAAAAATGGTCCCGTAGCCAGGCACATCAAACTTCAGCCTGACTAATTTGTGACTAGTTTTCTCTTTGTGAATAGTATGTTGAATCAAATCTGGGGAAAAGTGAGTAATTAGTGAATCAGTCAATTACATCAGCTCAGTTAGAGACAAAACTCAGCATCTTCTTTAGATTAGGACTGTCATTTGTTGCAAATGATCAAACATCTTAAGAAAGAACAATTTTACTGAAAAATGTACTGAGTCGGGCAGATCCAGAAAAGTTTGCAACAGAGACGGGCTTGCTGCTTCTCCGGGTTACTGCTGTACCACAGCTTTCCTCTGCTGAACCAGCAATATGAGGTGAAGCATCAGGGAAGTTCATAGTAAAATAAATTATTTTTCTCTCCATTCCCATTGCTGAAACTGCTGGGAGAGGCATTTCCGATTTCCTTCTTCAGTAGCAACTCTGGCCATCATGTAGTTTATCTGACCTTTGGCTACGCCGCACCGTGAAATCAGACACCACTAGGAGGGGGGCCCGAACAAAGCCTGGAGAGATTAATAAGAGCATTATTTGCGATGTGGCATAGGGCCATGAGTCACCGTGCAGCCAGGCTGCTTCACCTTCTGGCAACAGGAACAGCCCAAGTTCTGCAGCAAGCTTTCTGCTTTTTAAAAAAAAATCAAAAAAATTTTTAAAAAATCTTCACTTCTGTTCTTTTATATAAAATCCCGATCAAATGAATGAGTGGAAGAAGGAGGAAAAAAAACCCACTCAACTAGAGTGGAAGCAAAATATAAACATAAAGTTAATGTGTGACTTTCATTCAAAAGAGTCTATTCTTTGCATGATTGTTTGGGGTTTTGGGGGATTAACCAATAAAGAAAAAAATTCTGCTTGTTCAGCCTGATGTTAATGTTAGTGTGGTACCTTCATTAGCACAAAGATTTGCTCACATCCCCCTCTAATACCTTCCACCTTCACAGCCACGGCATGCTAGGGTGCCAATGCGGTGCTCTGCGGCAAATACAACTTCATCTTCTGATGTCATCATGTGCAAATGTCTTGAATGAGAGAACATCAAATTCTGTGTGGGTCAGGTTCAAAGAGCTTGAGGATAAAGAAATATATGTAATTATTATTATTACGGTTCTATACCAAGCCCAGATAATAAGAAGAGGAATTAGATTTCTTGTCTTCAACTGCATTTGACTGTAAGGTTAGAGATCAACGATATCTTGATTAGGAAACAAGAGTGATATGAATCAAGAGATTCAAAATGAATCAAGATTATGTGAATCACAGTGAATCAAACATGAACGATATGAGTTGTGCTCTGTGTTAAGGACTTCCCTGACTGTACCAAGCTCCAGCAGGAAAGCTGAGACCAGGGGAGTCTCTGTGTGAGTAGCAGAGGGGACAGTCCTACTGGAGACGGGGCAGCCTCTCACAGCACACCTCACCGGGAGGAGCCTGTGAATGAGGACAACTGGCAGAAGTGCTCTTCTTAGAAGTCCTGATCCTTATGGAGGATTGCAACCATCCAGGCACCTGCTGGAAGGGCAACACAGCACTGAGCAGGAAAACCAGGAGCTTCTTACATTGTGCTAGTGAGGGGTCAGTCGTGGGTTACACTCTACCTGTCTTATCAGTGGTGAAAGTGGTCACAGCATCTGCCTGGGCTTATCCTCCGTCACCATAATTAAATTCAGGATCTAGAAGAAGGTAAGCTACAGAGTTATGACTCTGGATTTCAGAAGAAACTTCCATTTACTCTGGGGTATGATAAATAAAATCACCTGGGATGCAACCATGAAGTAGAAATGTGCCCAGAAGATCTGAACAACTTTTAGAGAGACCTTACTGAGAGCTCAGCAGAAAACGATCCTGTTGTGCAGGAAGATGGAATTTTGGCAGAAGACATGATTGGCTATGGAAACACCTTCTTGGTGAAACAAAATGCAAAAAGGGAGCATACAAGAGATGGACATGAGGGTTGGCACCCACTTCCTGAAAGAGCTGGCCAATGTGGTTGTGAGACTGCATCTACTGTCTGTGACAACTGCAGTGACTGGGGAAGTCCCCGATGGCTGGAAAGAGGCTAACGCTTCATCTGTCTTTTAAAAGGTGAGAAAGGAAACCGGGGAACTATCTGCTGATCAGGAGCATCTCAGTCACTGGAAAATCAGGGATTGTCTGGCAGGTCACCAGCAACCAGAGGAGCACCCAAGGGGTCGGTACTGAGATCCACGTTGTTCAGTAGTTTCATCAGCAACCTTGATGGTGGCACAGTCAGATTTGTTGATGACTTAAACTGTCTGGACTGACAAAGAGCAAAACTTAAACGCAGAGGCTCCTTTATAAACTTAAGATTTTGGCCAACAGACACCCCATAAGGCTAAACAAGGAAAACATGGTCTGTCACAGGCTAGGAAGCACCTCACTGAAGAGTCAGCCTGGTGAAAAGGAGCTGGGCATTACAGAGGACACAAGGCCAAATGTGAGTCACCAGCATGCTCTCATCTGAACAGGGCATGTCACATCCTAGGCTGCATTAAGAAGACAGTGGCCAGAAAACTGAAGGAAGTTATTATCTTCCTCTATTCAGCTTTGCACCCAGTTTCTGGGTCCAGCTGTCCAAGAGGGATATGGAGAAACTAGAAAGGGTCCAGCGGAGGGTTAGTGAGATGCTCAGAGGCCTGGAGCAGCATGAGAGGAGCTGAGGGAGCTGTGCTTGTTTGGTCTGATCAAGGGGAGGCTCAGGACCACTGGAGCAGCTGCCCACAGCTCTTTGAAGGGTGGTTATGCAGACAAGAACCAGATATCTTCTTAGTGCTAGAGGCTGTAAGAGGGGCAAGTGGACACAAGCTGAGGTCTGGACATGAGAAGACAGGTTCATCAGGAGGGCAGTGTCACCCTGTAACAAATCGCCCAGAGCGGCTGTGGAACTTCTGCTCCTGGAGATGTTTCAGGATTTAGCTGGACCATGGCTCACCTCGTCCACTGCTGGTGACAGCCCCTCTTCAAGCAGAGTGTTGAACTAGATGAACTTCAGAGGTCCTTTGATTCTACAATTAACTAATCAAAATAATAACTGTATGAAGTAATAACAAAATATTGATAAAATAAGATTAAGTGGATTTGTTTCCCATTTGCAAAGAGAAGGTAGCTGAATATGCACTATTTCTTATTTTTTGCACTGCACTAGAAGAAACTATACAGTGATTCCTGAGTAACATTTTTAAAAACTTCAAGACCAGGGGAACGGTAACTAACAAGGAGGAAGGATTGTAACCCAAAGAGGCAACTTGATCATTTGCACGAGCACAGTGAAACCATAAGCTTCTCAGTGCAGCCAAAAGCAAGCTCAGACAGTTACAAGGATGAAAGATTTACAGCAGAAGAGTTACCATACTGGTCAGCAGAGGTTAGGGAAAAAGACTTGGAGAGCACAGTAAATGAATTTGAATTTGCAGCGCAGACTGCTGTCACACAAAAAAAAAGAGCTAATACAGAGATCGGTGCACGCCAACACAGAGAAAAGGAAACGCCAAGTATGACGTGGTAGGTTATGTCACCTCTGACATCACCCCTCACGGGCTGTTCCACGGCCACCTCCTGAGCAGAATATGAATGAACAGGAGAAGACCTAGAGGGAACACAGTGTCTTACAGTGAGAGGCTGAGACATTTCAGTACAGCAGCTTTCCAAAGGTGAACATAAGGGAGATTTCTGCATTGGTTCAAAGAGAGAGAATTATTTCTCAGCAGCATAGGAGCAAAATTGAATTTTGCTGCTTCCTAGTTGAAAAGGAAAAAGGTTTTTATGGGCACTTTGGTGTGTTTCCCTCCACCTCCTGCACACCGGTAGAGCCAGCGAGCCCTGTAAGCCCGCACTGAGCCCTGCAAGGTCCTGCCTGTGCCCCAGCACCGGGGGAGCCAACTCAGAGCAGAGCTGTGGGCATGGGCAGCAAGGACAGGATTTTCCCTCTGCAGATCCGTTTTGCTGCTTCTAGCAATTTGCTGCCTGGGGCATCTGTCTGTTTCACCCTCACCCAACATGGGCTTTGGGCTCCACCTATTTGGACAAGGAACACAGATTCAGCTTCTCTTAAAGCTTTCCAAAGGTTGGAAGTTGTAGCTAGATCAGCTGAAACAGCACACAACATTATGTGCACAACATACATATGAACTAAATAACATTCGTTAACTATTGAAATAAATTACTGGTCATTGGCAAGCGAATGCTATTAAATTGAGTGTATGTTTGTCCCAAAGGCTGGTGTTTTCTGCAGCTATTAGGCTTGAAACACGACTTATCCCTGGGCTGGCGAGGCAGGAGGTCAGCTAGATGATCACGTTCGGCCTTTCCGGCCTTAAATTCTGTGGCTCTGTGGAAATTATGTGTCAGAGGGTTGTTCTGCGCGAAGCCAGACTGAGAGCTTGAAATCCACATGGTTACTGACAACTCCCAACTGTCAGTAAAGCTGGTTCACAGAAAGTGTTACATGACTGATGTCTCTACAACTGCACTTTTCCAAACAGATGGGGGGAAAAAAAAGCCACTGGTCTCAAATCAAATTAGTCTTGATGGATTACGCAAAAGAAATCTAACACATGCTCCACATTTTGAGAAACTTCTAAATATAACCTCTCAATTGAAAACAAAGTATATGATGGTGCTAAAAATATGTAAATACACAGCTATGAAACTATCTTTACCTTACAGAATGAGGACCACTATTAGGGGCTGGAAAAATGACATTTTCTTGATGCAAGAGACCCATGTCAGGGTTGCTACACCTTGTTTAAGCTCAGAGATAAGCTCATCTTTTGAAAGCTCACTGTTTGACTCCTAGAGGTTTGTCTCTACAGAACGCAGGGCAAAGATAAAAATGCTCCCATTGTAACTGATGTCGTCATTGCATCTAGAAGTAATAAATCCGTGAAATTACGGAAAAAAAATAAAATAACTCACAAGGGGAAATGTGATATTTAAACTCTGTTGCAGCTGGAAACATACTGTAATAAAGAATTAACTAGTGAGTTTTGGTCCACGTCATGGTTTTCTTTCATTATAATTAGGCAGGGGTACAATTTTATTTTACCAAAGCAGTTATACTGGTAAAACATTTACTGCAGATGCAATTTTCCTCATATAAGAGATATGATGCATTAGTACGTGTTATGCCATCACCGTTTCAGGAAAGAGATATGGCAATGTAAGAATAGCACACTAATATACCTACAAATCTACCAAGCAATCATACTGTTATAAATGGAGCCATGTAGTTATGGGAACCTACTGTGTATGTTCAAATAGATTCCTGGAAAGCTAGAGAGTGATATTCTGAAGATAAAAGTATTTTACAATTACTTGTAGGGATTAATAATTGTAGAAAAGGCAGTCAGAAGGCAGATTTTTTTTTTCTGAATAATTTCAAATTACATAGGTAAAACAGGCCCTGAGAAGTACAGTAAATAGGTTCTGTATAACAGAGGAATTATTTTCTCAGGAAAATTACATTTGAATTCATTTATAGTCATTTTGGTGTTCCAAGTGATAAAAAGCAAATCAAATCTCTAGGTTCTTTATTCCATGTAGAACCTGCTTTGAAAAAAAATAATAATGACAGCTTCCTAATTATTATTTTTGAGGTAATTTTTAAAATAAGAAAAAGAATCTCCCATGTAATTACCAAAAATAATTAACATCCTTTCAGGAACAGCGACAAAAAATCAGGCTGTAGCCTCCTACCTGGTACAGGGCCAGCGAGCTTTCTTTGGTAAGACTGTGGCAGACAGAAGAGGCATAAAAACTACCATAGCAGCAGGCTGACTTCACAACATTAGCATGGGGGACAATTTTGTTCCACTTGTCAGTGAACACACAAAATCATCTTACTTGGCTCGGTTAGGACCAGCGTGGCTCTGTGCGAGCGGCAGAACATCCATTTCTCCACAGAAAACACCCAGGGTAGCCAGAGCATGGAAGGCACTTGCAGTTTTTGCAACGACAGAATTATAAGAGGGTACTGGAAAAATATTAACTAGCGCCTAAGCAGTGCTTTTTTTATATTCAGTATATTTTGCAAACATTAATTTTCATTCAGTCCTGGCTTATGCCGGCTCCCTGCGCCACCAGGCACCTACGTGACTTTGCAGGGATGTTTATGTGGTGGGAGGTGCTGCCAGGGAAAGGATCTTGCTCGGGTGTGTGCTGAGTCAATGTGGTTCTCTGGCAGCTTGTACTGGCAGAACAATTATAGTGGCCAAGGAGTTATTTATAACTGTCCTCCCGCAACAGGATTCTTGAGGGAGGATGTTGGTACTGAGACTGCTATTCCATGTGCACACATCTACATACACGGCAGCTGCATCTCAGTTTAATGAACGCAGAACACTGTTCTGACATAAATCCTGGGGTTTTTTTTTCCCAAGGAGGTCACTTGTATGGGGGAAAAAAAGAAAACAGCGCCAACCACAGTCCATCCACACCTCAGCCAAAAGCCTAGAAGCCTCCCCACAAATTGCCATCACTTTTTCATGAACTCATCAGAATTGACAGCATGGGTAAGCCTCTGACCATGCAAACAAACTCAAATACTCATGTGGCTTCACTCATTTTGGCTTTCCTGAGGCTCACCTCCTCTCAGAAAGCAGCCACCATACAGCTTATGAAGCCCGTATGAGAGTGGGGAAAAGGAAACTTATCCTTGAAAAACTCAGGGCTCCAAACTTGTCACCCCACAGGAAAGCCACCCCCGTGGGACGCAGCCAAGGCTCCCTCCCTGCTGGCTGCAGCTCCAGCGTTTGCTCATGTGGAACAAGTCGCAAAATCAGATCATTGCTTAACCAATTTAACCAGTAACCTACCATAGGTGAAGAAAGACCTTCACAGTATTGTTACTTTCTTGTACTCTAGTATGGATGAACCCGGTAGGAAATGAAACGAACCAAAAATGCAAAGGCAAATGCCTAATCTGCAAATGCAGTCGTATGTGTGGGACCTCCATGCAGCTGCAAACTTTCATTATTGCACTGGCTGTGAGCAGGTTGGTGAGGAAAAGAAATAATCCTTAGGAACCCAAGAACGTGTGCCTGCCAGTTTATTTTCTTTGTTTTGCAGTTTCAACTGTGAGCGTTCATCCTGCCTGTCTGCTGCAAGCAGGCTCTGCAGCAAAGGAGACGCTGCTTCCCCATGCTGAGGTTTTGTACATTTTCCTTTCCTGGCATTTCCCTGTGCAGGGGGAAAATGTGCGTTTTGCTCTTTGTGTACAGAAAATGTAAAGAAACTGGGAAACAGGATGGGGTTGTTTACTAACCCTCTCTGCAAGCCAATCTAATGGTAAAGCGCGACCAAATGCAACATCTCCATGAGAGAGAAAACAAAGCCTGTCTCTCTTCTGTCTTGAATCTCAGGGTCCTGCCAGGCAGACATGATGCTTCGCACATTTAAAGGTGCAAAGCACATAATAGGAGCTCTGCCATAGGGGAAAAAAAATAGTCTGCAGGCATTTCAGAGGAGGTAGGACTGGAAGCAAAAAAAAAATCCTTTTCTCCCTTATTTTTCCTCGATATGCAGATCTGTATGTTATGAACCACCGCAACAGTAGGAGGTGTTGCAAAAAGGAAATAAGCAACTGATTCCAAAACTGGGATTCAAAACCTCTTGCACACAGCATAGAAGTTAGACTAGAGAAGTAATATATTGTACTGATGGGGCTGAATTAAGAAGCTTTCGTTCATGGTCATTCTATATTTATTTCAGCTACACAAATCCTGGTTTGCTTTGGGGGTTCAGAGGAGCTGGAAAGATTTCATACCACCACGGTGTCAATTTGAGGGCTGGTTTTCGTTCCAGACAACATAATGGATGTACAGCAGATATTGAAGTGTCAGTATCAAAGAAACATCAGCGATGTTGCCATTCACAATTATTTTTATTCTAAGACTCACGTGCTTTTTACTTTATTTTTTTTTTAGTGGAAAAAAATCCCTCTCCTTAGTGGTGCTAAAATTAGTGATGTCAAGAATAGATACCAAAACCATCTTCCCCATTTATTTTGCTCAGATGTGAATGACGCTGCGTCAAGCACAGAAAAGGAGTATATTAGTCTCATGCCACTGGAAAACAAGTATATTACATTGCTGAAATGTCAAGTTTCCACCATGCATTTGATAATAGATTATGTGCTCAGTTTCTTGCATTCGCTGTAGCAGCTTGCTGAAGATATGCTCTGCATTCGCCAACAAACCAGTGCCCTTTGGACTGAACCATTGCAGCCAACTGTGGCTTTATCATTAGCTCTTTTAGGTGTGGCTTGGCCTGTCAGATGCTTGTGTATTTAAAAAATAGTTAATACTTTCTTAACAACAGAATCCTTCACCTGATTGATCTTTTTCTTTTCTTTTCTTTTTTTTTATTATTATCCCATAATCTTCCATCAAGCACTCTTGTTGCAAGGATTTTTGGCTACCGTAACAGGTGAAAGGTCACACCTGGACATCATCCATCACCGTGGCATTTTCTCCACACTGCGATTGCATGGTTGGTTGTTTGTTTTGCAGGCTGCGGTAAGCAGGTAGGAACAACTCTGGCAAGAAGGGTTGCACACTGTCAGTGCAGGTCCCCAGATGACTTTTGTAATAATTTTAAGGCTCTGCATGTCATGAAATGCCCTGACACTAAGCTTCAATCTGTTTCCAGTTATACCAAATGCCCACACATAAATCTCATTCAGAGCGGTCCCCCTCAGACACAGGCTGTGACAAGCTCAGGGTGTGCAGAGCTGCAGAACTAGGTACAATTTCTATATCCTAGTTACCATTTGGAAAAAAAAAAAATTAAAAAAAAAGTATTTAGAGTACCTTTATTCACCTCCCTTAACAAAACCAGAGACTGGAAAGAATTAGTGATTACACACATCTTCTCCAAAAGGTCTGGAGAGGAATCAGCTTCTAAAAATTATTTCCCTCCAGCTGCAGCCTTGTGAAACCTCCTTGTATTCGAAATCTTACAGCAGTAGTTGAATGAGCTGTGCTGTAGCTGCCTGGCTCTGGCTCTACACACGCTGGTGCTGCAGGCTAGAAACTGAATGAGGGGCAAGTACCCGAGGGATGGGTGCAGAGAGGGAGCCCGTGTCTGTGAGAAGTGACCCACCTGAAGAGCCCCCGGCCGCTGCCTGCTTTTCTCCCCCCACTTTGCCTTCGCCTTGTGCAGTGTGAGATGCCGCATTGTGCAGGGGAAAACAAGCTGAGAAGCAGTGCAGGAGGAAGACAATAACACACCACCAGGCACTGGGAAGTAGTCAGCATCTCCAGGAACAGGGGAGGCTGAAAGTAGCAGTGGGCACAGAGAAGATGCTACCAGCTTGATGAAGGTAAAAGGTGCGCTAAGGAAAAGGAAAGTGGACAAATTAGCTGAATAAATTTTGTGACGAAAACAGCTGGATGAGCATCTCTGTAGACCGAGAAAAAACAGAAACAGAATGGAGAGATAATCATCATCTGTCCGTGTTTATAATGATGACAGATATGACAGCCCACCCAAGCCAAGCATTCCCATCCTGCTGCGGCACTTTCTCTTCCCAGAACAAAGCTCCTTGATAGTCATCTTGAGCCTAAGAGAAATTTGACTTATTTTACTGCTGCCTCCTGTGTTTCTGTTTACTGTTCACTATTTCTTTTTTTGTTTTGTATTTTCCTTTCTCCTCATCTTGGTGATGATCACAAAAGGGTATTACCTGCAAAACTGCATTGACTGTGAGTGGGCACAAGGAAATGGCTTTGGCACCTTCCAGACTCTTTCCCAAGCTGGATCCTCTCAGAGTCTCCTTAGCAGCATTTGTCCCCCATCAAATGTCATGTAAGAGGTATCTGTGTTCACTAGTTGGGCCAAAAACTTTTCATTGTGGTGTTTCTCTAGCCCAAAGGGTCTGTATTTAGCTATGTTCTTCAGTTTTGTGCTCATTTGTTTTGATAAACCCTCATCTATATGATTTCAGTATGGAATTATGGTCTCTCTCCCCACCTTTACTCCAATAAACTTCCAATGCAGATATTCCTGTCACGCCATAGGGAATATTCCACCAATTACCAATTATATATCAATACCAGGTACAAGAACTATGACAGAAGTTGTATTATCACATAATCTTTACACATCTTCTCTGTGTTTTGTAGACCATTGTAGGAGAAGCCATGTAAAATGCCTTGTGTCTATGGAGGAAAGGGCACAAAAGAATAACTGGCTTTTAAATACTCACTTCAGAACTCAAGCAAATGTGTTTCAAAGTTAAAAAAATGAGTTCCTAACATTTCTCTGGGTGGTAGTTTCCACTCCTGAGTAAAGCTCCACTCTGTCCTCACCTCTCGGCCTCGGGCTGCGCGGGATGGGGAGGGTAACCCAGCGTGGCAAGCACCAGGCTGCCAGAGGGCTGGCAATCTGGCATTGCAACTCCTAGCCACAAAAAGGCTTTTAGAAGGGATTTGGGTAATTGCAGACCAGAAAGTTTGCCATCCATCCTTGCTAATGGTAGTAGGGCCTAAAAAAATTAAGTCACTGTAGACAGGGATAAACATGGTCTGTTGGGAACAAGGCAGGATCACCAGTAAAGACAGAGTGGGCCCAGCAGACACAGAACAGTCCAACTCTGAAAAAGCTTTTGATGAGGTTCCAGACCAAAGGTTATCAAATAAATTAACTTGCCACAGGATGGGAGGGAAGACTCTTATAGGCTGAAAACTGGAGGTAGGATATGAAGCAAAATATAAAGCTCAATAGTCACTTTTCAGGGTGCAGAACAGGCATCAGCAAGGTCTCCCCGCTGGGGGATTGATGGTGGGACTGACTTTACTCGACACTTCCAGTGAGTACCTGAAGAGAGGAGACTAAGTCCTCAAGTATGTATGTGACACTAAGCTCTGCAAGGCAAGTAACTCTAGAAGGACTTCATAAAACTGAGTGGGCAATAGTTCCACACAATGAGGTACCAGAAGAGTTAGGCAGTGATGAGCCTCTAATATCCAAATCCAGCAGTTGGGGATGCTGGGGGAGTACAGAGAGGATGGGCTGCAGGACTTGACCAGGCTCACCTGCTCTCTGTAGGCAGCACTGCTTCCTGCCACTGTGTCCTGGTTTTGTTAAAAACAAGTTTCTCTTTCAGTGAATTTTACCTGTCAGCTAAAGCCTTCATATTAACTGCATTTTCCTGGAGAACCAGACACATGTTTTGGTAAAACCTAGCAATGGAATGCAAACTTATTGATAAGCATGGATGGACATCTCGCGAGAGGGGCGACGAGGAACAACTGACCAACTGTGTATAACATTCCATTCACGTGAATACTTCATATAAAATGGGAGATCACGAGGATCTCGTCCCTTTTTCCCTATGGCCGACATTAGGAGAGGACCTTGCTAGTCGTCCCTGCGAACTGAGGCCAGTGACAGACTGAATCCAGCTCTGGTTGGCTGTGGAGTCTAATCCAGGACTTTGGGTGCCGGCTCTGCAGTTGCTGAGACTTTCAAGATTGGTTTTGTATATTTTGTATTATTTTCTCTATTCTTATTAGTAGCATTAGTAAAACATCTTTAATTTTTTCAATTCTCTTCTCTCTGTCCTTCTTTTTCTCTCCCGATCGCCTGTCCTGAGTGGAAGGGGGGAGAGGGAGGGGCAAAAGGGGGAAGTGGGGGGGAGAGGGGGTTAACAATACATCTGCCAGGGTTTTATTGTCACCCCGCAATCTTAACCCTCGACACACTGTCGGAGACAGACTCAGGGCTGGACGGACCATCGGGCTGATGTACCAGTTAATGCTTTCTGTTCTTAAATGTGCTTCTTGCACACTGTCCTAGGACACTTCCTAATTTCAGTGCACACTCTGATGGAGTGAATTTCTGGTCTGGCACTAAGCTGGGGATGTAAAAACCCATAGAGCCCAATTGCTTCAGTTCCCAAAGCCAGTATTACCTGCCTCCTTCCGTGCCTTCCTAGTAGCTGACCTGCTGGCAGGCTGACCTGCTAGGCACACTAAATATAAAAACCTTCAGTGACCACAGGACAGCTACAGAGAGAAGGAAACAGACTTTGCAGATGCACTTTCGCACACGTGTGCTCTCTCACTTCCTCCTTCTCCATTAGCAGCCCTTCATGAGTAAAGGTCTGTGCAAAAATGACAAACACTTGGCTGGAAATCTCTGCTTTCACCCCCTCACCTTTTCTTGGATTTCTCTGGGGTTTGGAGAGCATCCTTTCAAGGTCTAGGATCATTCAGTTTTTCACTCTTCCTCTTCAGCCTGCAGTGCAGGAACGTCCATCCCTACGCTGTGGGAAGGCCTGTCCCTTTGAAAGGCTGATGATCATTCCTCCTCCTCCTCCTCTACCAACTTCCTCTACAGACCTGGCCTGTGAGCAGGCAACACGTACAAGTCAGTGGTTCAGTCTGCTCCACAGCCACACTTTTGGCAGCCTAAAAAGGCCTGATTCAGTTCCAAAGCACTGTCTGTCCTCAACCACAACAGGGATACCTTAATCCATGTAGAAGGTCACTGTTGGAAATACCATTAATGAAATGAAGCTGAGCCCCTGCAGCTGGCAGGGCAGGCACCCTCCAACTGCTGCAGCCTGTTGCAATAAGGCTCTGCCTTTTAGCACTGACACCACCAGCACAGAATGAAGGGCAGGGTGGAAACTGAAATCAAGAAAATGTGATTTAGCAGCTTGTGTCAGCCCTCCGTGCTGAGTGCTTTCTGCAGTGACAGGTAAAAGGTAAATCCCCTGTCTCTCCCAGCCCCTCCCGCTTCCCTGTTTGGGTTGTATCCTGAAGCCTTTCCTGCGTTACGTCCCCTTTTCCAAAGCCCAGATGCACCTTTTCAGAGGCTCCTGAGCTCACTTTATTGCAGGAGGACAGATGAGCCCAGCCCGAAGAGAGACCTCTGCTACCACTTAGAGGAGCTGCATCCCGGCTCCCCCTCCCCCAGCCCTGTCACCACCACCCACACAGCAATCCATCAGCATCACCCATGGAGCATCTGGGGGCAACATGTAATTAGGAATGATGCTCTCTGCCATTTATAGACATACTGCTGCAAAGAAAAGCTGGTGAAAGTAATACTCACCGACAGACATACCTTACATGCATCATGCATTGAACATTAATGGGAAAAAGTAATGGAAAGGTGCAGGAGAGACACAGAGAGAAGGATGAAGGCAGTTGCTCATCTTAAGCATGCTTGCTCCTCCATTTGGGAATGTTTCTTTTCAGTTATTCCCTATTTTTAATCTCCACCCTAATTTTTTTAAAATATTTCAAAAAATGGGTTGTGCTTGTCATTATACTGTAGGCATTTAATAGGCAGGCCTACGTGTTTGCTTTTGAGACATAAATCAGCCTACTGTCACAGCAAAAAACAGCTGTTTGTGAAATGCTATAACAATTCTGCCAAGACTCAGTAAGTAGCCTTGGAAAAAGGAAAGTTAAACAAAAGGAGTGTGAACTATGACAAGCAATGTGCGGAGTAGTAATTGAGAAGGGCTGAAGGAGATGTGGAGAGTAATTAGCCAGATAAACAAAACCAGAGGACAAATTATTTAAGTGCATCACAACCTGGAATCAAGGAACAGAGGGAGTACCCGAGATCTGGAAAAGCATTGGAAGGAGCTAAAGGCAAAGTTCTTGCATCTCTCCCACAGATAAAAGTCAGGTAGGAGATGCATGCACTAGTGAATTTGAGTTAAAGTAAATGAAAGAATTAAAAACCAAAACGACAGAGAGACAAGATGAAGGAAATCCAGAAGAAAGTGACCGAACCACTGCTTCGTTCAGCAGGACAAAGGGAAAGAAGCAAATGGACCAGCCGCTCGCTCAGGAAACAAGGATAATGGCAGCAGTAGACAGCGAAGGCCTCAGTGCTCTGCTTTTGGGGCTGTGGAAAACACTCTTCTAATGAGGAGTTTTCCAACTGCATTATGAAGCCAGATCAAATCTCTCCCTTGCTTTGTTCTTTCACTTGGTTTGCTATTCTGCAGCAGTAGAACTGATGGCAGTTAAACAGGATGGAATTTATATCAGGCTTAGAAATTGTACTTGCTGCCTACAGTTTCCCTGCAGACGGCTTCAAATTACAGCACACTCGTGTGAAGTTGCAGAGTTTTGTCATCCAACCATTCCACCAGCCCAGAGCACATCACGGGAACTGTGCTGCCGTCATCTGACTGCCACATGCCTGGGTCCAGGAACCTTCCTTCAGTGCACAGTCACATCAACAAAAGCTTTGCCTGGCTGAGGGTTTGCAGGACCAGCTCCCCAGACAAGTAGGATGCCTTGTCTGCAACACTAGTCAACTAACATCCTACTTCCATGTGTTCTTCATGTATTTGTCACCCCAGGATTCCAACACGCTAGCACCGCATTTCATTCATCTATAACTACCTTTTAGTGTTGCGGATTTTTTCAGTTCCTTCACTAGCTATTGCTAGGGGTTTTCACACTGGGATCTTGACAGGCAACTTAGCTGTGTATAAAAGGATCTCTAGCTCTGGTCCTTTGGACTACTCAGGTTAAGGAGAATGGAGAGGTACTTGTGAAGCAGAGAAGCAGGAAAAATCCAGATTTCAGATTGCTTCTGTAGTTCTATGTCTTTCCTTTAGGTGTGCAGTGATGTAGCTCTGTCTATTTTCACACAGAAGGAACCCAGCCAAGAGCACATTTTATTATTACTCCAGATGATATTCAAGAGAATGAAAAACTCATTTTTCTCAGGTGGTCAGAGAGCAAGTCCCAGTAAACTGGCAATCTTTCCTCTCTCATCTGAATTATCTAGAAAAAACTCAAATTGTTTACAAAGCCATTTCAAAGATGTTTTAAAAAAGAAACACAAAAAATGAAAAAAAAAAATATAAAGAGAGGACAGTTCTGAACTTTTTCACCTTTTCAATTACTTTTCAGTCTCTTCAGAACAGTCACTGAGGTCAGAGTAGTTAAACTGCTAGAAAACAGCTGCTAAAGCATTCTTCTACTGTAAATTAAATGGCAATTTTACCAAACATTCCCATTGCACAACTGCATTACCATAAACACAAAATTGGGATTTTAAAAAAGCACTTGGAGGGGGAAGGGACAGGCCTAAAGTAACAATTCATGACCTCATGATAATTCAAGTCAATGGCAAAAATTTTAACAGTTATTGTTACTAGTAAGTCATGTCTGATATAAAAAAAATACAGAAGTATGAGGAGATGGTCCAAATCACAGCTCTAAACCTCAGAGAAAGCCAAGTTTCCATCCTTGCTGTCGGACAGGTCGATGTATCACAGGCATAGCTATAGCTTCTGAAATGGCAGCTTCTTAAAACACTGTCATCAAAATGGTTCATTTTCTCCACTTTAACCGAAGGAATTACACAAGGAAGTGAGTCAAGGTCAGCTACACATTGATCACATCAGTAAACAGTAATAAGAGCACTCATAGCAGTTTTCAGCTTCAGAGCACTAATGACCACCACCCCTGGGTGTCCTGAGGTATTCCTGGGAAGTTCTCCTTGTGGCAGACCCAGCAAGGCAGGGTTGCTGTGCTGCTGCTGAACAGACACGGGATGAAAGAGGGGAGAGAAATCTGTAATTCCTCTCAGCCTATGGGTATGTGCTGTACTCTGCCTTTTCCAGGGCAGGGTGGGGACTTCACCCATCCAAAGAAGGGCAGACTGATCTCAGCTCCCCCTCTGGCTGCGATGGCACTCAAGCAGCACAGACACAAGGCCAGCTCTCCTTGACCCCTGCTGTGCAGGTTTGACTGAAAATGAATGAAAATTTTCTCCATGCAGTTAGAAATATTTCTTTTTCATAGCTAGCATGGTTATTATTTGGACTTAGTTTGAGAATAAGGTGATAACACCACAAGACAAAGTTAATGTTTTTAATTGCTCTGGTCTGAGAACCAAGGATGTTCTGAGCGCTCTGCCCACAGGTGTGAGGCATCAAGGAAGGGGGACATGGATGGGACAGACCTGACTGACATACAGACTGATCAATAACAGTATTCCATCCCATTAGAATCATAGAATCAATTCATTTGGAAGAGACCCTCAAGATTATCGAGTCCAACCATAACCTAACCTAACTCTAGCACTAAACCATGTCCCAAAGAATCTCATCTAAATGTCCTTTAAACACCTCCAGGGATGGTGACTCCACTGCTTCCCTGAGCAGCCTGTTCCAATGCCTGACAACAGTTTCCATGAAGAATTTTTTCCTAATATTCAATCTAAATCTCCCCTGGCACAACTCAAGGCCATTTCCTCCTGTCCTATCACTTTGCTACTTGGGAGAAGAGACCAACACCCTCCATGATACAACCTCCTTTCAGGTAGTTGTAGACAGCGATAAGGTCTCCCCTCAGCCTCCTTTTCTCCAGGATAAACAGCCCCAGTTCCCTCAACTGTTCCTCATTAGACTTGTGCTCCATTAATGTCATGTTTCATATTTAAGAAGAATCTGGATCTTCTGGTCTCTCGTTTCTTCACTCTTTTTGTTGGAGCTGGGGGAGTTCTGTTCGGGATGTTTAGCTCAGCTTTTTTGCCATCCTGCCACTTTGCAGAGGCCTCTGGGCCTTTTTGCCTTATTCCTCTTTTCTTTCTCTGGGATCAGCTGTTCGGGACCTGGTGCCACTTCCTGGGACTGGCTGCTTGGTGTGGACAGAGTTTGTGAGGAATTGCACTGAGTATCTTTCATCTTCTATTTCTATTTTCTCTCTCTCTCTCTCTCTATATATATATATATTTACTAGTAGTGTATTAGTATTTTGTTATTAAACTGTGTTTATCTCAATCCAAGTTTCTCCCTTTCCTTTCCATCCTCTTCCCTATTTAGGAGGTGGGGAGGGGGGTGAGTGAGTGGCTATTGTGATTGAATTGCTAGCTTGGCTTAAACCACGACACCTACCCAGCCTCCCACTGTCAAATTTCCCTCTCTTGGGTGTGCTCCAAGCCCTTGCAGTCTTCACAGATAAGCTGGCGTAGCATTTGCTTTGGAGTAACTGAAAGCAAGCAAGTTTCATATTGTTAAACTGCTTCTAGAATCGCTGGACTTATCCTCCTTTCCATTCCCATAAGATGTCTGTAGGATTCATGATCCAATGCCAGGCTGACATGAGCAGCGCAACCACCACATCACCATCTGATACAACTGCCTGGCCCCAAAGCAGAAGGCAGCGACAACAAGCCCCATGACCAAACTCGAAATAATTACGATCACATTTTGGTTGACCATGCTTACAAGCATGTATGTATGTATGTGTATGCAGTGAGGGGTTACAGGAAGATCAGAGCAGACTACAAATAGAAGCTGTTCTTTCAAATTTTATACATTGCTTAAATCATAAAAAAACAACTTCACCCAACTCAGTAAACTTGGTTCCCTCTTTGTTTATATTCACTCTAGTATATCCATCATTTTTGATCCTTTACTGAGTTACATTGTTGGGGCTTATTTTCTGTGACTTGAGAACCTGAAATTACACTATATATCTTTGTAGCTCATTGAACTAACCAGCATTTATTTTAATTTAGTAAGGAAACATTTGGCTGGGTGTGACCAAATAAATACTGTGTCTAAACCAACACAAATATACATTGCACAAGGCTATAAACCTGTCTCAGAGCTCTAATGATATTGCAAGTCAATGAACCTTCAGTATTCTCATTAACATGATTCCATCAGACCTCTATGTTGCATATTATTAATTTTTAACAATAGATTGTAATATAATTTATAGCATTGTGGGGCAACAAAGACTGAATCTTGGAAGTAATCCAACCTTTTAGGTTGATAATGGCTTTAACACTGACCTAATATTGAAAGGTGAACATGTATAGAGGACATCAGACCTAATTATAAATAGGATAACAGGGATAAAACATGTCACTAGTCTGTATCAGTGAAGACAAAACTTCCTCTGAGAGCAAAGGGCACATTTCTTGTCACAAGACTATGAAGACATAAATAATCAAGAACTTTGTTTCAAAGAAAGACATTAATACACTTTCACACCCCTCAAAATTTAATTTTTGTTATAAAAGGAACAAAATATAGAATAGCTAGATTTAATCTGGGTACCTATTATTTAACTCATTTTGGAGGTAAGAACTAGTAGGAAGGAGCATATTTTTATGAAGAAAAAGCAATCCTTCAAAATCTCTGTGGAAATCTTTTTAAGTTGA
Source organism: Nesoenas mayeri (assembly GCF_963082525.1). Classification (NCBI taxonomy): domain Eukaryota; kingdom Metazoa; phylum Chordata; class Aves; order Columbiformes; family Columbidae; genus Nesoenas; species Nesoenas mayeri. Next base: position 144,716,670 of record NC_137543.1, on the reverse strand, counting down.
TGACATTAGGACACTCGCATCATTCCTCTCCATAGCATGCTGATGCACAATAGTGAACACAGCTGGTTTCTGCTACAGACAGCAAATCTGATGACCCTCAGCACTTCGCTGAGCACTCAGTGAGCCTCATAATCGGACCTCTGGCTAGAAGGGAACACAACTACAAAATGTGTTTAACCCAAGTAAGAGTAACTTCTTGTGAAAGGCAGTACAAGACCATTTCCTGGTTTCAAAGGCATTCTCATCATCAGCATATGCTGTAGTATTGCTTATATGTATTTTCTAATTCAATCTTTTGTGCAGTATCTAGAAATACAGTACAGCGGTAATAACGTAATTAGTATTTTCACTAGCTAAATTATAGAGCTGACTGCAGAATACAGCATAGTAGCATCAATATTAACAGTTAAGTATTATACAAAAATGACATCAATAGTTTCAGTATAGTCATGAGAGACATTGTAATTTCCTCTTTCTCCAACATCCCTTCAAATTGTGTCAGATGAAGAAACTCACTAAATACACTGGCTTTTAGTTCAACTCAAAACCTAAAAATCAGTATCTTGAAGACTTCTTAGGTAAGTTTTTGTAGGTTCTTGAACAATATTCCTTTTTGAGTATGGTATCAGTTATAAAGAGCTTAAGTTCTGCTGCATTGACTTCTCATATTAATTTAATTTTCCCAGCACTTCTGCAAGTTAACAAAGGAGAACAACAGATACCTCACAGCTGAAGATAATGATACATAGGGATTTGTAATAACTATCCAAGACCATAAAAGCAACCCTATGTTAGTGCAAGAAGTGGAACCACTGGCTTTGCAATCTAGTGCTACTCCAGATTTCCTTTCTACCCTGGTCACACAGTGAGATCTAAAAGTCTAACAACCAAGATATTGGACACCAAGCAGCCATTAAGGAAGACAGGGAGGCAAGCATTCTTTCACAGATCCCTCACCTGAAGGGACAATAGTCAGGCACCCCTAGACACCTAGAAATCAGAGAACTCCCTTTTACACCAGAAGCTGAGGGCTGTCCCATGGCATCCTCCATGCATAAAACTCCCTTTTGGCCAAGTTAATTCACAACCCCCAAGACCAGGGGTGTAAAATTCATTTTCACCGGGGGTCACATCAGCCTCGTGGTTGCCTTCAAAGGGCCGAATGTAATTTTAGGACTGTATAAATGTAGTGGTAGTTACATCTATACAGTCCTAAAAATACATTCGGCCCTTTGAAGGCAACCGTGAGGCTGATGTGGCCCCCTATGAAAATGAGTTTGACACCTCAACCTAGACCAAACCAAGAACGCTGAGGATCCATCCACACTCCATCCACTTCCTAATTACAGTAAATTTACCCTTTACTTCACAAAACGAGGTTCATTTCTTCCTTCACCAATTCCATTCAGCTCCTTCAACATTTTGTTCATTTGTTTAAGATGCAGATCTCCAGCAGATTGATCACTTCAGACGAGACAAAGCAATCCCTTGGTAAATCCCTCTGGAAACGCAGAACATAATTATATTCACAAGAGGTGAACTCCTTGAATTTCCTCTTTTCAGGTCCTCTTGGTTCCCAGTCATTCAGATAAAGAATGGAGCTTTTGTAGGCCAGTTAATCCATTCACTGAATGAAATATGGTAAAGTTTTACACATCCACATGTTCTTGCAAGGCCCTGGTTTGCATCTGTAGATGTAATAATGGCTATAGTAACGTAGTCAAAAATCATGTCTCAGGCCCCCAGAGAAGATCTTTAAAGACTTGGGTTCAAAAGTCCAAATGCTGCAGTCAAAGTAAGGAGAAAAATGATTTAAGGGCTGTCTCTGCTCACATTTGTTTCTGCCAAAGCACTGGCTTAATTTTTTTGTGTCTTAATAAGCCACCTCTGTGAGAGGGACTCTTACTTGAAATGCTTGTGTGTCCTAAGCTCAGAAGTAGGCACTGTTGAGTGGTAAGCTGAGACAAACATACAAAGGTGGCATCAGGCTCGAGCTGCAAAATGAGCCCGTTCTTCATCTTCGCTAGCATCACAGTCACGAACTAGCATAAAAACAGCATTTACACAATGAATTAAAATGCAAATCTACTTTTTATTCTATTAAATTGAGACAATGTTACACACTTGAAGCTTGCCAGAGTAGCAATTACAAACATTAGTATAAATGATGACTTCAGCCAAAAGGTAGGATGGAATAGAAACGCTGTACATCAGAGCTTGTGAAACACCACAGGAAAGCAACTCTGGCCCTAGGAATGTAAGCCTAAAATGTAAATTAGCAGTAACTCTGCTGTGAAGGGCTAGATCTGCCTTGGGGAGATGTGTACCTCCAGGTAAGCCTCCAGCCACAAGGTGTGGGTACAAGGCAGGGAAGCAGCGTGCCAGCAAAGGAGAGCTGAGGAGGTCTCCAAGGTTGTAGGAGAGGACTTCACACTGCCACAGCCTAATGGGATGTCACATCATCTGGGAGAGTCCTGTGACAAGAGGCCAAACAGTCCCACTGGCCTAGGATAGAACTGCCTAGCTGGTGCGAAGATGTATTTATGCTAGGTCTGATTTGGATTGTGCTCTGCACAATCAGATCGCTTTGAAGGCTTGCCTTGTGCAATCACTTCCTTTGTCAGGAATCAGAAAAAGACTGTGAAAAGACTGTGAACAAATTGTTTAGGCATTGAAATTTAACCCTGTGGAATCCTTACAGTGTAGCACAGTGTGACACAGCAGGAGCACATTTGTCAGGGGACTGAAGCCTCTTCACTCTCTCCGCACAACACATATACATTAGCATTGTGTGGTGTGGGTGTGCTCCCCAGCACAGGATGCAGCTCTGGGTACGCAGCTCTGTGCCTACCCTGCCTCCCATCTGCACTGCAACTGCGCTCAGCCCTCTGTAACATTTCTGTTCCGTTAGGGAAAATAAAGGCTTCAGATCCTTCAAGACTGTCTGGAAGCCCTTCCATTACATTTTCTTTTAGAGACTGCACAAGATTTGACTTTTAAATATCCATAGTGCATGTGAGAAAATTATTGAATATTACAACAATATTTTTCATCAACCTAATGATTTTCCACAACTGTCCTAGCATTAATAATGTCAGAGTATAAACAACAAAATTGAAAAGGCATTTGATAGAAGCTAGTCAGCTCCAAGCCTTTTCACTCTGATGTGGGCTAAGGAAAGAACCCAGCTGGTGTGGTTTCTATACCAGCATTTGTGACACCAACAGTTTCCATCTCAGGCTCCATAGAGCAAGGAACTGTGCATCCCCTGCTCCTCCTGAAAAGCAGAGTCTGAGAGCACCAAGTACCTCACAGCAGGAGCACAGCCCTTTGTGGAATTAAACCTTAACACAAGATAGCCCATCAGTGTTTTTGTGAACTGATGAAAAATACACTGACAAGTATAGAAGAAAATAGTTATTTGGAATTTGGCAGAGAAAAGCCACTCTAAATAATTTCCAACTGCAGCAAGTCATTGCTCCTGTTTTACGAGTGATAGAAGAGACTACCCCTGTTTTATAAACGCATTCAGATAATATGTTTAAGAAAGTAGACAAGTTTCTCTCCTGTGGGGGTTTTCATATAATGTCTTTCCTTGTGGCTGCAAGTATTTCAATGTCCTGTTCCAGAAACACTGTTTATTAGTCTTTGGAGGAAAAAAACAAACAAACAAAAAACCCCATCACACACACACACACAAACCAACCTGCTGCACACAAGGGAAAAAAAAACGGTTAGAAGAACAAAAAACGTTAAATGACAGTTACGTGTTAGGGAATACTAAAGGGTTGTATGCTGCTCCCTGATGCTACAGTACACCAGAGGAGTAAGCAGAATGTTAGAGCTTTTTCACTCTACATAAAAAAGGCAAAAATATTTCCAGGATGTTCTACAGACAGGCAAGAGCTCAAACCTCAAATAACTTCCACATCAATGTGACCTGCAACTTCACGACTAAGTTCCAAGTGTGTTTCAACTTAATTCTGTAGCAATTTCAGCTCTTACAGAAAAAGTACTGAGCAGCATTAGTCCCATCACTCAAATCAGTGGGACTTAGGTATCCTCAGGTTTCCTCTGAACGTGCTCAGAACTTTGCTAACAGAGTTCCTGCAGCCGAGCAATTCTCCTCTCTTCTGAGCTGCACAAATCTGCTGCTGACCCAACTGGAGCCAAATCTCCCAGGGTCCTTCGCTTTGTGCCTGTGGAAGTTCTAAGTTCACTCTGTTCTTTCCAAGAGGAACAACGATACATACACCAAACAGTGTATTGCTCCTTCCCTCCAGTGAATCCTACTTTAAATTAGGATAACTTTTGCAGAACACGTATTATCTGCCATGCCAGGACCACCACACTATCACATCATGCAGAATTCAGCCCTTTTATCATCATCAGATCAGATTATTTCTTAATTTAGCAGCTAGTAGCATGTCTGGAGATGCAAAATCACATGACTTTACTTTCTGAAAGGTAGCAGTAGGAGATATTTCAGTGCAGAATGGATTCCATAATTAGAAAAAGCACAGGGGCCAGCTTTTTCCCCCTCATCAAGCTTGGGAAGCTCTAAACAATATGCAAAGGCAAAAGGGGAAAATAGTTACAGTACTGAGAAGGCTAAAATTTCAATGAGATAATAACAAACCTTTCTTGTGGACGGAAAAGGAAATGACTGATTCTAAAAAAGCTTCTGTGATAAATCATCGCCCCTGCATGAAATTCCATTCATATATGCTGCAATATCTGGTAGTAATGTTAGAGAAAAACTAAAAGGAACAAAAACATAGCAAACAAATTTATAAAGAATAAAATATAGCTTGCTGGAATTGCTGAGCTCTTTCAGTAGTTCAAACAGTAGAAAGAGATTCAGAATCAAACGAGTTTCAACAGCTGTATTTGTGTTACAGTCAAAAAGGTATAAATGTGAAATACAGCTCTAATAAAAACCTAAAGTCTATGAAACTGGATGGTAATTTTCCAACCTTTCCAGAAGTATCTCAGAATATCCAGGGGAATAATACCTGAAAGAGAAACATTTTGTTTATGCATTAGACTACAAGGTATGTTCTGTGCTAAGTAATAAAGCACTATTCATGTTTCTACTGATCAGGAAAAAAATGCTAGTACTAAACACTGGTCAAGGAATTCTACAATTATTCCCTTACAACGTTTTAAGAGACTGCTTTTTCAACTTATGTTATCATTTATACTTGGAAGTCAGGTTTTCAAAAGTATGTTTAGCTTCTTTTAGGGCATGTAGCTAAGTGGCTAGTTTTTATATAGGTTCAGCAGCCATAAGCATTGTCTTTACTGAGAAATGTAGATGTTAACTTCTTTTGAAATTATGGCCTTTAATAAAAAAAAGCATGAGTTTACACAGAACCATAGGCTGCCAGACAACAATAGTCTACTGCTGTTCATCGAACATAAACACACACCCCAAAGCTAATGCAAAGTCTACATCAATGTAAGACACATTGATTCTGGAACAAAAAAAAAATTATCACAATGACCTTCTGTCTCTAATGCCAACTCAAGGACAGAGATTATCCAATAGGTTTTCATTAGAGTAGGACTCTGTGGTGCCATTATTGTCCTGCTGTCATTCAGTTGGTTTTCCACAATGGACCAACTACATGTTTCCAATATGTAAGTATGACCAAAGCTGCATTTAGTTCTTTTTTTCCAGGTTAAGAGTATCTGAAAATTATTACTGACTTATTCTAAAAACATACATCTCAGTACATTTTTGGTTTTGCAGGCACGTAAATTGTCATCTCTGAGCCCTGGAAGCTTTAACTATAAAGAGAGAGGAATACACTTCCATGTAATGTATGCCTAAAACGTATTCGAATAGAAATCCCAATGTTTTCACACTTAATTAAGATCCATTTACTTTGGGAGGTTTTGTTTGTTTTGTTTTGTTCATTTTCTGGACGATGTCTGCATAATGTAACTCTTAAAAACTAGTATTAGTTCTCTGATTGTAAAGCTAACTTTTCAATGCATTATTATATTCAGTCTGCAAACTGCCTACAATAACAGGTCTCCAGGACAAACCCAGAGCTGGAGTCTATTATAGCAGCTGTGCCTCAGGCAGCACAACCAACACCAAGCAGTAGTACAAAGAGGCAAGCAGGAGATGCTCGAAGGGGCCCTTTATTACATCCCAGCCTATATGACTAACCTTGTTTCACTTAGAGGGAAAAAAAATAGCTGTAACAAAGAAACATTAATTATATCCAGAAAAGCACAGGCAAATGTCCTCTTTCCCTCTGAAGTATTAGCTGCAGAATAAAGTTTCTTTATGATTTTGCTTTTACCAATTTGGCAACTGCTGGCTTTTCCTTGTGGAGACAAACAGGGCTTCATTTTGCATGACTTAGTTTGTAGCTACTATTAGTTGAAGAACTCTGTTGCTATAATTAAAATTGATGATGCAGATTTTCAGAGCCTGTAGAGGGAGTGCAGGAGTACAACATCCTTTTGATATGTTGATGGAGTGAAGGACTAGTAAATGGATATCTAGAATCTAGGAGGGCATTTCTCTCATTATTACAATTTAGGACGGTGACATTTTGACTGTAAGCTATTTAATAGTGTTTCTGTATTCATTAAGGGCAAAGTTCAACTTGGTGCAGACAGCTGGTGTATGGTCCTTTTATATAACACTTAAGCCTCATGATGAGGCTGGGGGAGGAAGGGCAGCTGTGGGCAGAGCAACTGTGCAGGAGAGGCTCTGGACCCTCTGCACATCAGAAGAAGTTTCAAAGGAGCCTCTGAATACCCCAGGCTCTTAGGGAAGTCAAGGATGCATCCAAAGATTCACCAATGCCTGTCTTCTGGAGCCTGAGTAATCCATGAATAAGTTACCAAGATAAACTAAACTTCCCACAGACATCCATTAATATGAGAGCAGTTGTGCTGAAGCCTCAGAATCTGCCTGGGTAGCACAGGACTGACTTTTCTTCCTAGTTTCCTGCAAGACACTGATTATTTGGGATTTGTTTACAGACAAAGCAATTTGATTCTAAACACAATCAAAAGAAAGTGTGCAAAAGTGTGTGTCTGGTGGTTTCACTACCTCTGGGTCAGTTAACCAAATGTTATGCTGTTTTATTAAAAACAAATTATGCGGAAGTTCAATTAATATTTTAAATCCTTGCTTTCTGTTGTTCCTGTGAAAAAACATCTAACAATGTTATAAGTATGAATTTTTTAAATTTCATTCTCCCTACCTTACTATTTCCTCTGGATAGCAGTTGTTAATAGTGTTGATATATTCCTGAAGAAGAGAACCAGGTTCTGCTTGTATTTCTTGAAGCTTTTTAAGTCCACCAGTTGTTACAAAGAGACGACGTGCTTTACTGTCATGTGGTAACACCTACGCACAGAAAAGTATATTAAGGAAAAAAAATAATGTTGACTTTTAAAGGAATCTCGGTGTTCCTAGGCTCAAATATTGCTTATCTGTTTTTAATTCAGAGGACAGCTAAAATGGAACATCAGAGGTGCAACATCTGTAATGACTACTGTATTTTAACACCCAGTTATACAGGGGAAAAAAAACAAACACACACACACACAAACAGCCCTTCATGGTTATAACATAATTTAACATGTACTTTAATACGTAGCATATCTAAAAATAATTAATTGAATATTTATCTTTAGATAAATAATATTTCTTGAATACAGAGACAAAAAGATTGCGGGGATTAAATAGATAATAAAACCGCAACACTACCATGGAATAACAACAGCATCTGTTCCACTTAAACCAAGTTATTCAGGTCTTTATGTCAATTTCCACAGTTTAATTGTAGAGCAGAATTTTATATCATTATAATGATCCAGTATAGATTACTGCATGAAAACAATACTGAGAATTGTTGCAAGTGAACAATGCAGCCTTGACGCATTACATGTTACTATTAAATTCATAGATATTAAAATCCTACAACACATTGTGTAGCCATGGAAGCCTTTTACAAACACACACACACAGTGCAAAAATGTGAAGTTTCTGCAGCCAAAGGGGATGAGAAGCAGAAATGATCAGACAATACATTCTGTGCTCCCTGAGTGATGCCAATATGCGGTTCTGTCCAGAGGATGGGAGGAAGGGAGGGAGGGGAAGAAGGGGGTGGGGGCTGAGCCAGGCGAGGAAGAATGACAGCATGTAGTCCACAGACCCACAGGGCTGCAATAATATTAAAAAAAAAAGAGGAGGAGGCAGGGTGGGGGGAAATAAGAGATAATGTACAACATCAGCTGCACCTATAACAAAACCAGACAGCTTTAAAACCAACTCTGAGAGTTACATAGTAGGGGGGTAAAACCATTTTGGAAGCCTTCACACTGGTCAGAAAAATCAAGCCACAAATTTGATTGTATCTCAGTGTAAAACAAGAGACTTGAAGGAGGAAGGGCCTGCCTAAAAGGATGAAGGAAAAGAAGAATGAGATTTCTACCATGCATATAGGCAAACAGCCTTCATTTCTCTGGTCCCTATAGGCTCTGCAATATCAACAGTCAGGCAGAGGGAAGGGAAGGGAAAAAAGAAAAAAGGAGCATAGAGACTTGTCCCTACTATGTACTCCACACAAGTGTCAGGAACAACCGTGATTGTTTCATTATGGGAACTGAAAAGGCGTCTGTTTCCACAGATCTCCCACAACAAGAACTGCCAAGGAGGAACCAGCAAGGAGACAGGATACGGCGCCCTCCCTGCCTTCCTGCTCCACACCGGGACTCCCAGGCTGGATATGAGAGCAGAAAACTCTCTTGGAAGAGGCCCTAAGGACAGACAACACCTCTGAGACACAGTCCCTTCCCCCAGTCCAAACTGAGACAGCATAGAATTGCACAGACCCTGAGAAGGATAATGCTAAAATGACACAGTCCAGCACCAAGAACGGATAGCATCCCACTCTGAAACACAGCTCAGAAATAAGGCTTTACTGTGCTATAAATAAGCCCACAGAAGCGATACACCATAGCTCTAAGAAGAAAAAATTCCCAAGCTATGATACAGGAAAGAAAAATGCTTTCACTGCAGAGAACTTCATTTTAAATGTATACTTCAGAAGAGCAAATCCCAGACAAGTATAGTTTGTTTAGTACAATGTAGGAGAAGAAAAATGAAATAAACCAGAATATCAGCTGATATGAAGGGTACAAAACCAGTGCAACAGCAAACAACATTCAACTCTACACACTGGGTAACCAATTACTATGACTCAGCTCATTAATAGCTCCAGTCAGCACACAGAAGCAAAAGGCACTGGATTCTGTGCAAATCTCTATTCTCTGTACAGACTTAGCAGGAAGACAGAACAAACCTAGGAGTGGCAGTGTAATCAGGAATCTGCACTACAAACAGCAGTGCTTCCAGAGCTGTGATAACCAGAATTGAATATCAAGAGTGTTTTATTTGGTCATTTCCAGAAAGAACATCTCACCAAGAGAGCCTGGTATCCCCTGCGAACAGATTACACTGCAGAGTATTACACAAAAGACAGTATATAGTTCAGCAGGATTCCCAACAGCTGGTGAACATTGCAGACACTGGAAATCTGATGAGTTAGCAATTACTCAGATAATTTGAAATACTTTGATTAAATTATATAACTTTTTACATGGTGTGCTCAAATCAACAATGTAATTAACAACAAACATTTTTGAATTTTGAGAGGGATGAGAAAAGATTTGGGATTTTTACACTTACTTAATGGAAACTGAAAATTAATCAGGACAGCCTTTATACTCTAGAGCAGGGGTGTCAAATTCATTTTCATTGGGGGCCACATCAGCCTTGCAGTTGCCTTCAAAGGGACAAATGTAATTTTAGAACTTTATAAATGCGGGAGTAGTTACATTTATACAGTCCTAAAATTACCTTTGTCCCTTTGAACGCAACCAATGGAGGCTGATGTGGCCCTCCATGAAAATGAGTTTGACACCTCTGCTCTAGATTACTGTAAAATACCTGACTTAAGTCACTCCTGTACAGACAGCTTGTACTTTATCTAAAACAGATGTGACTGGGATTTATGTGATACATTGGCTCAGTGAAAATATTTGCACGTGAGTTAATACTCCACTTAATCTCAAAGGGCAAGGGAGAAAAAAAACCCGCCTTGCTCATAAGTAACTGTTTTCCCAGTCTTAGGATGAATTATGGCAGATAAAACAGTATCCAGCTTTATCAGACAAAAAAATGGGATGCTCCAAGCTGCTTCTGCAGGGGATCCTTGAGGATCCTGAGAAAACAACTGAGACCTTTAGAGAGATTCCATCTTTGGAAAGATGGCTTCCTTGCTGAATGGAAAACAATTAAAACATTACTCATCAGGCAGAGCCTTTTCTTACCTTGCTAAACTGCCCAACAATATGTTTCATAATATTGGGAGGGGCATCATGCAGCAACGGTTCAAGTGCTGGAAGATATGTGCATTTCTGAAGGATGTTCTTTAAGGCTTTTTTAGTCTATCAAAATGCAAAATAAAATTGCTATAGTAAGGCATCAGTGAAAACAAGAATTCATGTTATATATCACTGAAGTCAGATCAAAAAAGAAAATTGATCAGAATTCTCAGAACGCATTTTCTCAATAAAAACTATGATATCTATCATGTGACTTAATGAAGAATCAATTTTCTACTTAGATATATTAAACCTCAAAACCTACAGTGCATCACATCCTTATTATGTTATCTACAGTCAAAGTAATGGCAATTTTCCTTTGACTACAATAGCAGCACGAGTAGACCCTTTAAGTAAATTGAAGTACTGTAATATAATAAGAAAACTAAATCAAAACACATTTTAAAAGATTGTGTTCTAGAAGTGGCTTACTGGGCGAGTCTGCTGGTCTGGGATAGCAAAGTGCACAAGCACCCATGCAGGGAGGGAAAGAAAGTGAAACAGTTGTACAGCAGTGCTCAGTTTCTGCAAACAGACTCAATGTGGGCTGCTACAAGCAGTAATGACCTTCTTGGGTAGGATTACAGGTACAGCTGACTTGACCTTGATATTTTGGTGACCACTGAAAACAGCTATACAAAAGTTGTTTTACAGATCTGGAACGTGATACTTCAGTCGAACAGTACAACATGGGAGACCATATCCCATCATATTATACTCTTCAGTCGGTTCACTTACTGTCTCTCAAAAATACACTTTGCCAAATTGCAACTCTACTGGTTCCCATGCAAGGAAAGCCCTAAATATGAGCAGTTGCACATTTTCAAGAACAGAGCTTTGAGGATTTGTTATAGTTTACTTATAATAATAAAAATGTAAGCAAATCTGCTACAAGGACAAAAATATTTTGTACAAGAGCCTATACTTAAAAATAAAAAAAAAATTAGAAATTAGTCGCTCACAAGAAATTATAGCGTTTATGGTTGTATGCAACTCTCATTTAAACTGGGAAGAAAATGAGGGACTAGACTGCTGTGGCTGCACCGTGTGATTTGCTATGCACCATGTGCACACCCATTAGGACCAGCCAATCCTCATAAATGATACGCAGCCTTCGGACACCCTACACCCAGGAAGTCTGTGACTCAATGAATATCAATAACAGCATATACCATTTAGTAGTTTTTAAGCACTTATACCTGGTGATTACAATAAACATCTCATACTGCAGATATTCATATCACAAATATACTTGCTTTTATTTGAAGATCTTCTGAACTGCGTATGTCCATATACATAGCAAGCAGTGTGGGTAGCACATTTGATTCTGCAACAGCACGTGCATGCTCAGGAGTGTGTCTTCCAATCTGTCCCAAGGCCCAAGCAGCTGCTGCCTTAATATGATCTTCATGCTCCTCTATCAGGCAGGCACACAGTGATGGTACCCCCTGTAGCATTAATCAAAAGCACAACCTTTACAAATCTGTACCAGGGAAAGACAACTTGAAACTGGTACAGATTGTTAGAAAATGTTTCTCAATTTACATTCTTCTTCTACAATAAGCTATAGGAGAACACATGTTAGTGGTGTCATAATTTTACAACATCAAGACTAGCAAGAATTTTGAATAAATCTTAATAAATCTACTTAAAGAGAGAAACAGATTTAATGTTTTCAGTCAGAAGGCAGTTTGACCTAACACACAAATTTAAGGGATAAAAGGAATATATGATACAATTCAAGCTGTAATAAGAGTAAAGGCTTCAGTTTTGTCAGACTGAAAATAAAATAATTTGAGTGTTTATGAATCTATGAAAAATCTACGAAAGCAGTTTAAGACCAGAAGGGTTCGATTATTGAGTTGTTTGGGTTTTTTTAAATCCACAGCCCTAAATTTCAACTTATCAAACTTTTCTTGAGTCCAGCAGTTCATGTTTCACTCAGACAATCACTTCCAGAAAGATTTCGACTCTTGATTTGAAGACAAGAAGAGATGCAGAATACCTCATTCGCATCCAGTTGTTACTGAAGTTCTTTGGGTTCAGGGTCACAATCTTTATCCTTTCTCCACAGGATTATGGAGCTACTTAGTAGCTGGTATTTTATGCCAGCGTATTTCAACAGGAATCACTTCTTGCTCCTTTAGGTAAGGCAAGGCTACTCAACCTCTAACTAGAAAACCTTTTTCTCCATCCTATGGATATTTTTTTTTTCATCTTTTCTGCACACCCTTTAGTTTTTTTTTTTCAAGATTCTTTTCAGATACAGACAACAGAACTACATGCACTAGTACTACAGATAGATTAGCTTCTCTTTTCCAGTAATGCTTCATCTTCCACTCTTTAATACTGCAAAGGACTAAATTGTTTGGGGTTTTTTTTGCCACTGCACTGCAGCAGAAGACCACAATGAAGGGTTGTCCAGTAGGGCCCCAAAAATAATTTTTCAAAATTCATCCTTTCCAGAATATAGTACCACAGAATGGTGCTATCACTTTATATCCTAACACAGTAGATGTGTAACTGCATGTGGTTATGCCACAGTGTGTTTCTTTCAAATGGTTCCATTTTACCAAGCCCTGTCCTCAGCACTATGTACCACTCCACAAGGTTAGTTTCCCCTGAAGTAATGGATTTTGAGTTTATTTGGGTTTCTTTTGTGGATCATTCATTAAAATATTTCATTTCATGACAGTTTACACAGATGCCTACAAAATCTCTCATTGCACTCCCATTCAGTTATGGTAGCAGCCATTATTACTCTTCAAAAATATATCACTCAGATGCCTCCTCATGAAATTAATCCTAGATTCATCCCACTGAATGTCAAGCACTCAACAGCAGGAGCACATTTGCTCTGGGCATCCTGACTGTGGAGAGACAGAGACACATCCAGAGAAGAAGGGCCTCCAGAGAGGGCAAGGAAAAAGTGTCTATTTCTTCCGTTTTCAAATGCAGAAGAACATTATTTTTTATCCCTCTTACCTTCCCTGCATACTTATTGATGTTATGTTGCAGCAATTTCCATTTTTTAACTGGCATTCCTACTAGAGGACATTTCTGTTCCTCTGTTTTTATTGTTTCCTTGTTTCCAGTCATACAGTATATTTCAAATGACTGACATAGTGTGAAAACGGGCCAACAATGCTCAGTGAAATTACTTCCTTCCTCCTGTCATTAGTTAGCATTATTCACATCAGAATATTATGTCAGGCACTAATTTCACCTATTGCAAATACTGCGAATTGTCTCCCTTCTGTATCATTGCCCAGCAGAATTTATTTAAACCTGAAAATGTATAGTTTATCTCACTTGAAATGTCACTTTAACAACTCAATCAAACCACATTACATTAGAAACAGAGGTCTTTTCAAGTCTGAAGAATCCTGTTGCAAGGCTACTCTAGTGGTACTAGCAGTCATGTTAGTGTAATGAAGAACGTGCCATTAAACATTCTTGTTTCAAAAAGGGTTTTGATGTAGCCACAAATATTCATTTTAAGAGGAAACAGACCACAGAAAATAAGTGACTTATTTTCTGTACCAGTTCAATTGCAACACAGAAAAATAATGTACTGTAATACAAATGGATGTTCACAAACTAATCCAGGACAGTTTATAAAAGGCTCAACTTCGCAAAGACACAATTTGATCAGGTTACCACATAATTTCAGCCACAGCAAGCTGCAATGTCAGGAGAAAGTTCATTTGTCAACAGCAAGTATACAATTCTGCCACAAAATATATTCTCTGCCTATGTTAATTTGTATCTCTTTCTCAGAACGCCACTGAAGAATTACAGGAAGATGACAAAGTGATAGCTAACCTTGGAGACAATCACTGCCATTGACAGATTCTCCGAATGAGCTGCTACGTAACCGAGCATCATGATGCCAGGCAGCCTGACAGTCCCTCTGCAGCTGCCAATACAATCAATCACAGCAGCAACACCACCTGTATTTACTATAAGCTGTGAAAGCTGAAAAGATAAAGGGAAGAGATTAGATACTGTGAAGTATCAACAGGCATAATGCACTACATTACAAAAGTCTTTAAATATATTGCTCCTGATTTACAAAACAAAGGTGGTTTAAGAGTGATGTATCATACAGACTGTTGGGCATTAACATTAAGTTCTCAGGAATGAAGCTGCTTTGCTACTCTGTTTTTGATTGACTTTATGGCAAGGAAATCAGTACTCTGAATTCTTGGTGCTGCGCAGCATGCAATGATGTATTCTCAATTCCATTAATACACACCAAAGAATCATCCAAATGACACTCTTAATACCTGAATGCCCTTGAAGATGCACCCCCTGAGCCAGATATTCTTTCATACTAGTGTCCACTCATTCCCGAGTCAACATTGTAAATTCTGTGCAGGGGACAGAGGGAAAGCCCACTCCTCCTCGCACCTGCATTCTCTGTGGCATAAAAGCCTTTGTGGACCCCCTACTGAGACATGAAGACAAATGTCATGGATGTCCAAAACTGACTTGGACTCCACCATTCTGCTGTTTTAGGGTATTCTCAGGGAGGTGCCCATGGAACACACTGGATGGGCAATGGAGTTTGCCCCAGAATGCCAAATTATATAGCCTTGCTTATAAACTGTAAACATGTCCACAGTCTATGATGCTTGCTGTGTGCATCAAGCTATGTAATGTTTCTTTCCAAAAGGTATTCACTTCTCACATCACTTGAGGGACAGGAGTAGTGTATGTATAACATCAACAATGCACAGAAACAAAAATAATTTTGTATTATTATTATTTTCTTCTGTCTTGTTAGGTATATCACATTTTCCCCAAAGATCCCAAAGCAAAAGAAACATGTTCTTAAAAATCAAAATTAAATTAACAAAACTGAGGCATGTGGATTTCCAATCCAGTTGATTTATAAAAACACAAAACACACCGTTGCATTTGAGCCTTTAAAAGGCCACTGTTTGTTTTTTTTTTTTCAAAAAACAGCTAGATGAAATTTAAAGTTATCACTTAGGAAAAACTGCTCACCTGATTGTGAACTGCAGCCAGTGATGAGCAAGTCCTACGTGTGGGCACAGCCACATACACGGAGCTCCTGCACAGACACTCTCCCTGGTGCTGTGACCCTCAGGCCCTGCTGCAAGTCCCCCAGATCTCGACCTTCACATGAATTTTACCACATACGCAGACAGAGAGCTGAGATCCAAAAGCCACAATGCTTACATGGCTGACACAGCCAGCTCCTCTAGAAATATCATTTGCCAGTCTGTCTCTGCTGCAACATGTTTTGCTTGAACAGAGTTGCTCAGAGATGGAGAGACATCACTGTCACTCTCAAGGTGACTGTGGATGGTGACTTCCCACTGGGAGTCACCGAGATGCTTCCTACAGCTCCTTTGGAGAGCTGCATCCCGCTGTGTGGAGGCTCCTTCACCTGCAGCCTTCGAGTTTGGCTGCTGGCTTCCAACTTTACTGCCCCCCTTTGATAATGATAATTTCTTCACTTATTTGAGAAAGCGAAGTTGTGTTGCTCACAAGGTGCAGAGAGAAAGCAGGAGATGTAACAAGACTGCAGCCTTTAATCACCAGCGGCTTAAAGACTAGCAGGCTGAAGAAACAGCACAATATTCATGTTTAAACGCTTCTTAACTGTTAAGCCAGCATCATGATTTTGAAATGGCTGCGCTCAGCATTAGTGCATTCCACAAATAAATTGCTTGTATTTCATTCCAGAGTCATATTTAAAGCCTTTTAATTATCTCTATGGTATGACAGATTAACATAGTTACAATTATTTGTTTTTTTCTATTTATTTATTGAATTGACTTTGCCAAACACTCCCACCTTCCTGTATCAATTACTGGCAAAAACACTGCAAATGCTGAGGCTCAAATTACGAACTCAAGCTAATAAAAGAAACTATCAGCAGTTTAATAATAAGTAAGAATTTTTTACCTTCATTGTCATTGGAAAAATAATTAAGATGTGATCCTAGTACACCTGAAGACTTCTTTAAAAGGCGCACATCATCTACTATTGTTATAGGATGATCTTGTCATTTATTAGCTGGTATCATGACTTCTGCGAGGCTTTTCTCATGATATTTTTAATATCTAGGATTGACAATACTGACAGTCTAAAACTCCCTTTCTGTGCAGATATTTTATGGAATGAAGTAGCTAGGTATACATTATATGATTCCCAGTTCCCTAACACAATTCATATTCAATACACATCTCATAATATCAGCAAGCATTTCCATATTTTTCCAATGAACATGCCAAACAGCTATTTGCCCTCCCTCTCGAAAAGCAAATGACAGAATAATCCTGTATTTTATTTAAAGTGTAAAATCTAATGATATGACCTTGTATTTGCATTTTCAAGGTTTTACCTCAGGCGTATGCTTTGCTATCTCTCTAATTAAAGTTGCACCATTTTTCTTGACATATTCATCTGAGTCCTTCAGGCATGTGAACACAACCGGGAAAATTTCTGCTTCAACCACCAACTCTGCAAGATCCACTGAATGCTTTGCTATTTGGCTTAGAGCTGACAGCACCTGACGCTAGTAAATAAAAATTGTTATAAAATCAATAGTATACAAACATCCCACAACACACACTCCTCCTGCACACAAAAATCTATTGCATCAAGGAAAACAAAGCAGGATAGGGAAAACAATTACAGCTATTTTACAATTCACTGAGTCAATTCATGCACGAGTATAATGGCACAGAACATTCACTGGTTCCTGAATAAAAGTTTGTCCTTTGTTTTATCCCATTCAAGCTTGCTATGTATCAAAAAATAAATATATATATATATATACCATCTAAACCTAAAATTTAGTGAAATCTATAGCAAATATCTTTATTTGCATAAGTTGGGTCCATCAGACCTTACATTAAAGCATTTTTATCTATTTGTTTGAAGTGGCATTTTTACATTGTCTTCTGTTAGACGGAAAAGTTATATTAAGAATCAATTTTTTTTGTCAATTAAACTCTAGTGATTAAACCTTCAACAACGCCTATTCATATCAGACAGTACATTCTACAATACAGTACACATTTAACATTAACTGGTTCATAGTATAAACTTAAGTATGTAAAACCTTTCTTGCAACTGAATTGTGCAAATTTTATCTATGAAAAATATCTGTTGAATTCTTCATATACTATAAAATTCTAAAAACAAAAAATTCATACTATTCACTTTAAAGCTTGGTTTAGCTGCTCCTCACAGAGTGGCAGTTTTTATCCAGTAGTTAAATCTGTGAATATGTTCAGAACTCTTTGTCACTAACTATGTAGTTACATTTTGTTAACGCCCCAAACAAGAGCTTCCTAAATAAAAATGCACATCAGTGTCTTCGATTCAATATCAAGTAATGACTGGTATAATGGAGATTTTTAAAAAAATAATTTTTAAATGTACCTTCAGTTTAGCATCAGGGTTCAGGATCATCTGAGCTAAGTGAGCGATAGCTCCTGCATCCACTACTGTCTGCGCTAACTCTGGAGAATGCTTTGAAATATCACTGAGAGTTGAAGCAGCAATCCTTTTCAAAGCAATTTCTGGCTCCTGGATACAGAGCACTACAAGAGGAACAGCTCCTGCATCCACCACAGCTTGTGACAGTTCTGTAGGTCCAAGGAAAGTAATTAAGTGAGTATGGGTGACTGACCCTTGTGCAAGCCATTTTTCACCCTGACAGATACAGCAAAGGAAAAAGGGGAGGGTGCAGTTCACTGTCTCGACATCTGCATTTCAAATCAGCCCTCCTGGTTTCATAAACCGTGTGGACCAATCCACAACTGAAAAGAATGCAGGTCAATAGATGGACCCCCATTTACATGCACACATTTGAGGTAGATTAGGCTGAAATGGTTTGTTATTCTGTTTTCTTTTTCTTTTTTTAAAGTAAGCAGATG
Organism: Nesoenas mayeri; assembly: GCF_963082525.1. Classification (NCBI taxonomy): domain Eukaryota; kingdom Metazoa; phylum Chordata; class Aves; order Columbiformes; family Columbidae; genus Nesoenas; species Nesoenas mayeri. The sequence continues at coordinate 144,698,326 of NC_137543.1, read as the reverse complement.
TCAGCTGTTTAAACCCTGGCTATTCTACGCTGATCAATAGGAAAGCATTTTATGCATGGCTAACAACAACACAGAAAGCCAAAGTACCGAAATTTTACCAACCACCTAATTAGAGAGCATTTTACCCTCTTTAAATGATAAGCAGATATTAGCATAGATCGAATGCCAAAAACAGAAATACAAAAAACATACATTAAAGATTTATCTTACATAAAAGACTGGAAAAATGGAACTTGCTGATCAAAACTAGGTTTTGCTACTATACATGGGACAAGACAGAATTTATACTTTAATGACATGAAAACGTTATCATACACAATTACACAAATGAGAAATATCATCATTTGGATATTGTGTGCCTAAGATTAGTACAATATTCTTAACTAACTGCACCTTAAATTAAAAAAATGTAAAACCAAAAAAAACAGAGCATATGATTAGCTGACATGGACAGAATTACACTATTAGAAATTCATTAGCTCTCTCTGTGTATGTAGCATTAATCACAGTCCTAAAATAAGAATTACTGGATTTCAGAAGCAAAATTTATACCATAACCAAGCTGTGCTATTTTAAAATAGTGTTGAAAAAGTGGTAAAAATCATGGAGGATTCAGTAATCTATTAGGTTCTTAGTTCAGTTTTGCTACACCTTATTATGCATATCCATTATTATCTTTAACATTTATCTTGACTTACAGTACCATGGCAACATATGGCTGTTGTATTTCAAGACTCTAACTTAGCTTTTAATTTATAGTCCATCCATAAAGAGATTTTCATACTAAGAAAAATATAGCATACTTCATTAAATATACATAGACTAATACAGTTTTTCATGAAATCTGTAAGTCATGTCATCATTATGTTGTTAATATCCAAATAATGACCAAATTTGTTTTCAATTAGTGAATTATAGCCACACACTCCAGTATATGTGATTAGTCAAATATTTACACTGTATGTTATTTTATAATATATTTTAAACAAAGTCTAAATATTACCTTACAAAATTAAAATAAATAATTAGATGTTTAAGCTAATACAAAAATCAACCCTTCAAGGTTCATTTTTCAAATAACTATTTGACTGAAAATACAGCGTGAACCCTCCAAATACACACAAATCATAGTATTTCAACAAAATATTGAAATACTGCCAAATGCTATATCTGCAATTTTACAAACTTGAAACAAAATGTATCTGAAATGTATCTGAAAACTAGCTAGTCAGTGTAAGTGGTATAAGCTACATTCAACTTTTCATGGAAAAAAGCCATACTTGATCTCTTCAAATTGTATTTTGACGCTGTACACTGACCAAGTGGAATACATCATAAACTACAGACCAACAGTCCAGGTGAATCCATCTGAGTGTGCCCCAGAAGCAACTTCAGAGCAACCAATTCAATTGCCTACAGTCTGCCAAGGAGATGCTAACATCAAGAAAATCATGTCAAGGGGAACAGGGCAGTGCTACAAGAATAGGTTTCCATGATGCCTTATGAGCTGAAATCATGAACTTCAAGTAGGGAGAGAAGGAGCAATACTTTAAGGTTACAGCTACATCCAAGCATCCAACAGTAACCACAAAAAGCTATTTTAAAAGAGCAAACTAAATCTGATTCAATTTAGATTGGCTCTTGCTGTTAGAAGTCTGATATCATTTAAATACTGATGGTTAGTGTTGGCCACGGTTAAGTAAATGTTTTCTCTTTCAGTGGTTTATATGGCTAATAACTTACCACATGGAGGGCTGGACCATGTGTCAAAAGACAATCAAGAAGTAAATAGACTGTCAGAAAAGCTGAGGAAAGGACAAAAGAAAAAACAGATCTTCCCATTACAGTCCATTGCAAACTTAGCCCAAAATTGTGATACTAAGTATTAGTGATTCTACGATAATTGCAATTCTTTTTCCTCAAAAAGAGACGAAATTAGCCTTCTCACTGGGTAGAACACCTTTTTTTCAGACTATACACCAAAGAACTAATGAAATGTTGCTATCCACTTACAAAACACAGAAGTGAAAAAAAGTGAAGGCTGAGAAAGAGTTAAAATCAAAAATACAGTTGTCAAGAAAGACAAAGACCAATAGCTGAAGAGGAGAAAGCAGAGAAAAAATACTTTATGAACCTCATTTACGTCCACAGAAAGATACGAAAACCCTGGGCTGGAACTTCAGTTTGGGGTATAGACCAAGGAACCTGTCCAACCACATGATAATAAGGACTTCTCCCCTATCTGAGGGAAAGTAGGAAATGTTATTCTGCATATTCTCAGAGACAAGACAACTTGGACTCAAAACCCACCATAAATTAGTTGCTTTTGTCCAGAACAATATGAAGAAGATTTTAGTAGATGGAGATACTGCAGAGAGGAAGATAGACTGACTTGGAGGTAGAAGAAAGCCTGATAAAGACAGACTTCGGAGTTTAAGATGTCACCAGTTCAGCTAGTAGTTGTACTAGAGTTGTAGTGATTTGTCTCAATACAAAAGTACTCATCAGGGACTAATCATGAGTTTATGTGATCAGGAAGAGTGGAAAGTGAACAAAGAGATCCTGACTACAAACCCACTGAAACCAATGAGAAGTCTTATGGGATTGAACTAATGTAGCCTACAGTTAACATTAACATATTTGCAATATTGACAATAACAGTGTGGATTAAAAACCAACCAACCAAGCAAAAACACAATTAGGGAGAAAAGTCAAAGTTGAGGAAGCGCACGTGTAGGTAGCCTGCAGAGAACGAAAATCGCTTGGGAACAAATGTCATACTCACGTAGTGGAAGGCAACAGCAAAACCTTCTTTGCTTGGAAGCAAATGCAAGTTTCAGTCCGGACTACCAGGGCTCTCAAACAGCCCCTGCTGTGGTGGCAGGTGTATCCACAGGAAATAACAGGTTTTGACCAAAACAACCACCAACACTGTATTTTTCTGAGGACAGTATGATCATGTAATGGCCACATAGGAAGGCTCTAATCCCCACATGTAGTCCCAATGCTGCACTCCAAAATCACAGGTTGTGCAGACTGCTACAACCACAGTGCTAAAGTTCCACTGAAACCAGTAGGAAAAGCTTTCGTCAGCTGGAGGCCATTAATTATGGGGCAAGCTTAGATCCTGGAATAAGAAAGAGTTATCACTAGGCTCAAATCACTGAAGATCTAAGCAACCTGGTCTAACCTTGCAGCTGACCCTGCTTTGAGCAGGAAGCTCGAGCAGAGACCTCCCAAGGTCCTTCCAAGCCAAGCTATCCTGCGAGCATTAGAGAATCACTGTATGACAGAAAATGAGTGTAACTCCACTCTCAGAAATACGCCTGAGTGTAAATAGTGTTGTTTATTTTTGTTTTCCTACCAATTTACAACATGCTGAAGCAGGTATGAGATGATTTATAAATTACACCTTTTATGTAGGCAGAGCAAATGGAAAGCTAAGTTATCTGCATGTCTCAAAATAAGAACTTCACATTTTAAAAGAAACTGGTTACAGTATAAGTAAAAATTTACAAAATACCCTTCATGGCCTTGATGGTCTTTTGATTGTCTTTTCAAACATAAATAGAAATAATACAGTAGATATAATGAATGGTAAAATCACAGCACACATATCTCCGTACTTTAGAGGAAGATCAGTTTCTGAAATTCAGCTCAAAGGAACCTTCAAGAAAGAGCAGAACTGCAGGAGCTGTTCCTAAATTTTGGAATCTGACCTGGCAAGATTTCTAGTGTCTTGAAATCTCATGAGACATTTGTATTGACCTAAAATCTCACAGGCCTTCTGGAAACATCTGTTCACAGAAGAACTGCATTTTAAGAGACTGTTGTATGAAAACAGCAAGGAACTTGCTAGCCAGAAAATGTGTTACTCAAGGGGAAAAAAAAAAAGCCAAAAAAAAAAAGGTCTTGATTTCTCAACATTGAAGTCTTTTCATGGAAACATACACCACAGTTCCTAGACAGCAGTTTTACCAGGTCATGGATGGAATTTCTGATTAAAAGCAGAGACCCCCCCATTACAAGCAGTTACCACCTAATGCTGGGAGCCTTTGCTTGCGTTCAGTGAAACAGAGGTTCATATCCTGCCTAAGACAGATCAGGGCTTTAATCTGTCTCCCACATACATCCCAGACATATGCCCTAATTATTGAACTATTCTTGCTGGAGGCAAATAAGCCTCCCTGGCCTCCAACCTTTTCAGGAGAGAAAAAAAATAAAACTCTTGACTTAATGTTGTCCCAGTTTGGAAACGAAACAATTTTTGAAACTGAAAAACCCTTTGTGGGTGGGGAAAACCATTTCACACCCAAGTCTATTTTTACAGTTTAAGCTGCAATATGTATCCACAGACAGTCAATGAAAAAAAATCATAACTGCCAAATTTTATCAACACAAGCACGTGAGTCTAATCCAGACTTTCTTGAACAGTAAACTGCAATGATGATGATAAGAACAGGTCCATCTATCTTGGTATCCCATCTCCAACAATATCCTGTTGCAAAGGCATGCTCGTAGGAGTGTAAGAAACATACCATGCACAGAGTGATCTTTCTTCAGTATAACTCCTCTACTTTCAGTAATTATTTAAGAGACTTCCTGTGACTGTGTTACAGAGGAAGGTAAATCCCCCAAATTGGCGATAGCTGGGTAGGGGAAGAACAATTTTTTTTTTTCAGGGTTTTTTTTATTTTGGGCCAGTTTGGGGTTCTTTTATTTGGGTTTTCCTTTTCTTTTTTTGTTGTGTTTTTTTTTTTTGTTTAACTTATTACATCTAGTGATCTGTCTATGTCCTGATGCTTGCAGCTTGGTAGCACTTGCAATTCCAGCCTGATTTCTGAAAATGCTGTTCAAATAAATAATCCTTAATTGTGGAATAAAAATGTATACAAAGAGTTTTTCTTCAATACCCCCACATCATCTCCATCTTTGCAGACAATGCCATCATAGAGTGAACTGGATCACCCTAAAGATCAGCCAGCGTTCATGCAATGAATAGCATGAAGGGCAACTGAGGTGAGTCAATATTGATTTACTGACATAACAAAACTACATAAATGTTTATGTTAAGAGTAACACAGACACACACACTACACACATTTATACAAAGCAACACTTTCAAATGACAGTTAAACAAATACCTTTCAGATGGAAGCAACTATTATTTTCCACCAAGGGTGCGACTCAGACTCAAAGACCAGAAGATAAAAGATCTTTAGCCCATAGAGGTGCCCCAAGAATTAATTTGTTCCCCAGAAAAAGCAGTCTGGTAGGAAGGTGCTGACAACTTTGGAGTCTGCCGCAGTGAGTTAAGCCTCTCTCTAAGTGAGAAGGGGAAATCTCCCATGATTTCCGCAGTCCAGCACTCCGTGTTGATTTAAAAAAAAGAAGAAGAAAATCACTTCCAAATTCATTCTATGCACATTTTAGAGCCAAAACTAACATAAATGAGTTAACCTTGTGATCCTAGAAAAATCTGAACTTTAAACAATATGAACACAAGCCATTTCTCCCATCCTTTCCATCCGGCACTTTCTTCCTTCACTTGATTCAAAGCTCTAAGCTTTTACTTGAACTATATAAATAGCTGGTAAAAGAATTACTAGACACATGGATCAGCTTTTAAATAGGAACATGACACTGCCAGTGAGTTATACAACTGCTTGTGAGACAGCAGTGAACTGCTCGATATCGGATTCCTAGGATCTATTCCTGACTCTTGGACAAGAGTGAGGTCTACTGGGTAATGATAACATAGCCAGTGCAATGCATTTGCCACATTTATCCTAGAGGCACTGCTGTCAGCTGCATGAAACCTGGTTCTGCCTAGTCTTCTCCATTTTACTATCTGTATAAAACAACAACTAATGCTGAGCAAAAGAAACCTTGTTCCACAGTAAGAGTTAATACAATACATAAAGATTCTGAAATTTCTCCATGAAGCAGAATAAAGCAGAGTGTCATTTCCTGGCCACAGGCCCAGTGCATCTCCTCATAGAGCATCTCTCATAACTGGACAGTGCTGGTGTCAGATATGTCAGTTTCCCACTAAAGGTACGGCATTGTAAAACTGGTATAGTTAGAGCATGTTTTTATTCCAAATTTAAAATTTTATAACAGTAGAGAAGAAAAAGCATCTAGTTTTATTTATTAATATTACACAAATGCAATTTATTATAACTCTCACATATCATTAAGCTGAAAGATAACACACGTGAAACCTGTTACCTGAATTGTGCCGGGCAATATACCCAAGTGCCCAAGACGCAGCTTCTTTGACTCCAGGGTCAAAATCTTCCAAGCAAATCACAAGCATTTCCAGCGCTCCACACTGAACTATTGCCTGAGCTAGCTGTGGAGAATGTTTACCAACCGCTCTTAGCACAAATGCAGCTGCTTTCTTGTAGAAACGCTATACAAACGAGGAGAAGAGGAGAAAGAGGTTAAAAAACAAAACAAAACAAAAAAGAAATTATTGACATTAAGTAGTTCAAAGTATAATACAGTACAGACATGCATAAATTAGACTTTTAGACTGTTTTAGTAGCAGCAATATCTCATACAGATCCAAATCAGGACCACCAGACATCACACAAACAATGAGCTAACAGTCCTTCTTTGAGACAGTCTATGATCTAAAATTTGCAGTAAGTGCATAAACAAACAGAAAAAATGAGAGGGCTAAGAGGATATGGGGAAAAGATAATAGTCTAGATAAGTCTGTTTGTTTAAGTGAGTAGTGAACGATAAGAGCTGCAAAAACAATAGCTCTTAACATATTTAACCAGATTACACAGGTTACGCAGTGCAAGTTCCTAAAATAATTCTACTCATCTGTGACACTTGCAAGGTTTCACAATTTCTAAGGTATATACCCTCACAACATCTCTGTGATAAAACATTGTTTACATTTACAAACAGGAAACTGAGATACAGATAATTAGATCCAACTAGAGGGTTTAGGATCTGAATCCTGAAATGCCTAAATGCTGCCTAGGCCCACAGCTAAGATCCTGAAAACCCATCCCAGCAAACACCCAAACTGAATGACTCTCAGTTTTGACTGGGCAGCCTGCACTTCTATTCCTGCTTGTGTCCAGAAACAGCTCCCTTTCTACAGGACTAAGCACCTTGGCAGCTCTATCGTAAGTTCAAACAAAATTGAAGCACTTGTCTCAGTTCTACCCATTTCCCTCAGTGCTGGACCCAACACATGTTTTGAGCATATATATAACATATGGTGCTGCACACATCATGGGCTTCCATGTAAACTGTAGCAGTGGTTGTAGTTTCTTCTAAAAGAATAGTTAAAGTCTTCCCCCAAAAAGTCACATTTTGGTCTGCTCCTGCAGTTTCATAAATATGATTGGGATGTGTAAGCTAAAGATTAAACTTCTTCCCCTATCTTACAGTTTCAGAATCCAGAGCCCAGTTAAAGGACTCCAGACAGAGACAACTGTGCTGGGAGAAAGCCAGTTTCCCTCCTTCATGAAGCCACTGTGCAGCAATGGGTGCAAGATTCAATGAGACACCAGTAATCTACTGCTACATCCATGTGCCTGGAGTATGTTCTCCAGCCTGGCAGCTGACAGATCATCCCTAACTCCAGGTCTCATTCTCTATGTGGCAGCTGGCTTTAATTTCATTCCAAGATGCTTGATTCTCCCCTGCCATGCACAGAGGGCCTAGGCGTTTCACACTGACAGATTCCTACTGTCAAGGTACCCAAAACTTCAACAATACAAAGCCCACATCCCTTTTGGATCAAGTCCAAAGAAACAAAAAACGATGTGAGTGCTTTTGTGCATCCTGTAAGGTGCCCAAACACCTTCAAAAGTCTGCTCTAAAACACCACAGTATGGCAACAGAGAAATAGCTCTAAAACACCACAGTACTGCAACAGAGAAATATCTGCAATGGTTCCACAGGAAGTAAAACGGACCCAGGCCCATTCTGTGGCCCTGAAGGACAGTGACCCAGCATGCCATGCCCATCCTCTTCCCTCAAAGCACCATGGCCTCATCTACACTACTGGAAACTGTCCCTGCCTCGCACTAACCCCTAACCATGTCCAGGCATTGACAAGTAGTTTGACGGTTGGCATTGGCTAAAACCACATCAGAGAGCATGTTAATCATTAAAGAGCACAGTCACCTTCCAGCGCTCAAACACCCTGACCTTCCTTAGTTTACCAGTACTGATATAATTCCTTAATGTCAAAAAATCTAGTCTTCTAAGTTAAGGCCTACAAGCAGGTACATTAAACATAATTTACGAGCAAAGCATTAAACATCATTTAGGGGGAATAGAAGGGAAACAGTACAGACAAATGGTCAAAACCCCAGTTAATGCAAGTTACTGTAAGTTTTGCTGGACTCAATGGAGCTATAGTTGTTTACACCAATATACAGCTGTGCAAATATGTTATTTCTGTTAAGCAATTATGCTCCTGGCAAAGAAAAACATTTCTTTGTTTCTATTATTCAAAACATATTTATTTACAAACAACCCATATTCACAGGCACAGTCAGAACACACTGTAAAACTGTATTTTCTTTAAGCTTAATTGACAAAACATTTATCTGGGATGTGACCCTGTAACTGTACTCCATAAATCAGCAGAATCAGTATTTATTGTATGCTCAAAGAATCTCCTCCTTAAATATAAATGTTGATACACGAACAGTGAGTGGAATGAAAACTTATTTGGGTTGGTTTAGGTTTGGTTTTTGGGGGTTTTTTGCCTATGGGAAGTAACAAACTGCATGCATTGCTAAACTCTGCATGAACTGGATAATGAGTTTCCTTCACTTGCCCTCACTCATCAAGGCATAGTAGGCTTTCCATGACCTCACACTAATCTTGCTGCTGCCCCAAGTGATTCTGAATTACAGCCATCTCGATGTAACGACAGCAGGGCAGTAATGTGGAAGAGATAAATCAGGGTACTCAAGCTAATTTAGTGAGGGCTTTGAGTTGTAGCAAGGGGGTGGTTTCCAACTCAAAAATAGAGGATAAAGAGTTTTGCTCCCCTTCTTCCCTTAAAAATAGAAATAAAATAACCAAAAGGGTTATAAATTTGTCTAACTTTCCATACCATGCCAGTATTTCGACATCAAGGTTTTTCTTTGGCTTTTTTTTTTAAGATTAATTATATAGGCAATAACCAGATACACACAAAAAAAATCTGCAGTGAGTACTTACATTCACATTTTCCTCAAAAGACTGAAAATGAAAATATATGGTTTTCCAAATTATATTTCCATTGAAATCCTACTTCTCCTAAATCTAATAAATCAAAACTGCAATCTAAGTATGGCTGTGATATCAATGCACTTAACTCTCCATTGTCTCTTTTTTTCCAGTTACTGGGAACCTTATTTGAAAGTATTTCTGTTAATCTAGGTTAAGATCACCAGAAAAATCAAAGCTGGAATATATGCAAAACCTGAAGAAAAATGGTAAGAACAGAGAAAAAGAGATCGACAGATTCACTTGCATTGAATTATGACAATAATTTTGTGGGGTTTTTTTACAATTATGAAGATTAAAACCTTTCAGTGTATTTCCCTGTGTCAGTGGTTTGATATTTCTCATGCTACAGATTTCCAAAAAGCTATGTTTGGAGATATTAAATATTCCAATATAGAAGTTCCATTTTTGTATATGTATTTTACAAGTGTTTAGTATTATCAACAAACCCTAGTCAATTATCACAACAGCTTTCAAACTGTCTCATTTCTAAAGATGGACCTTTTATAAAGGATCACTCAGCATTTCAAAAATATAGCAGCACCACAAATAGATTTTTTTTAATAGTGTACTACAAGATAAGATGATATTTTGAAGTCAAACTTATTTAAAGTCAAACTTAGGCACACAGTACAAATGAATCTCTCAGGAGTTCAAACATATTGTCTCTGACTTCACAGCACATTTGTTGGCATATTAGAATAACAGCAGACAGATGAAACAAAGACTTCCTTTCCCCCATGCAATAGTTAAAAAATAAATGATTACTTAAGAAAACAATGATGCCTTACATTCTGCTCAGACAATGAACACACGAGCTGGGGAAGAATGTCTCCCTTCACGACTGCCTCTGCCAGGTCATCATTATAATTGGCAAGTCTCCCAAGAGCCAAAGCAGCAGTCTGTTGAATAGTTGGGACAACATCCAGCAAAAGAGGTCTCAGCAAAGACATGACACCTGAGTTACACGAGGAACAGAAAAGCCCATTTGGTTAGCAGAAGTTTTTCTAAGCATTTGCCTCAATTCATAAAAATGTATTAAATTACTCTTCCGGGTAATAAGAACTTGTAGGAAATCCAGGTGTTCCACTGAAATGAAGTTGGCACTTGGACAGCACTGCTGATGCTTAGCAGTGTTTCTGCCCATTTTTCACATGTACAAAACACTTCTGAAATATAAAAAAAAAAAAGTTATATATAGAAATAACCTCTATTCAAACATCTATAAAAATATATGTGTTAAAGTATACACAAGAAAATAAGGTGTATTCAAATATAAAATGCATGTGTTAAAGTACACACAGGAAACTCCATCTGGAGGTCCTGCTGAGCCGACATTGGCATGTCACTCATTCAGTACAGCAGCAGAACCTCTACGTTGAATTACACCAAATTACATTTCATCTATTATAAGCAATGATTGATTTGAGGACCAATAATCATAATATATAATACTGCGGACAGAAGAGTTGATGATTTTCTTATCACGCTATCATATATTATGGGTTTTCACTGATGAGTTTACAGCATATCAGTTAAACATGAAAGAACATGAAAGTCCATTCTCTAGGGTGGTCTTATAAGATATACTTGAAATTAGGTGAAGAAAGCAGCTGTGACATGAACCATTAACAGTTACTGCCTAAGAAAGGCCCTACAGTGATAAATATCTGGCTAAAAATAGGAGATGGGAGGAGTAAACTTTCCATTCTTGCAATAGGAGGGAGGAGGTCACAGTGCAGTTCTTCAGGCCTCCACGCTAGGACATGGGTCATTCACTATTGATCTGTGTTCTGGAACAGGGCATGAACAGCAAGGTGAGACTTTGCTGGGGACTCAAGACTTATTCAAGGTGGCTCAAAGCAGGGAAACTGTAAGGAACTAGAGACAGAATGACAGAGTAACAAGATTGCAAGAGAAAGCGAACACACACGGCGAAGCCAATCCCTGCTTTAAATACACAGTGATGGACCCCAAATAGATCCTATCACTCAGGAGAAAGATCTCTATGATAGAATAGACAGTTTCACGGAGATACCAGCTCACTGCTCAGTGGCAGAAAAGAAATTTCACCCACAGAAGTATACAGAGTGCTCAGGATTATTTGCAAAGGAACTAAGGCCAAAGCAGAAACCATGACTATGCTATTGTATAAATCTATCCTGCATTTAATACCCTCCCCCAGAATAGAACTGGCAAAGATTCAGTAAACGGCAACAAAGACGATCAAGACCATTCTGTATGTGGAAGCTCTTCCTACAGTTAAACCAAGATTCAACAGGGATATAAATAAGATCCACATGGTTACAATAAAAAATATTATTTGCAAGGTCTGAGAAAGGAAAATTACTTGTATTGCGATTCTTCAGAAGTGCTGCCCCTGTACCAGGGACCTCATTAATTAATACTTCTGAGCTTTATACCTCAGCCAGAAAGCAATGCTCTCTGAAGATGCAAAAGTGCTACAATAGAACATCAAATACTCACAGCTACATTCAGATGTCTCTGTATCAGCTGTCTCAGCTCTTTCTGCTACATTTTTTGGCTAACAAAGATGGAGATTTAGCTGAGTGAGTGTGGAAGAAAGCAAGACTTCCCTTCCCTAAGGCTTGTGTGGTTAGAAGCACTGACCAAAGGTCTTTTGGTGTGACAGTCCCACAAGTAGGATCAGTACCTAATGGCAGATGACACCCAGGTGCTGAACAGGCACATCATAACAAGGAAAAGCTGAGGGCCTTAGAGGAAAAAATAGTCCAAAGGGATGCAGGCTGTAACAAGTTACACTCATAGCACACTTCTGTACAGAAGGGGCACTATGAAAGGAAAAAAACTTGAGCAGCAGTATATTTCTCACAGACAACATTGCTGTTAAATGAAAACGAAATTTCTCCCAGTAAGACGAGAATAGCCTAATAATCTATAGATGGCTCCGAAAGAGTGTGTGAGAGGGTAAAACTAACCATGGAGGCCATGCTAATCACTAATGAATTTGTTCTGGGAAGGTCAATACTCCAGACAGAAGCTGCGTTGCCGTGATAGGTACGGCCTCCTAGGATGTTCACAGGTCGCAGGGGGCAATGTAGTGAAAGAAGAAAAGTGAAATGAAATTGTGATGTCTGAATAGCACTACAGAAGCACCAAAAATGGCTCTGTAACATGCATTAATTGAACATGTACATGTAGAACCTATGGAAATAGGTCTGTAGTATAACTGAGGCCTGCTTGCACTTCTATGGAAGCCACTGGGAGCTGAAAGAGGCCTCCTGTGTACCGACAGAGAAAAGCTAGATCCTCCAGTATTGTAAGATCAATGTGAACTCCTTTAGCACTTTGCAGAAATCACTACTTCAGAATATGGTCATCATTTTGACATCTTCTCACAAACTCTCCCAAATAGCAGGTATGGTCTCATTAGCAAGTTACACTTCATATCAAAATGCACTAAGTACTTCATATGACGAATTAAAAGTAAAAATAAACAAACATGTGAGTTGGTGCCAACCCCGTATATCATCTATAGCGAGCAATCTTCTAGCAAGTCACCTGGAGCCTCTATGGCAGAGCATTTTCTTGTCCTTCCCTCTAACATCAGCTGCATGGTCAAACAGCTGCTGAAATTCCTAAGGGGATCTCATGCTCTTCTGACTCATTACACTAAAGATATTTCAGTAAAGTGGGAATAGTTAGAAGTAGTAGACTTGTATTTAGTGGACTGATACTACATTTGAGCCCTTGAGTTAAGATAATATGTAAACAAGATTATTTAATAAAGAAAAACAAGAAATAATAATAATAATAACAACAGGCATTTTATTGATCTAAAAGATACTGTTAGAAGTGGTTGGGAGAAAAAAAAGGAGCATCTCTGTGTGCAGTGTCCTGACCCTAGAAAAGCATAGAGCCTAATGGGTGGGACATTCAATCAGGATGTGGCAGACAATCTAATTCTGGTGATGGTCTCAAAATCCAGTGAAATTTAAACAGCCTAGAGTCACTTTAGCCAGGAGAAGCCCATGAGCTAGATCCAGACCACGTGACACATTTCTGGCCTGCATGACCTACCCAGACACTGAAAAATGTAAAACCACATTTAAGAAAGTTTACCTATATATATGTTTTGAGCTGTCCCAAATATGAGATTTATCTAATTTCTGTTTTCAAGATTAGCTGATACAGATTTCACTTTTAATATAAGCTAAAAAGCCTTGAGCCTGAAAATGCTTCCAAGCAGCATGCCGCCCCATGACCAATACCTTATTCCTTTCTTTGTATTATAAACCATGTAAAGTTTAGTGAGGACATTTAAGCGTCAGCACAAAGCATTCTACTGCAAATTATTTTAGCTGATGAAACTGAAGGTAAGGAAAGAGATTAAAAGTGAGAGTTACTGTTTGAAGACACAAGATGCTAAAACACATTGGGAAAAAAAAAAAACAGTGAATTGATGGAAAAGGTTTAAAAATATAGAAACTGTGCTGATCCTTAAGGTAAATATATTTTCTCAAAGTCACGTCTACTAGTGAGAAAAGGCAGTGAACAAATAATTATCATTACAAGAGCTTTGGTGGAACAAGAAAAAGAAAAATCAATTCCTGTTGCTGTACAAGCCTTATATTGACATCAAATTAACTGAGAATTGAGAGAAGTATATAGGCCTAGATTATGCCTGTGCATTGGACATAATTAAAAGCTTCTACCTCTGCTTTCCACCTTCTCTAAAACCAGTTTCTTTCTCTGCATCGAAATACTATCCATCATCTCTGACTCCACTGCAAGACCAACTGCTTGAGGAGTTTTGATAATTGTCATGATATTTACATCTTCACCAAACTGTTTCTCTCTTTAGAGCACTTAGAAAAAATAAACAATTCTGAGAGTGTGAAAACAGCCATATAGAGATTATACGGTCTTCACTAAAACATCTATAGGAAAACCAAGATGACTGCATTTACTTTTGAAGATAGTTCTGGAAAAGATAGATGTGCCTGACACAGGAGGAAGCTTTCGTGTCCAACCCAGCTCCTTCTCCTAGAGATAGCTGTATTTGGTGAGATCCTCTATTTGATCTCTTCACTTTTTTTGACTGTCCTGTCTACAGCAAAGTCTACCTCTCTTCTCCAACAAGATTCAAGCCAGGATTCCTATCAGCATTTTGAATTACATTCAAATTTTTTTAACACTGCCTTAAGGTAGGAAAATAGGTAAGAACCTTCCAACAACCTCCTTTTATTACACTTCTACAGTTCCATCAAGTGAATGAGGCCATACAGAGCAGGGAGTAGCAGTGTCTTGCTGCCGAAAACTTTAGGAGAACTCTTTGGTCTTCTTCTAAAAAAAGCCTGTTCTAACAGAAGTAGGAAATTCATTAACTTCAATTCAAAGGCAGCAACTCAGAAAGTAAACTACAAAATAAGGCATTTAGACCATTTGACTAGATTTGTTTTGGAAGAGTTCCCACTGGCGACTCAAACAGGGTAGCAAAGAATTACTGCCAAATATTCTCTCTTGCATCACAGAACCTTGACTGACCCTGGGCAAGGAACGATTTCCCTTTCTATCCTCGGTTTCCCACTCAGATTTGTTTCAAAGAATGACACACTTCAGAAGCTGAATCACTCTTACACACTTCTCAAGTGGAGCTGTTGTGCACAGGCCTGATGCACTTTCCTTTAGCAAGCAAGTGCTGGCTGATGCCTATCTGGGGAAAACAACACAAACACACACACACACACACCAAAAACAAAACAAACAAACAAAAACCAAAAAAAAAACAAACAAAAAAAAAACCCAAAAAAAAATAAACACCACACTCAGGGCAGCAGCAAGTTCCAAGTTTCTTCATTCCAAGTTTCTGCAGTCAGACAATCACTATTCTGAAGACAGCAATCTTCATTTGGTCATTTTGATTTATTAGGGAAAATCAGCTGGAAGTCAGGCCAAATTCCTCTACCCTCCTTCCAGCCCCACCAAACCCTTGTCAAACTTGAATAGCCACATGTCAGAGAAACATCACTCTGTGTTTCAAATTCTCTCCATTTCTGTACCTGAAGGTGACTACTCCTACCCTATCCTCCTTCCTTAAAACCAAAATTTATTACAGTTTTAAAATGTAAATGTGGAAAAACGTCATTCTACGCTAGTGTTGTCTCTGGACACACTCTTATCTTGAAGATGCTGCTCTTCTAATTTATGCTTTGGATCAAATATAACATTGTCTTCTCATTTTTGTGTGCTACCTGTTACACTAAGAACATTCACCCAGCTAATATTAGCACTCAAATATTCATCATATCACCTTGATTATCAGAGCTCCTGATGTCAAATTCAGGTGATATAAGAAGGAAATCAAATGGAAATTTATTTCTGCCTCACCCCAGCTCCTTATCTTCAACTAGCCTTTCCTAGAAGCAGCATAGCAGTGAGTTTTAAGTGAGACACTTAGAACAAATTTCCCAGAAGAATAGTGAGAGAGCAAACTTTCCCACTCACTTGTCTTGATTCATCCTCTTCCAGACATGACACGGTAAACACGTCTTAAGCACATACCCTTCAAGTGTGAATCAGCCCAAGAAAGGACTCTTCTTTGTGACAGTTCCATGCATGAGACAACCACAATCCTTCCAATATCAAAGGAAACATTAAATACAGTTTGGTAACAGAGACTCTGGGTAATCAAGTAATTCGTACAGCAATTACCAGATGGTGTGGGACATAATACAGATTCAGTTTGACAGCTGGGCTGGAGATTTCTGAAGGATCGAGGAGAAGTACATTTCTCCTCCTTAAAAGCTGATCTCACTGATAATTTTCCAGACCCTGTTTCTGCACTAATGGAGCAGAACTAATCCTGTTCCAAGAGGACTGAGTTTCTGAAAATGCCTCTCACAGTGGCCACCACTCAGTCCTCCACAGACACACAAAAAAAACAAGGTAGTCCCAAGGAGCTGCTTCTTTTTAATGGCCACTCACTAAGATGAGACAGAAGTTCCCAACAAATTCTGGCTTTGAAATTTCTATTTGCAAATCATCTCCAAACAGGCCAGGAGGCTGAGGAAGAATCCTGCAGCAGCTGAACTTTCCGTTGATTTGAGTTACAGAAAAAGACAGTCCTCCAGCTTCAGCTGCATTTACTTTCTCCTCTCATCTCTCTGATACCTTCCTTAATACACAGCCTCCTCCTTCCCTTCCTCAAGCACCACTACATCATCGAGCCTCAGGGAAAGCTACTCTCCTCACTTGATCTACTACAACTCCAAAAATAACCTTTTGCCTTTCATGCCACTTTGCATACTTCTCTCCCACTTAGCAAAGCATTTAACTAAAAATAAAGTTATTTTTTTAAAAAATCCTGCACAAGACAGGATGCATAGACTCAAATGTTGAAACCAGCTACACAGGGGAACTGGAGTCTGTCCATGCATATCCACTTGCAAGATACAGATATGGCAAGAAAACAGATGACTTAACGGAGCAGCTCTTTTTCTGCACAGCTGACTCAATAGCCTTCCTCTCTACACAGCCTACGCACCCAGGAGGCTTTCTACAAAGCACTGCACTATCAGAGAACATTCTTTAATATTATTTAAAATCTCGAACTACATCCTGAAATGCCTTTCCAGAGTCTGATCCTCCTAACACAGGGCCAAGCATCCAACTGTTGCATTTAAAATAGGTACATTTAAAATGTGTACACTAGAAAGTGAAGTTGAGAAGAGCACAACCATAAAGCCTCAGTGCAACTGGATGAGTGAATTTCTCAAAAATAAAGATTCCTAAAACCACTCTAAAGAGCTGGAAATACCACCTTTAAAACCTATCACAAGCGAAATAGCTCTGGATCCAGGAGAGAACTAATGCCCATGACATCATCCTTTACCTGCATAAAAACAGACCATGCAGTAGGGGAAAATCTGCCGTGCCACCAGTGGTTGTGACAGAGCCCTGGTTTGATGCAGGCAAGCCCTGACCCCAAGCTACAGCCTCTTGCCAACACAGCTTGTGAGGAACGGAAACAGGAGCAGATGCCCAGAGGTAAAAGAGGAAGAGAGGACTCTATCCTGGAGTACAGTTTGTATGCTGGAGTGTAAGGCCTCAGAAGCAGCTTGATACCAGGCAGAATGGAAAGGAGACCTGGGCTCAGGGTTGTGGGCTGATGGAGTGAGAGGACAGTTGGAAGAGATTCACTGGGAAAGGGTCTTCCTTTACACCAACATTTTAGAACTTGGCTCCTGGAACCCTGTGTACTGGCCAGCAAGTAGGTAAAGCACAGCAACAGAAGTTGAAGGTACCTGCCTGAGATGACTTCCACAGCCATTATGCTTAAGAATGTGAACAGCCCCAAGAAGGAAGTTAAAGACCTGATCTTGTAATATCTTTGAAGTCAAAGGCTAAGTTGCTAAACTGTTTCTTAATCTATATTATATCCTTAAATAACTTACAAATTAAAAGCATCAATCCCATCGCAAGCTCTAATGCCAAATAAATAAAAAATTAATTCATGCTATGAAGGAATACAAAAATGGATACCCAGAAGCAATTCAAGTATAATTTTGATACATTTATTAATGCTGAATTGTAAATGTCTCTTTAAAAAAAAAAAATCAAAACAAAACACTATTTCAAATGGACTAGTTATTTACAGACTGCTGCACTTCACAAGGCAGACAAAGAAAGAAAAATTAGGCCCTCAGTAACTACCACTCTTTGAAACATTGTAGAAGACAGAAAGCTGCCTAAATCTCAGTGCAAGAAAGGCAGCTTGAATTCATATGACATTACAGATGAAAACAGTCTATTTCTAGGGTTTTAAGTTTGGGAAGAACGAGGGGTCTGAAGCTCAATAATGCACTCCAGTACCAAATTTCGTGAGCTGTGCCCGTCAAATGAATAGGTTTATATTAAAGAATATGTTTTAAAACTTTACTATCAAAGTAGCTTCTCCCATTAGTCAACAGTCCTCCAGAAATGAGATTTGACAAATTAATTGTCTGTCATTGTTCCACATATATGTATTTACTAAACTGAAAAAGTTTAAGACTTTTGGAGATTTTTCTTTTTCCAAGTATCAATTAATTAAACATTAGAAGGACAAATCCTGCAATTATTATTCAACCTTATCAAAGCCAACCTCGGAGTTGGAAAATACCCAGGAATGAGTTCTGACAAAGGAATTTCTCTGATCATTCCTTGCACTTCCCCGCCACTCGAAAGCTGCTGAGCTCCCAGGTACTAACTCCCCAGGACATTCCTGGCCACAACAGAGCCAGTGCCATGTAAATGTGTCAAAGTCCAGGGTGTGATTTCAGTCCCCTGGTTACAACCACTTTTGGGATTTCTGCTCAGTGGGAAAGGCAGCTCCAGAGCTTGATGAGATACAGAAGCCTCAGGAAAGAGATGCCCTGGGAAATGGTGGGTTTCTTGTTGGCCCTCTCTGACCTCCTCTCCAGCTTGCCAGTTCACACCAGTTTTCTTTACAGGTCATACGTGCATCAGAGTCTCCACAATAAGAGTACCCTGGGGTTTCTCAACAGCCAAGCCAGCTTCAGGAACTTCCAGCTCTGATCCCGGCTGCTTTCTGCCCTCCATGCTGCAGTCTGCTGCTGCTTGAACCTGGTTTAATACCGCAGGAGCAGGCCTTCTAGTGTAATTAAGAATTAATTTTTAAACACACTTCCATCTTCCAGGATGTTACTGAGGTGCCCAAAGACACCTCCACAAAGAACAAGGTCTCAAGTTAGTATTTATTTTCCTTATAAGATACTAAGTATTTTTCAAAAGTGCTTCTAAAAATGTGACTCCTTGAGCACTGATCTTTCACTGCTGTCAGTCTGAATTTTGGATATACCAGGAATATAATGCAAGAGTACACCACAGTAAATGTTAAGGGCTCAGTTTTGTTCAAATTCAGGCACTGTAATCTTGCCTTGTGCTTCAGCCAGAAGAAGACTAAACCCTGACAACCTTTGAGATCCAACCAAAGAACCCTTCAAGGTGCCCCAACTCATAAACCTAATGGAAAATGACAGGAGGCAAAGACTTCCTGCATTCTCTTAAAACAGTGATCAACAAGAAATGAGTCCCCAGTCTTTCAAATATGGATTTATACAGACATGTAGACAGACATCTATCTTTTTCAACTCACTGCTCCAGAGCTCACTAGATCAAGACCGTAAGAGGTACACCAGTTATCTGCTAGACAGCTATTTCTCAAAATATTTGTATAAGTGTTTTTTAAAAGGACAAAATCACATTTTATTTGGGGGGAGGTTTTAAAAACCACTTAATCACATTTCATTAAGAGAAGGTTTTAAAACCTGCATCTAGCACATCCAGAAAGGGTCAAAACTAACAGCTACCATTTGAATTACAGAACTATGAATTAGTCTGAAAGGCACACACTGGGGAAGAAGGTAAAATATTTGTGAGCCTCAGCCATTCAAATAAATGGCAATAGGAAACACTATTTCTGCAGATATTCCTCTCTTTTTTAGCTTCCAAGAAATTAAAGCCTATGGAAAAGCAACTCAGTACCAGAATGAGCCAAGAAGGATGATAAGCTACACAAATGCACATTTCCACATAACTACCCCGGAGCATGATCCCTGTGAAGTTAACATTCAGGCCAATGCTGGCTGTGCAGTTTCAGGCCTCTGAACTGATTATTTCTTCTGCACAAGCAACAAATCAGTTCTGAGATAAACTAGTAAACTGTATTGCATCAAATAATTATTTTAAGAACAATAAATACAATGTAATTAAAGTTATCTTGCCACTCTCTTTGGATCTTTGTGAACAGCTAAAAACCAGAACTGCACAGGGACATAGAAGGACCTATAAATAAGACATAAATTATTTCCATGACCAAGATGTCTCTTTGGTAAATAGTGATCATTTGTATAAACCAAACCAGCGGCACTAACTCACTGAAAGATGATAAGGAAAAGGAAAAAAAAAAAAAAAAAAGCACAGCAAAGCAATCCAAAACGCCTGGTATCAGTGTGTCACTCCCAAAATTAAAGCAAGTATTTCTTTAACGAAAATTTAAGTGATAGGTTTTCAACAGAACCATTTCAATAGACAGTTGTAAATATAACACCCAAAAGTTGAAAGTATTTATGTGATTGGTTTTCTTTTTTGTTTGTTTGTTCCCATTCTATATATTAAAAACCCCAAAACAAAAACAACCAAACCAATACAAACAAACAAAAACTGACAGCTTATCTAGATTTGGGAAAACAAAAACAAGACAAACCAAAACATAATCAATTCATTTATAGCACTTTTTCAATCTGGCTTTCAAGTAATCGATTACTGAGCACTTCTTTTTCCTCTTTTCAGCTGAGGAACGCTGGACAAGGGGAGTGGATGTGCCAGATGTCAGCAGCACAACAGCTGGTAGAAGTGCTCCCACAGCTCCTGTTTCTAAAAATGCTCAATTTGGTTCATGACATCCCACAACAGCAATATAACAAAAGCAATTCCCTCCTAAGCTGAGCAAATCTGCTGGTAAAAAGCATTCAAGAATTCAGGAACAACTTGTAAAGCCAGTATAAAAATAGTTACTTCTAAAATAGGTTTTTCTTGGCAAGTCAGCACTGGCGTCAACGGGGATTCTGTTCTCTGTACTTTACATAAAGCTACATCGGAAGCACAAGGAAGCAAATGAAGAAGTTGGTTACACTGAGAAATTTTCCCCGAAATAAAAGTTATGAGGTCACAGCCAGAGACATCCACCTTCAGAACAAACACAGACAACCCCGCAGCTCGGCTCGGCTCCGCATGCACCTGACCCGCGCCACCGGGACCTGCCAAGCCCGCCCTCGCACCGCGGTGCCGGGGGACCAGCCCGAGTCCTACCGGGAAAATAAGCCCTTGGAAACTCAGCGCCCAGCCTGAAGGGGAGGGACGCGGCGCTGCCGGGCGTCAAGCGCAGCGGCGGGGCGCGGAAATCCCCGAGGCCGCGCACGGCCCGGCCCCGCCGCCCCTGGCGTGGCGGAAAGGCGGGGGGCTCGTACCTGCGCTTTGGAGGGTCTCGATGTTCTGCGGCCGGGCGGCGAGCTCGGCCACCGCCTGCACGAACTGCGTCCTGGCGCGCTGGTACTGCTCGAAAACTGCGGGAGGCAGCGCCGGGGCACCGGGTTAGCGGCCACCCCGCCGGCCCCGGCCCCGACCCCGGCCGCCGCCCCGGCCTACCTTGCAGAACTTGCCTCTGGCTCATGGCGGCGGCGCGGTAGCTGCGCACCCGCGCAGGGCCGCACTGTGTACTCGTCGCCCTGGCAACCAGGCGGAAGCCGCGCCGCGGGGGAGGCGGGGCCGCGCTAACGCCACCCGTGACGTCAGCGCGCCCGGCCGCCGCGGGGTGCTCCGCGGAGTGCCCGGGCCCGCTGCGCGCCGCTCCGGAGGGGATCGGCGGTGTGTGCCGGTGGGGCTGTGCGGGGACGGAGAGAGACACAGCCCGGGGGCTATGCCCGCCTGAAGGCATGTTGCACACTTGTGTTAAATGTATAGGTATATGTATAGGTACAGGTGTGGGTATAGGCACCTATAGAGATGCGCGGGGGCGTACGGACCGACAGGTCTGCGGAGAGAGGACTTGGCGCCTCTGTACCACATACATACCACAAATACATACACAGCGGCGTGCAGATGTATCAATGGGTATAAAGGAACGGGCAGTTCCATCAGAACGCACGCAGGCAGCTGTGTTCACTCAACTCCCTACGAGAGCTGCCGTCCTCCGGAGCGCCGGGGCAGGACGGCGGTGCCAGCGCCCGCGGGACGGTGCCGGGCCCAGCGCAGGGACTTGCCCGGGCCACAGAGGTGGCTCGTCCCCGCCGGCCGCCGCTGCTGTCCCCCTGTGTACCGCGCAGCGCGGCGCAGACTCGACCGCAGGGGCTGGCGCTGGGGTCGCGGGCGGCTGGGCCGGGACCTGCCGGCCTCCGCTGATATTTGGGAGTGCGACGGAGGCGCCTGGGCGGGCGAAGGGCACCCGTCTGCCCGCGCCGCCCCGCACAGGGAGTCACTTCTCAGGCCCTCGGGCCCGGGCAGGTGCTCCACGGGCCGCGCTGCGTTCGCCGCGGTCGGAGAGCTGCCTCGTCCCGCTCCGCTGCTGCACAGCTTGCCGAGGACCCGGTGAGCAGGGACAGGAAGCCCCGCCGTCCCGGCTGAGCCCCACGCATCGCTCGGCAGCTCTTGCGGGGTCCCCTTGTCCGGATCCTACTCCCCCTTCGCTTCCTGGGTGGGGAGAAATAAAAAGGAAGATAAACGAAAAATAAGGGCAGCCGCAGCACTCCCGGAGCTGTCCCCACAGGAACCTCATTCTTCGGGAAAGGAGGTCCTTTGATTTTAATTTTTTCCTTTTTTTCTTTTTCTTCACCGCCACCGCGATTCCTCCTCGGGGATCTATGCTATTTCCTTACACCGTCGCGCCGGCCCACTCCGGGTTTTTTAGCGCCACACGAGGGTTAAACTCGCTCCGCGCAGAACCGCGCAGCCCCTGCCCACCCACGGCCGCGGAGCGCTGCGGCTTGTCGGTGGAGTGGGCAGCGCGGTCGCCCACGGGCGACTCCGCGGGCTACAGCCACTCCCTCTGCCAGGAGCCACGCGGGTCGTGCCGCGGGACGGGGAGGCTTTGCTCACACCATGCAGCCGCGCAGAGTTGATGATGAACCCGAGCGCACCCACCCGCGCAGCGTCGGGAGCTGCCTGCACCGCTCGCGTGCCGGCGGCTGGGGGGCAGCTCCCGCTCTCTGCGTGCAGTGGAGAGCGCAGGAAGGGACACTGGGGGAACTACCCGGCAGCAGCCCTCGGCTTTGCCAAGCACAGATACTAGTTATTCCTCTGCCATGTAACAGTACTTTTTCTTAGTTTTTTTCAACAGCGTATCACTCTGGCAGGTAAACTGGTGAGTGCCTTCCACTTTTTGCATCCTGGTGTCTCCGGCTCTAAGGACTATTTACGAATAATTCTCTTCATAGCCGATTGCCAGCATGGTTGCATCTGTGAGTAAACACAGCGTTGGAGGTCTCTACAGCAACTAATGCGAACAGTGGGACTGCAAAATGAAAACAGGGTCATCAGGATTTGAATGTAAATGGATTCTACATTTCCTCCAGTATCTTTTGAGGGCGATTCCCAAGACGCTGGATATTTGCGAACGGAGTTGCTAGTTGGCTCTGCCATCGATCAGGCTGCTCCACGTGAAATTGAGATCCACAGCAGAAAATCGGAGTCTAATAATTCAATTTAAAAATGCCCCCTTCCGTAGCCACCCTCTGAGGCACAGTGGCTTCAGGATTTCATAGGCTGGTATTTTGTTCTGCAAAGCTCTAAATGTACAAAATCAGATGACTGACACTATAAAGTTTTGTCTCATACCTCTAAAGTTTAAAGGCTGAAGTTACTTCAGCCGCATTTTAAAAGTTTGAAAAAGTATAAGAAAGAAGTCTAATATTAATAAATCATCTCTGGGTTTGCTCGGCTGAAAAGAGGTGGGCTAATGTAAACAATATGATGGTCTAAAATGAGCCACGTATTTCCAGGAGTATTTAATGTGAAAAAAGTCTCTCTTTAAGCAAACAAACAAAACAGGCGATGTGTTGTTCTTTACAAATAAATGAGACAAATTAAATCAGATTGGTGAGAAGGTCGTTTGCCACAGAAAATATTTTGGGAAATTATCACCATGTGTACTTGAGAAGGGAACAGCTGTTAAACACATTTCTGTATACTTATTTCTGTTCTTAAGTTAAATTAAAAAAATAAACAAACAGTGATTAATTACTTCCAGAGGGGAAAAAAAAAAAAAAGCAGATGTGTCGATTACAGATACATTGATTCATCTGTCTAATTAAGTCTAATGTTCGGATAAGTTAAACAACAAAACGCACCCTGACTACCTCCAAAACTTACTGTTATATTTCGTTGCTTGATACTGAGTCTGTTCACATGGTTATTATTAATAACGAGGAATAAACACCATGCAAATACGGTCTGCGGAAATGTCACCAGTTCTCGCAAAAGTACTGAAGACGGAAAATCATTTATGGAAATGACGTAGTTGTGAGACTTCATTGCCTGCTGCTGGGGTGCTCATTAGTGGGAAACCTGTATCCTTAGACGTGCGGTGTTAGTAACAACTGCGTTACTGTAGACGTCATCTTAAAAAAATAAAGCGGAGACAAGGGAACAGGCAACAAATATCCAAATTAATAACGTTCATTCGCTTTCTTTAAAATCTCAGCCTTTGATTCACTCGGAAATACGCCCGTAACGGGGCGGGAAAGCGTCATTTTCCCAAAGCCGATGAAGGGCGAAGTTGCTCCTGGAGTTTTTTGGGGAAAGTGAGGGGTGCCGAGGGGGCTTACCACGGGCTTTCCCGGCTTAGTCCCGTCCCCTCGGGTGCGAGGCAACTGGTGGCTCAGCCCCCGCACGGGAGCAGTCTGGTCCCCCGGAGGTCCCTGGGCTGTAAGGGCGCTGGGTGTCAGGTCCAGGGCCGGGCTCGCTGACCCCCCCGACTCCCGCTCCGTGGTGCCACGTCTGGACAAGTTGTGTCTGCTTCTCTACGACATGAAACTGCACGACGCTCATCACAAGGTGAGCTCTTCCCGCGTGTTGGTGTGGGGACTTCCTAGTGGCACCCACCGGTGTCCACCGGGACAGCGCGCTGGGGCTGCAGAGAGTCGGGCTGGAACCACCGCCCCGCGGCCGTCCCCGGCCGCCCCCCGCACCCCTCGGCACCGCGCTGCGTCTCCTGATCTGCCTCTGGAGATTCTCCTCCGCTTGCCACACGCCTGGCAAATTGTTCAAAGTTTTAAGCAGATATTTACAGGGTTACAGAAATTAGATTTTTAATCCCGTGCGTGCACGACTGAGTGCGTTTGGTGGGAAGAGCAGCGCGCAAACCGCTCCGCTCGCTCCCGCGGATTGGAGTCGAAAACGCTGAGCTTTTGAAAGAAGGGAGGTTAAGCGTGGAAAGGTTAGTGGGAGTGAATGGGATGTAGGGAACTGAAGTGCTGTCTCGAAGAGAGTGTGCTGAGTGAGTGATCTCCATCTCTGTGTATAGCTTCTACTGAAATATATTTGAATCCTTGATTATTTTTTTGTTGTTGTTCAAATTTAAGTTGGGTTTTGCCATTACCTAATTTTAGCAAAAACTGTCAGCGGGACTGTAGAAGTGGAGAGACCCCTCTCTTTTTCCCTGAGCTTTGACTCGGGGCTCCAGCAACACACAATATTCTGGGGTACTCCGGATTTTTGGTAGTGAGTTTAGTTTGTGAGACTTTCCTGTAGAGTAAACTAGTTCTGTGAGACGAAGATAGAGATGTTGAGGCACTTCAAACACACTAGAAAGGGGACTTCTCCTTTTTATTCGCCTAGGAGGACGACGCTAGCATTTGAGCAGACATTTGTAACCGTAAACATGTAAACGGTGTAGATTTGGCCAGTGGAGATTGGTGCGTCGCCATTGCACTAGCCGAAGGCAGAATAAAAATTCGAAGGGATAAAAAAACTGGGAAAGGGCAAAACATCTTAGGTTGACTTGCGGGATGGGGTCAGGAAATATCAGCTGGTAGAGCTCAGCCCTTTTAACCACGTGCATATGGTTACACCTCTGGTTTCCTGCGGAACCGTCAGCGCTTGTGCAGTGTCATTAAAAAAAAAAAAAAAAAAAGGAAAAAAAAAAAAAAGAGGAGACAAATATTTTCGGGACGTTCCAAAACTGAAAGCCGGAGCTTAATTTATTCTGAGGACTTGAAAGGAACGAGGTTTTCCTTTGTGTCTGTTGCTTCGGGGGAGGGTGTGTGTCGGTTTGGCGCTGAACGCTGTCCGCATCTACATATATAAACCCAGCAGCGCTTCACCCGCCCATGCCGGTGGGATTGCGGGCGCTGGCAGCTCACGACAATGCTGCCAGACAATGAGAAATACGCGGAGCCTGCGCGGCTGCGGTGGCGAGGAGCTGGCCAGTATTTAGCTCCAGATCTAGAAGGACCCAATCTGCGCGACGCCCGGCGAAGTCCACCGCTCGCCCCGCGGCCGCCTCGTCTTCCTGCCCCATCATTGTCCCTGTCTGCTGTGGTTAGAGGGGTGGGGACCCGCAGCAGCCACACGACGATATCCCGGTCTGCAGAAGAAGGTGTAACGAGAGGCACCAGCAGCAGAAAAGGCTGCAAATCGCTGTCGTGTGGTTGCTATTAGCAACAAATCAGCTGAACAGCCTGCAAACCCCGAGCACCTAGGGCGGAGGTGGCAAGGAAAACGCCAGGGCTGGAGAGGCTGGGGCTGGTGGGCGCCTTCCCGAGGGGACCTCCGTGCAGCCCCGAGCTGCCTCCCCGGAGGGCGGCCGAGGAGGGACAGGGCAAGGGCAGCCGCCGCTGCCACCGCCGCGCACTGCGCTCCAGGAGAGGGGAAAGGCAACCCACTTAAAAGAGACAAAATGGCAGCTCGTGGTTTGTAGGCATCCCTCTCGGTGCTGAGCGCCTGTCTCGTCCCCCCCTGTCCCTGCTGCTGCCAGCTCCTCGGTGCCCGGGGGCTCCCCTTGCCGGTCCGCCTGCCCGTGGGCAGCGCCCCAGCCCGGGGAGCATCAGTGCGGTGTCCCCCGGGGCTCCAGCCGCACCCCTTCGCCCTCCACAACTAGCCCACTCATCCTGGAAACCAAACTCCCGTCTCTCCGAATGGGACATGTCCCGACCGGCTGCACCGGAACACCCGATAGCCCGGAGGAGCTGCAGTTCGGCGCCCCGAGCAGCCCAGGTCTGGCCCGCGGGCTGCCGGAGCCAGGAATCCTCAGAGGGGATGCGCAGGCTCAGCACCCCGTGCAGCGACAGCTGCCCCTCAGGGGCGTCATTCACACAGCATCCCTGCACCATGGCCGTGCCAACACCTTCCCTTGCAGCATCGTTTTTGCCTTGCTTTTTGAAATTTTTGGGTTTGTTTGGGTGATTTTTTTGTTTGGTTTTGGTTTTGTTTGGTATTGTGGAGGGTTTGTTGTTGTTTGTTGCATTGTATGGGGCTTTTGTTTGTTTGTTTCGTATTTCCCATTTAAAGTTTTGGGGATCATGTATGCAGTGCTATTTTGGCGTGGAGATTTTTTTTTTGTTGGAGTTTGGTTTTGGCTTTTATGTTTGTTTGTTTGTTTTTAAGGATCGGAGGCCTCCAACAGCCGCGGGATCTTTGGCACGATGTTGTCTCACAGATCAGAAAATGCCTCGTAAAGGAGGCATCTTTCGAGCATCCCTTGCACATGTAGAGGGAGGAGTGGGAAATGCCAGTACTGACAGAGATGCCCCGGAGGTCCGCGCTCAGCGGAGGCCCCGGGATGCGGGGCGGCGCCTCCCGGCCTCGGCCTCCTCCACCGAGGATGCGGCGTGCGAGAGGCACCGGCGGCGCGGAGCCCGGCGGCGGGCGCGGAGGGGGAAGGGCTGTTGGCTGCTTCTGCTACGGGAAAAGTGCCTCCCTGCCACCGGGGAGACTCACCTGGCCGCTCCCTGGGAAATATCGCCCTACGCTCCGTTGAGAGCATCGGTGCGAGGTGCGGGGAAAGCATCTGCCTGTATGGGGAGCATACACTCCTTTGTCTTTCTAGACGAGGTGCGATATTCAGTTGCGTACCATGAAAATATAGGCACCAAATGGCTGCCGCGTCCCCCTCCTCTCTCTGGGGGAGGTCAGAGGGACTGGGGCTCCGCCGTCCCCTGGGGAGGTCTGGAGACGGCCAGCCTCGGAGGGAGGCCGTCTCCCTGCGGCAGGGCGGACTGGGACACGGGGCTACTGCGCCCCGCAGCCGTCCCGGGGATGCTGGAAAGCCGCGTCCCAGTGCCCCCTTCCCGGCACGCACATCCCCAAGCGTCCGGGCCCGCTGGAGCACCCTAGGGCAGGACGGAGGGGAAGGGCAGGCAGGGGCGCAGGGCGGTGCGGGACCCGCCGCTGCATCGACTCGGCGGAGGGGACCTGCGGCTGCGGCCGCGTCCCCCCCGGCCCGCCCCGGCCCGGCCCGGCCCGGCCTGGCGGCGAAGCCGAGCTCCGCATCTCGCCGCGGCCGCCCCGCCACTGGAGGCCGAGCGGGCCGCGCTCCGCGGGGCGCCGGGCAGTGCGCGGCTGCGCGGGGCGCCCGGGGGGTCCCCGCGCGCCCCGTTCGAATCTGGCGGCGCGTGGGCGAAGTTCCGCGGGCGCGAGGCGGGGAGCTGCGCAGGCGCAAGATGGCCTCTGCCCGGGCGGCGGGGGGCGCGGAGCCGGCCCGGCCCGCCCGGTGGGGTGGCAGCCGGCAGGGGCAGCCGGCGGGGGCCAGGCCGCGTCCGTGGCACCGGCGGGGCCGAGAGGCGCGTTTCCGCTCCGGCCGAGGAGCCACGTCCCGGCCAGCGGAGGCGGCGCGGAGCGAAGCGCAGTCGTACCGCGGTTTCCCGCCGGCCTTCCGCGGCGCGGGGCGGGCGGCGGCGGCACTCCCCGGCGGCCGAGAGGCCCTCGGGCCCCTCGCAGCCTCGAGTCGGTGCCGCTCGCGGCCTTTCCGCCGCTGCCCTGCCCGGCGCGTTCGCGGCTCCGCGGCAGCGACCGGGGATGTGGGTCCCTCTGTGTGCCCATTCCCTGCTGGGAAAACCTCTGTTTGCCGTGGAAATTACCTGTCCTTCGTGCTTTAGCCGGTACCGGCTTGTTTTTCTGATTTTTTTGTTCTTTTTTTTTAGCCCACATCATCGCTGTTAAATAAATGTCCCATCCCCAATGATGGTGAGACCGAAAGTCGCCCCGGTCCCTACCGGGCTTTAACAGTTTTCATGTTATCCTGGTGATAATCTTCTGTTAGTCGTGGCGAAAAGGAGTGAAGGAGCCGCAGCTGGAAGAAGTCCTTGCTGCCACAATTCTCTTCCAATTCTTGAATTAATAAAGCACAAAGCAACTGTGGCTTTTAGCCCTCGGAGCAGGGCAATGACTTTGAACTCGGGAAAGCGGAGATTCGCAGCCCTTCGGATGGGAGAGCAGGTTCTTCTCAAGGCACTTTTTCAGTAGGAGACAGGCAGAAAACATGAAAAAGAAACTGTTTATAGTAAAATAAAGGAAATCCGTTTCAAGTACCCAGAGTAGAAGCAAGAACGTTAAAAATTAACAGCGGAAACAGGAAACACTTATCTGAGTAAACATTGTTTCAGAATTTCACCGTATTAAAATTGGAAGGGCTCAAGGTGCTCGGCGGGGACGCAGCAACCCGCCCCCCGCTGCGGTTCCTGGCGGCGGGGGCCGCTGCCGCCGCCCGCCCCGCGCCGGGGCTGGAAACCGGAGCCAGGCGCGGCGAGACAGCCCGATCCTCGTGAACCGGTTTGGTGGCAAAGATCGGAACTGCAGGAGTTCCTGCGTGGTGAGAGATGAACAGTCCAGAAGTGATGTTTGGACAGCAGGAGCACAGCTCTGTGCCACCGGCGCGAAGGGACGGGCGGTCCGGGGCTGCGGAGAAGAAGAGGAGGAGCAGGGATGGCAGAGTTGGAAAGGGGGAGACTTCGCCCCGGTACCGTCCGCGGTAGGTCTCGCTTTGGCAGCACTTTGAAAATCCCCAGCGAAACCAGGGAATCCTTGGGCAGCGGTACGGCGGGGGAGGTGACAGGCGGTACGTCCTCGGCAGCAGTGGGGGATAAAGGACCAAAAGAGTTGCTTCAGCTGGAAGGACGCCCGCCGCTGGCTTTGCCGCCGCCTTCGGGTTTCAGTGTTCCCCTTCATTATCAGAGAATCGGAGGACGCCGACTTTGAGTGGAGCTCCCCGGAGCTCGCTTCGGTGCTCCCCGGGCCCGCGGCGCCGCGGCGAAAACCGCCTTGCGTTCCCCTTCCCTGCCCACGGGAAGGGGCCGATTTTCGGGAGTTCCTCGGCGGTGCCGGCCGCCGGCATTGGCCTGCTGAATGGCGTCGGCGCAGGTTGTTTTGAGCAATGCTGGAGGACAAGTAGCTCGGCTCAGCGAGCTCGTCATGTTCCTTCTCTCTCTTTCTGTACATTTCTGCATTCTTTTTTCCTGTTTCTGCTTGTCTTCTCCAGAAGCTTGTGGAGCTTTTCATGCTCCCTCTCCCTTGCTCTCGTCGGGGCTGGATCGTTACCTCTTGTTCCCCACTCCGACCGGGCACAAAAGCGCTGCTTGGAGCTGCAGGCAGCTGAACCAGGGCGGAAAATCTGGTCGGACGGACAGAAAAACATCATTTTCCAGTGGGCACAGACCGTCCCTGCCTCCACTTTGGATCCGATTGCTTGTTGAGCACGCTCAGAGAAATGCAGCAGACTTCGGCTTTACCCCTCGGTCTATATAAATGCAACGTCGGATAATAAAAAGATTCTTCTTACGTATACTGAG
This sequence comes from Nesoenas mayeri, assembly GCF_963082525.1. Lineage (NCBI taxonomy): Eukaryota > Metazoa > Chordata > Aves > Columbiformes > Columbidae > Nesoenas > Nesoenas mayeri. Next base: position 144,667,748 of record NC_137543.1, on the reverse strand, counting down.
CTGAGATTTCTTTCCAAATAGGGAGGATTTCCGTATATTTCCAAGGAAACCCATTCGCTATTGTAGCTGCAAAGAAAAATATCATGAAACCGGGGAGGCTGACACAGCAGCTTCGCAAGTAGAAGACCAAGATACTATCTTTGATCGTCCTCCCAGTTGTGCTTAGCAATATATACGCATCCCAGTGCCATTTGCCCAGCAGCTAAACAAAAGTTTCACATGGCAGGACAAATATCCTCGGTGGCTTCTGCAGCTCGGCGAGAGAGCTACTGAAAACGTTTGTTCTTTTTCGGACGGGAGACGTCGAAAATGTTTTAAGAGCTTCATAAACCTCGAAGGGAATTATTCAGCTCCTGTTTCATTGCTTTATACTTCACAGGCACTCTACAAACACCGAAAGTAGTTCCATTTTGATGCTAAGTTTTGTCATTATCAGCTACTTCCAGTATAAATAAGCGCAATTTGATCACTGTGCTGCAGGTTGAGGGCTGGTCTTTGAGCGAATTAATTCAACCAGTACGGTGTGATTAACTCACATAGGTGAGGGAAGAGTCAAGATAGGCAGTCGGTCGCATGGAGTATATACATTAAAACCTGTTTGTTTCTAGTGAGGCTTTAGAAAGCAATCCAGAGCTGCGCAGGCAGAACCTGGCACTCACCATCACAAATTTTACGTTCTTCCTTTCCCAGCCAGCGCAGTTTAACAGGGGCTAAGTTGGAACAGACAAGAGGTAAAACCTGTGGCTGACCGGGATGTAAGAATACACCATTTGTTTATTTTCAAGAATAATTCGGGGTCAAATAAAGACAGGAAATGTTTTCGAGGTAGGCAACCAAACCAAATCATTGCGATTTCTAGGCTTTGTTCTTGTTATTTTAGTACTATACTCTTATGTTCACTAAAATCTTTTGTGCACCCAGAAAGACTTCCAATGGGAACAAATCTTTGTCCTTCAACACCACATTATCAACAGAGGTCATTTGCTATTTTTCAATGAATTATCCCTTTTATTTATTTATTTGATCAGCTATAAATGAAAGTTATTCGTGTATATAAAACTGAAGTTTTAACTGTTGAAATTGAACTGTACATGTTTACTACAGGAAAAAAATATCAACTCTTGTTTAACAAGACATTATACATCAATAAGCAATAACCTTGTGGAGGATTTGCAGTCACCTGGTCTATAAAAACAAGCAGGACAAATAACAGCAATTTATATGCAAAAGTAATGATTTAATGACTATAAGCAAGACAAAGCAATAGAATTGTGCTTCTTTTGCAGACTGGAGACAATGAAATGTTTAACTACAGTTTTCCCGTACAAACATGAAACAATATCCATATAGAATAAACACCCTCACAAATGTATAACTGATGGGTGATGAACACACAAAGTTCGACCAAAGCAAAGCACAAACTGAAAAGTGTTCTGGGCTGTTCATACTTTATGGTGGAAAAGTTCCTTCTACTGAAAAAATAATACCCTTAGAAGCCTCTAATAAAATGCACCTATTTGCAGGCCATTAAAGAGGAGGCATTCTCCACAATTTATTTGAAATATTAAAGTACCTGTTAAATTTTAATGAAGTTAGTACTGTACCATACACATATATATATTAAAACAAATTTAGATAAAATGCTTTCATCCAGCAACTTGCTGGTTCCTTAAAATTTATACCAAAAAGTTTATGGCTTCTATAATGATTCCATGTGCTTTTAAAAACACAGTCCCACCGCACCAGATATAACAAAAAGGTAATCAAACAGATCGTAGGCTTCCATGTCCCTTTTTCTTTTTTTCTTCACTGCATCATCACTTCAACATTTGGTAAAGTAAAAATATATCACTCAGAAAAAAAAAAAAGACAAAGCCAGTAAAATCCTTTTAAGATTGCCAATTGCCTCCAGGTTATCAGAGACTTGAATGTGCTTTCCCAATACTGTAGCTCTCACACGCAGTGTTTCTTGCAGTATGAGCAAAGCTCAAACAGGCGGCATCTGCAAGGGTCGAACCAGTTTAGAAATTTAACAACCATATCATGAGTGCATGAAACACAATATTTTCTTTATAGTATTTATAAATATATCATACAATACTGTTTCCTGTTATGTCATATACCAATATGGCATTGTACAATAAGCATAATGCCATCTGATTCTTACAAAAGCGAATCATTTAAACAAGTCAGTAAATAAAACGGTAATACCCGCTTTTAGGCATACAGATTGTAAAACTGAAGTTTACTTTTCTTTTGATCGGTTCTGCGCAGCAACAGAGAAGTAAAAGATGCAACATAAGAATCAAAATGGCTAATACGCAAAAATTGTTATTCACAGTGACATGGCTACATATATGCATTATTCTATGCATATTCTTTCCATTTTGTTGGATTTGAAGATGAAAAAGCACTTGCTTTCTACAGGTTCACAAAACAGCATAAGAACAATAACAATCAAAGAGAACGCAATGGAGGAGTTAGTCTGGATTAACAAACTACTTCCCAGGACTTGTATTGATTTCTGCAGACTCCTAGGTCCACATGGTGGGAACGGAAACAACTCCGCATCACTCAGAACAGGTGAAGGTGTAACTTTTGTTTGCTTCCAAGTCCTCTGAAAACAATTTACATTTCAATCTTGCGTTTCCATTAACGTCCATCCTGAATGTCACCTAGTCCGCCTTTTATAGCCAAGTTCAGTGTCACTACAAAAGAAAGCAATTTGGACGATAGTCACATGGATTAGCATCTATAAAGCTGTAATGGCATGGAGAGATCTATATAAAGGAGGGGCAGGGGCGGTAGCCTGGTTGGTGCATCAACCAGATGAAGTGGCCGAGGAGCCATTTATCGATGTTTTCCGTGCTCTGTTGGTAAAGGAGGACTGATGGTTACTGCTGGGGCTGCTGCTGGTGCCATTCATGGTGCTGGAGATGTGGGGGAACTGGGGGTGAGGAGACTGGACCGGCGTGCTGGGGCTGGGCAAACAGGAGGAGGTGGAGGGGATGCCTCCTGCCGGGCTGCTCGCCTTGTCGCTCCCAGAGTCACTTTCCAGCTCCCCGCTGTTATTCAAGCCTTCCCTCTGGTGACTGATCTTCATCCTCTTGCAAGTAGGTCTGACCCGGTATTTCAGGGGGAGAGGCCCGTTCTGCAAGGCAAAGGGGAGACCCCAGTAAGTGCCCTCCTGGGGCCATGACCCGCACGCCCATGGGCGACACACCAGCCATACTCACCCGCCTCCAGGTATAGATGTAGGCAATGTCCATGAGAGTGTAGTAGTCCTTCAGAGGTTCCTCTTCATACATCACATCGATCTGTTCAAGATATGAATCACTACATTAAAGAGCATCCAGGCATTTACCCCTACACACATTTGCTCTGAGGTGAAAGTAACCCCGCTGCCATAGATAACAGAAAATTGAAAAAATGCTATACCACAAGTAGAAGGGAGTAAGGAATTCTCATATCTATTAGATATATTTAAATACGTTAAGGAGCAACTTTCTTGATACCTCTATATTTAAAGCATTAAAAAAATTACAGAGTGCCACCAAGCTCTGTGGATAGATATTTTTAAAAATAACATTCATAATCCCATCAACTTATTGTACACACCAGAAATGCCTGGTAGTTATCATTTGCTGGAGTTGGCTGTAATGAGAAAATGAGTGCTAACCAGCATGAACAGGCTTAAAATAGCAAGACTGATTTTAAGAAAAAAACCAACCAAACAAACAAAAAAATCACTGTTTCCCTGTAGGTACCTGGAAAGTGTTAGGTATATCCATTTTACTTCGCAGGAACTTTCTTAGATGCATCACTGTCATTGCTGCTGGGCAGCGTAAATATCTTTTGTCATTCACCTGATGGAATAGTAAAGGAAATCAGTCTACAGAGAACAAGCAATTACTCCCACTGAAGTGGAACTCTAACAATTTATGTTATTTTTTTTAATGTACTTTATTAAATGATTAATTATAATATATAAATTTCTGCTGCTTTATAGGGAACAACAGAAACAAGTGGTAAATTACAGTTCTAGAATAAGTAATAAAAATGCAACTGATTTTATACATCAAGATTTTTATATCATAGTAAAACCCTTTTTAGAATATTTATGTATTACATATTGATTTTTTTAAATTAATAAATAATTTATTGCAGAATCTGACAAAAAAATCAGATTCTACTTTAAAAGTAACACTGCAGGTATTTTTTATTTAAATAATTGTTTACATATACAGCTGTATGAAGATATTTGACCTCTTCTATATTTTGTGCCATTATAAGAGGTGTGCTGCTTTTGTTCTAGACGCACACACCTATATATTTTTTTTCAGCTACAAATCTGCCCCAAAGATGTTCATGTGTGTTATGTTTCCTCTAGAGTAAGGGAAAGTTATTTACCTCTTCCTTTGATTTTTCTTTCTCCTTATTTCCTTTTCGTTCCAGTCTGTGAGAAGAAATGAAACAATTACGACAAATAATAAATACAGCTGCTATTGGTCAGGTAAACATAAAATATTGCCATTCTGGAACTTGCCTATTCTGGTCAAAGAATTCAATGGATAAGCTTATTATCTCGTCGTCTGTTATAATTCTTTTGTCTTCATCAGCCACTTCTCCCCTGTCTTCATTAGAGCCATTGGCAGCTGCGCAGAAATTTCCACAATAATTTACATTTTGAAATTCAAATCAGGAAGAACGGCAATTCTCAGTAACAAGAAAAAAAATCTCCATAGTAAGATTATGAATTAAAGCTACCTAACTGTTAAAACAATAAACTTTTACTACGCTAAATTTAATTCTTAAATTCTGTCATGGTAATACATAACTTGTAAGTTAAACAGCAAAGCATCTAGGTCAATACTACATTTGTTAAAGTTGCGAATGAGAATCTTTTACCATCAGCCGACGGATGAGCAGCATAAAAATCCCTTCTTCTTTTCATTTCATCTAGATGGAAAAGCACATATTTTTCTTTTAGTATGTACTCTGTAACTCCTGGCATTGATACAGCACAGCAGCTCTGGTTTTGCTTTTCTGCTCTTAAGAAAAACCCAATTTAACTACTTACTTTTGAAAAGGCCTGGTACTAGCTTGTATACAATATCTTGGAGAGTTTTATCTGACCTGAAAAAAGAACAACCCCAAAACATAAAATTAAGCTGATGAAGCAGTATTTTAATCTAAGTGGCAGCTCCTCATTTATAATCTTTCACAACAATGCGGCATCTTCTACAAAGTGGGAGGCTAGTCATAAAAAGTTAACTTACAAGACCATGTAATCAAACTACCACTGCTCTTAAATACTGCTATAAACCAAAACTCATCTGTGCCACTACAACTCAAAAATAATTCTCGCGGACCGAAGGAAGCCCCAGAAAATAGAGAGACCAAAAAAAAAAAAAATTCTGAAAGGAGAGACATGTTTTGAAGGTTTTTGCCTTTTAGCCTGGAAAGTTTCAGCAAGAGTTTTCATCATTAGAAGCTATGGCTGGAGTGAAGCATGTCTGGGAGAAATAGAAAGTGGAGGTAAAAACTGTCGGGATGGTACATGAGAATGGGAGAGAGGGAAGAGGCAGCATCAAAGCTTGTCATATGCAAAAAAAAGACCAACAAAAACTTTCTGTCTCACATCCAGAGAAATCTTCAATTTCAATCAATGACAAAACTCCAAAGACAGAGCACACACATGAGTTAGCTTGTAAACTGACAAGTCCTTTCACATTTAAATCACAGATGAAGAGATAACATCTACACGACTACTGCTGGTCTCCCCATATAAAGTAAAATAGGAGATGGAGGGCGCGCATTGCTTCTTTTTCCTACCTTATATTCAAAAGTGGCCGAGTTTTGTGAACTTGGACATCACAGATAGGACAATACTTGCTGGTCTCCAAGTAACGCACGATACAGGTCTTACAGACTGTAAGTCAAACACGAAAGTCTTTCAGTGATGGTTGTAGGTGACCGTCAGATATGCATAGATAGAGGTGCGATTTTCTAAACTATGCAAGCTATAGCAAATCGTCCATTGTCAGCATCGCGCTGCTTAAGCTAAACAAATACCCAAATAAGCTGCAATTACCATGAAAAGGAGACGCTTAGAGTACATATATTATTACTTTAACAAAGACCGCAGGGCAATCGCCAGAAAAACTGCACCGCAGCCGGGGCACCTATTTCCCAGCCCGTCGGGGAGGCGGAGGGACAGCGGTGCCGAGCACCTCGGGGGATTTGCGCTTGGGGAGGGGTGTTTTGTGTGTGTGTTCCCGGGATATCGGGAAAGGTGGGAAGCGGCGGGGGAAGATCGCGGAGAGCCCGACAATACTTACAGGAGTGGAGGCACTCTATGATGGTTGTTGCATCAATGAAGTACCCGCCGCAGAGCACGCACATGAGATGGGGGTTTAGCTCGGTTATTTTGATTCTGGTTGTTCGGTGCATTTTGGCGTGGCGAGGGGCGGCTCTGAAAGACACACACACACCCACACAGGACCGATCAGCGGGGACGAGCGCGGCGGCGGCGTCCCAGGTGCCGAGATCTAGCGCGTCCCCTTCCCCCGTGCAGTCGCATCCCCCGGCGCAGGGGAAGATAAAGCGCGGAAGGCGGCGGCGCGGGGCCGGGTGGCGGGCGAGGGCCGGTCCCGGGGCTGGAGGGGCGGCCCCGCACCGCCCCGGGCGCAGCCCCGTGGAGGCGCGGTCGCTCCGCGGCACCCACCGCGTCGCTCCCCGGCGGGCACGGACTCTCCCTGCGGCGCGGCGGGGCACCGGGCGGCTCAGGCTCCCCGGGCGGCTCGGCGGCGATGCGTTGGGGAGCTCCGGGGGGGGACGGCCAGGCACCGGGCTGCTGGCGAGCAGCACAAAGGGGAACCAGCGCCTCCCGGTGCGGCTGCCTTGGCATTTCCGGAGAGCGGGGAGGGGCGGCGGGGGGAGGGACGGGGGGGGACACGCACCTCGGAGCGGGGCCGGGCACCAGGGCGGCGGGGCCGGCCCGCCAGGGGGGTCCGGGCGGCTGCCGCTGCTGCTCGGTGCCGATCCGGATCTGCTCCGCTCTCCGAGGGGGTTGCTATAGCAACTTACACTTACACTTGGCATCCTGCCACCGCTGGGAACACACGAGAGCCGGGCGGGGGGGCGGCCGGGGGCCGGGCCGAGCCGAGCCGGGCCAGGGGGTGGGACTCAGGGCCCGGGGGCTGGCGGAGGGGTGGAGGAGCCCGTAGGGGTCTGGGAGTCCGCTTGCGAGGGGAGGAGAAAAGCGGGGAGGGGTAGGGCGGGAAGAGGGGGGGGCGGCCCGGGCGGGGTCGGGGTGCCGCAGCCCGCAGGGTTGCCGGGGCGCGGTGCGGGGCAGCCCGGGCGGCGGGGCGGCTCCGGGCGCGGGGCTGAGCCGGGCTTTGGGGTCTCAGCCCGGCGGAGCCGAGCGTCAGAGGCTCCTCCCGAGCCTCGGCCATTTCGGATCCTCTCAGGGGCCTCTCTCCACGTCGACTCGGTGCGAGGAGCTGGTCTGAGATCGCTCCTCTCCCCCTCCGCTCACTCCCTCTGCCGAGCCGCGCTCCCGGGGACCGAGCCCCCCACACCGCCGGCGGGGTGCCGAGCCCCGGCTCCCGCTCCGCGCCGCCGGCATCCCCTCTCCCCCCTTCTCCTCTTTCCTTCTTTCTCTCCATCCTTCCTTTCTCCCCTCCTCTTTTTCTCTTTCTTTCCTTCCCACCCTCTTTTGACTCTCGTTTGAAAAGCCTCCCGCGGACGAAGCGAGCGCGGTGCAAAGTTTTTCAAGAGGTGGAAAGAGATTTGCAACACCAGAGTAAGGTGCCTGGACGGGAGAAAAAAAGTCTCGGGATCCTTAAACCAACCCCCTTTTCAGTAATAAAGCCTGCCGAAGTGGAGGAAAAAGCCCAAACCGACTTTGAACGGTACATTAGTGACAACATGCGAAGGACCATGTGACCAGATCATTCCTAAAGCTAAATCAACACCTTGTCAACACAATGCGGCGACAAGAGTGAAAAACAAATGTCATTTTCACAGTCTGAAACCTATAAAGTCCCATCGGATGCACTAGCACCAATGTTAGATGCACACATGCTATTTAAAATGAGAGGGAATAAGAGGTAAGGGGGAAATGACACCAGGAGAAAAACCTGTCAGCCACGTCAAATGCAGACTAAATTATTTTATGCCAACCAGATCCTGAAAAATGTAATGTAACAACGTTACTCCAACGCAAGCTACCCATTTCCCCATGTCAGTGCTCCCAGCACACCAGCTCCTGCCCTTGGTCCCCACTCTTGCCGAGGCAAAGCTTGCGAGCCTCCTCTCACTGCAGCACCGTGCGAGCTGCAGAAGCCTCAAGACACGAGGTTCTCTCCAGTCACTCGCAAACTTCGATGTCAGAGCAGCGGGAAAAAAAAAAAAAAAAAAAAAAAAAAGCCAACACACCAAGCTTTCTAAAAGTTTTGCATTTCGGCCAAACTGGCCGGGACAGGGGTACAATATTGCCCAAGAAGTGTGCACAGCGCCAGCCAGGAAACCTCTCTTGCTGCTGCAGGAGAACCCTCGAGTGAGCAGCAGATAACCCCCTCCCCAGCACCAAACCGCAGCCAAGCACCACACAGAAAAGCAAAGTGCAAGAAGCATCAAGCCAGATCAGGTCCCAAAATCTGTTCCTACCCCCGTGCGAGAAAGCAAGACCCCCGCTGCATTGTACTATGGTTTAAATGTCGCTCCCAGGGTCCCTGATCTTCCGCTTCTTACTTTTAAACTGATACCGAGGGTTTGCTTTTCCCAGAAAAAGCGGAGCCCTGGCTTGTGCACTCCTCTCTGAAGAGTCCAGTGCCCTGAAGCCGGCGACTCTGGGGTCCCTTTAGGTACTTAAACATGGGCAGGCTGCCTTCACGGTTCTGTGTTTTATTTGTTCAAGTCACTACCTTATAATTCATAAAAATCTGAACCAAAAAACCCAGCAGTGACCGAGGTCAGGCAAGTCGGCTGACCAAGAATTCCTTCCCAGCCCTGCCAGACTGGGACAAACCTTTCAAGACATTAACGCGTTTATTTCACGCAGGCATAGCCCTTTCCTAAATGGAGGGGGATTAAATTCAACCGTGAAACCTGTTTTGTCGAAGCAACCCCTAAACGCGGATTATTTATTGCCCAAAGTTAGCACATTTTCAACGTGCTATGAGCTATCTTTGAAATCAGTTGTTCTCACCAGCGAGCTGAACCTGGCGCCTAACTTCTCCCCCAAAAAACACCCGGACAGGCACACGCACACGCGTGTCTGTGCCTGCGAGTACCTAACACGAACGCAGCACATTTTACTTCAGCAGCCTGAGCTTGATATTTTGGTACGAGTGAAACTCTTTCAGATTTTTTTTTTTCCTGCTCGTACTGATAGCACAGCGAATACCAACACTTCACACAGGCAATACCAACAGGCTCTTAACCAGGACAATATATATTTACACATTGACACACAGAATAACCAAACGCAAAATATACGAAGATAATACTCTCTAGAAGTACACAATGCCAGCCGACTGATTATTTAGAGGCCTTAAACAGGTTATGTCAAAATGAAGAAAAACAGAAGTGTAATCTCCCAAGAATCAGCCACATTATTAAAAATCTATAAAGGCAATGATCTATCAAACCTTGCTCGACAGGTCTCCAACAGAAAATACACACATAAAAAATAGAAGCATCGCTGGGGTAGGTTTGTGTACTTTGCACCCATCTCCTCTCAGAAAACTCTCTCATCAGGAATAAAGAAGCCGTCATTCTACATCTTCACCCATTATCAGTCAGAGCCACTTTTACTATCGAGCCTGTTATGACCCTTTCGCTTAAAAATGGTCACATATGTTTTAAAGGAGGGACGGGGCTTCTTTCCGAGAGGGCACACGAAGCTCAAATATCTCTGCCCAGCTCGCTGCAGCGAGGAAAGACCTGAATATTGGCAACAGAGTGCAAAAGGACCCCAATTCCTTAAATCGCCTCCCTGGAACGAGATAAAGGACACGATCCGGCTACCTTCAAAAATCCACTAAAATGTTAATTTTGTACTACCTAAGTGACCAGGTAGGTCAAGCCTCCGTGTCCCTGGCAAACTGCAACACAAGTCTGTCTCAGTATCCAGGACGCACTACAGAGTCACTCAAAGGAGTTTTACTGGACTGCATTTCCAGAATGTCCCTGGTCCTTGAGACCGTCCCATAAAATAAATTGCTCTGACCACTACAGACGACGCAAAAAAATCTTTTAAACGCCAAGCCTGCTAATGGGCACATGAACCCAGGTTTTTCTCAACTTTTCTGGAGACTGGAGGAGTGAATCAAAGTTTATAGAGGCTGAAGGGTGACTATCTCACTTCTACAGAAATGCCATTTTTCTGCTTATTTTTACCAGATTATTTGCAAACATTTACAGTAAACACAGAGAAATACCCCGCACTGTATATTGCCAAGGCCACACAACCACAAAAACATACACCAGCAACTTTTCAGTGCTGCCTATCAGCAGCACGAGGAGCCCACTCGTGACATCTTTAAGATCTGACAAAGGAATTAATGTAAATTTACTCTTCCCGAGCTCGGGAGAAAAGAGGGAAAAAAAAAAAAAAAACAGAGAAAAGAAATTAAATAACCGCCCTGCGTCCCACAGACACATCACCTTTGCTCCAAAGACTGCAGCAAACCGCACGCCACAGCTCCCCAAGATCGCAGCCAGAATGCTATCTTTACCCCCCAAAAAAGTTATTTCTCGGTGCTGGCAACCCCTTTCCTCTCCCAGCAGGCACAAAGCCCCGAACTTCAGCATTTAGACCAGAAATGTAAGAGGAGGCATTGGAAACAACTGGGAACCGCCATCTTACCACCCATCCAATTTCACACAAGTACTTGTCCAACTTAAGTTAATAACATTTTCTGCTGGGTGCCCCAACGCCTAACAACCCCTCCAGGAGGATCGCTACCCCCCACTGGCTCTATCTCTATAAAATGGGTGCGCTATCTGACATTTTAACCTCCCCCAGACACATTTCTTTCGGGGAGAGCTGAAATCACTTGACCCAGGCAGCTCCAGATTTCACGAACGTCCCTGTTTAATCAAAATCTGCCTTTAAACAAAGGGCGCTGAGGCCGGGTTGGCAGCAGGGTCTGGAAATATAAATATTCTCCTCGGGGGCCATGTGCACAAAAAGGTTTTAGGGGGCGTCTAGAGAAAGAAAGGAACTAAAATTTGCAAATGTGGGTGCGTAACGCGAGCGAGTGCACAGGCTGCTGCTGCGTGTCTATATGTGCGTGTGTGTGGCTGGAGCAGCCTGTCAGCGCTTTTCCCATACGGAGAGCTCGGGGGACACCTAGGCTCCCCTTTGCAGCCCCCAAACCAGCCGAAAACCGCCGCCGAGCCCCCTTCGCCCCCCGCCCTTGGTAGAGCGACACCTCGCTTCATACGTACCCGGAAAACGGAGCCGGTGGGCGATGATCGGAGCGGCCAAAAAAGACAATGAAAGTTAAAAGTCGTTCAGCAGAAAATGAATGTGAGCCAAGCGGCCATCTTGAAATGAACTGCAGACGCTGTCAATTGCAATAAGCTTATTGCCGCCGCCGCCGCTGCGCTCCGCTCATTTTAGTTACAAAACACCCGGGTTTTCTCCTCTCGTCCACCGGCCCTTCTCGCTCCCTCGCTCTCCCTCCGAGTTCGCCGCCCGGGCGGCTCAGGCGCTGGGAGCGCAAAGTCTCCCCGGTCCGGATGGGTCCTCTCTCCACCAGCCCATTGTCTCTCCCTGTGCCCCCCGCTCCGCCTCGCGGCCTCGCTCGCGTTCCTTTTTTATTATTATTATTATTACGAGTATTATTGTTGTTGTTATTTCATAGTTGGTGGCGGGGACCCGGGGAGGGAAGGAGGGCGGGCGGGCGGGCGGGAGGAGGGCGGAGGAGGGAAGAATGCAACGCTGAAGGCACACAGTGGAAACTGACACCGTCCCCAAAATGGCTCGGAGTTCGCCCGCCCCGCCAGCGTCACGTGGGGCGCCTCATTCCTTAAGGGCGGCCTGGGAATTAGCGGCGCTGCCGCCGGGGCCCGGCAGCCTCCCCGTGACCCAATCCCGCAACCCGGCCGCCTCCTCCCCCTCCGCCCCCGCCTCCCCCCCCGCTCCCCTCCCCCGCCCGCCGCCCCCTCCCCTCTTTCTCTCCCTCCCCTCCCCCCGGCCCTGCACGCGCTCGCCCGCGCGCCGCCGATGCCTCCTTTTCCTCGCCGCGCCGCCCGCCCGCCCCGACCCCCGGCCCCGCTCCGCGGCTCCCGCCCGCAGGAGCCCGATCCCTCCTCCCCTCTCTCCGCCCGCGCCGCCGCTCCCGTTCAGCCCCTCCGTTCCCCACTTTCCGTCCGCGCCCTCGCCGCCCCGACTGCCCCCCGCGCACCCCCGCCCGGCCCCCGTCCCGAACAACGCTTGCCTTCCCCCCGCCCGCCTCCGACCACCCCGCGACGTGCGTCCCCCGCCCTGCTCGGCGCTGCCCGTCCACCCTCCCCACAGCGCAACCCCCCCCCTACTCGCATACCCGCCGGCCCCACACGCCGCCTGTCCCTCGCAGTCGTCGCCTCCGTCCGCGCACTTGTTGCGCGCTCCCACCCGCGGCCGCCCCGTCCCGCCACGAAGCGAACCCCGCGGGGGACCGCGCTGCGGCCTCGCGCCCCTGCCACCTCGTGCTCGCTGCCCTCCGCCCGCACGCGGCCGCAGCACGCGCCCCTCGTCCCGCTCGGGGCTGCGCGGCGCCGCCGGCGTCGGGGCGACACGTCCCCTCGGGGGCCGCGCCGACGCTTTCCCGCCCGGAGCGGCGGCCCCCGAGCGGCGGCGGGAGCGGGAGTCACGGACACCCGCGGTGTTCCCCGCCCCGCGAGGGGGACGAGAGGTGCCAGGCGCTGTCGCCGCAGTCGGAGGGAGGGAAGCGGGGAAACCCTCGCGGCCGCTCGCCACCGCCGAGAAGAAGACGCCGCCCGCAGCCCGGGCGCGGACGAGCGGGGAGGGAAGAACGCCGCTCCGCGCCGGGCGCCGCGGCGAGGGCCCGTCCGCCGGGGCGCTTCCACCGCAGGGCCGCTGTCCCCCGCCGGCAGGTGCGGGCGGGCTCCGCGGCGGCCACTGGAGCCGGGGCGGCCCTGGTGGAACGGGAGAGAAGCGGCCCCGCTGCCGGGCGCGGAGCGGCACCGCGAGTGGGGAGACGCCGTCGAGCCGGAGCCGACATCAGGCTCCACTCAGCCCCGCGGACTCCCGGCTCCGTAAAATGCCATTGAAGTCCTCCTTGCCTCCCGCGCCGGGGACCGACCTTTACTCTTACAGAAGATGTAAGATCAGTTGGAGGGAAATAACAAAGCGCGGTGGGCAATTTAGCAAACGCGCCGTAGCCGCGGCACCGGAGGAAGGGATTTTTGCCTAATCGAGCTGATCTAAAATTCAGCATCTTACTTTTAGGTACAGCTAATTCACCCATAGAAATTGGAGAACATGAGCGAATGAACTTTATTAGATCCCAAAGAAAAATAATCAGTGACAATTCTAAAAATACACAAAATAAAACAGAAGGAATGCTTGGAAGACATTACAATTAAGCAAATATTTTAAGAAGTTCATTAAAAAAAAAAGACATGAGCAAGAAATACCAAGTGTGGTCATAAAAATCAGTTATTTCACTTAATTCGCATCCAAGGACTTAAAATATTTGCATCAAGAAATGAAAGACATTTGTCATTTCGAAGACACTCAAGAATGAGAGTCCTTCAGCTCAGCAGGCTGACACCTTCAATCACAACTGCGTCGCTCTCTCTAGACTTTTTGCAGCATCTTTCAGTTTTCCAACTAAATCCTAAGAGATGAAATACTGTCTTAGAATAAACATATTTTGTAAAGGTCAGCTAAAGGCACATAATATTTTTTGTATGCAGAGAGACAGGGGAAACTGGCACCTTATACCACAAAGAAATTTTGCAATTGATGAACAATGCCAGCAAAGTAATTAAAGAGCTTCCCATTTTACAACATAGTAAGAAAAGTAGGAAGTGAAGAAAAACACCTTTTAACATATATTATCTACTAAAATAGATCACTATTCTTAACATGTAGATTTTATTGGTATTGTTACAATGGCCAACAAAGCACTGTATACCTTTCTAAACACTGAAAATATTTTGGGTGCAATTTCGTATTAGAACCATTCTCCAGCCAAAGCACGTCAGATTTAACTAAGTCAGCAAACATTTAAAACGCTCATTAGAATGAAAAGGGCAACTTTTGTGACACACATTAAAAAGGCGAGTTGAAAACCTGAAGTGTTAATATCTTGCTTTTTTTCTTCCCTCCAGCCCCTCTTCCCAATCCTCCACAGTTTGGTCACTTCCAAGCACTACAATACCTCTATTGTTCAGTTACACATTTAAATCGCTAAACAAAGATCAATGTTTGTTTCAGTACATTTCTTACATGTCACTAACACCACTGAAGAGTCTTCAGTTCGTTCTTTATTTTTAATCATGACACGTTTAAATCATTGAACCAGCTTCTTTAATCATTTCTCTAAAGCACAGAAAATCAGAGCTTCAGAAAAATGATCTATTTCCAAAGGTCTATATATATTTTACAGTTATGAAAACACAAAATATTTATGCACTTCTGTAAAACACTCCCCAAGCAACTAAAATCAGTTACTTTGCAACTTTATTTGAGAAGACAGGAAAACCGCTTGGATAATTTTTGAAGAGGTTTCTCCCCTACCCTCCCAGTCTTGCCTTTTTTTTTTTTTTTTTTAAAATAATAGTAATATTTTATTTCATTTTAATTGACAAGTTGTTAAAAACATTTACATCCACAACTGGATCCCAGCATAGAAACACTGATGAAGGAAAAAGGTACCTGTAATTGTTCCATCGTGCAACTAAAACTAACATCTGGGTGTGATCCTGAATCACTGTTCTGGAAAAAAAAAAAAAAAACCAAACAACCAAACAACAATGCCTATTTTATTTTAAAAAATATTGTGAAATTGCATTTTTTCCTCTGAGGGTGCTGGGAGTACCGTACCTCTACATTTAAGGTCACCAAGTAGGAAGGCTGGTAAGTTTTATGAAGTTGATTGCTCTAAATTAAAAACAAAGAACATAGAAAAAGCCAGGTCTCAGCACTGAAACAGACTAAAGAGAACACCTTGATGTGTTAAAATTACCTTGATCTGATATTCCAAGCGCCAAGACACATCAGTTATATGGAGAGGAGATCTGCCTATGCTGAAAGACACAACAGTTACAAGTTCCTTGCACTAAAAGAAAACATCATTTTCTAAAGTGTCCATCAATAAAGAACTTTTACATGCTCCTTGCAATGCTTCTTGACAAGTTCAAAAAGTTTATTAAAAGCAGAGTTCTGGAAGGAGGAAGAAAAGTTTCAACAGCTATTTTCTAAAGTTTGTTAAAAATGTACTTTTTTTTTTTTTTTTTTAATGGAACAATATTTCTTTAATGACCTAAAGTGTGCATAGGTGTTTTCCAGGACAGATTCAAAGTAGCTGTAATTGAAACTACATATCTGTGCTCACTGATTGACCTACCTTCCCAACAGGATTTCCAATGCATCCTTGTTTTTCTGGAGGAAAAAAAAAAAAAAAAGAAAAAGAAAAAAAAGCTAGATTCAGTAAATTCATATGAGGAAAGAAAACACAAGTATGTTAAAATTGGTTTTAAAACCTGATATTCGGTGCAAAATTGTTCTATTCTCTCTTTATCCAGTTTACAGTCTTCTAGACACGTGCTACAGGGAAAAAGAATTTATTAGGTTTCTGTCAACATCAACTCAGCAGCACAGTTGAAAGTAACAGCCGCTAGAGAAATGGGGTAGCTTCGAAGTATTAGTACCTTATAGCTGATATGTCGGCTTTCTGCTTTCCTGCCTCCAGAATACACGTTGCAGCCGCAGCATGGCAATGTTTTAATACCGTAGGGTCAATATCTTTCAGGTCTGGATCGTCTAAAATAAATGAATTACTGATGACACACTTATTTGCCAAATCCCAGCACACGGTGCCAAGAGCTGCTGCTCGCCCTCTAAACAGTGCCTTTCCCACAAAAACTTCAAAATGAAACACATTTGGTGTTTGAGAGGGAAAGGACGAGGCAAGCAGGCAAGGTGTGAGGAGGAGGAGAGGGGCTGAAGCCCTGGCTGCTGCAAGCCGTACCAGGCGGGGCTGCGCGGCACCGCACGCCCCGCCGCCTGCCCACCGCCTTCCCATCGGGACAAAAAAAAAAAAGAAATAGAAAAAAATAAAAAGGAAGAAAAAAAAAAAGGAAACCCTCAATTTCCTCTCCAAGCCCCGTCCGCGCTTCCCAGCAGCCTGTCCCCAAAGGCGAGAAGCGGAGCCGGAGCCCCCGGCCAGGCGGGGGACCGGGACTGCCCGGCCGGCACCGGCGGCTCTCTCCGCGCCCGGAGGCGGCGGCAGTGTCATTAATACCACAAAGTTAATTAGAGGGCCGTGCAGCTTCACGCCGGGGTTGCCGTAGGACGCGTCCACGCGCGAAAAAAAAAAAACAAACCAACACGATCGTAGGGGAGCGGCCGAGGAGAACTGGCTCCTTGCCCCGCCACGGGGACACGAACGCGCGGGGGATCCCGTCCCGCGCCTCCTCCGCTCCCCATTTCCGACCGCTAAAGCTTTAATGGAGCGGCGCGCGGCGGAGATGACACCCCGCGCAGCGGGACCCGGGAGCCGTCCACGGGTGGGAGCCACCCTGTGTGTGTGGACACCGGCCACTGCAGCACGGACACGCGTGTATATATATGCGGACACGCGCGTGGCGACGCCGGCGGCAGGCGCACGGCGCTCGCTTGCGCGCTCCGCGGAGCAGCACGGCCCGCACCGCCCTCCCCTCCCCCGCGCCTCACCCAGCCCGGCATGCGGGTGCTCCAGGAGGCTGCGGAAGGCGGCGCGGAGCAGCGCGGCGTACGGGCGGCAGGGGAAGCGGCGGGGGTCGCCCAGCAGCCGCCACCCGCCCTGCGCGTACGGCGACAGCTCCATTGTGGGCGCCGTGACCTTCGACACGCGCCCACGTGACGCGCGCGCAGCTGATCGGCGCGGCGGGGCGGGGCGGGGCCGCCCGCGGGGCGGGGAGCGGCGGGGGGAGCTGCGCGAGGAGCTGCGCGGCCGCGGAGCGCGGCCCCGCCCCCCCGCCCCGCCCCCCGGCGCGGTCCTGCCCACGCGCATCTTGCGCACGGGCGGGGGGGGCGCATCGCCCCGCGGCGCTGGGGGTGTGAAGTGGCAGGCGATGCTGTTTCTGGGCGAATGTGGGGAGGGATGCGGCGCCTGGCGCAGCGCGGGTTTGCTGCCTGCATCCCGTTCGGCCCCTCAAGTGCTTGTAGCAAACCACCTTCTTCTTCTTTTTTCAATGTCTGAAATGCGGGCTTAGAATAAAAAATTTGCCACGAAGATTGACGTAGCATTTTGGTAAC
Organism: Nesoenas mayeri; assembly: GCF_963082525.1. Lineage (NCBI taxonomy): Eukaryota > Metazoa > Chordata > Aves > Columbiformes > Columbidae > Nesoenas > Nesoenas mayeri. The sequence continues at coordinate 144,650,263 of NC_137543.1, read as the reverse complement.
GGCATTGCACACTTTGACATACATAAAATAGTGACAGACAACACAACCTTCACTAGTGATTTAGTAGAGATGTACAAATTATGTCTAAAAACGTCTCTAAGCTAAACTCATAAATTCCTAAAGTGAGGTGTTAACCTATTGCATTACCTTTTTTTAACATTTTGAAACATTGCCATAGTCCTCAAAAATCTTAATATTTTGCAAGTAAACAATGAAATGGTGGACCAAATTAGGACTGATCCAATAAAACATAGGTAAAGGCCTTATGATGACACACAAGTTATGATATATACAACCTTTGGAGCTGAAGTATGCAAAATGTTTTAGATATCACCTTTTTCTTTGAGTGTGGTTATTCTGAATGACAAGAACATCACTCTGTAATCTGGCCTTCTTTATTGAACAAACATTTCTGCTGAACATCTCTTAAAGGGAAATTCAATGTTGCAGGCTGCTCAACTTAAAAAAATGAGTAAAAGCTAAAGGCCTCTGTCAGATTCTTGATTTTAAAATAATGTCTTTATAATGTCAAAAAGATAGTACTTTTTTTTTCTTTCTCACTACAGATACATACCAGACAACTCAAAGTGCAAGACCAACCAACTTCACAAATTATTGTCAAGTATGCAAAATAATAGAAAAATGGAGCAGAGCATTTTCCCTTAAGTTTTCAACGTTACTTAAATAGTGTTGCTAATAAGAGCAGGTCAGATAGTAGAACATGTAAAGTATAATATTCCAGAATAACTTAATTTAAAACAGTGAGTACAATTTGCTCTTTCGATCATCTGCTGACCTGTGCTGCAAATCCATTTGCAGGTTGATGGTGCTGTCAGAAGATGGGACTTACCAGGAAAGAGCTTTGAACAAACACGTTTCATTTCATCTGAACTATTAATGGTAATTGACTGGTAGCTGATTTAATAAAAAAGCTGTTAGAATTTCGTATCTGTATCTGTAGCTTCCACTAATTACGATCAGTCATCTAAGGGCTCAGTCTGGCTTTGGAGGCCAGTTCAAGTTTTGTTGCAGCAAGAATGGTAAGAGCAGGCTTTCTCACATCCCACCACATTATTTGAATCACATTACATTTGAGATCATCACTGTTGGGTTTTTTTTTTCATTTTTTTTGTTTATTAATATAGCTAATTGATGCAAACGCAGCTGCCCACTTGTCAGCACCTGCGTCCCCTTCAGCGCGGATGCAGAGCACGGGCGACCGGTGACTCTGCCCTCTCACTTTCCTGGCGCTGTGGGTTGTCTGGTCACCGTGTTGTAAAACGACGTGTTTGTGTACTCAGGTCTCGGTTCTGCCCAAGTTGAGCTCAAAAAGAAAACCAGGCTGGCCGCAGGATCAGGCCCTGCAGTACTAGGCCTCATCATACCGTGAAGAACGAACGCTCAGAGTTTTGAGGTGTGATCTGAAGTAATATCACTGGCCTGATACTTGGACATAAAAATGAATACCAGTGAATTTATGAACTCTGAGCTTCAGGGCTCTGAGTGACAAGTCCTGGTAATTTTTGTTTTGACAGAAACAAGGAAGGCATGGCAACAGACAGGTGGGCTGACAAAACAAGGCTTTCTCTGTCTTTTGGTATGGCTGTTAAATAGAGACACGATACCTAAGACAAGACAGCGTAAAATGGAGGAGTAGGAAAAACATAAAATGGAGGAGAGGCCAAAGCTCTGAGCTGGGGAATTACAAAGTTAAAGAGACCAAGGCTATAAAAAAAGGATATTCACCCTCCAAAATTAGAAATGTACACATGTGGCATGATTGCATGTTACAGAAGTTTATCTTCAACACCCCCTTATTGTTTATAGGATATTGAGATCTATAAATAAAAATTAGCTTTAAAGGCAGAACAACTGCTAAAGATTCATTGCAAGATTCTGTAATACACGGAAGTTTAACTAGTTTTAATTTAAAAATTTATGTTTTTAATTCTCCTACCCAACCTCTCAGCCTGACTTCTTTTCTTTCTCTCTTTTTCCCTCCAAAAAGGATGAGATAGACTCAGACTGTCAGATTGCTATCAGATTTTACTTCTGATTCACAGTGTATACACATTTTAAAACCCCATTCACTGCAATTTCCAAGAGGAAGATAAACTCTATACAGAATAAAGAAATGATGAAGGAAATGCATTAGTACTTGAATATTAATTGATCAGGGAAGCAAACTACTACAATCCATGCACGTATTTTTTACAGATTGTGCTGTTAGTCAAAACAAAATAATGCAACTGTTCAAAATGAAGGGAAATCACGTAGCATGTCCAGAGGACTAATTCATAAAATTTAAGAGTTAGCATAAGTGCTTCTGAAAAGTCCCAGATTAGCAGGTTTTTTTTCTGTGTATTGCTCTAAACAGAGTTAAAAGATAGTTTTTTTAAGGTGATATTATAGTATCAGTTTTCTGCAAAATTATTACTGACTTCCAAGATTTTAATCCACACAGTAATGGAAAACCGCTAGAACTTTTAAGTCAGTATTGAGTGTTCTTTATTATAAAATATATTTTGCTGAATAAAATGTTTGAGGCAGATAAGAACAGTAAAGAACAAGAAACAATTTTCTACAAAATGTATTTCTTGCTGGATTTGTATCTGAAGAAAAATGTGATACTCCTGTATCAGTCACTGACATGATCGTAGCACCAAGGAAAAGGAGGCTGCATACCCTAAAAGGTCCAGGAAAATTTCTCTCATATCACAGGCACAAAAGTGCAATAGAGTTAATGAAATACTGCCTCAAACCAATGGATTACATGGATTATTTATTTGGTATGATTGCTGTAGGCAATCCTCGTATCTGGTGAAAATGCAGTACTTGTCACATATTTTAAAAAATATTTTATATTTCCAGAAGGACTATTCAACAAATCATGCTCTGTTTGCTCACAAATAGTTCCGATTAACAGTTAAGGAAATTAGCTTTTAAATTAAATATGTGAAAACACTTTACTTATTTCAGTAAGGTAAAACCTGTAGTAGCTGAATACATTTTTGATCGGGTACTTAATATTTTTAAATTCTAAACATTTTTGCTACGAGGTAGTATTTTTGGAATTAAGTTACATTCATCTATTAAAAAATAAGAAGGACTTATTTATTTACCTTTTGATTAGCTTAATTCTGACTTATTGTTAGCTTCCATTTGTCAAAACTGAAAGTCTCCTAATTTTCCCTTTGTACATGAGAAGAGCCACATATTCTTAGGTTTAAAAAAATTTAAAAACCTTCTGGATTTCACTTGTAAATTATACACTTTTAAGCTATTAATACTTCAATCCTTGTTTAAGTTCTCAGGAATAGAAGCAACTAGAGAAGTACCACTTGTTTAAAACATCCTGGCTTCTCTGATTTCTAACAATCAGTGAAAATATTATTATGATATTATAAAAGTTCCATCTCCCCCTTTTTTTACTAAAACATAGATAATATTAATATTAAAAAAATTGGTTTTATTTATATTTTATTATTTCTTGTCAAATTAAAAAATATCTCAGGGAGGATTTGTACACTTTATGTCTACACAAAAAAAATGAGTAATAAAAGGATGTAAGGATTTAGGCATGTGAGCAAGTGTCACTGTGATGTGCTAGATAGTACATCCTCCAGGACAGCACCTTTGTCTTTTTGTGTGTTTTGGCATATTTTAAAGTCCTTCTAATTAAGTGGAAGCCCTCTATTTACTGATTTTTTGGTCATTCTTTTTCTCTCACAGAGAAATAAATCTATGTAGTTCATAATGTATTTGTTCTTTCTTAAGAGAAAACTGTAGTCTTTGACTAAATTTGTGGGGATATATAAAAGAGGCCTACATAAAAGATGCCGCCTTTAATGTCGGATGGAGAAATACAAAGATTCCTGCTGCTTTAGTGGAACTGCTACTGTAATTCCATGTCCAGTCCTGTGTCACAGATTAACATAGTTTGTTTTGCTGACAAAAATGCTAGGGAATGCTTTTTAGTGATTATATTAGTTTTCTCTCTTTGTAAGCAACATACATTGGTAGTAGATTTTAAATGGAAATTTTTGCTGCTTTTCAAATACCCTGACATCATTTACAGATGCTTCAAAGTTGTACCTGCTGTTCATGCAGTACTCAGATACAGATGCCACACATCGTACTCAAAGTTCTTTACATTTAGCCTTAGTTTTTAGATTTATTGAGAAATGTCTGATCTGTGTGTGCTTTTAAACAGTAAACCAAACACATTTGAAACTTGTCAGTGTTTTAAGTACGCCTTTTTGCATGTTTATACACTCAATGGCAAGATTGTAGCCTTGCTGTTGGAAGCTTGTAAGGAGGATATTATGCTCTATTGTCAAGAAGCGTTCACAGTCTGTCACATTAGTGTTAGAGATGTGTATAGAAGAGTAATTATTATAAGCTGACTTCCAGAAAATGTAAGTAAAAATAGCTAAAGCTCAAAGGAAATTTAAGCTGTATGTTTTAGGTACTATTTGTTTCCAGATGTTTAATGTCAGGAAACAAAAATGGTTTTTAGCATAGCACCTAATTGGTAAAATAATTTCGTATTTATATAACAAACAGAAATGTGATTTTCTTAGCTCTGCACTTAATTAAATTCTTAACAAGGTAGATAAATACAGAAATACAAATAATGAGTTATCAGTAATCCAGTATTTAAAGAGATGCATGGTATAACATTTTGAATTCTCTTTATACAGTTCAGCAGTACCAAGCACCAAAAGTATCTAAATCTACTAACAGAATATGCATTTTCATTAAAAAAAAAAAGGAACAGATATTACAGCAAGAATGAGCACTACGTGACATTTTTTGCTACAATCAATCCTGCTGTTTCATGAAAACGTTTGATTCTGATCATAAAGCAAGGCTTGCATGCCAGAATGATAGATGCCTTAAAAGAAGCTTTGATAAATAAAATCCTGCAGACCTTGGCATTCGCAGTTCTCTTTTGGCACCAGTGAGGAATGGCTGAGTAATAGTTAGGAAACGGACTTATTTAAGATGTTTTATTGCATCTAAAGATACTCGGGCTAGATCTGCAGCTAGTGTAAATCAGCATATCTGCCTTCAAATTACTTATATTGCTTTGTCTCAGCAGAGAATCTGGCCCATATCCATTATCTAGAGGGAATATCAACTACTACAAAGCATACTTATCTAACCAAAAGCAAACGTAGTGTGCATAGCTCATTGATGTTTCTTGTAACACTTATGTTAACCTTTATAATGTGATAAAAATCTGGCACAGTTACGTATGGTTGCAAATGATCTTGCTTTGATAATATCAACAATTATAAATTAACATTTATTGCTTTTAATACTACTTCAAATTACATTGATAAAAGCTTATCTCGATATTGATGAGAGGACCAGTAATTTAGGATATTGTTGTTCTAGTCAGTTTTACTGGGAGCAGAACTGGGCCGCTTCTCTGAAACAGATCTGCCTATCAAAGTAGTGTGGAGTGGGTTGTTTGTTTGTTTTAAATAGAGTGTATTTTTTTAATTCTCTTTTGATGAACGTATTTAATATCTAGTGATGACCACATTTTACAGAGCCACTAAGTTTAGACTCCTGCCTTTTACATATAAACAAGGGTGTTATTTGACCCAGTAAAATCACTGAGAGTGGAGTTCAGATGCAGGTGACTGCAGAGGCCAAGTTGAAAGTTTTAGTTGAAGCAACTGCCCCGTGAGACTCAGAATAATATAACAAACTCTGGCTCATTCTTAATTTTTTTGGCTCAGTTAATGAAACAGGAAGTTTACTAATTATCAGAATTTTGAGCAGTAAACGCACCCAGTCTGAGTAGTACCTCATTTGGTGGTTCCAATGCTGCAACTATTAGACATTCTTCAGCAGCCATTTCAGCAATAACTTACAGCAAATCAGAGCATTGAAATACAAGTAGTTTTACGCGTGCTGAATAGTCTGCATTGTTTATATGCTATCAAGTTTATTTCAGCTTGTAGATAAAGTTTTGGTATAAAAATACAGTTGTGGTTTCTGCATATTTTTACACAGCAAACGACATTATGGTTAATTTGAGAAAACGAAGAGGAATGCTTTGGTGACTAAGTTTATTTCATTGGCAACACCACTGAAAACTACGAGTGTCCATGTACTGTCTGTTTCATGCAAGATTTATTTGTTGTGAGAGAAAACCCTGATGGTTGGTTAGTGAATTAGGTCAATAAGCAGTAGGATAGTGATAGGGGAGATTCTATTGCTCTTGGGGATTTAGGCTTCCTAGCACGACATTTAAATCAATAGGAATCATCAGCTACCCTAATCTGTCCATACCAAATAGCGCTGGGCCTGAGGTGGTGGTGGAAAATTGGAATAAACCCTAGGAAATTGCCTTTTCTTTGCAGAGATATGTGTTGTGTACATTCTTATAAAAATATTTTATCTACTTCTACTGTATGTGCAATTTTATTAAAAATATAGTGTATTTCTAAAGGTAACACTACTTACGGTCATCATCACTTCTTATTGGTGCACTCATAGGACTCTTCAACTATTTTTGCAAACGCATCAGTAACCTGTCAAAATGTATACAAGAAAGAGGCACGGGGCAAGAAATTCCCATTTCAGTATAAACAAAATGTTGAGATCCTGGCTTGCAACTGCTGGTGTTGGTTAACATAATATAATGTTGATATTGTGAAAATAATAACAGAAGGGCAGAGTTATAATGACAAAACTACGTACAACCAATATGAAGAATTGTAAGAAGCCTATATTTTGTAGGTAAAGTGAACACTTTTTCTTCAGCAATAATTCAAAGTGCTGATGATACAAACCAGAACTAAATAAAGGCATCAATGAGATCCAAAGATAAATCTACATTATTTTCATAGCCTATATTTTTGCTGAGTACAAAGGAATTTTGAGGTGAACACATACTGCCATAGCAGCACTTAGAAAGCTGGGAAACAATCTTCTTCTAAAAGAAAGTTTATTTTCTTGATTTATTAGTAGCAGTCAAATATAATTTAATTTTGGTCAATTTGCTGTGTTAAATTGTGAATATTTGTTATGTAGGTATTTTAGACAATATATTATAAACAGTGCATCATTGAAAAAACCTCATATCTCCTTTGCCTTACGCATATTATAAGACACAAGTGAACCCGTTCTTTGTCTAAATGGTAATACTTACTAAAACAAAAGACTTTTTCTTGGACCACCATTAAAATAAGCATTAGATACTCCCTTTCAACTCCACTATATGCTCACATAGGACCATGTTAACCTTAGAGAGCTACGTCAGCTTGTAACAGACATTTGCTGATGGCATCAGATTTTGTCAGCCAGGAAGCCTGCTTGCAGCGCCTAGATGGGCTATGTATTTGTTCACTCAAATGTTGTTGCCATTACACCATTTCTACAGCAATAAAATTCCATTGAGGCCAATTAGGAACTATTGGAGTGGAGAGTGAGCAACAAATTTCAAAATTTGATCCATCATTTCTTGGCTGTCGAACCCTGTGCCCATCTGTTCACATGGCAAACAGCCCACTTGCAAGTTAGCTGGACCTTTCCCTTAAGAAATGAGTGACAGGCAAGAATAGTTTAGTTACTCTGTGTAACAATGCAAACAATTTTTTTTTCTGCAGGAAGCATGGTCCAATATCTAGGAGAGCTGGACAGCATTTGCCTCCTTTCACTTCATTATATTTTTGACATGTACATTGTTAGAAACGGTTGAGTGAAGGAGGAAAGAAAATCAGGGGCTTACTGGTACTAGTTGCTGCCAAAAAGACAGGTTGTATTGGAACAGGTGCTTTGAAAATCTGTGAAAGCCAGCTGAAAGGTGTCAAAATGTGCATAACATGAACCAACAGTTCTCAGACATTTTGTGTGAATTTGGTCTTGTAGCAGGAAAGTTCTGAAGGAAGTCTCAGCAGAAAGTATTTGTCTCAGGAACAGCCAGCCAGCTTACCAGCCATACCCTCATCTGATCAGTCACAGTGTGCATGATGCTCTCATGCAGGAGGGAAGACAAAGGGAAAAAAAAAGGTTTCCTCTTGTTACATTGATATCCTTCAGTATCTTGGAATTGTCAAATCGGGAAAAAAAGATATGATAATATGTTCCTAAAATACGTGAAACTGGTAATCTAATGTAGAAATAAAAATAGATCAATCGAAACTCCGTAAGCTGCGTTCAGACGAGTGATTAACTGCAGAGTGTGTGCAGGTAAAAGAAAGAAGAATGCGTGATCCTTTTTATAGTACCAGCCAAACTAATGCCTGTGAGCCACACTTGTCCCTTGACCTTGTTAAATGTGGCCCACGTGTTGGAGGGAGTACAAGCAACTTTTCAGACACATTCCCTTCCCACATGTTTTTCCTGCAGCGTGCTACTGTAGCTGGTTCTAAAACACATGGAAGTACAAGTGGCTTCCCCATGTGTATTTAAAACCTAACAGAGATACAGCAGTCAAACCACATGGGGATAGAAAAGGAAGATAAGGGAAAAATGCTTTTCCACTATTCGTGCTCGTGTTCTTCGTGTGCTCAGGGAACACGTGGGAGAGCAAGAGCAAGACAAAAAAGACAAGGGAGAGCAAGAGAAGAAAGGAAGAGGAAGAAAGATGCAGACAGAAGCAAAGAAAAAGGAACAAAGGAAGGTGGCATTGAAAAGAAAAACGGGAAAAGACAAGTGAGAAAGGAGAAGGCGTTGCAAGGAAAGCACAGGAACTGACAGGGGAAAAAAATCTTTGAGAAAATAATTTCACTGCTTGAAAGGATAAAACCAAATAAGCCTGCCGGTGTTTTTCATTTCAGTTTTGTAGTTGTGTGTATGTTTAATTTTAACAAATGTAGGAAGCGGCAGCTTTTGTGCATTCCCCGATGTCAGCCCTCCTTTCGTTTTGTCTCCAGATCTTTGTTTCTGCTTCTGCTTTCTGTCTCATTCCGTCTCCTGCTTCCCCCTCCCCTTTTTCTCTTCTCTGCCTCTCACAGGCAATGAATGAGACGTAGCATATCATTGTATTGTCGGAGCCTGTTTTTTTCCCAAACTTGCCTTAAAAATGGGATGCCAGTGAGCATGTTCTTATTCTTTCAGCCTCTTTTTCTTTTCTTTTCTTTTCTTTTCTTTTCTTTTCTTTTCTTTTCTTTTCTTTTCTTTTCTTTTCTTTTCTTTTCTTTTCTTTTCTTTTCTTTTCTTTTCTTTTCTTTTCTTTTCTTTTTTTTCTTTTTTTTTTTTCTGAGAAGACTTAGATGAGAAAGCTTGAAGTCATCAACATAAACTTTAGCGAGCATATGGATGAAATGTGACTTTTGCTCCACGGGATATGGTCATAGTCCTGATTTCAAGAAGCTTTACAAGAAGTGAGTGCTGAGGAAGTTTTCATTGTAGTTGGAGTCCAAGAGGAACAAATAAACCATCTCCTATTTTCCTCTCTCACGCGTGTGGACACACATCTGCATCCAGTGGCTCTCTTCTGGCCTTCTCCAGGTGTGCTGCTTTCTGTGTGCACCACTGACCCTACAAGCTGTCCTTGGGAAAGATTGTTTTGTGTGTTGCACAGCAAATCTGAGCACACTCACAGGAATATACAACTATTACATTCTCTAATACTATACATGTGGTATCATTTGGATTGGAACAAAAATTAAATAGCTTTGAGCCCAATTTTTATTGTATTATCATTTGATACAGTTTTGATCATCTCAGAATTTTTTCTTTGTTTTGGGGATGAAGGTAATATTGAGCTTTTGCATTGAGTCTAGATTTGTGATTTTTCTCTTTAAAAGCAGAGGAAGGCTCTTAAAATGTGTGTACTCTGGTTTTGCCTCCGCTTTCTTTTGGTTCTAAGTCTTATGCTTTGTCTTTCCTTTTCGTGTTGTTGGCCCTTTTTAGTTGTATGCCAGGATCTCAAGGTTTCCAAACTAAAGCCAGGAGCTCAGGAGGATGAACAGCTTTCAGGAAACGGTCAACAGCTCTCAGGGTGCAATTCTAAAGGTCATTTGTTATCACATCTGTTCCTGTCAAGGCATCGTCTCTGAGGCAAAGCCCAGCTGAGAGGCTGGAAACCCTGGGAGGTTCTGTGATAGGATTTTCTCTCTTGTGCTGTATGGTGGGACTGAAAAGAGTGCATTCATCTGTGGAGTTCTCCCAGCACCAGAGAAAACTGTCAGAAACCTTTTCCCTCTGCCCTGTTTCACTGTGACCTTCATTTCCCAGTCACTGGTCTAAGTGCAAAAACCCCCCAGTTAGTAGTAGGATTGGTTTGACTGCCCTGCGTCTCTTGGGGTGGGGTAAAACTGGAGACCATCATTTGGCTGAAAGTCCAAGACTTCTTGAATGTGACTGAATGAGAGTCAGAGGAGAAAGGAAGAATGCTGGGGTTGAGCAACCTGTTAGTTTTGCTAGTGTTGGAACTTCCCAGTGCTGAAAGCCATTCACACCATGGAAGTTACGGAGCTCATGAGGTTGGGTGGGTCACGCTGCTCAGGCTTGGAGGTAGAGGTCTGCTCTGTGCTTCCCACCATCCACTCACATCCCTGGGATCGCCATGCCACATTCTGCTGGAAAAAGTGCCATAAGGATTTTTCATATAGAAATGGAGTCATGACTGCATTTTGTGGCAGTAACCTAATTTAATTATTTGATAGGTTGTCATTACACTACAGTCCTCTGGAAAACAAACAAACAAATAAACAAACTAACTAGCCTACCTCAGAATTTAGACTATCCTGTATGTGATCCAAAATGATGTAATCTAGTACAGTTTTTAAATAGTCTGTGAATGTAGTAAAATAACCAATTAAATTAAAAAGAGTTGTTATATCAAGTAGATAAGACGTACTTTAAAATGTAAGCACATAGCAGAGCACTTGTTCACTTAATTGGTTATTTACAGGCCAATGTATTAGGCTAATATTATGGGCCAAAGTATCTCCTAGCACAAGCTGGTAAAGCCCTGTTGGGATCTATGCAGTTGTGCCAATCACATCAGTGAATGTATTAGTTTTGTATTTTTCTATATTTAGTGGACAGACTACTCAAATTAACTAAACCATTATATGCCTCTGTTCATATTTTGGAAAATAAATTGTTTATGTAATTTAAAGAAAGTGAAGATGTAGCAGCTTAAAGCATAAACCATTTGTAAGCATAAATAAATTCAGACTAATTCTTTGCACATTCTAAGATTTTGGTTCATTTTTAACATCTATATTGGTCTATGGAAGCAAAATTTAGGTAAAAATGGTACTTTCTGAAAGAGGCTTTTGTCCTTGTCTACAAAGAAAAGGTGTTCCAGAGCTGTTGCACATTGTATTTTACATGGCAGACGGAGGATAAAAAAAATGGTGAATTCTGCATCTGTCATTATTCTGCATCTGTCACTCAAAGAAAATCCTCCTTTCCCTTTTTGGGAAAGTTGCCTAAGGATGACGGGATATGGCTGATAACAATAATCCATATTTAGGCAACCAGGAGATTGTGACAACTTTAGCCAGAGTAAGGGAATGCAAACTTAAAATCAAAACATCTGTTATGGTAATTTTAACTTACTCTGCTATTCCTAGATGTTGCAGTGTCATAACTTACATTCCTGCATTGTCTTGCCATAAAAATATACATCTAGCCTTGAAATTTAGCACTAACTTTAAATTAATTTGCTTTAAACTTCATGTCATAAAATTAATATGACTAGGGCATGGCAGTTCATCTTTAGACACTAATAGTACAAGTAAGTGATCTTCTACTTGATAGATTGCAAAATGTGTTGTATTTTATCCCTGATTATGAGAATAATTTGATTTGCCTCAGCATAGCTATTAAATAGTTACAGAGAGATTGATTGTAGTGCTATGAAGGATTTCACCATTAATAGTTTTATGAGAGAGATTCAGAATATAAACAGATTTCATGGCTCTTCTTGACTGCAATATTTGAATATATACCCTTCCTTCCCTACAACTGTTGCGCATCAGCTTGCCATGGAAATTTCTGTTAAAATAGAGATTTCTTTGATTTTCCAGTGCTTCATATCGCAACATGTTGCTGTATCACCAGCACTATAACAATGAGGACATGGTTGCATAAATCATAGGAGTAAAATTCCCAGAATAAAATACTGTAAAGAATGAAAAGAGGTATAGTAAGTGATGAGCCTGACCCTGTCATGTAAGAGATTTCAGTCAGAATATTTTGTTGCGTTAATTCCAGAGAAGATCAGTCTCAGCACATGTCCTAGGAAATGTTGATATTAATTCTGGTTCTGCCCTCTTTGTACCAGTCAGTCTTCTAGTTATTGGCACAACCCAGTGCTGGTAACTTATAGCTGCTGTGTAGCTTGAGTTTAGCAGCATACGCAGTGTCTGTGCTCGGGCTGCCAAATCGCATTGCATGTCCTCTATTCATTTACCAGGGCTGCTAGAATAACTTATTATGATACTGGACTTCCAAAGAATATATTAACTTCCTGACTCTCTATAGTAATACCATACAGCTGGTTCAAATAAACATTCCAAGCCAGTGCATTTTTCATCTTGAAAAAACCCAGCAATCTCAAAGAAGTTTTGTATTTATTCAGTGCTTACTGTCATTGCCTTTGACACCAAGCACAAAATTAATAGTTTTAAAAATGGGAGTTACTCTCTAGGCCTTTGCATTGATTCTCTCTTGTTGTTCTTCATTTATTTTGTTGACCATTGCAGTCAAAAAGAGAGGAAAAACTGCTCATGGCATTAATTTTCTTGAGTTATTGCACTGTTCTGTCTCACTAAAACTTTATTGTTGTGTTCTGTACTTTGAATAAAATCTGACCGTTTTTATCTGAAGCACAATCCATATAAAGAATTCAAGATGCTCTTGACTGTACCTTACTTTTTGGAAATTTCATTGACATTGATACACAAACATAACTAGGGGACTAATTTCTCCACATTAAACTTTTGCAGACCAAAAATATGTTACTTTGTTTCTTTAATGAATTCGTTGCCAGTTCATTTATTAATATTGCTCCTATCAAAAGAGCTGCTGAAACATTATGAGTAAGAGCCATAGGCAAAATCACCACATAAATAATGGATATTTTGGCTGTGCGAGGCCTGAAGGTTTGGTTATATTTGATCACACAGTTTTTGTAGTTATATTATTGTAGGTGCACTGTGTTTTGGCTTTGTAAAGAATACACATGATTAAATAAAGATTTTGCTCCAAATATCATTCATCAGTAACGTACTAATTCCCATCAATGAAAATTAAATATATCATGGTGTACAGGTCTTCCATTTCTATTGTATTTCATACTGCCATTTATTAAGTAGTTTCCTAATGAAAATTGTTAGATGCACCAGGTTTCTGAGTTGGGTTCTTGTACTCTAAGTGTAATTATGGAAAAACTTATGGGTGGAATTATGGAAATTATAGAAAATACTGTGCATGTCCATAATTTTCTGAGTTTTGTTTTAATGTCTTGGGCTAATAGATATTTCCAATAAGTTGTGGAATAATCAGAGTTAGTAAAACAGATACGATAGCTGCTTAGGGAGTTTTCAAAAGCTGGACACTAGTTTTGATCTCTTACCCAATTGTGAGTGATGTAAATGAGAATGTATCCCTGATTTCAATGGGAGCAAAAGTATGTGATAGTTTTTCACTGCTATATCACACATGAAGAAGACAATTGTGTATGCAAAGCTTACAGTGATGTCAGATCTACATTTTTTTATGTTTTGTTACAATCTGTGAATAACTGGACCGTATGGATATAAATCTGTCTTTGATTAAGACAGATTATTCTGTCCCATTATACGATTATTTTACATAAAGAGAGTTATCATTGACAAGTACATAATAATTCTGATTTATAGTACTTTCTGAAAAACGTACACATCTGTGAAAAATGCTAACTTATGGCTGGAATTAAGGGTTACACACAGGTTCTTTTTATTCTGCTTTTGTATTAAGGAAAACTATTTTGCCTGTTACTGGTTCAAATAGTCATGGAAATTTGCGTTTTTTCAGAGAGCTGTTCTTTGTAATTTACAGATAGGGTAAATCAATTCATAGTTTTACAACTGGAAGTGAGAGAGTATTGTAAAACTGCGGTATTAGGCAAAGTACATAAGAACATTCTGAACCCCTAAATGCTATATTAAGGTCACACACGTTTTAAATTAGGAGTCTCTGTTCTCACTCATAAATGTCTCAAACTTTCAACTTCTGATCTGAAACTTTTGGTGGTTGAATATTGTAACAGTAGCCACTGGAATTAGTAGATACTGACCCCTGTGCCACACGACAGGGTATATATATAACTGTTTGTGACCCTGACCAGGTTCACGTGACTGGAGTGAAGAAATTAAGGTTAGTCTCTCACTACAGCTCTTGCATTTTAGAACTTCATTATAAAGGCAAAGTTGACTATTTTTTAAATTAGTCTATCAATATAAAATACACTTACGCAAAGAATAATATTATATTTAAATTATTTTCTCCCCATTCACTTATCTGTGATATTGTATTCATGAGCATGAGGAAAGCAAAACATAGCTTGGTCTCACTGCCTTCAAATTTGTAGTTGTTACCAGTGAATACCTGAACATTTATCTTTTATGCCTTCAGCCTGGATTTTTTAAAATTATTTTTTGTATTGCTTCATTGCTGTTTGTCTTTTGTTCTTACTATCTGCAAGACATGTAACATGACAAGCACTGAGCATCTATTTATGTGAAGCATTCAAGGAAATGGAGAGTTATAAATATGTATGTCTGATGATAATATGTAACTATGACAAAGATATTCCTGCCTATATTTTTTTTTTGGAAGTGACCATATAAAGCTATGGTTTATCGAAATAATGGTAAAAATAACATTCTAACAATGTACTAGTTACATAATTATTCAAAAATATAAAAATGTATTCTTAGTCCCAGGTAGAAAAGCTCCGCTTTGAAATATTTGGAGACAAATGTCCCTGTGTCTCCCTATCCCCCAAGATCCATTTTCTGCAAAGCTCTTTTACATGTGAGAGAGGATAGAGTTTCGCAACAGTTTATTGCTAGATTTACAATGCTGGCGACAAAGTAATTCTTAAAAAATGGGACAGACTTCTCCCAGGAATTGATCTCTGTTTGGTTTAATGGATTATATGGGCCAGACTGTGACTGTGACTGGCCCTTACACAGAAATGTTGCTGCAAATGCATGTGAGATCTGGTCTCGTAGGAAACTGCTCCTGGGAGCCCAGCACCCCCATCTTCTGGGTATCCTCTCCAACAGAGCACGAGTAAGACAGGGCCATGCTTGTGCCTCCACATCCGTGCAGTAGGAAGAACAGTCAATGCCTCCCTGAAGGGGCTGTGAGCCACCCATGTCCCTACATTGGTTCGATTATGGAAAGATTGTTCCTTTTGCAATTAGTCCTAGCTTGTGTTGTTCAAAACAACCATCATCAAGACTACTGGACAGCATGTAGAAGGTTAATTATTTGGCTGTGTATTTTGATATTATTGGTTAGATTTTATTATGTTCTTTTGTGTTTCTTGCATAGAACTTTAGCTGAAATTAGCAGGATGCAAAATCAACATTTTGTATTTCATATTTATATATTATTTTAAATAATTTCCAGAAGACCTGTGTGACAGCAAAAGGCAAAAATGATGGCTGAAACGGTTTGGTATATTAAATCGCGTGATTTTTTTTATCCCCACAGAGTACAATAAGATCACTGTGGCCCAGAGTCTTTATCATACCACCCAGCTGGTTTGCAAAACTTTGCTGCCATGGGCAGCTTGATCTTGCTGCCAGCGACAATGGTGGCAAAACCCTTTTAGTCTTCAGCAGGAGCAAGGCTGGGCTGCCCAGGGCTTGCAACATGGAAATTTGGCGGCTCCTCCTCATCACTCCTGGTGTATGGTGATTTTTCACTCTTTTTAATCTCAAAGAACTGCAATGAGGGTTACTGTGCAATACTAAAACTAAAACAGTACAGAGTATGAGGAAAACATACACAAACCTCACAAATAACTTTCATTTTTGAAATTTAAATCCTTTATAAAAGCTTGCAAGATTACAGCTACTAATTTTGGTGTGTCCTTTCCGTTAATAATTGCTTTTGAAGTGGCTCTGGCCTTAGATCAGAGTAACCAACTTTGTTTTGTGTTACTCCATGATGGACAGGTTTTACTTGCACATAAATTGATAAATTTTTGTGAGAAAGATACAAAAAAACCCCAGTATTGTGCAGATGTATTGTGTATAGATGCACATATATGTGCACACAATACTTTCCCATCACGAGCTGGTGGGTTTGGGGCTGTGGCAGGAGGACTCTTCACGCCTCTTGGAGTCCCTGGGCAGCAGCGGCTGTTTCCCCACCATGGTGGGCCGAGGCCTGCCCGTCAGCTGGGGCTGGCTGACGGCAAGGTTCCCCAAAAGGAGTGAGGGCCGGCCAGGGGGTGCTGGTGGTCACTGTGGGCTGGCCGGGCTGTGACAGAAAAGTGTTTTGCCCAGGGATGGCCTGAGATGGTGGCCATGGGGCACAGTCCCACATAGGAAGGTTGACAAGGCGCTGCCACCATGGCAGAATCCGCAGAGCTCCTGCGTGTGGGACTCGGGCACGCGTGGGTTTTGTCTGCAGATTTTTATTAGCAAACCAAAAAAGTCTGTGAAATTCAAACCTTTTGCCATCCCTCCAGCTTAAGCAGCTCTACGGGTAATTATCTTAAGAACAATTACACAAGATGTTACCTCAGGCAAATAATATAAAATTAAAAGAAAGAGTACTGTGCCATATTGTCAGATTTCACATCAGTAGGAAGTTTTAAAATCCGCAGCCTTCTGGAATTCCTGTGGTTCAGTGTTTGTTCACAATACATGCCAGGGGAAAATGTACAGTAATCCCGTGCAGAAATACATGTGACTGAATCCTGTTTGCTTTCAAATAATTTAATTTATTTACATCAGTTTAACCTCCACTTAAATTGTCATGTATATCTCAGCTAGATTAATGCAAGTAACAAAACAAGCCCCTGTGAGAAGTGTTTCAAGTAAGCAATTTGTTTTGCTTGTAATTAATGGATTCTTACCTAAAGAACTAGTTATAAATAAAAATAAACTGATGGTGAGTGATTGTTTGCTGCTGTCATTCAAATAGTGGACAGTCAAGTAATTACAGACCATCAAGGAACCGCTGCACTGCTGATTATTATCTTTTAAAAATTTTACCAGCCTTTCATGGTTGAAAAGAAACTTGCATTGAAGAATTTAAATATATGCTACTAATAAAATAAACCTATTAAGTCGTCTGATTATTGGTATTTACAGCTCACAGAGGAGAACATGCCACCTTTCCTTGGTTACTTTGTCTGATACAGAATGCCACATTATGAAATTGGTAGCCAAATCTCATTTAGCCACGTGTATCTGTGTCTATACCAAGGGCTTCATTCTGCAAATGTGTAAGTAGCTTGACCAAGATGAGAAGCTTTGGAGCAGAGTTGGACTCTGGAGAAAGTTACTTGAGTGTTTGTAAGGTCACATCCTGAAAACGTCAGAAAATCAATGTATGCAAACCTGTGTGCAAACCTTTGAAATGAAAAAAAAGGTACCAGTGAGGAAGATGTTGGCAATAACTGCATCTGCTCTGAACCAGAAATGTGTATAATTTCTAACACATTTTTATAGGTATTCTTATTCTGTGTGTTGTTAAGATTTGTTATTTTAAAATCCTTATGAATAATGACTTGATAAATATTTACATAATCTAATTTTCAAAACTAAAAACATCGCTAGCCACAGAACTATTTTTCACAGTTGTGATTCTCGATTTATTTATTATAAAAATGAATAAAACATACAGTTCCATGGGAATTTTATTTAAAAAAATGGATTTAGGATGGAAGTGATGTTAAATACATCCCTTCTCCTCATAGAGGTAAACCCATATTAGGTACATCTTAGGCTGTGGTCTGTGTATTGACTAGAACTAACATTTGAAGCATAATATTGAAAACCGTGTTTATGCACACAGTGGTGCTGGAGATCCTGAGCTTTTTGTCTTGGAGGAGGAGTGGGTACATGCAGAGTAGAGCTGACTCTAGTATGTTTCCATCAGAAGTACAGCAGAGCTCCTGGACCTCGTCAGGACTTTAGACTCAACATTACTGTGCTCATCTGCCCAGAAACCCTGCGCAGACACATTGCCTGCAGGAAGGAGGCATCCACTACCTAAGTTGATCTATATGGTTTATCTACCCGTTTATCTTGTGTTTATATCAGAATGAAACTGTCAGTCCTGCATCTCTCCTTCAGAATACTTACATGAGATCGAATTATTCATCTGAGTAAGATTTCAAGAATGGGGATCATAAACCTCTGTAAATAGATCATTGAAATTGTAAATAATATAAATCCAATGCTAAATATTGTACTCTTCAGTCACTTTCATTGAGCCAAACTCTAATAATCATTAAGGCATGTCAAAAAATTGAGATATATGGTTTATACAAAAGGTCAGTTGCAGTCTGCAGTTATTTTTAATTCATTGAATTGTTTTCAGCAGGCATATCTGTATGTAGTATAATGTCTTGCCCATTTTCAGCAAAACATCCCTAAATTCATCATACATGAAAACAGAGCTGGAGGAAGAGGAAATGAACAATTTTCCAATTTACGCAATTTAAGAGAAATATGGGGGGGTCTTTAATGACCATTAGCTGCATGAAATACAAATTATCTGTACCTATCAAGCTGCAAAAGCCTGTTGAAGATGGCAGAAATGATGCTTTTAAAGGGTTCTGTAGTCCTGTGAGACTAGTTTTGCTATAAATCTGCTTGTGTGTCGTTGAGCTGGATACTGTGATTTGTAAAAGACTGCAAATATAATTTTTGTTGTTAATATCATCCTTCATTTTGACATGTTTAGTTTCATGGTTTTGGCATAATATTTTAACAAGCTTTAAAAATACTCAGCTAAAACAAAAGAATTTCGTAAAATGAGCTATTTTAAGATTACTTGACAATTTAATTGAGGAATCACTGATTTTAATACTACAATTGTGTTGATTGTCTGGTTTTAAAATAAAAAAGATTGAAAATGTCCAGGTACATTGACAGACTCATGCACACCTGTTTGGGGGTGGGATGGTTTTTTTTGTTGTTGTTTTTATAAACTGCAAAGAAGGAAAAGGTGAAACCTCTGAGAATCTAGAAATACCAATTGCATTAATATATATGGACAGCAACTGTTAAAAGTGCTCTGAGTGTCAGCAGAATTTTTTTAAGCTATTTGATGTTGTAATGACCAGACTAGGAAGGACTATAAGACTTAAAATATGCTATACATTATCATATGTTTTTCATATTTTGTATTTCCACTTAGGTAGCTACATGTGGAAAGTGAACAAATGTACAGTGTATTAACATGTAGTATGATGAAACTCAAAAAGCTAATGATACTGCAATTAGTGCTTGGCTGTATGAAAAACTGGATTGTGTTCTTTTGAAAAATACGTAGTTGTAACATGTAGTAATGCAGGATGATCAGGAGTCTTTTCAGTAGCAATTAGGATATGTTGCAGTGTGTATTTATTAATACACCATTTTTTCTTAAAGTAGAATTTCATAGATGTATAATAATTATTTGGAGGTAGTAAATAATTGCAACACAAACTTCAGGAAATCTAGAAAGGCTTTTATGTAATGGAAGAAAAGTGAGAAAGAAAATGGCTAAGGAATAATTTTAGTCCTTTTAGGCCTAGAGGGTTCCTGGGCAGGTGAAATGATGAGATTTTCCATGCTGTCTGACTGCTCTTGAACTTATTCTCAGGGCCCCACATCACGACCTCAAGGAGAAGGAGGAGGACTTCAGTATTGTCAGAAAATGCTGCTGTGCACAACCTGTATTTTCTCTTCTGGGGGCTTATGCTGTGTGTGAGTGGCAGTGTCTGGCGGAGCAGTGGAGGTGTCCGAATGGAAGTTCCCTTCCCCCAGGGGTGGGTGGCACACCTTGCTAAATGTTCTGATCATTTGAGCCAGGGCCAAGGTCTGTGTTTCCACCAAAATGTATTAAACTTCAGAGATGTGACCTTTTCTGTTCCTATTTATTAAGTACTGCATGTGATTCTTTATTTGGGGGCAAGTTGTTCTCATTTTATTCTCAGAAACAGCCCCCTTGAAGTCAGTGAATTGCATGCGTGTGGAAAGGGAAAGAGATTCAGTTTCCGTGTCTCTGAAATAGTTTATAGTATAGTCTAATAATAATAGTTAATAACAAAGTCCCTCTGAAGTCCTTCATGGCAAAGACAACAGCAAAACAGGATTGTGGCTCCTTATAGCACCCTGGCTCTGTCTTTCCTTTTATGGGCCAGCTTAGTTTTTTTACATGTCCAAATAACAGTCTTTGTACACTGTACTCATACTTTTAGACATGTATCATGCTTTTGTTTTACCTTTGATTTCCTTGGCACATTTACGCTATAGGGAATTAAGATAAAGTGCAGTCATCTGTCCAGTTTCCTTCCTATAGCCATATTATATATTAAGCTCTCAGGCCCCACAGTGTTCTGCAGATTATCCAAGAAATGATAAATCCTTGGTAGGAACCATCAAAGCATCATTGCCAGTCTGTAGCCGCTAAAAAGACCCTCACATCTCTTTCACTGTCACTGCATTATTGATTAGCTTGCGAAATACTGAAGCTGTATTGATTGCAAATATTTAGGGATGAAAAAGGAAACATTGTCCTCGAAGGTATTTGCAGCTCTCTCTTCTCTGGTATAGAGATCTCTCTTCTCTTGTATTTGTCTGGCTGTCTTCTACCCATTCCAAGCTGCAGGCTGACATGTCCATGCAGGGGCACTGGCAGGACACATGGCTGCCTCAGCCTGCTCTGGCCGGCAGTCAGAAGAAGCCGAAGGAGACAAATCATGGACAGTGCGTAGATACAGATTTCTTGATTGGTTTTGCACACACATGCATTTGGACAGAAATTATAGGAAGCAAAACTCATTTCCTATTTGTTTACATTTTAATTAATTTGTGGTTTAAAATTATCTTAATGGTCCAGGCAATCTAGGCCATGAGGTCTGAAACAGTCCTGCCAAACATAGCACATAACTGGGTGATGTGCTAGTCCCATTAGACAACATAGCTGCTGAAATCCCAGTGCATTCTGCCTCAATATTCATGGGTTCTCCTAATCCAGTTATAGAAATACTCTGTGCAAATGGGCTAAAACACAAGACCTGAGAAAAAATTTAGCTTGTTGATCCATTCGGGTGAAGTCTGAAAAAGAGCTTTGCAAATGAAGAACAGCAAACTACACAACAAAGCAATTCCCTGCAAATTCAGCAAGTTACTTCTCACTGTCCCTTCTCCAAGAAGTCCCTGCTTAGCTCCATTGGCACACGCAGGTGGTTTCTGCCTGGTTAGTGTACAGTTAGTTCTCTGCCTGGTACTTAAGCTGAAATCATTAACATGTGTCTTGTGTGTTACCTGAATGAAAGGCGAGTTCACGGGTTATTATTGCCCATTTTTTCTCTTTGCTCCTGCACTTCCCTGTTTCGATTACAAATCCCCCTCCAGGCACAAAGCAAGCTGGACACCTACAGAGCAGCTAAAGAGTTATTTGTTCCCTAGGTGAACACTAATGAATGACTGCAGTGCTGCCCTGAGTGAGGGGGTCCCCACTATTAAAAGTTTAATAGAAAGATCTGAGAAACTGGGGGCCAAGAGGAGGAGGAGGGGACAGGGAGCTGTGAGTAACTCACTAAGTGCCTTCTCTGTTCCTTTGCTGTTGTGGAGATTATACCATCCATTAGGACAGGAGCAACTGGAGAGAGGTCAGTTCCCTCTGCGTTCTCCTTTTGCCTTCAGTCTCACCACAAGCTGTTGAAATTGCAAAAATATGTTGGTTCCTTTCCACCTTAAAATCTCTGAAAGCAGCAGGAATACTGCCTGTCTGAAAAATGAGTTAATTCAGACTTCCTTTCACTTTTCTGATTTTTTATCTGTTTCCCTCCCACTCCTTTTTGTTCTCTTGTTTTCTCCCTAATCCATCTTTTTTTTTCTCTCCTTACTCTTATCTTCCTCTAACTCATACTTTTCAAGACTTGGTATTAGGACAGGTATATTTAATTTGGGGACTTTAAGGTTTGGTTGTTTTTTTTTTTTAATAGATATATATTTAAAATATTCCAGCACCCACATGAATGCCTGTCTAAGCTAAGTGATCATAAAGTTTCATAGAACATATATTGTCCCCTATCTCAAGTATAAACCTCCTCAATTTTTCTCTCTCCCACTCAATTGTAGGAGAGGGAGATCTAGTTTTAGTTTTGTTCTTAGCTTTTGATCCAGGCCTCATTTCTGTAGCATCTGTCCATGTCTTAGGCCATATGAAGAAAAGGGATTGGTTACAATACAGAGAGAGAGATGTATCCTTCAGTTTCTCTCTGTTGTGTATTACCAAGAATATTCTGAATATCTCTCACAAAATCCTTATAAGGATCATGACGAACCTCTCGTATACCGTTCCTGTCTCAACTCCAAGAAAGAGGTTTTTATTGCAGGCTCAGACCACCAACATGTTTGGTACCTTGGGGTCCAAATCCTGCTTGCATTGCAAGGGGCAGCCAGGGAACAGCGATGGACAAAGCTTTCTTGCACCAGAGGTGTCTGAGAGAGTCAGAATTCTGCTGGAGCTAACCATAGCCATAGGAATTCAAGTTTGTTTTCATGGTGGGATATCATAACCTCCCTCCATTTTGGCAACAGAGTTCTAGGATTAGGAACGTCTGCTAAACTTTTGACAGCTTGTAATATATATAGCTGGAGGAACTAAAATATAATGGCTTCTTCATGGTTCTTCAGACCCCATTTGTCATTTTTCATACAGAGTTCTTTTAGAAGGCAATGCAACAACATTTTGAGCCTATAAATGCATCCTGAAAAGAGCACTGATACTTGAATTTGATGCCTGATCTCTTTGAAACAGTCTGATTAAGAAAAGGCCTCCAGAAGCAGTGCTGCCCAAACAACCTGTCAGCACAGGTTCCTTGAGGCTGCTGCCTGGCCGAGCATGTCAGCTTCCTGTTGGGAAATACCTGGAGTGGATCCACAAAGCTTACCTGCATTTCCCCTTCCCGTGGCCTTTCCTTCAAACATCAGTGTTCTGGCTGAAGTATAGCACCTGGACAGACATAAAGCTGCCTGGTACGATCACCTGCAAAAGAACTTTAGAGCTGACGTAGATGTTTTCTGGTGAGAGTATTTCAGGGAGATGTGTTTTCCTAGATATTGCAAGGATACAAAATTTGTGTTCTTATTTTTTAACAAACAGTGGTTTTGCATCTGGTCTAAAATTTGCTCTTCTTCTGAAATTCACTGTTTTCCTTAAATTTAGCCTATTTAAGAAAATACTTCTATACTATGCTAGTAACCTGATTGTACTTGAAGTTGACATATGGTTTCATATTGCTCTGAATACAGTTGCATTCCTGAACTGAGGCCTACATTTAGAACTTAAATCTGAATCTTGGACTTCAGAAAATGCTAAAATAGGTTGCTGCTGCTGCAAACACAGGCTAGCAATTCCTCTGCTTTCCTGTGGGTTCTGTAGAGACAACATTAAAGTTCAGTTGCACGAGACTCATTCTTATTTTCATGATATTCACTATTATTTTAAGAATTCTTAAGCATTCTCAGTAGGTGCAGTTCAAAAAACCTGCAAGGACAGGAAATTTCTCTCTGTCTTACCATGATAATAAGAAGTGCTTGAAAGAAACAAGTGCTCTGTGAGAAGCATCATTATTACTCTCCTTGGTGTTATGCTCACTTCTTATACCAGTTAAATTTTCCTTTCACATTTTCCAAGCAGTATCTTAGGACTGGGTGAGGGGGGAGAGTGTTTGTGGAAACTGTTAAACTGACTACCATAATGATGTGCTCTTTTCAGAAGTCACTGAACAGACAGATTGCAGGGAATTGCAATGCAAAATTGCCCTCATAGTATGTCACATGAGATCTGAAGATAAATTCTGAATGCAGCCCTCTCTATTTATTTTGCGTTTGGTTTTGGTTTTGTTTTTCTCCACAGCTAAACACTATATTCTAAATTACTGATAATAGCAATGGCTATTCTCTAATTTTGTCACAAGTCACACTGAAACGACTTTTTGTCTCTCCTGAACATGAGATAAATGCAACAATACGTTTTGTGATCCAGAACCAGGCAGCCTATGCCATTACCTTTTGGTAAACATGGCTATGGATGTTGGGAGAACAGTTGACTTCTAGGCTACCCAACACTCTGCAATTAGCAACACCCCCAGATTTCTGGATTTTCTCATTCTTCTCAGCCTTCTTTTGCATGACTTGCCTTATAAGAGAAGCCAGAGCTAAGTGAACTGGAGAGGTCAGTAAAATACTATTGTTCAGTCTTGTTCTTGGCTTTTAAGGTAAGTTGATCCTATTTGCAGGGATGTCCTTTCAGTCATAACACCTTCCTGATTTTACTAACAGACTCAAGAATAGATGTATTTAGTAAAAAAAAAAAAAAAAAAAAAAAAGTAAAGTAAAATGGTAAGCCACCTTTGTATCTGAAAAACAGTGAATCTCTATACATACAACTGAATAAGAAAACCTCCAAATGCTTTTTATTTAAAGAATGAAAAGAACAGCAGTCTTGCAACCAACCAAAAAAATATCTCTATACTTGCTTCTTCCAGCCTTTTGAATCCTTCTTCAGGAATAATATATTCCATGGTTTTGTGCTTGCAGTTCCATAAAGAAAAAAACTTCTGTCATGGAAATCTTATTCTCTGCTTTAAAAAATTTTAATAGCAATGCTGAATTATGTTAGTTGGTCATTTATTTTAAAGTCCTAGTTCTTGTAAGGACTGGAATCATATGTTTCAGAGGAAAACACAATAAATCTTTGGCTGGTAAGCTGTATACTTGCAGACTTCTGTTACAAAGTAAGGAATCAGAAATATTTTTGAGGCAGAAACTGAGCAGCTGTTCTGAAATTTTTCGTGACTACATATTTTTGTAGTTTGGCCTGAGTTGTAATTTGAGAGATGACAAATAATTGACCAAAATGATATACAGAATAATAAATAATGTAGGCACATGTGCTTTCTGGGGGGTAAACAGTCCTTTCCTGTGAGAAATTGTGGAAATAGAGCAGTTAATGAGTCATTCTGTGATGTAAGTGGAAAGATTCTTTTGTTTCTGCTATATCCTACTGAATTGGTTTTAGGAACAGTTCTCGGTGAATAACTAGACTTATTTTTCTGAACAGGGGATGAATATATGGTATGTTTATAAAACCCATAAACAATACTCTGTTTCCCCCTGTGTCCTATATTAGCTTTCTCTGACATTCAGGAACGAAAGCCTATATTTGAAGAAGGTCACAGATGTCATACCAATGAACATTCAAGTTCGTGGATTCTACAATAACAATAAAATAATGTTATAAAATATTTTAATACTATATAATATAAAACATTTTATATTACATAGTATAATATTTTCATACATTCAGATGTAAAGTGTTTGTATACATTTATGTTTTCGTCAAAATATAAAATATAATCCATAATTAGTGAATCCAATAATAGCATTTAAATTGGAAAAAGTAAGCAACTCCAGATATGATCCACAAGAAACAGTATATCAAGGAAGAGAGCTGTCTAGAAATAGAGAACAAAGCACTGACAGAGAGGATGATTAATCTGAAGTAGCATCCCTTTCTGGTCTCTGAACACCTTAAACAGCACTTGGCCTTTCCCTTTCTTCTGAAGATACAGACAGAAACCTTCTCCTAAGGGCAGCCAGCTAATCTTTTCCATTTATGGAGCAGTGATAGGTAATGTTCCTCTCTGGTATGATGGCTCACTGGTTTGTGCTTCAGCAATCAGCGACTGTCATCCATGTCCAGATCCTTTGCTGAGCTGTGGGTTTCAAGCTGAAGAGGCAGCATTTGCTGTTATGTATGCTCCTTTTATTTTCTTTCTTTACCTTATAAGACTTTAAATGAGAGACTCCAAGATTCAGTGGGGAAGAATTCTGATAAGAAAGGTGCCAAGTGGCAGTGTAGCCTCACCTGCAGCATTTTCAGTGTCCTCACGCATTGGATAGGAAGCCGTGGATGTCTAATGCCAGGTCTCGTGTTCCTCTCAGAGACCTCAAAGTCAGAGTGCTCAGTGTCAGCATCGCAAAGTCCCTTTTTAGATATGGCCTCTAGACACAGATTTTGAAAATAGTCAAGTTTACATCCATTAAAACTAATGGGAACATTCATCTGTATAAAGTAAAACATTTCAAGGCCCAAAATCCATGCTCAAATGTTAATCAATATTGGTCTATGTGTTAGGCCTTTTTTTCAGACTGGAATCTTGCTCTTTCCACCAAATAACACCTTGTTTGTGCATAAAACGACAGAACTGTTTGCTTGTCTTCCTATACAGAGAAAATAGAAGTGGTCCAGCCTGTGAACTGATTCTTCTGATGCTGAGAATAACAGAGGTCTGGGTAGGAAAGATGCCACAGTGGGCATGATGCCCCAAAAAGCAATTTAATTTTAATTACTGTTGAGTAATCTTGTATTTCTCCTCCATATTTTAAAACATGTTGGTCAAGAAGGTACCAACAATACGCAATTAAAAAAATGAGCAGTACTGTGGTAACACTGTTATTTATGTAGCTTTTTTCGAAGTATTGGAAAAACTGGAGAGGCTGAGCTGTGGACAATAGATGGTCAGCTTAGAGTTACTGCACTGAGGATTGAAGTTTTATAGTGTTAAGAGCAAGGTATTGCACAAAATAGAGGAGCTGGAGTAAGACGCTCTTGCTCTTACTCCTGCTGCTGAAGACTCTCTGGTTTCAGGGGTGAGCTGGGATGTCTTGGTCTTAGGTGAGCAGAGGAGACAGCTGCCATCTGCTTGGAGAAGAGTCAGCACTCGTCCTTGTGTAGTGGGTGTCATGGGCCTGCTCAACTGCAAAGGCTTTCAGTGGGCCAGAGGAACCACCAGGCAGAGCTTCATGGGGCCTCAGGGACAGCAATAACCAACTGATATTTGTAGGACTTCGAAGAGGTTCAAACAGCATCAGCCTGTGAAAGAAAAGGGGAAAACATCTCCTCAGGTTTGGATGCGAAAACTTTGTACTCAGTGGGGCTGTAGGTGTAGATTTACTGCAAGGTAACGTGGGAAGCAGAAAGTAGATTTAAGGGTAATAGGAATGCTAGCTTTTCTTCATTGCTGTTTCCAGTCAGTAAGGTAAATACAATTTACCTGCATACATGCAGAGGGCTGCTGCCTGTTTTAAACAGTCTAACTGTTCCCTGTAGTAACTTAAAATTACCTTTTAAATATATTAATAGGGCAATTTTGCAATGATATTTGCGAATTACATTTTGGCTTCCATGTGTAATGGAGGAATTGGCAGCAGCCAAGAAAAAGCTGTTTTAACTCTGATTTGCGAATTTATTTCCCAGAAAAAGAACGCTGCTGTGAACAATGATTTTGAGAATTAGCCTTTCATATTGCCTAGAAGAAGAAAAGCTGCCGTTTTCTCAGTTCTCTTTTAGCGCTAATTTCGCAAGGCTCGTTGTTTAGGAGCCGGGTTTCGTGTGCCCGGGTCGGGGACGTGGTGGCCCGCAGGTCGCGGGGGGTGGCGGCGGGATGCTCAGCACGTCAGGCACGCTGCGGAGGGTTCCGTCAGCTGAGTCTCTGTGGCGCAATCGGTTAGCGCGTTCGGCTGTTAACCGAAAGGTTGGTGGTTCGAGCCCACCCAGGGACGGGTTCCCCTTTTGGCTCGCCCTGTTCCCCTGCAGCCGGCCGTCGTTTTGTGCCTGTCCGCGGGGGGAGGATGTGAGATTAGTGCTGGCGGCCGTGCAGGCGCCGCGTGTTTCTGGGCAGGGGGGCCCCCGGAGGGGAGCGCGGCGCGGCGGGGCGCGGCGGCAGCCCCAGCTGCGGCGGGAGAGGCAGAGGCGGCTCCCGCCCTGGCAGCGAGCGGTTCCGCTGCTCGCGGCGCCCCTGCGGCTGCGAGGCGCGATGGCTCCCGGCCTGCGCAGCCCTTCCTCCGTGCGCCGGGGGTCGCGTCCCTGCCGCCCGCCCGCGCCAGGGGGGCCGCCTGCGGGGGAGGGCTGCGGGAGCCCTCCGGCCCATAGCCTCGCCGGTGCGGGTTCCTGAGCGCCCTGGCGGCGCGTCCGTCCTCCGAGCGCTGCCGGGGCAGGCAGCGGGGCTGTGGCTGCAGAGGCTGACAGGGACACGAGTCTCAGGGAGTTTCTTTACCCTGTGCTCCCGCAGTAGAACGTGCGAAGGAAAATACCTTAATCGAGGTGCAAAATGATAATCAGTGATGCCGAGAGATGAGGGCTTGCTTCAGCAGGCACTGCGTTTGCGGCACTCCAGTACTTCAGCTGTCACCATCGGATAACCCGGGCCGGAGCCAAGGCTCGGGGGGAAATGCCACATGCGAGAAGGATTATTATAATTACGCTTGTCTACGACGGTCGCCGCTATCGACAGTGCTCACTGGGCAGAAGTTAACACGCACACACCGCGATTCCGACCTTCCCCAGTGGGCGAAGGCAGCGCGGTTTGCCAGCCCTCACGGAAGAAACGACGGCGGGGAGAAGCCCCGCGGCAGAGAGCCGGCCGTGGGCTCCCGCCGCTGCTGCCGGGGCCCGGCGGGCAGGACCGCCGCCCCCCCGGTGCCCCCGCGGGTCCCTCTCCCGCCCGGAGCAGGAGGTGTTTCCAGGCCCGTTTCCTGCTGGCAGGCAGCGCTGCCTCTGCGGGCTCGCCCTGCCCGCGCGAAGCCGCTTTGCATACATGAATGTTAAAAGCAATTACGTCGGGAGCTTCGCCTAAACGTATCAATTAGAAGTTGGCACCTTCGCCGTACCCGAGCCTCTGAGCTGGTTCCAGTGAGCGTTTCGCTCGTGTGAAATACGGCTGCCTTCCAGACCGACTTCTGCGACGTCTGCGAGGATCTATTTACAGTTTATAGGAAACAGAATTAGTATTAAGAATGCCCCCTTCCCCAGTGAAGCTGTTTCACAGATCTTTCTTTGCAACTTGCCTGTTTTAAATAAAGGATATAGCCCTCTTAAAGGTCAGGCTATGCCATTGATTTACCATTGATGACAAGATATGGCCCTTGCTAGCTAAGATACCCGAGAAAATACATGTATTTAGAAACACCGAATGCTCTTTTGAAAGTAATAAACCCTTAATCGTTGATGTACTGTATCTGCAGCAGCTCGCTGGCGTATTTTTTTCTATCACCCGTATCTTTTACATGTCGGTAAAATATTTTGAAAAAATTGGCAGCCGTGTGCTGAGCATCAGGGTAGGTGTAGCTCGCTGCAGGACCCACCCATTATCGTTAGCAACACTTAACCCAGGAATATATCCTACTGATCACTAGAATTTTGTTTTAACTAGAGTCATTTTAGATAAATCCCGCTTTTTTGGTCTTTCCATGTGTTTTGCAACGGAAGGATGAATTGAGCCCGGCAGCACTGCATTCTCTGCAGCCAGCAAAAGCCTCACCGTGGACAGAAATTTTAAAATCTGCATTTGTCTGTGCTGGGATTGCCTCGCTCCCAGCCAGGCATCAAGACCTTACAGTAATCAACAACAAAAATTGATCATGTCAGTGTAAAGCAGCAACGGCTGGAAAGGCACCGACAATTTAGGATCTGAACTTTACTGAACTGATATACTTCAGGAGAGAGGACAAGCAGTTCTGCTCCCATAAAGCACGTCTTGCTCTCCTCAGCAAGCCACAGATGCATTTTATAGAGGTGATTATTGCTGACCACGAGCTTTGTTAACGCTCCTTCCAGTTGCTGCACGTTGCTGTGAAAATGTGCACCGTCAAACCTGCTCAGAGAGGTGCGGTGTGTGAGCATCCACGCTCTGATCCCGAGATACGTGTGCAGAGGAGGCTCTTTCAAGTGCACATCATGGGCTCGATAATATAAAGCGACGTTTAGGCAGTGCTTGACAAGCTCATTTTGTAGAAGTGGAAAGCTCGTGCATAGAAAGTGCCTCATCCCATCTGCTCACTAACTAATTACAATTAAGCTTGTGGAAAACGGGAAAACTGAGGCATTTTTGGGAGAAGACGGGGAATCGAAGCTTTCTTTGTATGAAGTAAAATTCTTTTAGAGGTCAGTGAAGCTTTCAGTTCCCAGCCATGAAGAAAAGCTTCTCATAGCTGTGTAATGTACCCAGATAAACCATCCGATTCTCACGTTAATCCATTTATGCAGTTTAGGATAAACGCTGTTCTAAGTATAATAAGGGACTGCATCATCTGATACTTTTAGGAAAAAAAACTTGACATGTCCAAAGGGACCTCTTAACAAATACCGACTTAAATCTCAGCGTTAGTATTTCTAACCAATATTACAGCCAATTTCTAATGTAGTTGGGGAAGAGCCGCCGCCGAAATGTCCGAGGAGACCCGGAACCAGGGGACCGCCAGCAGATGACAACCTGGCATTGCTGCGCCCAGCGCTGCTAACGCCTGGATAAACCCCAGTAACCCACGACGCGCCGCGGCTCTTTGTTGGCGCGGCGATCGGACGGGGACGCGGGGCTCAGGGCGGCCGGTGGCCCAGGCGGAGCCGCCGCCGGTGCAGCGGGGGGCAGAGGGCAGACCCCGCCGCCGCTCCCCCCAACCGGGGGCTCCGCACCTCGCGGCGGGGGAAGAAACGCCGCCGCTGCGGGCCGCCCGCCCCCACCCGCTGCTCGGCCCGGCGGGATGGAGGGCTCGGGGGAGCCCGGCGCTCCCCGTGGGTGCGGGCCCGCTCCCCGCAGCGCCCGGCGGAGCGGTGGGGGAGGGGAGGACCCGGCGGCTGGCGCCCCCGGCCCGAGCCGACCCCCGCCTTTACTCCTGGGGGGAGACACGCGGGGACAAAAGACCACTGTGCCCCCGCCACGGGAAATCCCAGAGGAGAAGTGGGCTGCGCGTGGGAGGATCCGTGCCGCCCCCTCCCCGGGGCTCCCGCTGCCTCCTGCCGGCGGGCGGGGCCGGGACCCCCCCCCGCAGCCGCCGCAGACAGCGGAGCCGCAGCCCCCGCCGCCCCCCCGGCCCCCGCGGCGCTGCCGTGGGCCGCCCCGCCCCGCAGCTGCTCAGTAGCAGCCCAGGAGGGGACGGGGGGGCCCGCGGAAGTCCAGGTGCGGGCCCCGCCGACCCCGCGGAGCCGCCGCGCTGCCGGGCGCTGCCCGCGGCCCTGCCTGCCGCCCTGCCTGCCGCGGCGGCGGGGGCGAGCGGGGCCGGGCCGGGCCGCGCCGCGCTGCCGGCGCTGTCCCGCCGCGGGGGGCTGCGGGGGCGGCCCCGCTCCGCCGCCGGCTGCGGCGCATCCTGGCCCGGCTGCGCCCGGCGAGTCGCGGTACGGGAGAGGCATCCAGCCGAAACGGCGTCCGGAGGGCTGCGTCGGTGTCCGGACTGGAAATAAAGCAGTTTTTAAGCAACCGCCTTTGAACTTTCGCCAATATTTAATGACTTGGGAGGCTGATAAGATGGGGAATAAAATATTCATACTCTTAATAAACACGGGGACCCGGAATATTTGAAAGATAGAAAACTGTAGAGCTCGCAGAAAGGGTGCAGAAAACAGCCATCTTGAATATTTTAATCTCTGGCAAGTGTTTCTTTGGAACAAAATGGATGTTGGAGGGAAACAGCATAGTTAACATTACTGTAGCCTTCCATTTCTAACGCCATCCCTCTCGCAGAATTCAGCTGGCACGAAGCAATGAAACTGGAAGGAACGCCACAGCCTTTCATCTACGTACAATGGCAACAAATAATCATAATCTGAATACTGTGGTCTGGAAATTTAGTAGCGCTCTAAGTGATGGTGCTTTTTTTACCCACGATTTATATTGATTTGTTTGCATCGATATAAGTCACATGTAATGCTGCGAGAAACACTTTCAGAACTCGTTCAACATAAACAAACAATTGGTCTGTATTTACCCAGAACACATTTGTAAATATTTTTTATTTTTAGTGATGCCGTACGTTGTTATTGTCAGCGAAGTCAAAGGACATATTCCTACCAATTACCCTAGAAATTGGATCAGGCCCTGGGTTCAGAGTTTGTTGTGTATTCATGATATGAACCAATTATTCTAAGGATTCATTGTTTGGCCATAAAAATCACTCTAGGCTGAAATTAGGCTTAGAAAGTCCCCGGGATTTTTTCCACTTTTACTAAAATGGATTAGCAGCTGTCTTTATTTTTTTATTTTCTTTCCTTGCCCTCCCCCCTCAACCGAAGGTGATAACAGATACAACATGCTGATTTCAGATGCTTTTTGTTTTCGTGTAACTGCAAAATAACTTTCTGGTTTTTAATAATAATTGTAAGGCTATTCATGTTGGTTAGGCCTTCCCAAATTTTAAAAATATATTTTAAAAAGGGGAATAAAAAGGAACAACCGACTGAAAGGGGGTGTGGTGAGAGCAGAGACAATAAGTCAATGGTTCAGCTACACAGGCTCAGAAAGGCTCCTTCCCTGGTTTTATTTATTTATTTCTTTCCTCACTGCTGTTTGCTTACTTTGGACTCACTCCTTCACAGATAAGCTCAGAAGAAATAATGCACTTAAAAAAGGCAAAGACAGCTAATAAAAATAATGCAGGGATGGCTGGAAAGCGCTGTCTGAAGATTAAAGAATAAGATTGCAAGGCAGAACTGCTTGATTTTGTTCACTTACTGATTTCTTTAATGTCAATTTGGGCAGCATTTCTAATCCTAAATGCTAAGGATAAGGTTCCTATTGAGAACTGTATTGTTGTTCTTGAAGTTTCTAATTTTTCAAGAAATTTTGAGATACTGTATATGCAGTTCCTGATTATTTCAGTACCGTGCTGCAGCTTTACTTTCTGTATCTGAACCTTTTTTGCTTTAATTTCTCAGTGCCATACTTTACCCCTGTGGATTAATACATTAAAATATGTTTAGCATCTATTTCATAGGCATTCTGATGTTTGTACAGCATTTCTCAACACTATTTGGATCAAAAAGCACGATGAAATCTAGTAGCTTCCTAGTCATTTTTTACAATTGGAGCACGTAGGAATCTCTAAATAATAGTATTTGTGAAAAGCAGAGTGAGGAAAATTACTAAAATGCAAATGACAAGCTCTGTCAGAGGCTAAAATTACAAAATTGTGTTTGTGAGAAAAAAAAAAAAGATGCATAGACTAGAAACAATAGCCCAGAAAAGCAGGCACTGGCTTCTTCATGGGCAGGTCTTATTCTCAAAATGAAAGCAACACTTGGCTCAAATTGTTAGCGTTATCTAAGAAACAGGAAGATTTCAACTGGATTGAGTAATACTGGGAATTTGGGGACTGTTATTTGACCCAGAGAGGAAAGCCATATCAAATTTGTCGAAAGCTTAAGGAAATGCATTTAAATGTCATGAAACTCTGATTCAGGTAGGAAAGGTATGTGGGGTTCCAGAGAGGAAACAGAGTGCAAAGAAGGACTGAGGAGATACACCTCTGTATTTTGTCCATCAAATGTGAAGGACAAATAAATTTTGTAGTGATAAATAAATTAATTTAACTTATCTGCTTGCCAAAGCACGTGAGTTAAAAATAATGTCTTTTTAGTTATGTCTCAAAATCTATATTTTGCCTGAAAGAAATGTATTCACAGGAAAAGACAAAAAACAGTATCCTATTTTTCCTGTAAAGAGTAAAACTTTTATTTAAAAAGTTCATTTGCCCTCATATGTCTAAAGCATTGTTACGTTACATTTTTTTCTGTCAAGTATTATATTCCTTTATCATTGTCATAGCTTTACTGACAAAATCTGAAAGCTACATTGTGCTTTAATAGGCAAGCAGGCAGAGAAAGATGTGGGAATACTTCTATCCACACCTTTCAGAAAGGAAGAAATATTTGGCAGCTTCCAAGTAAGTGAGGCCAAGGTGACTGATGATTTCATATTTTACTTTGAATGGGCAGGATATTCTGTTTATTTTGTTTTCTTGTTGGGTTGTTGCCACACCAGGCTCTTCAAACAACTACTAAGTTCTTATTAGAGAAGTGCATATATCGGTAAGGAATCACTGGTTTAACAATCTGAGTGCTGTTTGTGAATGTATCTGTTTAAAAATCAGTGCAGTTAAATCCGTTGTACTGTTTAAAAGGTGATTCTAAAGTGGTGCAGTAAAATGGCATTAAAACTGGAGTGATCAGTTTTGGTCTCCTTTTCTTTTTACAGATTCGTTGCAAACATTTCTGGGTTTTTTCAGACAGATGTGTTATTCAGATCACTTCTCTAAATATTTCTTCTTCTGTAGCTTGTTTGAGACTAGACAGTGACAAGTAGCTGCTATTCAAAATAGAGATCTTCCATTTTATTTGAGGACATAGTTTATCTGACTTTTTTTCTGGGGCGATATTCTGAAACTCAGAAATTAGTTTTGCAGATACTCTCCATAATTTGCTTAGTCTCAGCAGAGTAAAAGCGATACAGAAGGGTCTGTGTCATTGCACACACTGCGCTGGGCACTGTTGGGCCTCACGGGGTTGCTGGCCCTGAGGTACTTTCAGTATAAATGAGAGATAAACCTCGTAATTAATGATGTGCAAAGTTCTGAGTTTAGACAAATATTTGCAAAAATGTTTTATGCGTTTGCCTTTAGTATTTAGTAATGGACTCTGGGTTTGACCAGGTCTAAGTTAAAATGGAGAAAGAAAAAAAAAACCAAGTGCTTTTCCTCTTTCATTTTCTTTTGGGCAGTGCAGGTCTTGCCAAGCAGAAGGTGGAGCTTCCCCAGAGCTGTCAGGCACAGGAGCAGCGCTGACTGTTCTTGACTTCTCTAGTATGAATAGTTTGCTCCCAGATTGTAACTTGTTCCATTATATCATGTTGTTCAGAGTTTAAAAGACAAGGATCTTCTGTATACCCGACCTAAGTATTTCCCTTTTTTTTTTTCAGTCCTAAGATCCAGTGCTTGCTTTTATGGCTGTCACACACTGAAAATCACAGATATGCTGGCTGGACAGGTAATAATTAGGAAGTTATTGTAGAAAGAAGATAAGATTAGCTGCAGTAAAGATTTAGTATTAGAAAACGAATAGCCTCATTTTCGAGATTTAAGAAACATGTACAAATTACCTGCTCGATCTTTTTTTAGTTTCCAGTTCACATTAGTGCTGAAGGAACTATTTGGGGCCTATTACCCAGCTTTTGGAAAATTTTCTTGTAGTGGAAAATATTGTAAGGGATTTGGAAAGGAGGACTCATCTGGCTAGTAGATGTTCATAAAAATCTTAATGACTTCAGCAGCCTGAGATGAGGCTGTTGGGACTGCGTTGGGTTTGGATGGAAACCACTAGACTGGTTTACTGGAGGATTCTCTCCCTACGTGTGTGGTGGTGATAAGGGAAAGGGAAGCAGGCTTTGAAATCTTTGAGTATATCTGTGGGTGGACCAACACTGTCTCTTTTAAAAATGATTCTGTATTATAAATTAAATCTAAAAAGGAAGAAAAAAAAAGAGTAGTTCTAATGCATAGGGCAGTTTGGAAGTTATGCATAACACTGCTTGGGTTTTCCTACAAAGGCACTTTACAATTTTATATGTGCCATTTTTGTGCTATAGTTTACAGCTTTACGTAAAGAGTATATTCCCCTGAACCGAAAGTGTTTTCAATTTAGTCTGTGTTGCTTTGAACGGCTTTTTAAGCTAAAATCATAACGTATTTGACTTAAAATGGTGACATTGCTATATATGGAAAAGCTGGTTTATAGCATTTCTAGAGGCTTTTACATACTTCAGTAATTTTACCATTACTCAGACATCTGTGTGCTTTTAACTCATAGGCGATGCTGTTGATCTCAGGCATAACTCGACTTTGGTGGTAATATGTGAGGGAGAAATCTAATTTATGGTTGGTTTGACAGTTGGCTTGAAAAGTGGGATGATATAAAAATAATATTAAATCATTTTTAAGAAAAGAAAACCTTCATAATCAGTCCTAGTCTGGTCTATGTAATATACTGAGCACATGATACTGCAGCCGGGTCAGTGGGTGCTATTGGCAGTTGTGGAGTGGTTTGAAATCTGTGCTGATTTTCACTGAACATAATCAAATGTGTTTCTCTGTAAGAAAATTTAGGGGATGTTGTCTCGTGTGGCTGCATGGGCTGACATTGTTGAGACCACCGAAGCAGGCTGTTCTTTGTTACCCTTACCTTTTAGGAGGTGCAGGGCCCAGGAACATGCCACCAAATAAGACTTCTTTTTCTTTTAATGTTATTGGTTATGCATTGAATGCTGTCACTTCTCTCTCTGACTTTGCTGGGATTCCTTTTGGAAGATGAGTGGGCTTTGGCTGTGCCGTTACTATCCTGCAGAGGAACAGCAGATTTTTTGCAGTGATACAGCGGTCACTTAGACATCCACGAGGGATTATTTCTGGGCTTTGGTATTTTGGATAATCTGCTGATTTAGATATTAGTTTGAAGTGTTCTCCTCAGCCTTTTTGTAGTATGGACTTAGGTGTTGCCTTAGTTTAGTCTGCCAGTGTTTTTGAAGGCATGTACAGCAAACTGCCAGGGCAGGTGCAGGGGAGCAGGCAGCAGCTGGCGCTGCACAGGGTGCTGTGGCTCTCTTGGAGACCCAGAGCATCTGCCAAAGCTCCAGCCCCACTGTCTCCAGCCAGTCACAGTTCTCAGAGGCAAAACCTGTCCAGCCCCAGGCCCTCAATGCCCTGGGCTGAGGAGACCAAAGAAGAAAGAAACCTCTTTGCTTTTGTGGTGCTGGCTCAGTCAGCATCATGTTCAGGCTGTTCACCCGCGGGCATATGAAAGCAAACCCCCCTCTCCTCTCTGTGGTCTCATCTCCTTTCTCTGTTGTGTGTTTAGAGGAGTTTTTGTGGAGATTCAGGTGCTGCAGACATCCATCCGCCCATCCATCCGCCCATCCATCCATCCATCCATCCATGCACCCATCCATCCATCCCCACTGCCCCTGCAGCTGGCCGTGCCGCTGGCTCAGCTCCTCTGGAGCAGCGGTTCCTGTCAGGCAGCAACACGAGCGCTGTCTGCGCAAGATGAATTTTCTCAATCACTTTCTCTCCCCTTCTCTCTTCATTTCCCCTTGGTCTCTCTGCTGGGTTTTTGCTTCTGAGATCCCTTACTCCCTTTGGTCCCCCCCCTCGCATCTCTCTCTCCCCTCCCTTTCTTTCTTTCTTTCATTTTTCTTGTTTCTTGTATTCTCCCTTCACTTATTTTTCTCTCTATTATCTTTCCTGTCCTCCTCTGCATTCTTTCAATCCCAGCAGGGCTCACGCATACAAATTGACCCCCTCCCAGCCAGTAATGTGATCGAAGCTCTTTGTGGCTCCTACTATCTCTATGGTAACTATCAGGGGGGTCTCGAGAGTGGTGGTAGACCCAAAGCACCAGCCCACATACTGTTGTTCTTGCCAGCATTACATGCTGACCACATGGGCCAGACTCCTCATTTACAACTACTTCTTATTTTAAAATAATATTGATGCCTTAAAGTGCTTAAATGGGGAAAATGAACTGCATGCTTAAGCACAAGTAGGTTTTGGGTTCTCAGGGTTTTGGAGAATGGTTTCTGTGTTCAGAGCTGCTTTACTTGGCAGATCCCTTGTTGTTTTCTAACCGTTGTGGAGTGGTGTGTTTGCTGTTTCATGTACTCTGGAAACAGGAGTTACGCTGCAAAAATGAGTATCGGCATTGCCAGGGTAGCCAGTGGCAGTGCAGTGGTGGTGGTTGCAACCTCCAGCATGGGCTGAGAAAGTACCTACAAGAAGTTTGCGTGTTTTGAGTGCTGTGAACTCTTGCTTTTCCCTGTTCTAGCCAGCCTACCGCAAACACCCGGGGGCTGCTGCAATACAGGCACTAAAAACAAAACTGTAGGCAAGGTTAATAATGTATCTATCTACTTATCTACATTTTGGAGTTTGTGCAAACATGAAACAACCATAGGATCTGATGGGAGGAACCAGTGGAAAACCTGAGGTGTGGGTAGAAGACATGGACATGGTCCCTTCTGGCTATAGGGCTTTCCTCAAACAGCCAGGACTGCCAGCAGGAATGTGGGGAACCAGGGAGACTTAATGACATCTAAGACTGCCGATACTATACCAGATCCATCTGCTCAAGAGAGAAGAAAACAGCCCTAGAACTTTTGAAGAGCTTAAATTATTAGTGAAAAATTAATTTGATTCAAATACTTGTGGAAATTATTTATGCAGTACATACAATATTAAAAATGTAATTCGTGTCAGACTGCACTCCAAACGTTATTCTGTTAAATTCTTCAAAACCACTGTGATTTTTGTCCCCTCCTTCAAATGTGTCTATAACATTTAAGTCTAAAATTTTACTGTTTCATTTCTTACATAGATTTGTAAAAATTTCTAAACTTAAAAAACCCAGTCAACTAACCTTATATCCTGACATTACATATTGCCACATCACTTAGGATGTGCAAAGTCATCAGTTAACTACACTTTACCAGCTTTTCTGCTACATGAAAATGCACTACAAACCCAACACCTTCCTATGTGAATCTCTACATCCCTCAAATAGCAGCACTGCAGTGTTCATACTGAAAACATCATTTTGCTCCAATTCTTGAAAAGAATAAACTTCAGGAGATTATTATGAGGTTTTTCAGCTATCTGCATGATCTATATTCGCAACTTGACTGTGTATCTATTGTGAGTTTTGCATCTACCTGCCCGTGGATAAATCAACATCTACAAACTGCCCATTTGTGTGCGATGCAGTCAGCGGTGAAAGGGTTAACACTGTGGGCATTTAAGTGGTCATAATTAACAGTCCATTAAGATGAATGGAGAAAGTTCGCACTTGGTGATGCTATTGTTTAATTCTGTCTGTTTACAGACTCGGGAGGACAACAGTGGGGGCTCGATGTTGCGCAGGGTTTGCACTAAAGAACTGAGGAATCACATTTTTTAAATAAATTATAACCTTAGATTAAAAAAAGGCGGGGGGAAGGAATTCTTCGGGAAGCACATTTCCTGCTTTGGGGCATTTCTGTTGTCCCAATTCAGTCTCTTGGATAACTGGGTTTGATACTAACTACCATTTTCTGCTGAACCAGTCCACCCAAACAAAGCCCTTGCTATAGTTAATCACTGCCCTGTTTCACAACGATTTATATAAGCAATGGATCTGGTAGCTGGTTATTAATGGGGATGCAGGAGGAACTCAGCCGTACTAACCTGTAGAGGTTCTCCTAGTTCTGATGGGTACCTGCTCTTCTGCAGTCTTAAACGTTTGATATAAAATCCCACTATTAATATAATCAATGTCAAGTATTTAAAATATGAGACAGGACAGAAATCCAACGTAGCAGCCTAGAAAATCTCTGCTGTAAAAAGTAGGTTTTACTTGGCTTTTGAATTCCTAATATTTTACAAAAATAATTTTTCAACCTTTTCTCCAGTGAAGCTGGAGGTGAATTTTGTTAAAAAGAAGCTGATTTTTTCCTGTAATCTGCTCATTCTGAGCTCTGAGCTTAAAACCAAAAACGAAACCAAGGCCAGAGCTGTCCCAAGACTCACGACAAAATCCTGAGTGTTGCTGCTGAAGAATGCAGCTCCCACACAAGCCTGGAGTCAGAGCCCTCGGGAGAGCTGGGACAGGCCCAGGCGGAGGATTCACTACTGAACAAGGAACTTTTTAGCCAAACTGCCTCAGTGACACAGCCAGAGCAGCCTACTATTTCCAAGTAATATGCGGTTCTTTTTAAAGGTCTCCATTTTATTGGTACAATTTTTTCCTTGTAAACGATTGTGAGTGTAATTAATTATAGGCAATAAATGGTAAGTGCATTTCATAGCTCCTGTATGTCTAGCTATATGACAGCGCTCAGAAATGCGGTTGTTAAACATACTGAAGAGCAATAGAACAAGCAGTCATTTTCACTAGATTTATTTATTTTTGTATCAGAAGAGCTGAAAATACTATGTCAAAGATCCACATTTCAATGAAAAACTACTAATATAAATATAAAGATAAATCAGTGATACTTCTTTGCAGACAGTTTTGGTCTGAACAGCAGGGATGCTTTCTAAAATGTAATTTCAAATACAATTACAGAATTATGTTACCTGTTCTCATTAGAAATAACATATTCATGAATGAATCTGGTTTTGCATGCCATCTACAGTTTGGATTGCTTGTGCTTTTAATTGTAACTTTGAAATTTAAAAATACTTTTTTTTTTAAGTTAAAGTTGGTATTTTGATAGAAATCTCAATGTTAATCTTAGTAAGTGTGTGCTTGGTTAAATTTAAATTAGGTCATAATACCTTACACTTATTAATATTAGCATTGAAAATGGACCTGAAAGAGCAGAATGATTCCTCCAGATATTTTGTAGAAAATCTCATTTTATCATGTTTTCCTGGCAAATCAGACTTATAGAAAGGTAAAGTGCATCATTTTAAAATAAAGTTTTTAAAACTAGTTTAGCAGCTTGAGTCCTGCATGTCTCTGCTTAATAGAGATTGGTAATATTTGGAAAACAACAAAACCAAAAAAAATACTCTGAATTAACAGGAAATATGCTGCATGCCCCATTGAAACTGTTAGCAATTTTTTTTACGTTATAATTTATTTCATTGATTAAAATTGAATCCAAAATAATATAGGAGAAAGCCTCAGACACTAAGGCTGTGTTTGAAGAATGGTAGAAATCTTATTCATTAAACGGGGATTTAAACAGCTAAAAAAGGTTTTGCATCCTTCTTTATAATTTTGAGCAACTATCTTTATTGAACTAAACTAGTGAACTCCAGCAGATGCTGATTAAGGACGGAATTGTTACTGAAGACACAAAGCCTCAAGTCCAGATCCGTAGATTGAGTTAATGGTTCTTCACGACTTTTCCTTCTCCTCGATTTGTACAGTAACTGGCCACAAACCCTTTGCCTTCCCTGCACCATGAGCCATTGGTTTCCACAGATCAGAAGTCGACTGGTTGCAGGATGTTCAGTAGATGTCCCTCCTAAGAAGCAGAACTGTGCTGTTTCTTTGTTCCGTCTTTAAAGAACCAGCCGCGAAAACACCAGCGTTTAAATGATGATGTCAAAATGTCAGAGAGCGAAGCGGACACGTGTGAGGTCATAACTCTCACTGATGCAGAAAGCAACCAGCCTTGAACGTTGGCCAGGGATGGGAGATGGATGCCGGAGCCAGGAGCACAGCACAGAGGAGGCATCCGGGAGGCAGGACTTCTCCTGGAGATCAGGGGCACTGACCTGGCAGGTACCCTGTGTGCTGGCCTGGTGGCAAGGACAGAAATAACACGTGCTAAATGCCCATGGGCTTTTCTTTTAACTTTTAATGCTAGGGATAAAAGAGTTGCAGTCAGATTCCAGGGACTAGTCAAATCTGACTTTACAATTTAAAGCAATGGGATTTTACTGAATTCCTTGGGTAACAGTTCTACGAGCCTTTAAAAACCATGCCTAAACTCAAGAAAGAAATAGCAAGAGTTCTGGTGAATTTTGGAACAGGTCCAAAAAGTGAGTATTTATGAGAATGGCATAATATATTTATTCTGGATACAGGATCTGAAGATTTCCTTCACATGTTTTTTTTTTGTTGTTTTGTTTGTTTTGTTTTGTTTTAAACTCAGGTCATACCTAGTCCTGCCCGCTTCTTCAAATGAGAGAGAGAATTTGTGAGTCTTATCCTTGTATAGGACTCATACTTATTTAAGCTGGAGAGTTATATGCATGTGGCACAGGGTTGTGGATTGTGATTTACAGCAAGATTGTGGTGAGATTTTTGAATGCTGTGGATTTTGTAGATATGCTGCTGTATATACAGTTACTCAGCTTGATGTGATTGTATTAAGGTAATACTTTTGGTCTGTTAGTCCATGGTGCAGGTTTGTGTAAAAGAGACAGGGTGTTATTTGCAGAACACAAACAACTACTGAAAAGCAAGTGGCTGTTGGGTTGCGCTCGTGAAGAAAGAAAACTGCCAGAATGCAACAGAGCTTTTAGAGAGAAGGCGTTTTCTCCAATGTGTGCAATGACTGACAAGTGATCTCTGATCCCAAATGCTTGGATGTGGTCTGGGAAATCTCATCCTGGTTGCTTGTCCCCAGCAGGACTGTATGGACTGAGCTTTGGCCTGGGAGCCGGCTGCTTGTCGGCATCTGCACTCTCTAAGCATGCTCTCCTACCAGCAGCAGCAGATGATGCTAAATGATACCAATTTAATTGTTTCAACAAATTGCAGTGTTGGTTAGTAATAATAATAATAATAATAATAATAATAATAATAATAATAATAATAGTAGGAAGGTACTAGAGACCAGAATGTTTTCTGTATGTCAGACATGAAATTTCTAGATGTTCCCTTTATTGCGTGCTAACCAGGAAAGCTTCTTTGAAAGTCAGTTTAAGGCACTGAGATAATTCTAAAGCAGAAACAGGTTTTGCTAATGTCTGTTGTAGTAATAAGTGAATCACTGCTTGGTTTCAAGATGAGGCAGACAATTAACTCAGGGTTCACCTGATGGTTTTTCATTTTACTGGACATAAATTCACAACTCACAGGTTGAGAAAGGGGGTTTTAAACTCTCGTTTTTGGTAAAACAGCCATTGTTTTTTTGCACAGGACAGCCCAGAGCTCCTGTAGCACCTGCTGCCTGTCTCTGGGACATACCAGGATGTTACGCAGTTGGTTACCTCTGTTTTTGTGGTACAAACTCATTCATCCAGGGCTATTGCTGAGCGTAGGTGCCTGCAGCTGCCAAGGACGTCTGTGATCCCAGCTGTTCTTCAAGGCACAGTGGTGTTTCTGTGACCTTATTCAGTGAATGAAGACCACTCATTTCTCAACAAAATTATATCAGTCACCAGGAATGAAGGCGACATGGGGCTGTTGTTTTGGTGTTGATATTTACAATTCACTGCAGCTAATTTTAACAGGTCTCTCTTTTTTTTTTTTTTTTTTTTTTTCCCCCCTCCCCAATGTTTTTGAAATCCCATCTGTTCTATTCATAGAGTAAAGGAAGGAAGAAAATCAATAACTGGTCTCTGGTGAGCAGGAGCTTAATTTAACTGAGATTTCCTTGTTTGCGTGCCCAAGGTAAGAGACAGAAGAGATGCTTCTTGGGAGCTAGAGAAATGAATATGGTTGAGAAGACTGTGCTCCGAAGTTAGGAGATGCCTCGCTTGAAACTCCAGATAGACAGTTTTAATAGAAATAATGATTTTTAAAGAAAAGCTTGAATAATAATTTCTTGTCTTTTTGAGAAAAAATGAGTGATGATTTTATGTCATCAATTTTTGTGTCAGATTTTCCTACATTTGTTCTGAACAGAGGAGAGACGATAGCTTAAAACTCAGTGGCATTTCTTAGTTTGTGTAACTGTTTGATTTGCAGAGAGTAACGCTATGTGAGAGAAAGGCCATTTGAAATATCTGGTGACTGTGAATGTATCACCTACTCTGTGAGTTTTACTGATGGGGTATTTGGATCTCTTCCTAAAACTCTTGCTATGGAAATTTCTGAGGAATCGATGCCATGCTATTTACTGGCTGTATGATTTGGCACGGGGTTCTCTGCTGGCAGTGCCACGAAACTGGTCCCACCTTGAAACGCCATGATCCACATCAGGCCTC
This sequence comes from Nesoenas mayeri, assembly GCF_963082525.1. NCBI lineage: Eukaryota > Metazoa > Chordata > Aves > Columbiformes > Columbidae > Nesoenas > Nesoenas mayeri. The sequence continues at coordinate 144,606,584 of NC_137543.1, read as the reverse complement.
AGTGTCTGAAAATTGTTTGTCTTTACTGGCAGATCCTGGAGGAAGATCAGAGCTGCAATTAACCTATTTACAGTTAAAGCTTACGCATGACTTAGAAAAAAGCCCTAAACTTTAAACCAAAAAATATTTTAAAGTTATAGAACAAATGACTGAATAGAGCAAATCTGCATTTCATTAACTATAAAATTGGTTGCAAATGTTTTTGAAAACTTTTAACGTTATGGGCTGGGAAGCTGCTATTTTGGAAGGTCTCGGCAAGTGGCTCAGCTCTCCGGGGAGTGTGTGGGTGGTGGAAACACCACGCTGGCCTGGGTGACAGAGCCAGGTCCCCCCAGGAATGATGATGCCTCTACCAGGAGGCAGCTGAGCCCAGGGCTGTGCCTGGTGCTTCTCTGCACAGAGGGGTCCAGCTCCATGGCCCTGAGTGTTTAACTCCTGTTTCTGCTTCCACTGCTCAGAAAATTGAAATAATTTGGTGTTACCTCAGACACTTCCTTGTGGAGCTGTCTTGGAGCCCAAAATAACATTTCTGACCTCAATGTGGACCGTCCTTCCAATGCACAAAGTGCATTTGGCCATTAACCCAGGGGGAGTTGTCTCATACACCTGAGTTATCTGCCTTCCTAGGGGTGCCCAATGTGCAGGGACACCAGAAGAAAGCCGGGAAGGGTGAGGTGTTTGAGGAAAGTCTGTGCTATTGGATTTTGCAACTGCAGCCTTTGGCAAAGTCTTTTCCAATTGCCTGGAACAAGGGGCTAATTTTAAGAATTGATCTCCAGTTACTAGCTGTGACTGAAAAGGATGACATAGGAAAAGAAAAAGTGTTGGTATTTCCAGAACAGTCAGTATTTCAGATTATATTAGTTTATTATAGAGAAGCATCCAAAACTCTCAGCCAATCTTCAATGCTTAAATAGCAGAGATTGGCATATAATGAGTAGAAATGCAGTGTGTCTTTGCCAGTTTAGGCTACAAATCTAACTTTTGACCCTTTCCAATGTCTCAATGTCCAGGGTTTTGTTTGTTTGGTTGGTTGGTTTGGTTTCGTTTGGTTTGTTTGTTTGTTTGTTTTGGTGGCAGAAGCTTATGCAAACTGAGGTGTTTCTTGGGAAGGAATGGGACTCTGATGTTTTAAAAATATTGTGTTTACTATATTCAGCCCTTATATAGAAAAAAAGCAAACCCTGCAAAAAACATCCCAGAAACAGGTAGGCTTTACAAAAATGTAATAATGAAGCTAAGGAAATTATTTTAAGAATAATTTATTCAGTGTGTGTAAATACAGTAGTAACTGTGATTTCAGCTCACAAAAGGAGTACATCTCAGTGATCTTGACCTCCCTGGTACTGAGAGACGCTGAAGCTATTTTACCTGTCATTAGGATGTGTCAGGGAACACACTTCATGCAGCCATGATTATATTTAAGCAGATACCATTTTTGACTACAGACACGGCCATGTAACCTTTAAAAACTATCAGTTTATGCTGAACCCGTAAGCCTGGTGTGCAGACCCGGGGGGAAGATGCTGCTTGGTAGGCGCTGCTACTGCTCAGAGCTCTGCTGTCCATCCTCAGGTGCATGGATGAAACCCCAATGAACACAGCATGCGAGTACCTCACAGCTGTCGTAGTTTTTCACAGTCTTCTAGTGAGGTCGCAAAGTTATTTCAGTTTAACAGCTGAACAACAGAGGTCCAGAGTCACTGCAGTCAAATCCACAAAGAGATTTAAGTCGCTGGTTTCCATATAGGAACGCGAATCCTGCTCTGTCAGGTCCCACACCAGCTGCCAAAGCACCGGTTCAAGCCCAGTGCGGGCTCTTGGTACACAGCCAGCTGTACGTGGTGACACAGCCACAGCTGTGATGGGACACTTCACACCCTCCTGCTGACCGGGAGGGAACCGGCCTGAGAGGTGTCCCGGGTGGGGACGGACAGCGGGGCCTGGTGACACATCACCTATCTGATGTGGGGTCTGCAGACCCTGACCACCAGCATGAGTTTAATTTATTTTCATTTGTAAAAGGAAGAAAATGTTTGTTTCAGGGCGTAACACTGAAGTCTCAAAGGCTACATGGGTGTTGTTAGGATCTGGTAGTTTTACTGTTATGGAATAAGCTGGTGATGGGGGAAATTTCCGTATAACGTTAGGAGCTGCAGTTCAGAAAACTTTCACTGGCCTAACAAAGTAGAAACATTTACAGGCCTCATCAGGAGTAAGTAATAACTTTAATAGAGCAGTTAATTAGTTCTGCTCTTTTCAGACAGGATCATTAGAATTTAATGAGAATTAATAATTTCATAAAGCATGGAAATATATTGCCCCCGGCAAAATACAGTAACACACATTTCACAAATAGCTATTGTAAATGAGTGTGGTGACATTTTCTCATATTGTTGGATGATCTATAATATTTTTATGTGGTAACTCTAGGTAAAGTATGTATTTGGCTCCCATTATAAAGTGTGTTACTGTTTTAAGATACAAGGTCCTCTTTGTTCATGAATAGGAATATAAACCTAAATAGAACAATCTAAATGTGATTCTTTATCAGAGTTTACTTTTTTCTTGAGCATTTTAAAGACAAATCTACTGATCACCTAGAAACATCATTGAAGAGCAGCAGAGTGTCAGATCTATCACACTACTTATCTGAGTAAAACAAGTACGTTACCTGTTGAGAATAAGATGTCATAAAAGGAGCGAAAATATTTATCAAACAAATATATTTGGAGCTATTTTAGTTTGACACCATCTGACAACATAATAAGCAATGTAACAAGCAACACACCAGCATTCCATTTAAGGGGATTATTTTTTTAATCTAGCATTCCATGTAAATGGTTATCTACTGGTTTTGTGTCTAAACTGTTGTCCATGGTATAAAGGAAACCATTTCTCATTTCCAGATTCTGAGCTGGTTTGAATTGGCTTTACTTCCACTGACCTTCATGAGGTCGTACTGATGTACATGAGTGGAAGATGGGGCCCAATTGCTTTAATGAAGGCTTTGCAAGTCCTAGAAGAGAGAGGAGGAAATTCCTTCTGGTTCAAGTGTCAAAAGCCTTTGTATATGCTATAACTGGTGATGGATTGTCTTCACAGCATTTTTCCTTTGGTGCTTGAATATATAGATGACATTCTTTACCATATTCATTGCAAATTAAAATATTTGGTCAATAAAACTGCAGGTAAGGATATTATGAACTGGATTTCTGCATGTGGCCTGGACATGCCGGCTAAATGAACACAGCATAAGATGGGGGCAGCCAAAGAGAGTGTTGATCCTGACTCCCCATCCCTGTAGCGTGATGCAGTGTATATAAGTCTAACACAGTTAAGTAAGTATAAAGCTGGTGCAATGGGGCAGAGATTCAGACTTGCATTATTTCTCATCTTATTCCTGAAAGCATTATAGCCTGGATTAAACATGTCAGAGTGAGTACAGGACAAAGTAGAGCTCCCTGGGCCAGGCTATGGTATCCTGTCATGAGAGCACTGGCTGTGGGGAGATCTGAATTCCTCTTGCTGTAGCAATACCTACCCAAAGCACAGAAAGATCAAACTATTCAGCTTTTAGTGATGGTCCAAGCCATTTCATTTTCTTAAAACTACAGAGCAGTAAAATGAACCATTCTCGCTTGCTGGCTTTTCTGAGAAAAAAAATGGCACGAGAAAACCCTGGCTCAAACTGCAAGTACATAATACATCTCCCATCATAGATGTGAAAGAAAATTACCTACCAGATTTTTTTTCAGTAGAAGTTTTTATTTAAAATGAAAAATGTGATCATTACAGGTTTTCAACAATCAGATGAAAAACTGCTAGCAATATAATATATATTTTAAAAAATTTTATAGACGTATAGATGTATAGATATATAGATACATAGGTTGCAAACTCTGCAGGAGAGGACTAATTGGATTGAGCATTCCAAGTATTGGCCATTGAAATATGCAAAAAGCTGTATTCTGATTATTTTTTTAACTTTTATAAGAATAAACTATTTTTTAAGTCTCTTTTTTGTCTTCCAAGCATGATGGTTTCTGTTACTGTAATGACTGTTGTATACTGCAGCAGCACTGAGGCACTAGTGATTGGAAATCGAGAGCTGCTGTTACGTAGAACAAAAAGACAACTCTTCCAGAAAGCTGGCAAATACATTAATGCAGGAGAGGGGACAGGTGGGCACAACAGAGTGGGTAAGATGTAACGGCACCACCTCTTGTACATGCAACTGTGAAGAGTGGGATTTGACCACTATCTGGGAATTGTTGAGTGGGGAGCTGAACACACACATGAGGTGGCAGCATTTTAAAGCCCCGAGGGCTGAAGCTGTCTGTGGTACCTACGATCAGTGCTGGGATCTAGAGACCTGCCCGGTCCTCCCGCTGGATCATGTGCTGGAGGTGGCCCAGGTTTAGCCGCAATGGTCATTTCCTATTCCCATTTGCAAGAATTTTCCATTGGTTCCCCTGAGCAAGTGGGTGGATGGGAGGAGAGATCATGGCTGGTATCTCAGTTACTTCATCTCTACCTGCTTTGGAGGGGTCAGTGCCATGAAATGACCACCCATTCCCTACAGGAGGACAAGTGGTGGAGAACCCTCTGTGCCTGCTGCCTGCCCCACACACACCAGTAGCTGGTGGCCTCACGTGGCTCCTTCAGGCTGGCCCGGCTGAGATGGACGGGTTTTCCCTCTGAATTCTTACACCCAGTCTGCACCTTTACAGGGGTCAGGGCCATGAGGAACAATTGTTTTTCACTCACACAATGGGTCCTTCCTCACAATAATGAGTAAAGAAAGTGAAAGGAGATAATGGCTTTTCTTTCTGGTCTAACTCAGACCTTTTATGTTATTTTAATGTTGGTTTAGGTTTTAATTAGGGGGCAATCAGCTTCAGCAGATGCACACTTGATCATCATATGTTCTAAAACCCAGCTACTTGATCCCATAAGATGATTAGAATCTTGTTGCTGTATTTTATTAAATATTGATGCCAAAGTTTTCTTTTCAGCATTTGCAAATCCTTTTAGTCAATAACAGTAAAATAAAAAGCTTTCAATTTGGTGAGAACTACTGTAATTATATTTACTTTGCAGTTTATTACCATATGTTTTAAATGTTTTAATGTTTGTATTACACCTAGAAACTTCATTAAAATAACATTAAAGCTGCAAAGTGTAGTATTCTGAAATTAGGAAATGATGGAAGTATGTTTTCCTGTGCAACTTTAAAACCCTTGAGGGAAATCAGAAGTGCATGTGAGGTATCTGGAGGCTGTACAAGGCACATGAGGAGAAGCAGGTGCCTCCAAATGGGATATAAGCAAACCCAGGTGAAGTTCTGGGAGCCACCTACACTCATTAACTGAGAGCGTGAGAGACAGGGCTCAATCTGAAATTTGAGGTTTCTCCTGAAGTGAAACACCTGACTGTGGTCAGGAAGAAGCTGCTTCGGTGTGAGGGGGCCCTGCAGCCCACAACCAGCAGCTGAGCTGATTTACGCTCCTTTCCCAGGGGAGAGAGACATTGGGAGAGTCTCTGAGAGAAAAGCCTATTAATGTGGAAAATGCCACAGTGAAAATTCTATTTACTTCAGGGAGAGTGCAGCATCCTGGCTGCTACAGGGCTGCTTAGGCATTGTACATATGATCATACCTGGATAAATGCAGGAATTTTTGGAGGAGTAGCTGCTGGACTTGAGGGGTCCCCGCCTCAGGCGTCACCTCCTCTGCTAGGAATGGAGATGCGCTCTTGGCTGCTTTCTATGGCTCAGTGGATCTTCACTTCCTCACTGAACTTCAGCACACCTTCAAAATGAAGGGGTTAAATGCCCCCCAAAGAGATTTATCCTGTGGGTGGCAGATAAGAGAGTCTGAACTCTCTTCAGTCTGAGGAGAAGTAGCCTAAATCTGTGGTTTCCGTGCAAGTCCTCAATCAGGAAACAATTTTATAGAAGGGATTACTGCTGCTAACTGCAGGGGCATCATAAAACCAGTGATCCCTGCTCCACCTCTGGAAAGAGAGGCTGGCGGCAGAGCAAGAGTTTCAGGCTGTGCTTCCCAGAGGGACACAGGGACTCCCTGCAGCCCACGGGCAGTGAGCGGCCACCACCAGCGCTGAGGCTGAAATACTGCTAGTGTCCTCAGTGTCCTTCTCTAGCAGAGGGCTGAGGACCGTTTGCTCTTTAATGACAGTATAAAGTCCTTTATAGGCTTCAAGAGAGGTTTGGAACGCAACCATGAAGTGCACAAACCCATCTCTGACCTTCACTGTTCTCCCTTTCTTTTTGTCCAGGAGAATCTTCAAATTTGCATATCCTGAAGCTCTTGCATGGTGTCATTCTGGAACCAAGTTTGAACTCTGGGGCTACCGTTCATGTCAGCACAAGAAAAACTCAACAGTGAGCAAAGTCCCTGCTGCTCCATCCCACACAGCTGCACTGGCAGCTTTTCCCCTTGCAATGGGTTACTTGGAAAACATTTGCCTGGTGTCCTGGCTAGAAACTATTGAACCTGACTAAAGTTTGTGGGAGTGTGAGATATTTAAATAATAGAGGATTTGGGCTTCATTTTAAAACGCTGATTTCATGAGCACATAAATCCTACTTAGCAGTATTTTTGTTAAACCCCTACTTTAAGTGATGTACCCGATATGATAATATGTGATGCAAGCCTAAGATTTATACTTCAGTGTGTTTCAACCTCAACTTCTTGCTGAGTTCTTCAGTTGGTGTGGATTCATGTAGCTCCTTTGGCTTTAAAGGAGATGTGATGATTTATACCAGCTACAGAGATGGCACCTCTTTCTAATATAATTTCCTTGGGTCTTTTTTAATGTGGTATTTTTCTGTCATTTCATTTTTCATTCTTTTACTAAGAATCTTAAATGTTTCCCTGTAAACACTGAAAATACACCTGTGTCTTTGACATCAAATATAACAATAGAACTTGTTTTTACATCTCTCCATGGTACGATATAGAGGCATTGCCAAAAGCTATCCACTATCATTACAAACATGGGAATGGAAGACATATATAAACATAGAAGTGTAACCTCTTTCTCCAATAAGAGTTTATAATAGCAACAGTGAACTTGACCCAGTGCATTTCCTGTAGGGATAAGGTGACCTGCAGGGGTTAATGGCCCGTGGCTTTGCCTTGGGCTATCATCTCACCCAGCCAGTGATTAATCCTGGAGAAATGCCCTTTGCTCCCATCATTATCCCTTAAATGGAGTCTTTAGAATTCAAAATGATTTTGGAATGGAATTTACCACTGCCCTGCACTCCATTCATTGTGAGGAACTTTACTGTAACTGCATGTCACACTTGCATAAATAACCTTCAGAGTGGGAAAAAAAAATAAAAGATGAAAGGACTGGCCCAGATAAAGGGAATAAAACTCCAGTGCAGGCTACCACTGCTGGTAATATTTCAGCAGCTGATGATGCAATACCAGGAGGAAATGACTGCTACAGCAGGTGGAGGTAATCATAAAGTCCTAAAATATTTGCTACATGTAAGAATTTTTCTGTGCAAGCATTAACTGTAGCATATTTTCAGGCAGCAATGTATTATATTTGTGTTTGTTTACTTAGCTGTTTCCCAGGCATATGCTTGAGAAACTAGGTTCTCTTCATAAACTGAGGACAGCAAGGTCCCTGAACTGGAAGTACTGGGTCTGAAGCACTGTCTGCAGAACGGGGCTGTTCCCTTGGACAGGCGGAGAGCAGAAAAGACTGCGAGCATCGAGGTAGTGTTCTGCAGCAAAACCAGAAAGCTTCAGCTCCTCTGCTGCACTCTTCTGCAGGTCTATCACTTGCAAATTGTATCTGCCAGCATTGCAGCTCAGGTACTTGGAGAGTGTATTGCTTATATTTTATTCCTGAGAAGGCAGTAAAATCTGTCATAGTATAGCAATCTGCACTTTCAGTCAGTTCCGTTCTCCCCTCTGACACCATCTGACGTGGGTTTCATACTTGGCTATATCACGGTAAACATGCCTAGTACACAACTCTGTAGAAACTATTAAATATGCTGTTTCAATCAAGGAATGTTCCAAACAGGAGCTTATTCAGTATCAGTGCTGGATAACCAGTTTAACATAACTCTACCATTAATACACTGGTGTGCAATGCCATCCTTGCAGGCTCCCATGCCATCTGCACTGATCACACCCCCACCTCATCAGGAAACAGATTCCCAGTGTATTTGGAGTCATTTTGCATATGGATCCATGTCATCTGTTGCATGTGGTGACTCTGGTAGCAGTGGTCACCCAGTGTGCAATTGTATTTTGATCCTGGTCAGGTTCATTTTTATTCAGAATCATCTTGCATAATATTTTCCTACTTTATCATGGATCAGCCTTGGGCAAGGCAACCTACAGTGCCTGCAAAGTGGAAATGTTCTCCAGCTGGTTCAGGCTTATTAAAGATGGAGCATGAGATGCTCTCCGATAAGGTGCTCACTATTCCTCCAGTGTGTAAACAGCATGCAGCAGCATGGAGCAGGATTGTCCAGCTCTGGGAGCCAGCCCTGAACCTGGTTCTTCAGCTTGCTAGCCTTCTTTCTTGATAGCAATCTCAATAACCTCTCTTGTATCTCACCCTCCATTCATGGTGGGTGGAGGACGTGTCACACTGTGCAAAGATGCAAAACCTCTTGGGTCTTGACTGTTGGAGAGCTGTATCAACCAGAGGGCGCAATGTGGACCCTGGAGCTACCTCTGTCTGACCCAATCCCTCATACTTTGAAATGTCTTCCCCATACTTCCCTTAAATTTTCTTCATATTCCAAAATCAAGTTAAAGCCACGAATATATTTTTGACCTGCCTATTCAGTCAGCCTTAACTGTAGATAAAGATTTATCATGAATAATTTAAAATAACATGGAAAAGAAAAAAAAAAAAGAAACCCACCAAACTAGTACTGTATTTTTTTCCATGATGCCTCAAAAAGGTATTAACTGTGTTTGTAATATATTTTTAAATAAGATTTATCTTCCTGCTTGTTTTTCATCAAGATTTTAAACATCATAAAATGATGGGGTTTAATTAACAATAATTACATAACTCCAATGCCTATAAGATTTTTGGGAGAAGTCTTTGCTTCTTTGGTAAGAGAAAGCTGCTGTTCAATGTTGGAGATGCCTACTGCATCCTTTAGCAAAACCAGGTATCAGAATAGATGCTTACGTATATACATAAGCATAAGTGTACGAAAAGAGGAGTGCATGTCTTTACTTTTGGGAATCATTTCAGTTCTGGCAATCAGGAGAAACAAGCTTACAATTAAATTTAAGTGTTGCAGCCGTCAGGAAGAAAGGAATTTTGTTTGAAAATGAGAGTTCTGATTCTGTTTCACTGGGAATGAGAAACAGTAATAAATTGTATCATGTCTACAAGCACCTGTACGAAGTGTTGCCACATATGTAAAACCTCAAGGCATGCAGGGTCAATACCATAGCTCAGGCATCCTTCTTCTATCCTCTTTTGTTGGAGGAGGAAACTGTCTCGTCCCCACCTTGGGACTGAGAAAAGCAGCCTGAGATGGAACCAGTGCTACAGTTACCACTGTGGGATTATCAAAATTGGATTTATGTTATGTTGTTTACTTAAAGACAATTACATTTCTGGTTTAATTCCTGTCTATCTTTTTTTTCCCTGCTATACTAGAAACTATGAGAAAACATTTAACACAAGCATATGCCTGAAAATAATTAATTATGAATTCTTTTCAATTCTCCCAACTGTTTTCATTTTACCATCAGCTTTAGAGGAGTGTTCAATTGTGTGTGTGGAGGGAATCAGGCACCATGGAACCTGAAACCTGAATGAGACCTCTACATTTTATTAGGGTATAAATAATGGTAATAATTTGATGGGGCTCCTTGAATAACACAACAACAGAATGGGGTTTGGTTTACAGCATCGCACCTTGCCTTGTCTGTAGGGCTGGTGTTGCAGATTGCTTCCCCCCAGATTTGATCCTGCCAGTAATAAGGTCATAAATGCCCACCTTAATCACTGCCTGTGTCTAAAAAATGCAATTTAAACCCTATATAGGGCACCATGTACTTCTTAAGATGTAACTTAAAGAACTCAAAAGAGTGGAAAATATGTTGTTGTCAAGGTGTAGTTGAGGCTGTCATTTGATAATACAGGGGCTGGGATAAAGTGCTGGTCCCAAGTGTGTTAATCTGTAAAGGGAGCAAAGCCAGTGGCTGATTCCATAACACCCCTCTGCTGAGACACTGGAGGGTCCACAACTCATCTAAAATTCCTTTTCTTTCATAAAATAATTTTGTTTTTTAAAAACAAGGGCAGAGGTCAGAAAGCAAAGATGATACTTCTTAAAACTTGAAAACAGAAATTTTTGTAACACAGTATTTTTTTAAACAAGGTATTGTTTCTAGCCAGCTCCATAGGTTGGAATTTATGAAATATATAGATGGTATGGCACATGGATGGCTGTGGACTTTGAGCACTTACTGTGTCTCCTTCTCTTGTCTCCACTCACAAAGAATTCAAGCACAAAATATTGCTATGGGGAATATAAAATGGATAACTTCATTGGTCTGAATAACATTTTGCCCTTTCGCTTCCAACACTGTAGCTGATCATCACGACCTTTCCTTTTCTTAAGGGGAGGTATTAGAAGACACGTTACCTTTGCTGGCACAATTAAACTGGCTGCTTTCTAAATCACCTCAGAGACATGTTTTCCAGTGCGAAGGTAACGTCTCTGTGCCCATTCCCTGGTGCAGAGGTCCTTGTGCACAACAGAAGGGGACATGGTCATATGGTGAAGCTGTGAACCAGGGGTCCCTTCAGTGTATCCACATCGCTAGTGACCCCGTGTATTCCCCAAATGACTTTTTCAACGGAGAAGAGCAAACAGCCTTCTGGAGTGATTCTCGTTTGTGGAGATTTGAGTGCAGCTGTCAAGTAAGGGCAGCGGAGCCAGTATTGTTCCATGGAGACTTGTGGCATCGTGGCCATGATGCAGCCATTTATCATCAGCCTCTGTCATTCCCAAACTGGGGCCTCTCACATGATAACACAGAACGCTGCCGCTCCTTTACTGACTTGGTCTCTGGTTAATCAGTTTGTTCAGGTTTTGAATGCTGTATTCAAGCATATTTTTAACAATGAAAAGCTCTCTGTGCTTAAAGAAAGGTCCTACGTATTTGAGTCACATTCTTTTCTTTCCAATCATTTCAGGTTTTGTGTCACTTGGTTTGTACTAGCTGTGGCTCATTATGAGAAGTATTTGTCAGTGTGGGCACTAAGGCACGCACAGCCCTACATGTGAAATTTAATTATGGGCATGGGAATTTCCTGTCAATTCCCTTGAAATATTTTGCTTAAAACTTGATAGAGTGAAGGCTTTGCAAATTGAAAGAGAGAACCATGAAGAAAGATAGACAGAGGAATAGACAGAGGGGTCCAGAGATGTCTGATGACTGGGGATTGAAGAAAAAATCCAGGTTCCCTTAGGAGCAGTGAGTGACCTTGGAGCTATTGGAACAGAGAAAAAATAAGACACCCTGAAGGCGCAGGGGGATACAGGGTGGAGCCTGACAACAAACAGTGAGGAATGGGTCCTCGAATTGGACCAAGAGAGAAAAAAGGGCTTGCAGGGGAGATAGAAAGAAGGTTAGGGCTGCAGGGACTCTTCTGGCCAAGGAATCTAAATGAGAGATCGTGACCACAGGGCGGACGAGCTGATATTACAGAACAAGATACTCGGAAGAGCTACGGGATAAAACTGGCATAATTTTTGTGTCATAGATTTGCTCTGCCTTTCCCATCTCGTTAGGAAGGTTTGAGCAAGTGGCAGCTGCGTGGCAGAGGCTGAGCCCTGGTCACAGCCTGGCAGGAGGGAGGGACACGGCTGGCGCCCATGAACAGAGCGTTTGCTGGGAACCTCCCTGCACCTGCACTGGTGCGGTTTGCATGCCTCTGCTCCAGAGGAGGATTACACAGTGGACAAATCTTTCCTCACAGGTGGGCAAGCGATATCTTTGTTGTTGCCCAGGAGTTTTGTTAGACAGGGGCTATTAAGCACTTCCTACGTATTCAGGGACTCTGATTGCAGAATCCAATCATGCTACAGAACTTTGCTTCATCTTTCGAATTCTGATTTAAGACAAACCCCTGAAGTTTGTCATCCCCTCTGCTCAATTTGGGTTATGGCCACTCTTTCTGTCCACACACTTTTTAACCTACCCAGGACAAGCACTGTCTCTTCCTCTCCCCTGGGGAGAACAGCCCTGACCCTTAGCTCCATGCTGGTCACTGTGGGGTTTCTCCAGTGGCAGGGCAGGCCATCAGCCCTGTCATGAACATTGTCACATATGGGGACATAGAACAGAGACAGTCTCTCTTTTTTAACCCTCCTTGTAGTAGTAGGTAGCACTTGTTCCTGCGACAGCATCTCCACCGGCTCCAGCACCATAATAGAAGGGATTGAGGTTTATGAAGAAATTGAGGCTCTTTTAACTATCACTCTTTTCTCCCTGCTCTAGATCCAGTCCTGGTACAGCTTTAAGGAGTTCAAGAGCACTATTAGCTGCAGCCTGATGGCTAATGGCTGCATGTTCATCAGAGGAACCTGAGGTATGGTTGCAAACTTCTCAGGTGTTTTTATCTGCTTACCAGTGTGGTGGCTGTCACAGTCACTCACTGGCTGCTTTTTACCAATGAACGTCCAACAGATTTCAACCAAGCTTCGTGATGGTGCTGTTAGCACTCACAGTGCAGCTACAGAGTGCTGGGTGTTATCTCCATGCTCTTGGGAAGGAAACTGACAAAACACCAGCAGACAGTAGAGGTGCTGCATTGTCTTCCTGAGCCTGCAGACAGTTTGAAAATAGGGACTTTTTATCCCAGAATGCTAAAATCTGAAAGACAGCTGCATTTGCGTTACTTATTTGAGTACGTGAGCATTTTAGCAAGACACTCAAACCATGAGCTTTTACTAGATGTAGTTGCCCATCAGTCCTCTCTCTGTCATGATAATGACCTTCAGTTCCAAAGGCAAATTTCAGCTTCCACCCTGTTAACTTCTGGTGCTGTTTTCAGTTTCCAGTATACATTGGCATGTTGGAAACTGAAAATGTAGGTAAACACATTTACTCTAGTATTGAGAAAATACATTGTTTTCCTGTGATGATTCTATTGTTTATTTTCCTGGTTAGGATGGTTGAAGTTCTTGCTCCCTTGACATAGACTATGGAGAGGGCATGCTAGGCTAGCGGCTGTTCTTACTGAGGGCATCCACTGAAGCACATCTGATCTGTATTGGATTGCATGGCCAGAGCTACAGCTGAGGAGGCTTTCAGGGCCGCTTTCATAGTCATGATCATATGAAGATTACACATAAATGAAGATTTGCAGCTGAATTTTAGATAAAACACAGAAACTTAAGAATTATGTAATTTAGAATCAGAGATAACTCTCTTCAAAGCTAAGATATTTTTCCATTTGGACAACTATCTTGCTTTACAACTTTATCTCAAATCAATTTAAGACCTGTACGTAAGTCTAAGCATTATTTCTGGGAAAAGTAGAATGTGAAGTGTTTATGATAGGAGGTGTTAGTATATCCAGCTGAAGGATGGAAATAATTTCATAAAATTGCATGGAATTTCCACCTTCCCCCAGTGCTATCAGCCATTGGACAATAGGATAAAAATACAAAACGAGACACATATCTGAAAGCTATCAGTCTTGTTTGTAACTTATTTTAATATAACAGTACCACCATAGTCTCCATTGTTTGGTGCTGAAGTCATATAGTCTACTGATGTACAGATAATGTCACAATCCCAAAGTAATAGTGCTTTTTTTTTAGCACATTGAAAGAACAATTGTTAGGAAATGAAAACTTCAGAAAAGCCTGAGCCCTCAGATAAAATAATGTAAAGACCTTATTTACCTATACCTCATTAGAATCCAAAAAAGCAAAGGTGTATTTCATATTGATAGCAAGCCATGAAAGCATCTCTGTCCACTTAGTTGCAGTTGAAGAACTCTGTCACTTCTAAGGAGAGTGAGAAGAGCACCCCACAAGAGAGAAAATGAGAAAGAAGAGTCGATAGAAGAGGATGTCAGGACTAAGGAGAGAAGAGGAGGAGAGAGCAGCTCACTGTCGACTGCAGCAGCTGGAAGAGTGGGGATGGGGTCAGAGGAGAGAAGAAAAGAGACTGGGAAGAATAAAATGTTTAACCTTCATTTGTCCAAGGATAATGCTGGGGTGAAATATATAACTGTTACTGAGATCCTGACAGATTTACAAGCATCAGACCAAACTGACTCACTATCACCTATGACTATATAAAACAGGCTGCTCCAACTATATTGGCAAAAGGAAATAAAAGATAGTTTGCACATAAAGAGCTAAATTTCATGCCGATTCAACATATGTCCTTTAGCACCTAATAGAAATAAAGATCTGAAGAGTGTAAATATGCAAAAAATGTTGGCCAGGTTATCCATTTTTAATATTTCCTAGTTCTTCCATAAGTACAACACTTGCAGCAGGTCTGACTGCTGTCAGCTGCATTGGTTGCGGAATTCCACCACCGACTTGCAGCAGGATAACAGACAGCAGAACGCAGACCATTTATGGGTCCCTTTTTCTTCTTTCTGGAGCATGGGATTTATGTGGAGAAAGGCAAGTCAGCTTGTTGATATTAATTCAATTAGAAGACCGTTTCCAGGGAATATGCTTAGCTCTTAAACTTTTGGAGTCGGGATTGTCTTTTGTTCTGTGTTAGTGCCAGGTGGCCTTGGTCTCTAACCAGGAGTTCTGGTTGCACTAATAAGAAATAATCTCTAAAGATTATAGTAACTCTCGATTTGGAGGTGCCAAAGAGGTGTAGAAAGTGAACCAGTCATTTATAAAAATGCAGCCTAGGCTGCCTTAGCCTTTCCAGTGCTGTGAGCCAAATGTCAGCTTTGGGGCACCTCTGTAAGCCGATCTCTGGAGCTCGTCAAAGCAGGGTTCTCCTCCAACACAGGTGGGCTGACAGTTTACATAGTAAGTGTTTGGCCATGTGGAGGTGCTCGGGGAGGTAATACACCAGCTGACACAGTCCTGGCAGCCAGCTCTGACGCATGAGCTGCTGCTTTGATCTGGCCTTTTCATTGCTTCATTTTTTTTCAAACGCGTTTGATAAGTTTCCCATTTCCCCCGTATTTACGTAACTCGTATAATCGCTATGAAGTGACTTGAGAGTTCTCTGTAAGTATTTCACAATCCGTGCTTGGGAGTGGTGTCATCTTGATTAGGTGTGATTGTGTAGGGTCTTGTGATTAAGGTTTTGTTTCTGTTCCTCGGCTGGATGAGAACTGAGACACTCAGGGCAGAAGCGTGGACGCTGGCAGCGCTGCTGGCCTGTCCAGTCTGTCAAGGCACATGCCACATATTCAGGTGGAATCTTCTGAAATGAATCTTCAGCATAGTCTTTCACTACAAAGAGGCAGCGGAATATTAATGACAAGTCAGTATAAATTAAATAGGTGTCAGTCATATACTGTAGACAATAACTTATTAGAGAAATGCACAAATATGTAGCACTCAATTGTTCATTTGCTTTTGCGTAAGAAAAAGACCCTGGCTGATCAACAGTCTTCATGTTAGCACACAAAAGATAGGCAGTAGGGACAAGTAACACGTTTATGCATACAAATTATATGATATTTCAAAAATTATGTTTCTGTTTCTCTTTGAGTTGATTATTTACAAAAATATTCATGGCCCAGTAATTTGTGAATAAATTCAATTGTATAGTGTGCAAGTTGTGTTCAGTTTGGAAACATAGTAGTAAACTGTAAGGCTGAATACAGATCCTTTTTAATTATAACATGACAAAGGGCTAAACTCAGAGCTAGAAGAAGAGACTCATATAAGGGGGGGCACATAATTCATAATACGTTCTAAGATATGTGTAGAAAACTGAGCATTAGCTTGAGTGGCAAGCAAAAGCTGGACCACACAAAGTTCAAAGACAGAAAGAGCAGGATACCTTCACTTAGATTCTATGGAAAAAGCATTAGGAATTCCTTTATCTACTAATGGAAACACATCATGC
The DNA here is from genome assembly GCF_963082525.1 of Nesoenas mayeri. Classification (NCBI taxonomy): domain Eukaryota; kingdom Metazoa; phylum Chordata; class Aves; order Columbiformes; family Columbidae; genus Nesoenas; species Nesoenas mayeri. Next base: position 144,590,478 of record NC_137543.1, on the reverse strand, counting down.
AAATTTGCACTGTTCTGCTCCACCTCTTAAACCACAAGTTTTGGCTTAAAGTTGCTGCAGTCACTCTCAAAAGGCTGTATACTGCTGGTTGTCCTTTTTTTGAAGTTATGCGCTGGCAGGTCGTTCCAACAAACTTCAGAGGAGGACCTGGCCAAGGTCACTGTTCCCACATCTCAAGGAGGACGTGGGGCCACGAACGTCGCAGCCATTGGGGTAAAAACATCTTCCCTTCCCAGCCAGCTGCTTCCAGCCTGAGTCTCATCTCACGTGAATGTGAAGAAATGTAATCATGCCCATTCATCACCAAAGCAAGGAAATAAAAAAGCCCTTACTTCTGGTCAAAGAGCACAATTGGGTAACATATTTTGGCGTCTAATAAGACAAGACCTAAAATAAGAGTTACTCGTGTACTTGACCTGCGCGGTTAACCAAAAATCAGCCTCACAAGAGTGTTTTGTTGTAATAGGAAAATGGTTATGGAAAAAGGTAATTCTTTGATGCCATTATGATTTTATTCAAAGATCACGAACAGACAGCCCCAGTCCCTGAACACAGCAGGAATGTGAGAGCAAGGAACAGTATTTTTTCTGTAGCTTCAAGTCCTTTACCAGCCCTTTCTGTCCATACTGAAAAGGGAATTCCCTTAACATAAAAGTCACTTTTACACAATCACTGAGCCTGCCATACAGCTCATTTTCCCACTGCATATGTTTGACATCTGTAGGAAATACTGTTGTACATGGTTTGAATATACAGCCCACCACTCAAGCCGTGCAGAAAATCTGGAGGAGATGGCAAAAGCTCAAGACATCTGAACAGAACTTTTACTGTTAGAGAGGTACATGGGGTTTCAACCAGAATGATCCTGATTAACTAAAAAAGAAAAAAAAAAAAAAGTATTTATGTCTCAAACATTTAATGGTGGGTTCACCCACCGCATTAAAGAGCGGAAGCATTGCGGCTGAACAGCAAATGTTTCAGCAATGCAACTGCAGTCTCTCAAATGTTTAAGTCTGGGAAAAATTCTTTGATTTCTTCCTCTGCTCTGATACCTTAGGAACAAGAGGAAATAATCAATTCTAATTCTTAATTTGTCAGTAACTTTCCTGTTTTCTAGTTTAAAGCAAATGTATCATCCTCTTTTTTTTTTTTTTTCTTTTCTAATATGCATCAGAAATGCAATCTATTAATTTATACTGATCTCTCTAGGCAAATAATTATCTGTATGTAAATTTTATTCTTTATTTGAAAAAACACTTATGTATTTTTATATTTTATTTTATTTTTCACTGATAAAAGACAATATAAAACAAGTTTTAAAATTATAAAGACAAAACCAGACAGGACTACCACACAGCTCTGCAGACATCAAATCCCTGAGTAGGATTCTCTGTCCTGGCCTCGAAGCAGATTACAGCTATGGTATTAAAGGCCGGTTCCCAAGGGTCTTTCCTCCCACATAAATTAACTGGAAAGCAGTGCAGGGGTGAGGACAGAGGTGGGCATTGGCAGTGTTAGGAGAACAGATCTGCTCCTATCGGAATGGAGCAGTGGCCTGGTTTCAGCTGGAATAGAGTTAATTTTCTTTCTACTAGCTGGTATAGTGCTGTGTTTCGCATTTAGCATGAGAATGTTGATAACACACTGATGTTTCGGTTGTTGCTAAACAGTCAAGGACTCTTCAGCTCCTCATACTGACCTACCAACAAGAAGATGGGGAGTGGACAAAAGGTTCTGAGGGGACACAGTTGGGACAGCTGACCCCAACTGACCAAAGGGATATTCTGCACTATATGACATCAGGTTCAGTATATGAAGTTGAGGGAAGAAGAAGAAAGGGAGGGACTCTTGGAGTGATGGTGTTTGTCTTCCCAAGTCATGGTTACATGTGATAGAGCCCAGCTGCCCTGGAGATGGCTGAACTGCTGCCTGCCGAGGAGGAGTGAATCAATCCCTTGTTTTGCTTTGCTTGTGTGCATGGTTTTTGCTTTGGTTATTAAACTGTGCTTAGCTCAACCCATGAGTTTTCTCACTTTTACCCTTCCAGTTCTCTTCCCCATCCCACCAAGGGGGAGTGAGCAGCTGTGTGGGGCTTAGTGGCTGGCTGGGGTGAGGGAAAGAATAAAGACAGTTTAATAGGTAAAGCAAAAGCTGGTCAAGAAAACCAGGCACAGACTGAATATGATCCCAGACCAGAACTCAGCTTTTACAGCCTAGCTCCAGCTCCCCAGGGCTTGGCTCACCCCAGCCGCCTTGGTGCTGGGTGGGCTTCAGATACATCCTTAGCACTCCTGTACTCTGTCTGAATACCCACCTATGAGACCAGCCCTGCCCTCGGCATCTCACTGCTAAATCCACCAGCTGGTGGATTACATCTCTTCTGTGGTTTTCTCTCTTTCTTTCCTGGATCTTGTCTCTGGGAGTTGTGCTGGCTGCCCAGAAGGTGGGAATCTGATGGGTGGAGGAGATGAAAGTCTCTGGCACTATCTGAAAGGTTCTTTGTGGAATAAATTTTTTATGCAAACAAAATCATGAAATCTCATTGTTCATGACAAATATGGTCTTCAGAAGTTGTCTGGCCGGTGGAAATAGAAAACAAAAAACCTAAACTGGTCTCCTAAGTTGCCCAGGACATGAAGTAGTCCTCTTTGAGTACAAGGAGTGTATTCCATGTTGTGAGGATTTTATGGAGATTAGCTGCTAAGCCATACCCATCTTAGGCTGGTTTACTGTTTAGAGACACCTGGCAGAGCTCTGCCTCCTCTAGCCACCCCAGAGCAGCTTTGGCAGGGCTTTCAAAATGGTGTGAGCACCAGAGGTGATACAAAAAATGTATTGACTGCTGAGCCCAGGTTCGTTCCTGCCAAAATAGAGCATGGATACAACCAGGGTAAGCGAAGACAACTTAGAGGTAATTGTTTGCAGGCACCTGATTTTTGCCATGTGTCTCAGCAAGCCTGAACCTGAACAGAGCCATTGTTGCTAAGCAGTGTGGATGTAGCCAGAAGTACTGTATTCAGCAGAAACTGGGTGGAATCACCATTATCAGCCCTGCCAATGGCTTTTTTCCCATTTTTCTGCACTAATGCTGCTCATCCCAATTCTCAGGCATGGAACCTGTTAGCAAAACAGCATAGATGCCCCATATTCTTAAGCTTCCATGCCAGACCTCTTATTTTTCACATGAGGTCCCTGTTTTTACAGGTGAAATGTATTGATTCCTCTGCTTCGGGAAAGATCTTTTAGGTGACTAACAAGGAAGATTGTTAATTACAAAGAGGTAGTTCTGTAGGGTGCAGTTTGCAGGGTGTAGGTGAGAACTGTCTTTTGTCAAGCGATTTGTAGCTCTGTTAATTACAAACCTCTAATCCAACAGCGTCCTGTGGAGTGTCAGTCGGAGATGGAGGTGGAGTCGTCCCCAGCCCCTGTGGAGGTGACTCTGTTCAGTGCGACAGCCCATCCCAAGGACCATGTGGAGACCAGTCTGGGAGGTGAGCAAGACCAGGAGGTGTTGTGTGCTAGTCAGACTAGCAAGTCTTTGCTTTTATATATATATATATATATATATATATATATATATATATTTATATATATATTTAGCACAGAGAAGAAAAGAGAGGAGAAGATGAGTTAAAAAGGGGAGAGGTGGTGAGGAAGCACTGATCAGGTTGACATCTGCACTCCTGCAGCGGGTTGGGCTCTACAGTATCTATTTGCCAGTGTCTGTAAAACCATGTAACATCTTTTGGTTAATTTTTAAAGTACGTTCTAATTATTTATCATGCTTTTGATAGATCAGAAAGTAGTGGTGATGTTATAAAAACTCTGGAAAGAGTATACAAATTAACATGAGACAGCTGTTCCAGGCTTTTTTGGCCTCCCAAGAAGACTGCTCAGATCACAGCACAACCCACACCGCTTTTCACTGGCGTGGGTCCACTGTTTGTGTCACAGCCAGACGGCTTGCATTAGAGTTTGGCCTTAGTGTGAAAAAGCCCTGTTATTTGAATTTAATCGAGAAATATGGAGTCACAATTCAGGTTTTAAAGTTAGGACAGAAAATTCAGTGTAGGTGCTGCTGCTGAACCCAACCAGGGCTTGGAAGGTGGGTGTTCACAGCAACCCGCTGCCTCCATCCTTTGAGGGGGATGAGCATCCTCTGCCCCCTGGTTTCTCTGAGACCAAGCATGCAGTTACTCCCAGCACTATGTATGACATATAAGTATGTCAGGTTATGTATGACAGGTTAAACTTATAATTCTTATTAGTGCTTGTGTGAGGGTAGGTGCCCACCTGTGAGCCAGGACTGTGTTACAGCTGCTGACAGAGCATCATGTTCAGAGAGGCCTGACACCAGTTGAAATCCAGAGTAGAGTTACATCAATGTAAAGCCACTGTAGGGAAAAATCAGAATTGCGCCCAATGTGGAAAAACATCCTAGAAAGTGTAAAGAGGTAATAAGTCTCATTCATGTTTCACTTAAAATGTAGAAGTTTTATTCCGGACTTGATATCTGGCTGCTTTGGAGGCTGAAGCTGTCTTAAAAATTACCTAAGGATTCCCTCATGTGAGTATCTCTCACTGAATGCTTTCCTACCTTTTAGTGAACTGCAAATTAACACTTGAAACAGTGCACAGGCTTCTGCAGCAGCATAGTTTAGAGCAGTTTAGGAAGTGGGATCTTAGTGTTACGCTACAATCGTACTACAAGCTGTTTTGGCCTTTGCCTAGACCAGGACTGAAGAGGCGGAAATAAATAAGTATAAGTTTAGAACTTAGATTGGAATTCAGGATTTTCAATTATTTATTTATCCCTCAAAAGAAATCTGGGGACAACCAAAGTTATGTGCAAGTATGAGCTGAATTTGGCAAATAGCTCAGATTTAAAAAAATATATAAAAAGAAAGCAAATGAAAAAAAAAATGAAATAAATCAGTTTGGCATTTCCTAAACAATTTCCTCAAGATTTCCAGACTAGATTCATAGGCACACTTCACTGCAGCTCACATAACTGAGGAAGAGGAGGTCTGTTGCAGGGCAGCAGACTACTTGCAGGCTCAAGTCTGCATCTAGACGTGTAGGACAGGCCTCTGAAATGGGAGATCAGGTCAAATTCCTTATCTGGTCAAGTGAGAATACGGATGAGAGGGCAGGTCTCCTCCCTGTTGGAGACAGAAGAGAGGACAAAGGAAAACAAACCATTTTGTTAGACTTTGTTTAAACTGATTTAAAAAAATAGCTTCAGGTTAATGTGGGATATATTTTTTCCAAAGCTAGACAAAAAATTCTTTACATATCTCTGCTTAGAGCAGCATTTCTGAGCAGCTCTCCTTAGCTGAGCTGAGCACAAGAAAAGCGCATCTTACGTAAGTAACAGTACGTCCCTGGGTATGACGGACCATGAGTACGGATGAAGGAATTACTGTATAGTCTTGTTCTTGATTTGGAATTATGGTAAACATTTATCTACTAATGCAAATCAGATTCATTCTATGAAGATTGATTTCCATATAATTTGACCTTGTCTAATAAGTCTTCTTAATCAGATGAATTACAGGGACTTTGCACTGATTTATTTTTGCTTATGCATAAAGTACTGTGTGCTTACTCATTTAGTATGCTTAGCACATCAGATACAGGAAGATTATATTATTTGAAATGAAATTTCATACGTTTGTATTTTAATGTAGACCTCTCTTCAGCTGTTCGACTTCCTATTGCCCTGTGCTCCACCATGAAGAAAATCCATAGAAAACACATGAATTTGTTTTCTGAAGTCTGTATGTTAAATAATAATCCCAGAACTGTCTCTGATCTGTGCATACTCATGCTGTAACAGAAGAAAAAGTCTAAACAATATAACGTTACTTTAAGCATTTCACCCTAACTTGTGTTCACGAATACTGGCATGACTTCATTATAATTATACCATTATTGTGTCACTACAGGGAGAATTTGTCATTGTTCAATTACCTTATCATTATTCTGTATTCCCTAATATACTTCAGTTCCTATTACTCTTTATATTAACTCCGTCCCAAATCCAGAGATCCTTGTAAGGCTGGATCCGAAGCTGCTGACATGAAGGGAAATGCTCCCTTCCATTTTAACAATCTGTGTATCAGGCTCCTGATGCCAACAGTGTCTTTAGTTCTTGAATGTGTTTTAAACCATAACAATCTCTGAAGAGAATACTGTGAAGATAATTATGATTTTAATTATTCTTTCTCATATCATTATATTTCAGCTGAAGTAACCTCACATCGCGACTTTCTTCTGATTACCACGGTTCTTCCCCATCCCCCCTCGTCTTTGCTTATATTTGAAGTGTAAAAAAATATCATATACTCATTTAATCAACTGCCCCTTTTAGAACATTTATGATTATAGTAAATTTGTTTCAACACTGACTTCTTCAGCATCTCCCTAGACACATCTTTTCATCTATTTCAACAAATTGCTGTCTATTTATCATTATTAATTGTTTATAGTCCTTCAAGCGGTCCATGATTTATCTCAAATTATTTAATATAGACCCCTCAGCTTTTAAAATATGAAGCTGAGTTATGTCATTTAGCTAATTATCTAAGTAAAGAGGGAGTGTGGTTATTCTGCTCCTTGAAAAATAGTTGTGTTTTGGAAACTGTATTGTTGGACAATAGATATAGCCTCTATAAAACTCAGCTAGTCATGTGTGTATACACATATATATCCTTTCAAGCAAGTAACAATAAAAACTTACTCATCTTGTGATTTTTATATCTGTATATACATAGATGTATCTGGAATCACTTTTTAATTTTTAAATAAAATTTTAGTTATATTAGAGTTAATATGTTTTGGGACTCTCTACCTATAGAGCCATGTTCCTGGACCATGTTTCTGCAAAATATTTAAACATGGTACAGCCTGAAATTACACTTGAGTCAAGAGAATTAATGTGCCTGAAAAGATGCACTTAAGATCTTAGAGTGAGTTTGAGCTGCAGGTCTTGAAGGCAAACCAATTCTAAAATAGCTTTGGATGGTTCTTCTATTAATGAAAGTGTGAACATTTAAATGGTGGATGCCTGCTAGTGATTAACCAGTGACAGAAGCAAGCATTGAGTCCTCTATGGAAACTATATATATATATATTTTTTAAAAATGATGATAGACATATAATTTTTAGCCCTTCAACTACTCATTTATTGAGATTGAACAGTGTACCTCGGAAGTATATCATTTTAGCAGAAAAATATCCACATTTAGGAGGAAAAAAAAAATCCCTGCAAGGCTGATGAAAATTAAATACCAGGTGTTTGAAACTGCTCAGGTGTTTATAAATTTAAAATTTACTGAAGGGAAAGGAATTTGTACCCAAAGAGCAGGCAATGTATTAAAAATGCATGGAAAAAAACCCAAAAAACAAAACAAACCTTAGGATGCATTGTGGAACCACGTGATGCAATCAATCTGACAGTGAATCATGCAGCTCTGCAGCTGAATGTTGATAACTCATGATTCAGCTCAGAGTCTGAGAATATTTTGTATTTTTATTTAAAGGCCCAGCTCTTAAATTCATATGATTACAGTGGGAATTCCAACTTTAATTAAATTGAAGTAAGTCCCTGCCTGCAGAACAACGCTACAAGACACGTTAGTGTATGCTCTGAAGACTTAGAAATCAAAAGACAAATAAAAGCAACCTGTAAATTTTTGTTTGTGTAGACATTTATTACTATTAGATTGTAAATAAACTTTATTTGTTTCGTCTGGAGACTGCTTTATGCAAAATGAGTAACAATCGACAAAGCATTCTATTTAATTTAACACTGGATTGCACAGTGACAAATTCTGTCTTGGTAAACTAAAGCACTAGCAATAAAGGTTAATGAGGTAAGAGCAAAAATGTAACCTGCCTTAATGCCAATGAAAAGATCCACCCAACTGCTACATGTGTCCAACTGAAAAAATACAATTGACATTCGTTACCAGCTTTGTGTAAGGAACCCAATTGTCACAGCTTAACCCCAGCTTGCAATCACAACCATGAGAGCTGCTCGCTCACAGCCCTGCCAAATAGGGGAGAGAATTGAAAGAGAAGGGAGAAACTCATAGGTTGAGATAAAAATAGTTTAATAAAATAACAACATGATACTAATACACTACTACTGATCTATATTAAACAGAAAATAGAACAGGAAATAAAAGATACTCAATGCAACTCCTCACGATCTCCATCGGCCCCAAGCAGCCAGTCCCAGGAAGAGAGAGCACCTGGGGCCTGAACAGCGGATCCCAGGGAAAGAGAGAAAAATGCAGAAAGGCCCAGAGACCTCTGCAGAACAGCAGAACAGCAAAAGGCTGAACTGACAGAACTCCCAAGCAGAACTCAGCCGAAACAGAGCAGAACTGGAACAGGTTTCCCCAGCCAGAAAACCCAGCTCTTACTAAATATGAAGCATGACACTAATGGCATGGAATATTCTCATTGATCAGCCTGGATGTCAGTCAAGGTCTGTCCCATCCATACCTCCCTTCCCAGCTGCCTCACACCTTCAGGCAGAGAGCCCAGAAAGACCTTGGCTCCCAGACAACAACTAAGATAACACTAAGTTCTTACATTCTCTTTGTTCCAACTCAAAACCATTGGAAAGTTACTTGGAGAAAAATATCAATTCTGTACCAGGGTGTTACCTTCTTGTTCTCAAACTAAAACCAAGCAATGGCGGTGCTAGCTGTGAAAAATAAAAGGTTATAACTGCATGAAGAAAACTAACTTGCTTTCAGTCAAACCAGTACACCAATAAATGACGGATCAAGAGACAAATAATCTGTCTTGTTTTCCCTGTTATTTTTGCATAATATACTCAGTGACTTTATCAAAAACAGTAATTTTTTTTTTTTTCAAGAATGACCACAAATTTACTCCTTTGAAACTTTGGGGTATCAGTACAGCATTCACTCTGATCAGTTCTGGGGATCATACAGGTACATAACATATGTATAATTAGTGACAGCATTATTGAGATTGGAAACTCAAGCATCCCAAAATAAAGAAGGGCCACAACTGAGATTTTTTGTAACTCCAGTCTTTTATGAGCTTCTACCTAATTTTTGACTAGCATGGCTAGTAAATCTTAGCATGTGCACCTAATGTTGAAGATCGGTCTATTTAAGACCTGAAGAAGTGTTTGTCTGTCCAAGCCTTTTTCTCCAACCAATGTATTTTGGTTTAATAAAAGATACTACCTGTGACTGCAAGTCTCATTTCACAAGTATCACTGATACAGTCTTTAATCAGTGCTGTATGTTATCTTTTTTACTGAATAAACATATGCAGTACTTAGTCACTCCTCTTCATGTAGCTCTTCATCAAATACCAGTGTGTTGCCCACAGGCTAAAGCACACTAGTCTCCACATCAAGTCTTGCCTGCCTCCCCCTCCTCCTCCTCCCTCTTTTGTCATTGCTCCCAGGTTTCTTGGCTGTCTGGTCCCAGTTTCACCAGTCACCATCTCTCTCTGCTGTGATTTGAGTGACTCTTCCTGCACCCTGTGTGCAAGCATCACCATGCTGCTTTTTCTCTCTACCAGTTCAGAGCAGTTATTGCTGAGAAAGTACAACCTCATCTGCATGCATTTGGCTGGAGAAAGCATGCTTAGATGCTCCAGGGACAGCAGGTGCACACTATGGTCACGGGAGTCTGGAAGCAAAGGAGAAACCTCTGTGGTGCGAGGGGGATGGCATACGTATGCTGTAGCCATGCGGGAGCTGGAGGTAGCTTACTGTGTCAGCAAAGAGAATGACTGGATTTTGGAGATCCATTCAGTTCCTAGATGCAGAGCTTCATGAAATGCAAACACACATGAAAACCTAAACAAAGCTGTTTTAAGAAAGTCCTCCTGCCCTGACTGTCCCCCTTGCCTCTTCATCCCCAGGCATCTATTCCTGCCTAGGTGTGAATTCACCACCTCTATGCAGGGCTGACACAGCTGCTTACAAGTCCATCCTGCGAGCTGCCTCACAGAAATGATCTGGCTCAAGAATACACCATTGGGTGTATTCACAACCTTTTACAACATAGTTACCTCAGAATTCCGCACTGAAGCTGCTTATCCTGGGTTATGCTAATTCAACTGACAGTGGCCATAGTGTAAAATTTCATCTGGAGAGCTGTGTCTATGCCAGTACCAAGAGAACTTTTTATGTCAATAATATTTCTTGGGATACATCCCATGATCCTCAACCCTGTAGCACACTTAGCTACTCTGTGAAATTCTTCCCAGGCCTTGTCCTTTTTGGATGGACAAGGATGGTGGGAGGGAGGCACAGAAGAGTGACTTTGCCATGCCTCCAGAACTACGAGTTTTATTAGCAGTTGATGAGTTTTACTGGCTTAAGTTAGTACCTCTTTCTCTTCTTGAGTCAGCCAATATAAATTACAAATATGTTTATGTTCAATTTAAGCTTTTTTGTGTGTGTTTAGGGTTCAGGACAAGTTAGTGTTCTAAAATGCCTATTTCTGCTTATCATGGGTTTTAAATATCCCTTATCTTTTCTGCTTTTAGTCTTCCTGTCCCTTTTTAACTTATGCCCCTACCTGCTTGATTCAGTGCCAGAATGGTGACAACAGCAGACACTGGAGACAGCATATACTGGAAGACAACATGGGTATCTTTTGATACTCTACAATATCTTCCTGAATTAGTTCCCCTCTCAAACTGCCCTTGTTCCAGATCTGAAAAACCTCTGAAAATTAGGTCCAAATTTATTTGTGGGAAGAAGGGGTAAAGTACTATGAGGTTTAGTGGAGCTGCTCCTACTCACACAAGGAATGAATCTGGAAAAAAGTGAGATTTAGTTTTGAAGTTCTGTGCTTTCATTAGTACTTATATTTCTTTAGCACCATGGGACCTTTCTCTGTGTTTCAAGCGCAATTCATGAGATTGTATCTGTGCAATCCCATCAGGCTCTTGTCAATAGGGATGTTGTGCTCTCTCCAACCAGATTATAAGAGCTCATTTGCTTTCAGCAGAAGTTTTACCAAGCATCTATTCATATCATAATGGATTATTGACATAACACAGCAGACTGTTATGAAGTATTCCACTATGTGTAATTAGAGAGTAATTAATCTGCATAATAAAAATCCATATGAACAGTTGTTGTCATTCATGCCCAAAAGCTGTTCATCTAAATGAAGCATCTAGTTTGTCCCATAGATTTAGGGATGCAAAACCGCACTTGGAAAAAATCTCATCTAAATTTAAGATTGCCAAAAAGGTGCTTTTACTTAGCAATGCAGATGTAGGCAATCTAATTTCCACCCCTCAAAAAAATAAAATAAAATGGCATACAGATTTGAATATTAGCTTCCAACTTTCATCTTGGATCATGTTTTTACAGCCACTTGGTAAGTCTTTACTTCCCCATTCCTCGTGCCTTTGGTAGGATGCCAAGGCCGTATAGAAGGAGGTTGCTCGGAGTCCTCCTGCCAGGGCTGGGAAGGAAGAGCGAGGTGGATTCTCTGTGCTTTGGGGCCTCGTGATTGTTTTTAACAATCCAGCCAGCCAGTGCTCCCATATCTGCACAATGGGCAAAAGGTCAAGCTAGCATCTGTATATCTTTTAAGACCCACTAAGATATGTAAAGTAAGACCTCAACTGGGAATATGGGTGGTTCATAGAGTATTACTGGGTGCTCTGTATTGGGAGAATTTTAGGGTTAAAAAAATGTGAGGGAACAGAAGCTGTGATTGATAATGCAGTTTAGTGCTAAGCGAGAAATCAGTAAGTAGGAGAAATATTTTATCCCCATGACCTGCTAGGGCTTCCTTCATGTGAGATTTTACTAGATCAAAATTTGCAAAGGAAACTGTGCTAGCAGGAAAAAGGACCTAAAAATATTTAATAAGATCTTTATATTTTTAAGAACTTGTTTTAATAAACAATTCTGTGATTTTTGTTTTACCAAGGAACCTCCTTGAGTTCAAAATTAGCCAAAGCTAATGGATATTAACTTTCACTGTAAAGAAAGGTTCTGTTCAGCTGCTACCACTCCTTGTTATGTTGTGGCAAAAATCCATCTGTAAGTAGCCTGAAAACAGACAAAGGAAACTTAAAAAGAAACCCAGAGGTAAAACCTCAGCTATCATTTTCACATCAGCCTTTTACAGTCAGAATATAATACAGGCATTTTGTGGTATCATAAAGAGTTGTTAGTTGTTCTTCTGGTGATTTAAAGCCCTCAAATTGTCAGCATAGTCTAGAATATTATTGTACAGAAAAGAAAACTACACTGCATAAATTCCACAGTACCTTTTCATTTTGGCATCAAAATAATAAACTCAATTACTTGAGAAAAGCTGTGTGTAGAGAGTACAGTGGGCTTGTCTTGGCATTCACAAGCTGCTGTGTGTGTGTTGAATTATGCAGAAGTGTGGTTCACAAAGAATTGAAAAAATGGTGCTGATACACGAAGGTACAGAAATATTCAGGTGAGCAGGTCCTACAAAGCAACTTTTAAGCACCTAGTGCAGAACTCTTACTTTTGTATCTCGAAATTAATGTCAAATGAATGGGTAGTAAGTTATTCTGGAATTTGTCCTACATCTGGTATTTAACTTTTGAATATTTATCTTTACAACCTTTATAATGTTTTTCAAATATAGCTTTTTGCATAATGTGAATTTAGCTGGTCAAACTCATAAATTGCAGGGTTCTCCAGATCGCAAGGAGAGGTGCATGCAGTTGCAGTTCTTAGCTGAGGAGGTAGCATTGGGGGGTTTATTTTCATTTAAAGCAAAGAATGTTAATTGTACTGTATGCATAAAACATTTGAGGCTATCTTCGAAGAGTCCCAAGATGTGTTATCAACCCAGATATTATATAGAGCTTACAAGAAACAGGACTCTGAATGTCTGAGTCAAAAAAAAAAGGCAAACACGATAAGAAATATGTTGAAAGACATTCTAAATCCCTTCATCAGAGGGGAGAGATAAAAATAATAACACTCACTAGCTAAAAAATACAATCTGTGGAAATCTTAATGAAGTTTAATGACTCATGCGAGCTGTATTGTTAAATTTACTATCCCCATTTTGCAACTAAGAAAAAAGAAATATGAAAGTGAAGACTAACATTTCATCTTTTGGGTGTATTACATTTTGTAACTTAATCCATATTCTTACGTGCTAGTGAAAGAGAGAAGAATTGTGTTCTTATTGCAAGTGAAAATTAAACTATCCCATAAAGCAGAAGGGGGAGAGAAATTTGCAAGGCAGAGAGAAAGACCCCCACTCTGTCAGGCAGCTAATGATCAGTGACCTAATGGGGGTTGTTTGAAAGCAGGATGCTGAAAGCTTTGAGAGGCCAGCCATCTGTATGGCTTTCTCCTCTGAAAGAAGAATGTGTATTTCAGCAGTTCTCAGTCAATGTCAGTTTGTTCTCTGTCTTACTGAACTGGCACTTGAATGCTGGTTGACCAAGCAAGCATCCATTGGGTTTTACATTGTGTGCTGTTCTGTGCATAGTCCTCTTCTCATGTTACTTGATCATTCTTTGGTTTCTTTACAGTCTCTTCTACTTTGGAATTTGTAAATTCAGGCTCTTACTCATTTTGCTCCTCCTTTTCTGTCAGAAGCTGTGGGTATCTCCTACCCTTCTGCAGTCTGTATGTGACAAAGACCAACTCTATGAGAGAGCAGGGCCTTCTGAGCCTCTACTTTGCTGTTATGTATTTTATAAATATATATATATATATCTAACACACTGTCTTGTAGTTGCTTAAATATACTTTGCCATCGTAATTTTATGATATTTATAAAGAACTTGCATTTCCACAGGTTTTTACAGAGATGGTTACATAACCAGGTAGTCCTACTGATTTCTATTAGCTATTTCAGCAGATGACAATCTCACTTTCAAGAATTCTGCTCTATAACTTAGTTGAGCTAAACAGAGGCTGCAGCTCCAAGGATTTTTTTTAAACCACCTTTTAACAATTTTGGTACAATTTTCTGATCAATCAGGATTACAATATGAAAATGCTATGCTCAACATTTTGGTTTCTGGCATCAGGTTCTGGTCTTTTCTTTTTCTTCAGCATACTGTACCACTATTTTTATGATCGTATTGTATCTATGTTTTTGTCAATTCGCTGTGAATTTGGCTTTCTCTTTTGAGTACTTATCTACATCTGTCTTTATACTGTTGTGTACTGATAAGGAAGCAAAATTATCCAGGTGGAAGATGCACAAACCCAGCCCCATCCTCATTTCAGGCATTCAGTGGTGAAGGATTTTGTGGCCCCATCTTAGTAGCTCATCTGGTTTGGAACAAGAACTCAGATCCTTGTTTAAAGTTATCTATCCATCTATCTATCTATCTATCTATCTATCTATCTGTCTGTCTGTCTGTCTGTCTGTCTGTCTGTCTGTCTATCTCTTTATAAAAATAACTTTTCTATAGAATGTACAGGGCATTTCAAAAAGACAGACCTGCCTCAATGTTGGATAGGTCGCATGGGACCCCAAGACTTGGCGCTACACTCTTGGTCCCCAAGATCCCCAGACATTATACCCTACAACATATCTTGTGGGGATATGTCAAAGACTTGTGGTTTTGTACTGCCATGACCAACTAATTTGGATAACCTCAAAAACAGAATCATGGCAGTGGTGACCTTAGTGGAAGAAGACACTTTGAGAGGTGTTTGATATGAATTCAACTCTCATCTCAATGTTGTCTGTACAGCAGGTGGAGGGAACGTAAAGCATTTGTAAAAAGGTTACTAAAACTTGATAACTCATTAAAGTGTTTGTAAATTTTTGTGTAATAGTAACATGTTGCCATCATGAAATACACCACTTTGAAATTGGGTTCATCTTTTTGAAACACCCTGTATATATGCACCCATAGATGTATGTATATGTGTATGCATAATGCATATGTAAATAATGTGAAGTATAGATATTTTTATTCCATATCTACATAAATATAGATATTAATATTGCTCAATTTTTCAATGTATTTTGGGCCAAAACTTCACCAGCTGTTACCTGCTTCCCTTACTTGGCATAGACTGGTAGTCTTTCCCCTGAGGAACCTGTTTTTCCACTTCTAATAGCTGCTGTTGTCTTAACCGGCCCAGGGAAGTGCACATCCCTGGCAAGATGTTCGAGGTTGGATTCAAGTCCTGGACATGTGGGGATCACTGGTGTTGTCTCTGAGAACACTTAATGAGGAAATCAGAGGGTTCAAACAGCCTGGAGAACAAAATGTCCAGCTGACAGCTCTTGGATTCATTCATGTTTCTACAACCTGAAATAAACAAGTTGTTGACAAAGAGACTGATGGCTCTTAAGATGTGGTTTGGTCAGATGTTGGCCTACAAAGGTTGGCTCTTCACCTTTAGCTCAGACCACATCTTCTGAGGCCTCCTGGTTTGGAACAGCAACTCATTAAACTCTCCAGAACAACCATCAATGATATTGTTGAGATCCACAATGGTACTCATTTTGTTCCTTCCAGATCTATTCATAGAGAGGTCCTTGTATGCGATATTGACTCTCTCTACAAATAGCTTCTGTTTGTGTCCTAGGGTTTACCAGTTTCCTTTGTATCATTAAGTGACTTGACTGTTGATTTGTCAGCATTTACCTTTTTAATCTCCTCCAGAGGAGAAATTAGAGGACTCAACTCACGAGCTCTTCCTCATCTTCCCTGGGAGTCAAGAAAGCTTTCCCCTCTTTGTTAAATATTCCTGGAGGAACTCCATAAGCAAAACCACAAGACTAAGATCACAGGCTCCTTGTATACTGACCTGTCTTTTTGAAACAGGACAGAGTAAGGGAAGGAGCTTTATTCAGTGGGTTCTGCTTCTACAGGGTTCTCAAGGCACAAGAGGAGACTGACAGTCTCTCACTCATTTTTACTATTAGGGAGCTGTGTTATCACATTACTTTATCCACACTAACATGGCCAGAGCAATTTTGTGTGGGCTTAGATTGACTTGTTTCTTGTATAGACTGAGTCCCTTCAATCCATCATTAATTTTAAAATCTTTTTTTGATTAATAAGGATACTTTATGTCCCTTTAAAGAAGTCTACTGAATCGTCTTGGTGAACATCCTCTGCCACCAGGCAGAGGTTGTTCCCTATGCCTTTGGTGTCCACAGGAAGCACCACTCTTTCTGCCCTAGAGGTGCTTGGTCTCTCTAGCTCTTGTTAGATGGCTTCTTGACTTTTCAGTTAGAGAAGTATGCCTTCCCAGAAATTTCTTTCATGACCATGGTCATCCAGTAAGCAAGACAATATATTCTTCCATAGCCTAAGGCAGTTTTTTCTCCAGTACTCCTAAGCTTTCAGTACAACTCCCTAAAACGCTGATTTTAGTGCCAAGACCTGCTCGTGTTGAGCTTGCTTCCAGTCAGCCGTAGGGAATGGCTCTCTGGATTACAGTTTACCTGGTTGGTGATACTCTGATAAACAACAGTGAAGATTTCAGCGGGTACTTGCAGCAAGTGTACTGATGTATCATGATGATTTATAGGACAGGACTTTCTGGTTAGCTTGTTTGAAATGCTCCTGACAGCCATACCCATGTTGTGTCAAAAAGTGGAGGGCTTTCCACTGGGGTTCGCTGAATGTTTTTGAAACTCCGCAAAGATTCTTCCCATCAGGGGCTTGCTCCCCATTGACTTGTCTTCACATCTTTGGTAGGACACTTTCCAAATCTTGTTCCTTTCTTCATTTCTCAGTGAAATCAGCCTTGCAGTTATTTCCGTCAGGAGAGCAAAAGTAGATGGTAGCCTTTATATATAGGCTCTTGTATACTACCTTTTGCAGAGTTCACCCTTTATATCCATCCTAAATACCTTCTTAAGTAGTGTCAGAATTCTCTGTTAGTTGGGAGAGTGACTTCGATCAGATGATTCTAAGCTACATGCTTCCAGGGCTGAGCTGCCTGGCATACCTTTGGTATTGTGTCTCTTGCATCAACGCAAAAATCATCTGGCTAACTGTGCTTGGATATAGTTACACTAACAGTATGAGTGACATTCAACCACATATCTGAAAGAAAAAGAGTTACAGATAAGTTACCTTTCATATATTACTTCTCTATTCAATTGTCCATTTCATTATGATCTGCTTTCTCTTTATATTTCTGCTTTCTGGACTTATGTTTTTCTTCAGTATTTGCTTTATCATCCAGTATCTGACATTTCCAGTACTAAAAGAGATAGAGTGCTTTACTTTAGAAATAGCTGCAAATGTTAACTTTTCTGAATTTTGTCTTGCCTTGGCTTGCAGTTCACATTAACCACAGCACAACTCATATGAGATGAGATTTTCTTGTTTATATTCAACACAATTAATTTCAAAAGTCTTGCTGAAACTTAAAATGTAGTATTACCTGTGTGTTATGTCCAACAGTAAATAGCATGCAGTCTTTTCATATTCAAAGTGATAATCCAGTCTTTGCACGTAGCAGTTTCCTGCAAAACTGCTATGATTTATTCTTTCTACCTCTTCTTTGCTTCTCTTCAGCTCTCATCTGCAGAATTTTGTGGAATTGTTCTAATTCTTACAAAGATAATGGATTTGCCCACAGGATGCTTTGGTCTATATTTTATTTCAAACCTTTGTGCAACCTTTTACGTGACTTCTTGCAAATCCACTCTGATTGTATTTTGTGGACTTTTCTATAGAATCTTCAGTTTTGGTTTGCAATTGCATTTCTTTATGGATTTACAGTTTAATACATATAAAGCATCACACATCTCCTTTTTGATTTCTTATAAGATACTGATACTTCCTCAGCTTTGCCTTCCTGCAACTGAAGAATGCTCTTCATTTTTTTAGTGCTGTGTAACAGCTGTCTTGTTCTTTCTCTACCAGCACATAGGCTATTTGTCTAATCTGGTACACCTGACCAGCAGTATTTTTAGGCCATTTTTTATATTCTTAGGAGAAAACAATACTCCACTTTGCTTCCATTTTCTAGTGTATTTCTGAAAAATTAGAGAAATATTGTAGTCGTTAGTGGTTTGTCTAAGATAACCTTTACTCACTGTATTTTCTTCTACTTGTGTATTTATTCCACTGCTGGTACTACGTTGTCATCTAAAGTGGCAGTGAAACAGAACTCCAAATCAGGATGTAGAAGTACAAAAAATCATTATTATAACTAAAGAGAAATTAATGCTGGGGAAGATGCACATGTTCTACTCCATCAGACGGAGAGCGCTGACCGAGTGTAGCAGGAGCTACTTTAAACCAGAATGCTTAAAGTGCCTTTTACAATGAGTGTTATTTCATGTTCATAGGTGTTATGTACTTAAAACTGTCTCTGAAGTTAAATGAGGAAGGAATTAAATGGTATACTTACACACCAAATTTAAAAGACCCAGGTTAATAATTGGCTTGTAATGCCTTACTATTTAGAAGTTCTTACATTCAGTTAAGTTATTCAGTGTTGTTTTTTATGGAGATATTCCAGAAAACTGCTTTCAGTTCTGGAATGACTGATCTCTTTTTAACTGAGTGAAACTTGGCAAGCCTCAGATCTCCAAGAAGCACAAAGAGTACAGGTACAATAATTTGCTATAAAAAAGATTTAATTAAATTCTGTATTTCTAAAATCATTGTGGCTGAGAAACCACCATTTTGTTTTACTTATTGTTCAGGAAAAAGGCAAAACGTAACCAGAAAACAATAAGATTCGATTTGCTCATTCTTCAGCTGCAAAATCTTTTTTTCCAAAAATAAATCTTTACGCTGCTTCTCTCTCCTTCTAATGATTGTTTTGGTGACTTGCTGGTGAAAATGAAAACAGGAAGAAAGACAATAGTTTGCAAAGAGTCTTTTCACTTGGGAAATATTGCTTTATAGCAGCTGTAGTATAATCTGTCATAACTCCAAATATAACAGAGAAGTACAAAAAGAAAGCAACAATGGTAAGTGCCTCCCTGGGTATTTCATGGTAATTACAGCTTTCTGGCTGAGAGAGCTGATGGCTAAAGGCAATTTAGACATTTAAACTGACCAGTTTGATTTCTGTCCTTTTAGGTCAAGATCACTTTATTAACAGGCACATAGATTGATGCGTACCCAAGATTTTCTGGAGTGAGGTGCAGTTTCAGAAGACGGCCTTCAAAAACATAGGTAAAAGTGACAGAAGCAACCGTATGATAACCGAGGTGTATCTAAATGACAGCCAGAAGAGTATCGTGACCACCATCTACAGTTTACCTTGACTGCCATTGCTGTTTTGTACAGTTCTTAAAACGGAGGAGATGGTGTGTCTGGTTGTCCTATACATACTATTGCAAAATGTTCACCAAGTGTTCTTTTCCACGAGGAAAATACACTTTAAGATGTAAATTAACACATTATTTTCTTCAGCAGTGAGCCATGGAGTGAAATTTTAAAAAGCTGACTACAACAGGATTTAACATTTTCTAAAAAGACACACAGAAATTCCAGTTTAGGAGAGACCCATTGCTTCACTTATGCCTCTTTCCAGATCAGTTTTGTTTGCAGTATTCCCTTGCTGTAAAAAGACTCCAGAGGTGTAGATAGGAAGCACCGTGGTTATGGAAGTGCCATCATTTTGGTGAATTTTAGTCCTGTGCCCAGTGGGAACAGGGAAAGCAGTGTGGAGAGCAGGGGCAGAGTCCGCTGGTGGGCCTGAGCACAGGGCTCAGCTGTGGCAGGTTAGCCTGCTTTTAATGGCACAAAGGCCTAGGTTACATTTTTTAATACTCCTGGGAAACCAGACAACAATAATGGTCAGATATGTACCCAAGGGACAAGTAAAAATCATTCAACATCAAAACAGAGACTGAAAACCCACAATTAATCTTTTAAGCAGAAAATCTCATTATTTTTTACCTCCAGTGCTGAATGCATTTTTTTTTTGTGTAAAACTTCAGCAAAATACTAGAACAGGATTGTTTCTATACCTGCCATGAGCTACAGCATCTGGAGAGCTCTTTCTCATCTCTGTCAGCCATTCAGAGGGCAGGTGGTCGCAGACACATGTCCTGCTCCACTGACCTGCTCTGGCTTGTTCTTCATGGCCAGAGTACTTGATCCATTCTCAGCTGGACCTGCTGACAGAACAGGCTGGTTTTGCCCCAAAGTCCACAAGCTCTCCTGTACATTGATAGCAATTAGCCTCACGACGGCAGCTCATTCGGACATGCTTGGTTTGTCTGCTTCACCTGCCACGTGTATGATCTGCTGTGCCTGCACCGGTGTGCACACGCAGCACAGTTAACTGGGACCAGCCCGGCTTTGTACTGAGGATCTCCAGCCCTGTGTTTGATAGGACTGCAATCACTGATGCTTTGTGGCACATAAATTGTCTTTCACTGACATGCAAGTTGTGGGAGGGCAGCGTGTCCCCAGCAGGAGGTACTGCAGAGAGAATTCCTTCTGCCCTTTCCTCTAACATACTGCGAGAATAAATCACCTACTCAGCTCTTTGGTGCTTAAGTGATACCATGGAGTCCTTCACTGACCTGTAGACAGAGATAACAGCACTTTGATCTAGCACTGATTAAAACTGTTAGTCTGATGTTTGTCTACTGTTTCAGAATAATTATATTACAACAAAAATAAAGTTGAAAAGTAGAATTTGATTATAAAAGTAAATCTGGGATGAGTGAAATAAGGACAAGAGGACTGTTCTTTAACATTAATATTCAAGGATATCCTAAAGGCATGCAAGAGGCTTTGACATCAAATTCCCTAATATTTGCAGAATATAAGAGAGTTCTGGAGCTTGCATTATGAGTCAAAAAACAAGAGAATATTTGTTTGGCCTCTGCAACACAAGTGAAACAAATTAGTGGATCTGTAATTTAACTATTACACCCATTAGCACAGCTGTTAAAGGTGGTTGCTTTTCCCAGATTTCACAGATAGTTTTGGTTTGGGGAGGGTTGCCATGCCATTGACAAGCTAGTAAATATAGTCTTTTTGTCATGTAATTTTTTACTACTCTGTGCTGAAAGTATGACTCATTCGTACAACACATAAAAGTGGATCCAGATGATGTCACTGTGCAAGTTTCTACTCTGTGCTCTGCAAGCTACCTTCCCAGCCTGTCAGTGACAAAGAATATATATCAGAAACATCCAGTAACTAAGTGATTTCTTTCTGTACGTGCCACATGGAGGAGAAGTCAATATTTATACCTCACACTTGATGGAATTCATTAAATATATTTTGCTAAATAACACTCTGTATTACATATTCCTTGTCTAATATTTGCCCATGAAGAAGTATTTGTTATGTGAATTGAATGCCTGGTTAAGAACTAAATGAGTACAACATATTTAATATTTATTTGGTAGCACAACACAGTAGACACAGGGGAGGTGAGAGAGAATGTAAATATAGGAGGAAGAAAAAGTTATTAAAAGGCACAGAGAGAAGATGAAATATTTCTACATGACTACAGTGATTCTGAGAAAAGTAAATAAGAAGATAAGCCCAGATCTTTGGATTTTAGAATTTAAAAGTGAAATATTTTCAGTAACAAATAATATTTAAAGAGGACTGTAAATGACTATTCACAGCAGACATGATTTTTCTAAAAATATATTGCTTCAGGAGAACTCCAGAGGTGATCCGCTTCTCTAAATCTGGACCATTTGAGTTCTTCATGTTTAGGGCACCTTTTATCTTCAGTGAGAGGTTCTTAGTACGAGAAATCTTTATTTTTAATTTTCTGTTGTTTTAGTCTGTGATGTAGTGAGTGAAATTCATACCACGGAAAAATCTAATAACAACAACAACAACAAAATTCCCACATTGTTGAGAGCTGTTAGTGCTCTGTTGAAGACTACTTACTGGAGAGGTTAGTTATGGAGAAATGGGACTTGGTGAGAAATTATATTGCAGAATTTTGGTAAAGAAAGTGTTTTGGACAGTAATTTTTTTTCCCCTGAAAATAACATTTCACACTTGTAATGAAAGTAACATGACCTGCTTTATTTTCTGAAATATATTTACTGAGAGCAAATGGAAGTCACAACTGTATAGGCAGGGGAAGGATTTTGGCCATTTATGTCATGATTTGAAAAAGCTCAAATATAATCTACCAGCAGCAAGATGTTGTGATACGTTTAACACTGAACTTTTACTGTCATAAAAGTGACTGTAAGAAGTAAATAAATCTCTACTTCATATCATATAAATGTAAGAAAAGCTACATCAGTTATTATAATGTTTGTTTTAGCAGATATGTGTTTGCCTGGCTGTGGGTAGGGTTTCAAAGGTGTCCTTTTAGTAAATACAATCACGGAATAATCCAACCGTATTTCCTTATATTGGTTTCTAGCTATGTACTTCTGCTGTGTAATTGTGATTATCCAATCCAAACTGGCCTTCCTAGGAATTTCTGTTTGGTATCTGCATAGACTGGAATTCCTCTGGCATCATCTGTTTGTTTTTTTTTTCCAATCACAATTAAGTGCACTGTTATATTTAATGTGGAATTTGAAGCGTTTTAAAAGGATATTTATGTGAAAGACGTGTTTACATACATCATGTTGATGGTCTTCATATGCTTAGTTCTGCTGTTTTGCACTGTGTAACAACAGTCTGCCAACTTTGTTAACGTAAGCCTGAAATGCAAAAAATACATCACTTGAAATTTAATTTCTTTATGTGAATAAAGCATTTTGAACATCTTGAGCAAATGTCAAAGTTTTATCCTCAGTTTTGAACTGTACAGCAATTTACCACAAGCAAATTCTGTGGTACAGAAACACCAGTCTTGAGTAAATATTGTAGTTTACATTCATCTCTCACAGCTTGCAATTTACTCTCTGAAGGGATTCAATCCTTTTATTGAAGTGATACCTCAAAACTCAAATGTTGTCCATGATTAATTCCTACATACACTTGCTGTAATAAGCTCTTTCCCTTGTACTGTTGGCATGTTGTGCTTCTGATTGCACAGTAGCTCTGTGCATGGTCATAATTACATGTACTAATCTATTTTATGGTGATGTGGTTTTGGTTTTGGATTTGACTGTTTTTTTCTTCTCCAGCATTTTATGGTGCTTAGGAGGGTATCTTAGCAAATATCACAAACACACATAACTGCGATTAGTTCTGTACTAACACATGGGATTGTATCATCTGAGATTTTCTCTCTTCATAACAATAAGCAAATTCTCTGATGATATTTAAACTCATTCTTTTCATTTGCCAAATCAAATTATTTTTTAAATTACTCCTAACATCAGCTCTGCTGTGGTAAGGAATACAAGGAAGGACCAACAAGGAACAAAACATTGCTGAAAGAATTATGCAGAGAATTAAAATCAACTGAAATGGAATATAAATGTTAGGAGACTGGTTGCAGGTACCACTGAATTACTATTGTTACCTTATTTAGTGCCTAGATGGTTCACATTTTTCCTGTACAAGACACAGCATAGTGCGGGACCTGACAGAGACACGGTGAAACCACACGCACACAGGGGAGTGAAGCAGCCCTCACGTAGCAGCCATCTTGTATCACCTCTTCATGGTCCTCTAGTTTGCTCTCCCAGCTCTTGTCTTAATGTTAGAGCAGATAAAGTTGGCAAAAACGGTAAAGATATTCCTCTGAGGTATTTTAGGTCTGCACACTTTTTTTTTTAATCACATCGGCAGTTACTGTGAAGTAGAAAACAATCTTGGAAGGGTCATGCATCTATGATATAAAATGTTCTCTCCGGATAAATAGTTCTTTGCCCCCTGGTGGTGAACTAATTTTGAAAAATACTACAAAACACTTTTAGGAAAATTTACTTGAAATTAAAGAGAGATACTAATTGCGTCAGTGAATACAGGTAAAAGTAAACTGCTAACCAATATGTATTGTGTCAAATACAATTAAGGAAAAACCTGCTATGAACAAGCTCCATCAATCTTTGATAGTCACTGCAGAATAGAACAAAAGGAGTCAACATCATAGTTTGAAAACATTCAACATTCCAATATCACGTTTCTTATTTTGCTTTTTCTGGAGGAGGTTAACACAAATGTTTTGACAACATAGTGTAGCCTTGAGAGTCCCCAGTTTCCAGTGTTCTTACATTATGGACTGTGGGAATTACATTCATCTGCACGGCATCTTTCAATATGCCGCTTTCTGGAAATCAGTAACGTAGTTCCACACAGTTAGAGCTCTCATTATGGAAAACTAGGATAACATTCCTGGACGAAAATGTTAAAGGAGCTGTACATATTTCTAAAAGTTGTCTAGAGGTTTTTTCAGCTTGTGTATACTGAGCATCTCCATATGTGAATGGAGTACCAGGATGTCATTCTTGGTAATAACAGAATTGACACTGGAAGTCATCCACTTGCAGTTTAAGCCATAGATCATCTTGAAAGGTGTCAAGAATACATTGTTTAAAAATATGGCATAAGCTTTCTCATCACTGATTTTGTTTTGTCTTTTAATTCTTGTGCCTCCTAAACTTCTGCATAAGACAGTGCTTGCTGATGTTCTTCTTTGGTAAAGTACATGTTGCAATACAATGAAAGACTATTGCCATGTCATGCAGCAAAACATTATGCATTTATGCTGAAAAAGGACATTTATAATGATTAAGGCTTCCATATGTTGGCTTTATACTATCAGGATATGGCTGATATGTTGAAAATTAACTTGCTTTTCCTGTCCCACAGCCTGTGAGTCATCTTGTATGATGTGAATGTGGCTTCAGGTAGCACTTTGGTTTGGAAAATAGCATCACAGGGCATGGCATGTTCAGTAGTCAGGGATTATTCAGGTTTTGACATTAATGATGTAACATGAGGAAATAGAGGATAAAAAAAAAAAAAAAGGAGTAACATAGCTAAAAGAGATGACTGAGCTGCCCAGACCAGGCACAAATTAGCTATTTCCTAAATAATATTCTTTCATGTCTGATGGACCGTAATAGCTTTCTGTTTTTAGCTCTGTTGCTTCTCTTTCCATTCCCACATTTCCTTCTCATTACTTTGACTTATGTCTGGCCTAAGGTAACAGCTGGCCTACACAAACGGCATATTCCTTACAAATCTTTCAGTGAGCAGGGTTGCTATAAAGGGACGCTGTCCCCGCTTCTTTTCCCACTGCCACGCTGGATGTTGCCTTCCCTCAGTCTCCATTCCTCTGCTTGTGTGGCTATGCTCTAAACTGCATTTGCAAAATGATCTGGCTTTAAAAAGATCCCTTAAAAAGGCAACAACCAGACCACTTGCCTATCGGGAAGGAGCACTCCAGGACCCCTTGGAGCAAGGTTACTGCTGTCTCGCTTGCCGCTTTTGCAGGAGAACCCTCTCTTCCGCTGCAAGTCCTCAAACGTTCCTGCCAGCTGTGAAACAGAATTCCTCCCTCCGCTCTGCTTAGCCTCACTGCTCGGGAACAGCTTGCTTTCAGCTCTCCGGCTGCACTTATACAAAGGTTTTTTCCAATGGGAAAGCCAGTTTAAGCCAGGCAGTTTCCTGCCTGTGCTGCCCTCTTGTTCTTGCTCCTTCACCACAGTTCGCTGTCCCCTTGATTGCGCCGATGCAGCTGTTTGTGGGATGTGCTGTAAACTGGATCACTGAAATAACTCAGTTTTTGTGTGTATATGTAAATGTATGCAAACAGCTTTGTAAAAAAAAAAAACAAAACAAAAAAACCCACAAAAACCAAAACACCAAAACCCCCCCAAACTGGATCATTTCAGTAATTTGATTTATAATGTGGCCCATAAAGAGTTGAATTAGCACAGTTGAAGAGGCAGCGAACAGCAGCACAGAGGTGGGAGCAAGCGCCTGGGCTGGGGGAAGGGCGCAGGAAACTCTTCAGCCAGCTTTGTTAGCAGAGAAAACTACTGCTAATATACAAAACCACATAGAGCCACTAAACTAAACAGCCGGAATAGAAAACTGGAATAGACTGCACAATAGTCAGCCTCCCAAATCACCGGAGATAAGGCTTTATCTTTAGGAAGAAAAGGGGTGGTCCCTTAATAAGCTGTTTCCCCTCGATGTCATCTATTCGAGACATGAAAATCGCAGGCTGTTTAGTTATTCAGAATATGATCGTGTGAATCCTACTGGGCTTATGGAACACGTTGGTCTTTCAGTGCTGTTAAAAACGCTAATAACAACTGGTTCATGCCTCAGGCCGTGGGTGCTACTGTCAATTAGTGTCAGAAGAGAGATTTATTTAAACAAATTATTTCTGTATACGCTGCTTTCCCTCACGGTTTGCAAAGGAGAGCTTCGTGATTCAGTGATACCTGCCTGTGTGTGCGGGCAAACTTGGGGCAGAGAAAGAAAATGCCATCCTTGCCTTCATAGCTCTCCATATTAAAGGAGCTGCCGAGCTGAGGACACTAAATACAGAATTAAAAACCTTTCTCTGATCCTCTAGCCATTTAACTGTCATGACTGAGTCACAGAAAAAAATACTAATATCTCCCAACGCAAGTAGTTTTAGACTGTAATGAAAAAGCCGTGCGTAATCCTCTACTTTCTCCTCTACATTTGCGTCAGATTTCTCAGTACTGAGATTTCAGTCGTCACCACTGTTCACCCAACTCACCCATCATGGCATGTGTCACTGGAAATTTCTCATGTGTATCGTTGCAGGCTCACAGCAAAGGCAAGCCTTGCTGAATTTGATTGTTTGGTTTGTATTCTAGAGCTTTCTCTGAAACCAGGAAAATGGACTTTTAATTTAACTGATTTATTTTGTATTGTGGAAGCCTAGTGTGACTTGGATTAATTGAAGTGTTGGAGAAGAGGGAAGGACTCCAATGACTCACCAAGAAAAAATAATGTCTCATGACTTTAAAGAGGAAACCATAAAAATAAGACGATAATAACTCATCATTATTATGGTGGTACTTATGGAATTTTAATAGAATTTAAAGAATTTTCTTCCCAAAATGTCAGTATTTGTTATTGGAGTACAGAATGTTTTCAATGTAAACATTTAAACTAATCTAATAGCCTAGAGTTAAAAGAAAAGTCCTTTTTAGAAAATTTATATGTGGTATCAGGCCTTCCCCTCCATTGGTTTAAGGAGCAAAATAAAAACGAGTATTCAAATTTTCCACATTGTTAAAACCCATTGGACTTAAATATGAGATATCTCTTAAATATGTATTTTAAATAACCATAATCCCATTATCATCAGTGCATTTTTCCCCTATTATTCTTCTTAAGTTCACATTCCTCTTGAATGAAACCATAATTTATCTGAAGAATTTCAAGATGTTTCTTTCAAAATTGCTATCACCAGCTGTTGTTCTCAACAGGACTGAAGCCACAAGATACCTGCAATTGGTGGTCAGTGTTAGGACAGTTATTCCTAGGCTCAGCAGAACGGAATAGAACATCTGCATTTATCGGGTTTTTTAAGGCTATTTTAACATCTCCAGCAGGAGCTGCAGAGGTGGATTTTGAAATAACAAATGCTTCTCTTCGATGTTGATCATTGCACTAGATCAATCTAACCAAGGAGCTTAGAGGCTAAGGAGGCAAGATGCAGTAGATATGGAAAATACAGAATGACTGAGAAGGTAAGGAGGGTTTGGAAAGCGTCTATTAAGGGGAATGGACTGTTGTTAATCTCACATTTAAAAAAATCTTTAGCCTAGTTTAAAAATAATATTACCTTACTGAACTCTTCATTTGTCCCTGGTTTCTGAGGGTAATTTGCATATTTAAACCTTGTTCTACAACCATATGAGTAGGTAACTTTTGAATCCAAAGCTGATGCTTTTATGCAAAAAGGCTTGAAAGTAAGAAGAACATAGATATGCCAAGCAACAAAGGGAATTTATGCTATAAATACTGGTGTGCAAACCAGGACAGATTAAGAAAATAAGGAAGAGGGAATTGATCTATATTAGGTGCAGTTACTCCAGCAAAACAAAGCACCTGATAAATTAGCAAGTCCATGAATTTCTCTTTACTTTGTCATTTTCTAAAAAAAGCATTGTTTTTTGGCTTTGTGATCAAGTGGGAGAAGCATTTTTTAAGATGATCAGAATGAACAGTTAAGCACGCCTTTTTAAAAAGGGTGAGTTAAAGAGAGTCTACATCTGGCACTATTGGTTAAATTATCATTTCCTGGCAAATGGGTTTAGGTGTCTTTTCAGAAAACAGAGCCGGAGGCAGAATCATGACCCTAACAGCCCAGTGGGCATGCATGTGGGATATGGAAACATGAGTTTAAATATCAATCTAATTAATATTTAAATAGTTTGTACTGAAGGGAACTGTTTCAATAGACGAGAATACCTAAGACTACTCTATACTTGATGAGTTGGAAAATTGATAATGGTTACATTGATTCAAGTCCTTATTCTGAATTAAGCAGGGCGTACTTTAAAGGCACATCTTGCTATTCCCATAAGATATCCAAGGCAGTGCTTTACTGTAAAGAGATTTTGTAGATGGTGCCTGCCTCCTCTTCGGTGAATTTAGATGCATAAAACGTTACCACTTGGGATTTTTTTATACTGGAAAAACTATTCTCTGGGCTTGATTCAGTTCACGGATACTTTTGGGGTGAATGAATCTGTCTGTTCTTAAGAGATGATTCTCACAGTGAGTTACTGACCAGGCCTTGCTTCAGCAGAGGTAAACAGATGGGGTGTCCCAAGGAGTCTGAGCAGAGAAAAGTGAGTTAATGTTAATGATGTGTACTGTTGAGCCATTAAGTCTCCATCTAATTTCTCATCTGGCATTCATGCTTAACGTTAATTTAAGCAAGGACAGAATGAAAGGTCCAGGGAGAACATCTTAAAAATCGAGTTCAGGCTGACAGCATGGTGGAGTGATTTTCGGGTAGAACAGCTTACAGTAATCAAACGCATCCTTGAAGAATTAATAAATCCAGCGCGCAGGGCGCCGGGGGCAGCGCCGCCCGTGCAGCCGCTCCGCCGCGGCGCTCGCCCTCCCGCGGGCACCGGCCACGGCCACCCCGGAATCGCCCCAGCGCTCCCCGCACCGAGGGCAGCGGAGTGCGGGGCGCCGGCTGCCGGCCCTCAGGACCTGGCTCCCCGGCCGAGTAACGGCTGCTCAGGTCGGGGGCCCAGGGCCCGCTCCCGGCCGCCGGGGAGCTCGGGGGGCGGGAATTGCGCTCGGGGTCACCCGGGGTGCGGGGGGACCCGGGAAGGGCGGGAGCGCGGGGGAAGGGCCGGCAGGCGGCGCGGGGCGAGCGCGCGCACCGCAGCGGCCGCGCGGGGACCGCTCGTGCCAGAGCGGCGCTGCCGCGCGCCAGTCGCCCTTCCCCCGCAGCCCATCGACTGCGCGAGCGCCAGCGGTTGCCGAGGTACCTGACGTCACAGGCTGCAGAGGCGGCGATTGGCCAGGCGCGGAGCGCTGTCTCCCCCTCCGCGGGACGCGCGGCCGGCGGGGCCGGGCCTGTCTCTCTCCCCTCAGTGCGGAGCCGCCGCCGGGGCGTGCGCGGCCTCAGTGGTGCGTCTGCGGCCACGTCCTCGCTGCCGCCGGGCGGAGGTCATGGGCCGGCCGCGGCCCGCGCCGCGCCTCCGGCTGCTGCCGTTCCTGGCGCTGTTGGCGCTGCTGGCGCCCCGCGCCCGCGCCTGGGACAGCGGCGACCTGGAGCTCTTCGACCTGGTGGAGGAGGTGCCGCGGAACTTCTATGACTTCCTGGGGGTGCAGCAGGTGAGCGAGGGACCGGGCCCACCGACTGCCCGGCTCGGGCCTTGAGGCGCGCCGCCCCGCCGCCCCCTGCCCCGGCCCCCTCCCGCGGGCACGGGCCTCGCCTGTCACCGCCGTCCCTGCCTGCACCGAACGTGGCTGGCTGGCTCCCCTCTCCCGCCCCCCTGCGCTGCCGCCACCCGGCTGCTCCCGCGGCACCGGGCAAGCCGCCGGCGCCGAGCCTCCCACCCGGCGCTGGCAGCCGCCTCCTGCCCTGGCAGCCGTGCGGCGGCCCGGCTCTGCCGCTGCAGTCCGGGCTCACCCCGCGCCCCGGCTCCCGAGGCTCAGACAAGGCTCCTGTCCCCTCCCCAGCCTTTTCCTTCTCTCTGCAGTAGCTCCACTCTCCTCCGGGTCCTTTTATATTTTTTTTTGTCGTTCTGCTCCAACCATGAATCATCCCTCCAGCTCCCACGGTACCATACTGCCTGTTGCTCTTCTGAATATATCCCTTTTTCTCCAAATGTAACTATAGCTAGTCAAAAGTAGCTCGTGGTCTTCTCCTACTTCCCGTACCTATCCTGGATGTGGCTATTTCTCATCTTTCCCTCATTCTGCGTAGCTGCTTGGTTCCTTATCTTATTAAGATTGTGCATCACTGTGTGTTGTGGCTCCTGTTTTCTTTCACATGTGCTATGTGGTAGACTGTGACCCTTTGCCATGGTAATGACTTTTAGGTTGTTATACTTGTTTACTTTCCATGTGTCTTGGTTATTGTGCATTGTTTACACCTCCCTTTGCTAGGCAACACTTAAGATTATCCTTAAAGCATGTATTTTGCACCTTCAGGTAATTTTCATGCGTGTGTAGTCAAAACAGGAACTCCTGTTCCGAACACTTTTACCCCATATTTCTTGTGTATGTATTAGATGTGGTTGCTGATTTTGCTGCCACTTGGCACCTTCAACTTGTGTCACTTGTCCTGACTCCCAGTTGATGGCCTTCCTCAGTTCTAGATGCTCTGCTCTGTGTGTGTGATCTTGCTTGGTCTCTCTTCATACGTTTTACCAATCTTCTTGTTGTTTCTTCCAGTCAGTATTCCTCTCATCAGTAGTTAAATATGCAGTTCTTTATAATCTGTTACTTCACCCAGAGACCTGCAAAGGACACTTTGTTCTTTGTCTCCTAGCACCTAAATGTTCTGGTGGGTGATCCTGTTATTTGAATGGCTTCCCTGACAATGTTAAAGTTTCTAGTGTAGTTCTGGTAGTTTTTCAGACTAATAGCTGTATTTTCAGGTGCATTTCATTAGAGCCATGTCTAAAAGAGAGGGAAGGTTTCTGCAGTATCTAAGGGTCCTGTTTTAGAAACTGCTGGCTGTGGTCGTTAATGATATTTGGGGGACTGAGAGTCAGTTTCATCTTTCTTTCTTTTACTCCTTGAGTATCTGTGGAAGCATAATATGGAATACCATAAAATATACAGCACAGCAAACACTGATACCCAAGTTTCACTTTCATGAGCCTAAAAATCTAGATGTTCATTCCTCAAAGGCAATTTTAGTGTTAGATAATGTAAGGATACAAAATTTTGTTCGTTTCACTTAGTGGTGCTCAGATCTGGTGTGCCACTCTCTGTTAATATCTTCCACAATCCCTTTTTCTAGGGCAGAGTCTGTATCTTGCACAATAAGTTTAGAAAAATACAATATTACTTTTAGCAAGCAAATATTTTCCTAGTTCACACTTACAGTCTTAATGGAGAACTTGAATCACTTTTAATATGTGAGCAGGGAAAAAGTTGGTGGAAGTGCAACACAAATGAAAGGAAGTTTTGCTCATTATAAGCATATGCTAGTTGCTTATAATGTAATTATACACAAGAATTGAGGTATAAATAGCATTAGATGATTTGCACATGCAGCAGAATATACCAGAATTACTATGAGTACAGTAATAGAGCATACAATGTTGAAGTTGAGCTTCAATAGGAATTCGTAAGCATTGGAAGATGCTGTATAGGTTTACAGATTCTTCCACACTGTATCCTTGTCCCTGGTGCTTGCTTCTCCAGCTCTGACCTATACCTGAAGCTTCAAACCAGTTACTGAAGTGGGGTTCTGACTTGCAGTGACTCCTGCAGCTGTTCAAGTTACCGTATGGAAGGGTAACTGATCTTGTAATGGGGTTAAGGGAAGTGCACAAATCTTGAGTGTGCTGTATCCTACCTGTGTCTTAACACAAAGCTGCCTTCTACTATAATGTCTGTATGTCCTGTTTGCATGTTTCTTCAGGTTTACTGCTCTTTTTAAAAACTGTCTTAATGGAGCTTACTGCCTATTTTGTATGTCACTGTTGTTTTAGTTGGGATGCCTTTGACTAGAATGCTCTGGTTAACTTATTGTAGTTCTGGTGCTAGTGGTTTTATTCCCTGTACTTAGATGTTTCTCTTGGCCTTTTAGCACAAGAGAGTCAGAGTGTGTGTGACAATGGCCTTTGTGGCTGTGTTTTAACTGTGTCTGTGGCTGTTTAGTAATCTTTCATTCATCAAAGTTTGCTTTCCCCTCTTCTGCCCCTCTGTATTCCTCTTGGCACTCATTGCCTTGTATCGTGTTCTGATAATCCCTTCTTCATTGTGTACTTGTAGAGGAGAAAGTATTTCTCCATTATGCAAGATGTAGCTTCTTTGTCTGAGATATGGATGCTCAACCATGTCTGTTAACAGTAGTATATCAGGGCTGCCAGATTTTTTCCAAACGTGTCATCTTGTGTTTTGAAAAAATACATGGAATGACTCCAATGCCTCCTCAAGGCATTAAAGCAACTTAGGTTTTGATAGTAGAATTGTGGTACCAGCTGCTTTTTGAACCTCATACGCCATGTCAGAAGTTGATGTTGACCTCAACTGACAAGGTGCAGAAGGCATTCTGGAGAGTCCTGTAGCTCTCTGGCATCCTTTGATGAAGCCTCTGACTGCTGGAATTTTCCCTGGAATTTGAGAGAAATGATTTTTTGTTTTGTTTTGTTGCTAGTCTATGCCTATGCGAGTAAGGGTCTCATGTTTTGTCTTTTTGAGGGCCCTGTGGAAGCCTCCTGGCACTGTCAGGTAACTGTCATCCAGCATTGCCAGGGTGTTAGGTTTGAAACTACTGTAGCATTTTCCAAGAGCAGTGACCGAGTTGGAGGATGATCTAATGAAAGCAGTTTTTGTTGTGAATGTGGAATGACTCGAAGAGAGTAAGGTTGTGACTGTTTTGACTATTAGAATAACTGTCCTCAGAGCTTGACTTCAAGGAGGTGTTGGCTGAGAAATATGCAAATACTCACGGAATGGTTGAGATTGGAAGGAACCTCTGGAGATCATTTTGTCCAACTCCCAAGTGTTAGGAATAAGCACCTAGATTAAAAAGTATCAGATATTTACACAAGAACACAAGGTATGTATTTGCTAATCTATCAGATGGAATAGAAGGTTAGCATCTATAAGAAGTTTTGCGTTGTTCCCGTTGCTGTTCTGAACAATGTTGTAATTGTTCTACCTTCCTAGTTTTTTGATTATTCTTAAATTGATTGTTCTTAAATTCTCAAGAAGTTTGACCTAGCAGAATGGGGAGATAACCTCTGACTTGAGAAACCATTACATTTCCATGTTCTTCAAATGGTTACTGAAGTTTTGTCAAAATGAAGAAAATAGAATCATAAACTCTTGACAGATCAGACTAAATAGTATTAATCTAAAAACTTGGATGAAGCAGCAGAATTAAATCAGAGGCTATGCAAACTCAGTAATAAAACTACCCTGTTACCTGAGAATGAAAACATGCAAATGTGAAGTCAGCTTTTTGGAAAAATTCCAGGAAGATCTGGGGAGCTACAAGTTTGTGTGGCAGGCAAGCAAACTGATCCAAGTTAATTTTATTATCTCTTACAGCCTTCAATAGCTGATACCTCCATCAATATGGTATGCTCTGGATTAATCAGTTAGGCACCAGTTTGAACCTGTGGACCTCCTTTTCAAAATATGCTTTTGCTTATAACTGTTTATGTGGCCTCAAGGGAATTACCTGCTCCTGCACTCATTTTGGCTTGCAGTCAGGAAAGCAGTACATGCCTCTGAATGTATTTTGAAACTTTGTGATATGGTTCTTTGATACCAGGGATCTGATCAGTAGATTTTTAGGAAACATTGTTTGTGAATATGTGTTAAAATGCATGAGCTGTGTTGCTAGAATTGGCCTGTGCAGAGCAGTATGTTATGTTTCAGTGAGGACCAAGGAATTTCTGAGTAAGGTTTTGGCTTCTACTGGTAATCAGATAAGGGAACGGGTTTGCATTGAAAATTGTGCTAAGCCTGTGCAGTGTGTGAAAGGAAACACACAAAATTTCTCCAGGTACCCTTTGAGGGAGTAGAAAAGGCTCTAGGAGCTGAAGTTCCTGAGGGAGAGTTAACACATGGGTAGGGTTTGCTGGCCAACACTGCAGATAAATAGATAACCCCCGAAAAATATTGAGAGAGATGTTTTCTTCAGTATTAGCTTATGCCTTCCTTGTGGCACATGAGATTTATTTTGAACCAGGCTCTAATACATTAATTTGGCTTTACTGTAGAGAGCTAAGAGCATTGTATCCATGTAATTGCTAGATGGTAGGTTTGCTAGATGATGCTGCAGCACAAAATCAAAACTGCACATACAGAACCTGATTTTGGTCGTTTAGCCTGTGAGACACTGGTATGTTAGCAACTCCAAGAAAGTGCAAGGCGTGAAAACCAAGAAGTCGGATTTCTTTAGCTGTGGGAAGCTACAAACCCTCTAGATGAGCTGGATGTATTGGGCTAATAGGCTCCTTTCAAGAACACTGGAACAGAAGAGCTGTGTGTACCTTGGCAAATAGCAGGATCTGACAGTCTGTAGAACGCAGTGTTTGGTGCTGAGGAACTGGTGTCCATACTGTTTGCATTTCAGGGATTTTTTTGTTGTTGGTGGTGGTAAACTAATTCCAGGTTGGCTGCATGGACTCAATGCCCGTTTTTGTTGAAGCATGCTGTCTGTGCTCCTTGTTTTACAACTTACAGTTCAGTTCTGTCCAAAAGAAATGTAGTTCATCCACTCCAGGACTGCTTCATGATGCACAGTCAGTGGATACAATATGGAAATCCTCATCTGCGCTAAAAAATGGAGGTAGATGCACCTTTAAGACTATAGTTTATAGTAAATGGCTGAAGCTGAATTTTATGTCTTGGCATTGCCCTGTAAGAAGCTTTCCTGGAATAAGCCCTACGACAAATTGTGTGCTTTCATGGTATTACAAGGCATTATGGGAGACTTAAGAAAATTCTCGGTAGTAGGTATTTGTGTAGTCTTTTTTATGCAAGTGTTTTGACTGATGACATGCAGTGCCTATATCACAACAGTTCTAAAGTTGTGAATTCATATGTTATGTAAGTTAAGTTCTTTGACATAGACTTGGGAACCTGTTTTTCAGAAAGAATGGCAATCTCCAAAGCTGTCAATGTTATATCGTCTGGCACTGCCATAGTTTTGGCTTTGAATGGGCCACTGTATAGAAAAAAAAAGAATCTAGATAAAGCTATTTTTGCTGTAGAGCTTTTTGGGAACTTTGAGTACACAGAGCAGTTCCCTCAAGTAAGAAGAGTCACGTGAGGGAAAGCTGTATGTATTCAAGGAATACTCTCAAATCCTCAGCAAGAACAGCCTACTTGTACCGACACAGGTCTTCTGTCTCCACTGGCAGGCAGTGTGCATATAAGGAGGACAAGGAAGGGCAAATGATGAGAGATATCCCAGCAACTCAGCAATTTGTTTTTTCTTCCTAGTGACAACCTGGATCATACTCCAAAGACTTATTTTGGTTGTTCTTCTAATGCTTAAGGCAGTTATCCTCACTGCTGCTTTTTAAGGTTAACATATGTGGGTGCAGTGTTACTAAAATCCTGGAGTGTGCATCATCTGCAAATGTTCTAGGGAAAATCTGGGTTGATAATACTGCTTCAATCTTCCAGGCTTTGGAAGTATTTGATATAGTGAGATAGAGCTTCACACATATGCAATTATGACATCACTTTTTGAGATGATTGTGTCAAAACTATGAGCTGTAGGCTTTTCTTGCTTTGTTTGGTAAGATGATTTTGTCTTTGCATGACAAATAAGATATTCATTGTGACCTTTGACAATATTGTGCCATGAAGTGACATGAGCCATGTAGCAGCTTGATACTCAGTAACTTATCTTGGAGGAATCAAAGTTGTTGGGCTAGTGATTAAACATCACATCTAATAGTCTAAGCCTATTTCAAGATTGTTTTCTACTTCTTGTTCACAATATTTGTTAAGCAGGTCTAGTAGTCTTGGAATGCATTAGATTTTAAGGCAATGTCAATCATAGCGTTGGAGTTTTCAGTTGGAAAGATGAAATATATTTCAACTTTCTTGCTCCAAACTGTCAAAAATAACTAAGTTCTGTGATATACCAACTAGGTGATAGAAGTCGCAGACCTTTATTTAGACAGTGAGGGATCATAGTAATTTTTGAAACTGTACGTTTATTTAAGTGGTGGATGAGGGAGTGGTTCTTCTAAATTGGTTTTTTTTTTTGACTTCAGGAATTGGCTACTATTATGGAGTTACAGCCAAAAAAGCCCCCCAAAGTCCCCAAAGATACTATTAACATTGAGGCAGCAATAGACTTCATTGCAGTAGTTCAAACAAAAATAACATTAGAAAATCCAGATTTGTTTCTAGTGGCTTTAGCTGTAATCTCAGTATATTCAAGAAAAGTAATTGTGTGTTTTTCTCAGTATGTTATTGAGACATATTTCAGCATCCCTTCATGGTTTTAAACTTCCTATTTGAGCCTGTTACTTATTAGTTATACATGGAAGCAAGATTTCCAACAGTTCTGGAAATTCTGCTTTTCATAAAAAAAATATTAAATTGTGTGAAGTCATTGTTGAGATTATTCACTTGGATCCTATAGAACAAAGTTGTTCTGAGCTATTGCGTAGTTTAATTGCTCACGAGAGTCACCACAGAGAGCACTTATGGTAACTGCTCACATTTGTAACCAAGGATGGTGCAGGATATGCGTTGTCATGTGTGTGTTCTGGTTGTGTTTTGCTTTTTTTCAACAGTGCTGAACTTACATTCTATAAGTGCTCTGACATGTATCTTGTGTGCATAAGGTTCCCTAATGTTTTTGTTTACAGTTGCTACATTTTAAAATGATCAAGACATCTAAACTTGTAAAACTTGTATTTTCCATAAAAATGAGTTTTCTGTGCTGTTTCCTATTAAATTTCTGCTTGGATGTTGTCCAAGGAGATCCTGGGTTTTTTTGCTTTCATTGTTGCCTCCTTTCTTAATAACACAAAAGTGTTTCAGAATCTGCCCTTACAAGTAGTTATAAAGACATTTAACTTTCCCTGACAATTCATTCATGTAATATTTTCCTTATTTCTTTCAGATAATATTTTTCATAGTTTTCTTCTTTCTTGCTATGTAGAAGGACATATAGCAATAGGAAACTACCATGGTTGGGAACCCAAGGGAACTAACAGCATGCAAAGTGCTGTGAAAAGGATAAAACAAGCAGTCTCTTTTTTTTTTCCTGTCTGCAGCAGCAGTAGTGTTTCAGCTGTTCCTATCTATACTTCCAGCTTCACTAATCCTTTAAGAATGTATCCATAATAGCCTGATCTCCAAATAGGAGAAATAAAAAATGGGCTGTATTTCTTCCTAGAAGTTCTGTGTTTGGCCTGTAATTCATTGAAGGGAGTGACCAGTTTCTTGGTGAGGAATGGTAGGTGACCTGTGCTGGTGGCCTCTGGTGTTTACACAAGGCTGTGTTTTATGCTTGTTTCAAATTCATCTCCTTTGCTGAAGCTCTCATGAATGTGCCTGTGCTGGTATCTAAAACAATAATTAATCTAACAAAAAGTTTCGTAAATGATTTCCTAGTGGCCTTTTAACTACTTGACTGCTATGGATTGTAGCTGTCATGTTTGTAAAGCTGAGTAAAGAAAAATCTTAGAGGCAGCCTTAATTTCATTCTGCTGAATGATAAATCTTTTATGTTTCATCTAGAGTCATTTTACAGTTAAGGTTAACACTGTTTTCTAATCAGATATAGGGAAAACGATGGCTTTAACGGAGATATTTAGAGGTATCTATGGTGCTATTTGGACTTTAAGTACTTGGTAAAATTTAAAAAATAAAATGAAAATTCAGCATATAGAATGTTCCTTAGTTGGGTTTGTGCTCCTTGTGTTCTCAGCAGAGCCAGTAACAAAGAGGATGTGGTGCTGTCACACAGTCAAGACAGTAAGAATGAGGGTAGAAGTGATAACAAAGAGTTTTTCATCTATAATAACAAGTCTGATATTAAAATGAATAAAAGGAGAGGAAATTAATATATATCTGAAATGTTTTTGTTTTCCATGGCATCCTAGTGGGCTAACAAAATTCATGCAGTGTATCAAAACCTGCAGTTTTGCTTTTCATTTGCTTTTGCTTAGCTGTATGCTGTGCCTGTTAAAAGTTTGCTTCCCTCAGTTTTGGGTTCCTAAACAGTAGTATATATATGTATAGTATGTTTTGATTAGTGGTGTTTTTTGTTGTTGTTGTTGTGGGTTTTTTTGTTTTGTTTTGTTTTCACTACAGCTTAGAATTGTTGTTTTTCCCCAAATTATGAGGAGATTTGGGATTTCTGAGTTTCTTTAGCTTCTTGTTTGTTTGTTATCCTTGTTTACATGTTACTAGCTCTGTATAATAGTGATTTGTAACCAATCTTATGTATGTGGTAATGTGTTGTACACATGGTTTACATTACAGTTATGTAAACAATAACACAGTTTGAGTGTAACACTTGAAAATATAGTTGTGTATTATGGGGTTCCTATCTGATGGATTGCTTAAGTGCAAATTTCTTAAATGACCTGGCTCACAGGCCTTACAAAACTGTTCATGATGTCAAGCAAACAAGTAGTGGAATGAGAAGAAAATTCATAAGTGGTCCTTCAACTGTGCTAGATCTGAAATTCTTTCTTCACAGTGTTAACCTGGAAAACAGAGCAAACGAGAAGGTGCATAGGAGCTGTTGAAATAAAGTCACTGTTCAATCTTCCTCTGGCTAAGGAGGGAAGGAACAACTAGGGGAGACTGTCTTGCTTTTATACAAGGGCTGCAATTCTGAAATGCTGCTGTCTCCAACACTATAAAGTACTTTTGTTGAAGAAAGCATTCAGTGCTGATAAGGACATGAGAAACATGTGAAGTGGCTTTATTGCACTGATTTGGGGTGAATGGCCCCTTCTCCTTGAGGGGGCAATAATTGTTTTTACCCCTGAAAATATGGCAAATGATTCTGTAGTCTAGTTGATCAATGACTTATTAAATTTCAAACTGATTTTGACTGGCTTTTTTTATTTAATAATCACCACTTCATAGCCAGTGATTCCTATGATGTTCTTTTATGGCATATAAATGCTGTAAAAGGAGAGCAGAAGAGCTGTATGACATTTGATTTTGTGACAGTTTATAATCATATTGGTAATTTCTTTACTGGATTTTGTGCCTAACAGTGGCTACTATGATGTTACAGTAGAAAAAAAAAAAAAGTGTGTAAAATTTCATGCTATGTGGAAGTTTCTTCCTACTTCCTATTAAGAATTATTTAAAATTTTATTAAATGCACAGGAAAATTTATTCAATTCAAGCACTTCTTTCAGTTGATTAAAAATTTGAAATAAACTTGTTTTCCAACTTACGTCTACTTGTCTGTTAAATAGAAATTATTTCTTCTGTCAGTTTGTAACCTGTGTGGTACATAGTTTTTGTTCTACTGAATATTTTCATTCTAGCTCCAGTAGCTTTTCAACACTACAAGCTAACCTAGCAACATTTGAAACAAAATAGTTAATTTGAATGTTGGACTGTATCTGTTGAGATAGTATTTCAACAGTTAAAATACAGGTTGAGGGTGTCAGCTAGTCGGTTGTCTTTTGCAACTCAAAATGGTGAAAGAACAATCCTCTTTTGTATGTAAGTTATGTACTATATTTAAAAATGAAGTATAACTGACTTACATTCATGTTCACTTACACAGTACAGAGTTCACATACTGGAGGACACCAGTAGACCATTTAGTTAATCTTTTTGGTCTTTCTGTTTTCTGGTTGAGTAATACTACTAATAGGTGTTTAACCAGAAAGCTGTGCTAATTTTTTTTGGAAAAAAAATCCAGTCCTCTGTGTACCAGATAGAGACTAATCTATCACTGAGTTACTGACTTGCTAATTTCATCAGTCATGATGATTTATGCCTTTTGCACACTTATACTTACCTTTCTTACCTACAAATGGATATGATTTATAGACACTTTAATTTTCTGGTGGAGGTGCAGGCCACTAGTTAGTAAATGTACATTTAAGGACAATAAATGAAGCAGATCAGCAGCTTACTGGTTTCCGAGGCCCTGCAATTCATAGATTAAAAATCACTGCCTGTCCCTGTGTAGTTAGATATTCTTTTTATCACTGTCTCTGTGCAGTTAGATATTCTTTTGGTCATTGGAGATACCTACTTCTATTTTATTTTTGAATTGTTATTTTTGGCTCCGTAGTGCCACGCAGTATGGCTTCTGAAGAGGTTTTATTTTCTGAGTAAACATGTATCAGTTAAGAAATAATGTTTCTTTCTCTGTTTGTTTTTTAATGTTATTTGCAGTTGAGAGTACCAAACACCTTTTCCTTGTCTTGATTGCAAATGTTTAGTAATAGTCTAGTATTTTGTCTCCTGGTGCCTGTGAGGGCCTGCTTCGATTCCCTAATCTTCTTGGTCTCTAGTTAGGGCACCGCTCCTTGGATGCCTTTGAGGAGCGCTGGTTGCTGTTAACGTGCTTTCGATGATTTCTACCCTGGTTTCTTAATATTTATTTACTTCTGTATAATCCTTTCACTTCTTTTGTAAATAAAAATAATAAAGCCAGTGGCAATAGATGGTGTTACCTGGGGAGAGCATGTGAACCTGTCCACGTTTTACAGTCCTTTTGCACCTCATTTGTACCTCTCAGCCTCCACAGTTTCTGATTAGTAACACTAACAGGTTCATTCCTGGTGGTGCATTTTAGTCAGCTGGTGCTGCACAGTCAGTTTGGAGAACCATCAGCAATGTGTCTTGGATTGCTCAATGGTTTGTAATTGCCAGCTTCAAGCTCTGCTCTGTGTAGGCATGGTTTAAAGGTGATAGACTCTTACCTACACTGAATCTTATGTGTTTTTTGCCAGATCGCTTGGTTTGGCATTCCCTTGCTAGTGTCTAGTATCTACCCAAAATGCATAGTGTCACGTAAGAACTGTGAGATTTCACTGCATGCTCTGCTCTTCAGGTTGTCATTGCCAAGTACTGAATAAAGCCAGTCCCAGCACCGATCCACCAGCAGGAGACCTTTCAGCTGCCTATTCGCTCCCTCAAAACTGACCATTAAACCTTGCTTTTTGTATCCTTTTAGTTTTCTATTTGTAAGACTATTTCTTCCCATCCTGTGACAAGCTAGTTTCCTTGATAACCTTTGGTGTGGAACTTCGACAAAAACTTTTTAAAAATCGGAGTATACTGTCTCTGCCAGATCCCCTCTCTCTATCCTGATGTCCTCTGATAACTGGGGTGGGTTTGTGAGGCACGGCTATGCAACATCTTTTCCAACAGACCATGTTTGTCCCTGTCTACAGTGACTTTATTTTTATAGCCCCTGCTGCTGTTAGTAAGGATGGCATCAGATTTTCTGCTCTGTAATTCTCTGTGTGTTGTGTGTGGGGTTTTTTTTGGTGTGTGTGTGTCTGTGTGGATGGGAATCACATTCGCAGCCTGCCAGCTCCCTGGTGGCAGTCTTTGCAGTTCTGGGTTACCTTCCTCACCTGCAGGTCTGCAGCTTTGTACATAAATTTTGTTCAGCAATCTCAGGTAAAAGCCATGGTCCTGGCAACTTCTTAGCATCTAATTTGCCTGTTTGAAGCAATATGCCTTTATATTTATTTCAAGTTGAATTAGCTTCTCTTGACTCACGTTGCTATTGTAGTTACTGTTCATTAGGAGGAAGAAGAGCTGCTTTTATGCAGTTTTCCTGTTCTACTAACTGTTACATGTGTATGATTAAGCACATTTTTCTTAGGAGTTCAGTCTTTTAACTGAGATATTCTGAAGGACTTCAGGAATATATCATCTGCTCCTGGTCACTTTGCTTTACTGATGAGCATTAACTCTGTAACACCTCAGTCTTGGACAATAGTTCTCTTTTCAGAAGGTAAAATGGAAGGCTTGGGTTTGGATTATTAGTGAAGATTTAAGCAGAGTTGGTTTAGGGTTTTTTCCCCTCCTTTCAACTTATGGTATCTTTACACCATAGTAATTCTATGGATTTATTAGTTCCTATTAAGGTTCTTACTGTGATCTACTGAAGTTTATAGTTTTGGAAACAATCAATTTTATGTTTTCTATCGAATGCTAGCATTCTGAGGAGAAACATGAGAGGGTTTTACAAAATGCCCTTGCTTCTAGAAGTTCTTAAAAGACAGAAACTTGTAAAAATAAATTTTGCAGCAGAGAACTTGTTTGAAATGCAAGAACTTAAAGTGAACATATTAAAGCTAAAAGGTGTATTGAATTTCAGTGCTTTAGTACAGTTCTTTAGTGTACAATCTGTTTTCCTTTTTCTGCTAAATAGAGTTGATCTATTTATTGTTCAGAGACCTGATAAACTCCTACTTGTGGGTACTATCTAAAGTAACAAAACCCTGTATCTAATCCTACCTGTTGCTTCTGTGCCGTGCATGTGCCTTGACTAACACCAAGAGATGTGAATTTAGGGCAGACTTGGCTACTTGGTAACTACATTGCTGAAGTGACCTCGTAGAAATCAAGTTAGAGAACTCAAAGAAACAATAACTAGAAAAAGACTATGGGGTAGTGAAAGACTAGATCAAACTGCATTTTCTGGGAAGTCTAGGTTTGGAGGTACTACGGGTGCAGAGTTCAGATGGACAATTTCATAAGAGAGGTGTTGGTGGTAAATATTTCTTAGTTTGAGAGACCTTGACAGTTGGATCTAGGACTGACTTGTGTAGGCTTCACTTTGTCATAGAGAGATAGCAATTAAAAGACATAGGTGCAATGAAACCTCATTTAGTATTGCAGCTGATTTTTATCACAGATGTCTTAGCTTTATCTTAATTCGTGGTAAAACCATAATGTCTAATTCTATCGGTCTTTGAAGTTGTAAGTGTGAGTATACTATATTTAAATCTGAAATGTTTAGGTAATACAACATTCTCCCTATAAAAGGGTTAGAGTTTGAGAGAAATGTGCTTGAAGTAAAAACCAATAGCCTAATAATAGAGAACTTTAATCCTGATATTACATTTCCTATTTTAAACCATGATGTTTTAAAGATTTCAGTACAAAGCATCTGTTTGCATTCATTTTGTAGTGTTTGAAGTCTATAAAATTAATTGGGACACTATTTTTGTTTAAAAAGTGCTCTTACATAGATTGTCATTTTTCATTGCAAAATGTAGACTGCTTGCAAATGTATTTGTGATTATAAACACTGCTTAACATTCAATATGTATAGCCATATTTTCCTTCTAGGATATAATTTTGTCTTTTATGTGTTTGCCTTCTTAAAAATTCAGATTTTTAACAAGAAAAAAATAGTTTTTTAAAGAAAACTTTCCTGGTATTTAGAAAACTGTTAACAGGGGCATGGTATCTTCTTAAATTTCTGACCGAAAGAAAGCAGAAGGCTGTAAAATGTGTGTTTCTTCACTTCTGGAACATGTAAGATGCATACCCATAGCTTCTGTGCTCTTTTCTAACAGATTAACTCGAAGACACTGTCATTGAATTAACGGTATCCCATTATTATCAGGGTAGTGGTTATCCTGTCTGCTGTCATGAGATATGAGAGCCTTACATGACAGCTGGTTAGACGTGATCAGATTGATACCATAGCCAGGAAGGACAGTACTGGACTAGGTTGGTTTCTGAAATTGATTTCTCAGTCAAGATAGAATTGTATCTTGATCAGATATTCAATATTTTACAATCCAGCTAAGACAAATACACAGAGTATTTCCCATTCCAGTTGGAAGAGCAGAACTTGCTATTAGCATAAAAGCCCACCACCGCCCCCAATTTACACAAGGGTTGCTTGTGGAGTCTCAGACTGTTTGACTGCAAACCTTAAAGAGATACATATATTGCAGTTGTTTCCATTCTTCACCTGAGTATCAAACACACAGGACAATTTTGTAAGATAATTATTTGGGTTATTCTTAAGGGGTAGTTTGCTCAAGCAGAGGTTCCTTTTGAACTCTCCCCTGGTAGGGGATGGGTGGATAGAAAAAATCCACACACAAAAACCTGCTACCCCCCCAAAAAAGAATTATATTACTGGATTTAGTCATGAAGATAAGAATGCCTAAAGGGGTCATATCTGGTACAAGATGGCAAAGCTGAAAATAAATGATTAAACTGTCATGGTAAAAACTTGGCCTTTTGTCCAGTTCTATAATGAAACCA
Organism: Nesoenas mayeri; assembly: GCF_963082525.1. Lineage (NCBI taxonomy): Eukaryota > Metazoa > Chordata > Aves > Columbiformes > Columbidae > Nesoenas > Nesoenas mayeri. The sequence continues at coordinate 144,546,243 of NC_137543.1, read as the reverse complement.
GTATGCTATTTAAAGATGAGGTGGTATGAGTCTTGAAGTGGTGGTTAAAAGAAAAAGAATAGAGTCCCTGAAATATATTGATTGCTCAGATACCCTAAAAATAAAACATGAAAGTGCGTCATGAAATGTGGGATTTAACCAGTTCTGTTTCCCCCATATTGGCTGTTTTTTTGTGTGACAGAGTTAATATACAAATTGTTAATTTGTGTGCTAGGCTATGACAAAAGCATTTGAGATAATCGTTCAGTCTAGAAAATGTTCTGACTCTCAGTCCAGTAGTAACAGATTCATACACTGGCAGTGCGCACCTTTAAAAAAGGGCTCATTTTCACAAGATTCTTTCTTGTAATGACCAGGTTAAAGAAAAAAATGTCATGATAAGAGGTGAAAAATTACTCTAGATGAGTTACACTAGTGTAAAATCTGTCAGTTAAGTGAGACAGTGTGGGAGAGCACTTTGAGTCCCAGGACGCTGGTGAGAGGAGCGAGAATCCAGTGAAGGCTGTGTGTGCTTGGAGTGGCAAGTCACTTCAGGGAAGGTTCTTATGGTCTTTCCAATTGCCTAACAGGTTTGAGCTTTCCATTAAATTTTTAAGGTAAGTATTGAATTGGTGATTTTAGCAAGAATTATTGCATGTGCTCTAGTATAAATGTTCTAAAATTGTGTTTCATTTCAAGCATCAGTAATCTTGAAAATATACTGCAGTTGCTAATATAGTCCAAGCAGAGGATCCAATCTTCAAAAGAATCATTGCTAATCTTTTGATGATGTTTTAAGTTGCATCTGGCTTATTATGCCGTCCTTTGATTCCTATTTAAGTTGGAGCTTGGTAGTTTTATTTGGATAAAGCATGAAAGCCTACCCTGTTCTTTGACAAAGCTGGGTCCAGACAATATTCTGGATGAGCTGATCTTTTAATTAATTTCTAGGCTATACCTTCCTTCTAGTGATGTTCTCACCTTGACAAAAGAGGACAAAGGCAGGTTTCCTTCCAGCTACTACTAGAATAAGCACTTGTGGCCCAAAAAAGGGAACAGATGCTTGCTGTAGACTTCCTGCATATTTTGTTTTACTTGCTTTTCTTGTTTACTTTACCCAGAAGAGATGCAAACAAATCCTCAAAATGAATGATCTATGCCAATATTTTTCCTCTTCAATTTCTTCATTCTTAACTAGACTTCATAGCAGATCTGTTTAGACCTGCCTACCAGGGCTTCATTTGCTAGATTAATATTTGGCAACAGGTTTACAGTTTTCACTAGCCATTGGCTCACTGGGCATAATGTATTTTATTTTTTTTTACTTTCTTCCCCCCAAACTAAATCCATGTCTTCAAACTGTCTGTCCTAAAATAATGATGAAGAATGAGACAATTTCTTAAATGGCTTCTTTGCTGTGTCCAAAGCTTTATTATTCACCAAGACAGCCTTGTTGCTGGTACTGTTTTGAGGGTTTTAGTGAGGGCAGTATGTAGGGTCCCTGGTGGCCACAGCTGAGAATTGCTGAGCTGACCGCGATGCTCGAGTATTGTTTGGGCTTTGTGAATACATTTTAGGAGCCTTCTGCATGGCAGTTCATGGTGGTTGTCCATGCAGACCCTGGAGCAAATAATTGTTCTCTCTTCTTTGATGACACCTTCCAGACCTTTTGTGCCTTTTTTTTTTTTTCTGTTCTAATTTTCAGAGGCTAAGAGAGTGAACAGCCTGACAGCCCTCTGTCCTACTCGAGTATATACTGTACTTTATCTTCTGCTTCCTCTTTTTCCTTTTTTTGTCCCCTCATTAAGGACTATAGTTATCAATCAGGGATACTGTACAGGGATACCTGTAACTTTTAAAGCACCCTTTCTCTGGTTACCTTTTCTTATCACTGTATTTGGTACATCCTTTTGAGAATCTGCAGTCAGCTTGAACTACATGTAATCATGTTTGGGAAGAAAAACTAAGGATTATTATTATTTTTTTTTAATCTCCAATGTCTTCTACTTCTGTTTGTCACTCTTAATCTTGGAGGTCATCTTTTCCTTTTATTGTGTGGTTGGTTGGTTTGTTTTTAAATGTATTCCTGCTGCCATCAAATTTTACTGTGGCTTTCACTGCTCATCATAAATTCAGTCCTTTCAGCTCAGGAGCTAAAGTGGTTGTATGCACCCTGGTTAACTTATATTTCAATTACTTCAGGAACAGCCTCTTTGTCTAATCCCTATGCTTTCTGTAACTAAAATGACTGTCTAAAATTGGTTTTGGCTTTTCAGTTGGACCTCGAGATTGAATTGCCAAGCAACAGGCAGTTAGTGTTGCCTTGAGCTTAAAGCTGCATGTGGCTTTAGGCTGCATGTTGTAGTCCCTCTGTATATTCCCCTTTTTTATTCCTTTTTTTTGTTTTTTTAAATCATCACATACTGTAGTTGGTGTTTTGTGTAGTGGGGTTTTCATTATTTATTTATTTTATTTGCTTGTTCACTGATTTCTAGATCCTTTCTGTTCAGTTTCTTACTCATGCCATTTCTGAAGAACCATTTTTACTTGTGCATGTCAGTACCAGTCTGATTATTCCTTTCCCGGTGTTGCAGATGAAATAATTGTCCTAGATTTCAAAATATATAATTTTGTTATTTGTGGCCTTCTCCAGTCAGTTTCAAACAAATATTTGTTCTGGTCTCAATTTCAGTATTGTAGGTGTTATACCGATTATTATTTTGAAGGAGGATTTTTTAAAACTATATTTGAAAATTGCTGGTCTAGAAAGTCTTTGGATGGGCAGGCTGCGTTCCAGGGCCAAGCAAACACAGAAGTCAGATCTTTCAGACTGACCTTTTCCAGCTGGCAAGTCTGGCTGTCTGGAGGTTGCTTTCCCAATGGCCAAGTCTGAGCAGACTGCTTTGTGGGAGCCTGCTTTTCAGCAGGGAGCTGGCTCTGCTCAGTTAGAAGTAGGGAAGTGGCCACCCAGTGCTTACACAGCACAGATTTAATCTCCAGACTGGTAGAAACAGGATCTGATATAGTTCAATAGTTCTTCCCTTACCAGTGAAGTATTGATAGGACACAAGATATCTCTGGTATGGAGAATGTTATTTTTTTTCTGTTTATTTTAATCTGATAATTATTCCTTTTTCCGTTTTTAAATTTCTGTCACAGAAGTTGAATTCTTAAGCCCTGTTGCATGTGCTAGTCACTGTTCTGTCTAACAGGACAACACCAAGAAGTCTTTGTACTTTATCTTCTGCTATGGACGAGATACCCAGTTGGAATAACTGCTGAAGAGGAAGGATAGTAAAATCAGGTTGTGCGCATGGAAGTGCAGACAGAAATAGTTAATGCAATTTCACTGTATGTATACTATGAGGTTTATTTTGGAGGTATTCCTAGGCCTGGTGAAGACCTTGTGGGATTTCTGTAATTCGAAGCATTGTATGTGGGAGTGATGGGCGACTGTGGGAGTAGTTGTACCATAAGTCATTCAAAGGATTGAGACTGAAGGTCTTGCAGCCTGGCTCCATTCTGCTGTTGCTTTATTAGTTCTTTTTCCTATTTATTTGATCTAGACAAACCTCCCAGTTTTTTTGGTGTGTTCTGTGCTTGTTTCCCTGTAGGTCACTTTTGAATGTAGTGTGTTACGACTTCTCCTGACATAACAAATATCCACAGTTGATTACAGCTGTGGAGCACAAAGGGAGAGACTGACATAGCTGCATACTTCCTGCATTAGACACTGCCAAAGAGATGGGCTGCTGCTTCGCCCTTTCTTTTGAGATACTGCCAATAGGCAACACTAAGTCTGAGGAGCCATTTATGCTGTTCCTTCTAATTATGTTGTAGTATTCCTCCTAATTGGCAAATTCAATATTGTTGAAATGTTAAGAATTACATACATTATTGCTTAAAAATTCTGTTACTGTGATGCCTTTTGTTCTAAATATAATGTTGGGGAATGTGGATGTAGATTTTTATTATATGCAATCTGAAGTAAAAATGAACCTTACAAAAACGGATCTGAAACCATTGCTGAATTTATTGTGTGAGGCTGTGTAGTGATCTAGAGTATAGATATACCAGAACTTCAATGAAAAGAACAATAACGATTTTCAGTATTTATAGTGGTCTCTATACTATGCTGATTATTTAATCCGATTATTGAGATTTTACTTTTAAGTTCAGTTTTGGTTTCTTACCACTTGATGGCAGTGAAGGAGCTAGTGTTGCCAGGCAAAGGTTCAGGGCAAGAACCCATTATGAATAACAAAAGAGGAGGTACAAAGGAAGCCTCTGACATTTAATATTGTTCACATTTCTAGGTGATATTACATATACCACAAATGACAGTAGAGGAAGAAAAGCCTCTAGATGGAGCTTCAGTACTTCCAATGGGGGACAGATTTTTATGCTCAAGTTGTTAGCTCCTATTTATAATAATTATTTCAAACCACAACTTTCCCATTTAGGAATGGAATGATACCAGACATAATAAGTAATGTCAGTGCTTTTGCTATTATAAACATGTGATACTTCTTGAAGAGCATGCAATTCTGACTTTTTTCTCACACCTCTGTTCAAAAATCCTACAGCATCTCAACATTCTTAGGAATTCTCAGATATTGTTAGAAATGTGTGACGTAGATTAAGCATCAGCGTAATTATTCAAGCCTTTTTTTAAAAAAAAAAGGTAATTGAATTTTACTGGTGGACCAAAAAGAGAAACTTGAAAAATACTGTTCAAATTGGCAACTGCCCTGCAGTATGTACTGTTTCGCATGGTCTAGTCCCAGTGACAAAGTGTTTGTTGTAACATTAAATATTACAATGTATGGGCGTGTGTTTGAGGCACTTTATTAGTGAAGGTTCTTTTGCACTTCCTACACCCATGTGCACCTCTTGCCAAGCTGGTATGGGGAAATGAACCATATAATGGCCCTGCTATAGTAATTGGCTCCACATGGGTGGACTCTAGCGCTCAGACAAAACCTTATTTGAAGTAATTGGTGCTTTGTGTAGGTACAAGGGTCTGTACATGCAGATTTATTTTGGATCCTGGGTCAAACCTTGGCATTAGTAAAGGTTTCAATTTCATGCAGTGTCTTTGACATGTAAGTGATTTTGAATGAGTATCAAAAACATCCATGCACATTATAGCAAGGAACTTGATTGAACTTGTTTGTTAAAAATACACATAGCTAATATTTTGCAGTTATGTTTTTGATTGATTACTAAAGAAAAACTTTAAGTTTTGTGAAAGTGCAGCCTGTTAATAATTTTTAGAAAATATTTTAAAAGCAAATTATAAATTTGCATAATTATTAAATATCTTAATAATTAGCAGTATTCTTCTAGTTCTGTAACATTCTGTAATATTCTTCTAGTTCTGTACATAAACTCACAGTTGTAAATAAGTGAAAATTTACTGGAGGTATCAAATATTTACTTGGGTTTCAGATGTCATTCTTATTTTTAAAAAGCATTTTTAAAAAGCATTTAAGCATGTTATTTCTAATATTAGCTGGCATCTGTTAGCGTAATTGAAAGATTGCTGTTGCTGGTTTAATGTAATGGCAGCCAGAGCATACTTACTGGGCAAAATTCAAATTTGTCTTACCAAATAAGTATCAAATAGATAATCTGTGTAGTGGTAAAAAGAAAAGGTTAGAAGATGGAGTTGAAGATAGTGCAGCGTTTAGAATGATCGTTTCAGCCAGTGGAGACTCATTTACTGGAAATGCCCTCGTGAGATTGTAGCATTTCTTCATCTGTGGCATTAGTTCATCATGTGATATAAAACAATATTGAAATGAGTTTCTTGTCAAGATTTGCTAGAAAACAGTGAAATTTTACTTCATTATGTGATATGGCTGCATTTATTTTAATGTTAGTGGAAAATCTTAGCTACTGTGGTGCAATACAATTTTAAGATAACCCAGTCCAAGCTTTTCCAGCTGCTACTATTTGATTTAGGGGAATTTGAAATTTGAAAGGTACAAAGAAAATTATCACAGCATTTGGAACATTAAATCAATTTGTTTTAGGAAGTTAGTGTTAATCTTGCTCTGTTTGCTTTCCAGGCTGAACAGCATAATTGCCAAAAATGAGATATGGGAAGAAGACATATATTTGTGCAAAATAAATTTTATTCTTCTAGGTGACTGTCAGGAATTTTAGCAAATGTAACTTCAAAAATCATCTGTTTTGGTTGTCTTTTTTTTTTTTCAGCTGAGATGTAAATTTAGCTAGCTGCTGAGCAATTTATTCAGGGATTTATGTTATATGACTGCATGCAATTTTTAAATCTTGGGTTCAAAAAGGTTTTTTTTTTTTAATAAAAGCGGGGGAGGGAGGGAAGGCTGTGGGTGTAATGCAACTCTCACACCTTCTGAAGGGTAGCTTGTTGGTACAAAATAGTTTCTGTATTAATTAGTGCAGTAATAGCAATGCCCCAGAAGAACTGTGTTATTTTTATTTCTCCTTATCTGGTTGAGAGTTGCAGGTAATAGTGAAGGTCTCAATTTCTAGGTTTAATCTCTGTTAAAGTTGGCACATTCATATTGATCTTTTAAAAATCCTTTGGCTTTTTTGTCTTACTGTGCTAACACTTGGGGTCATTTTTGCCCTGAAATTGTCTCTTAGTTATATCTTTATATTAATTTAATAATTAAAACTTTGAAGTTCCTTGGCATTGAAAATAACGTTGATTACATTTTTATTTATCCCTGACTGCTAAGCAAATCTCAGAAGGTTACTTCCTATTTGGATTGAAGGAACAAGTGAATTCTTGGAAAAGGCATAAAATTGCACAAATTATAGCAACTAATATATAGAGTAAATTTCCTTAAATATTCCTGGATTCACCACTGATGTGTATTTTGAACAAATAATTAATTCTGTATCTTTGGGCAATACTTAACTTTGTAATTTGAAATTAAAAATACCCTACCAGGACTGAAGACTTGATACTAATATAAAGTTAATTTTTACCTTAGCTTACTTTTTAATAGTGATGGCAGAGATTCAGTAATTAAAACTACTGAATTAGTGAAAATAATCAGAAGGTTGTTTCTGTGGAGAGATCTTCTAAATTTTATTTTACTTTATTTGAATCAGAAAAAAGCTGATAAAACTGCTCATATAAAACTGTGCAATGATAAGCATTTCTTGTTCTAATGTTTAGTGAGAGCAGAATAAATATGAAGAACTCAAAGTTGCTCATGGAATTAACTCTTCATGTTTTTGTTTTATTTTGCCATAAGAGAGCCTTTCAGAATTTGAATTTCATTGTGTTGCAACTCATTAATGCAGCGAGCAGCAAGGATTTTTTTTTGTGTGCCTTTATTTGATATTCACCTAAATTTCAGCCCCAATTAAAGATTTCTGGAGACTCATTCAGTAAAGAAAGTAAAAAAAAAAAAAATAAAAAAAATCCTTTTTTCTTGTTTTATTAGTAAAGCTTTTTCACTTGTGTCTGGATTTGTATGTATCTCCTGTTAATATTAACAACTGAACAAATATCCTTGACTTGTGACTTGTTGTCTTTTAAAAGTGTTTTTATTTTCACTTTTTTGGTACAAATATTGATAAAAAAATATGGAAACTAATTATAGTTGTATCTTGGTGGACCATATCCAAATTTTCCTCTGTTGTTTTCTCATTTTTGAGAGTTGCTTCTCTCCCTTAGAATCCTTGCTTGGTCTTATCTAACATTATTACCTGATTTTAAAATTTTCTTAAAGTCTTTCAGGTGAAGATCATTACATCAAGTATATATATAGTTTATAACCTGTGCATGCGTGTGAAGTTTGTCTAAATTAAGATGATTATGGAAAATGCCCTCATTTCAGTTTTTCAAGGAACGCTTGCTATGCTAAGAATCCATTATAAACAAGACTCTTCCGTGCAACTCTAGATCAATATAAACAGAAAGGTTTTCTTGGGCAAGATAAACTGTTCTCCATATGTAGAGTTGCCTTGCTTGTAAAGGTGCCTGTAATTTCTCAGTTCAGGGATATTTAAGTCTGAATCTAGATCTATAAATATTATTGAATAAAAGCTTAGTGTGCCTGTCAGTTTATTTGGCAGCACAATTCTACTGGTATTTAGGCAGCATGACTCCCATGTAAATACATGTCTTAGGATTCCTGGAAACTTCTGGAGTTGGAATTTTAATCTTTAAAATAATGTTGTTTCAATTGCATGCAAATTTTGATTGCCCTTTGTGATAAGAGTCTAGTTCTTTGTTTTGAATTAGTCCTTTATTCTTACATAGACTACATCAAATATAAATGGCTACAAATACCTTTTTTTTTTTTCTCTTAAGAGAAGACTTGGATTATTCATATTTATTCAGCCCTAATGGAGTTTGTCTTCCAGAGTATATAAGGCTTTTTAATTCTTACTCAAATGTTTTACATTAAATGTGGTAATAAAATGAGATAGAGGTGACACAAAAGCATTGCAAGTATGTCTTGTATTGTTAAATGGTAACAAGACCATTCACATAAGAACAACAGTTCTGGATTTTTTTATAACTTCTGAATATGAGCCTCACAAATTATATTTCAACAAGATTCCAAGTAATTTGGATAAAAAATGGTTGCAGTCATTTACGATCTTAAAGTAGAGATCTCCGTTTGTGCTTCTGGAGTACCGTCACACGTAGAGAAGTTCTACTGAATTATTAAGGAAAAACTTTGTTGTACCATAACAGAATTGGTAATTAAAACGCTCACCCAGTTTCTCATGTGGCTGCCATTATTTTTAGAATCTCATTATTTTCATTATACTTGAGAGATTTTGCAAGGTGCTAGGTCTTGTGCTTCTTTGTCTTAGATGATAAAAATACATACACCTTGCAGAAAGTGCTTGGTAAATACTTCTGGGTCTTTTGAGACAAAAAGTACACTTTCCGGTAGGAGAATCATCGGTTGCTTGGACACTGTGTGTTTCAGAATTGGCCGTCTACACCTGGGCTCATCTGCTTGTAATACGTGCAGTCTCCTTCCCCTTCCTAATTGATGCCCTGGGTTTACTGATTTCTCCCTGCCCTTCTAAAATGATGTAGCATATGCTGGTTTTTAGTTCTGTGCAGATGCCAGTCTACTTCTGCATATCTTTCAGAAATGCTATACTTATTTTAAGGCATAATCTATTTTATGTTATCTTTGTCTTAAGATTTGTAATTTGAAATAGGCAAGCTGATAACTAGCCAGATCATTCTGCGATTTAGTGAAGCCTCTTAGAATCAAAATGATTCTTCAGAGAGCTGGGGTTTATTTGAAAGGGGGAGGAAAACCACTGCTTGTGAGTTAGTATTATGAAGCGGGTCTGCATTGCTTATGCAAATATTTTTTTCCTTTTTGAATCTACTTGTTTCTCCGTCTTTTTTGTACAACAGCTATGTACCTTGATATTGCTCTTAAAGACTGATAACAAATTTCCAGGACTGCATACTGTAAAATCAGGGAATGTCAGTTTTCAGAATGTTTCAAATCTTAATTTGGTTTCTTTGTGCTTGTTCATTGTGATGATTTTTAATTCACTACATTATATTCTACAGGGTCTTTACTTATTCAGGCTCAGGGAGAGATCTGGCCCCAGTGCAGCTTCAGGCTTATGTATTGAAAGAGACTGTTGTCTGTAAAAACTGTTTAACCTGTAGATGTTGAGGGTATGTAGAGAGTGGGGGAGAAGATTGCAGGGGAAAAAAAAAAGGTTCCATGGGTAAGCCAGTCAGACGGAAAGTGCCCTTGAGGATTGGGTTCTGTTCCTCTCTCTGCCACAGAATTCCTATGTGATGCTAGGCAAGTCGTTTAAATGAAACTTTTCCCAAGTGGTGACTAATTGATTTGAGTGCTCTGCAATTCTGGTTGCATAATTTGAGATACTAGGGGCTTATATGCAGAAATGCTGAGGGTTTGCAGCTGCAGCTGAAGTCGATTAAAGTCTGTGCACTGAATGTATGGAATGTTGTTTGATACTGAGCACTTGGAAAAATCATATCTGAGATAAAATTAGCACTTGAGATTACTGAATTTTTACCTTAATCCGTGTGTAATTTTGTAATCTATAAAATAAGGAAAGTAATGCACACTCGGCTCTTAAGATATTACAATGGTGAATAATATTATTGATGAACTCCGATGCCATTGTGATGGGCCTCAAAACAAATAACCACGGCTTCCAAATGTGTTTGAACAGCATGCAGTTAAGAGCAGATGAGGCCACACATGAAAAAATGTGTGGAGAAAAAGACTGAATAGCTGCTCACTGGGTAAGCAGTCATCTTCTGTGCGTTGCATAAAGACAAAGCGGCAGGAGTAATGCCGACAGATTGTAGTTCCTTTTCAGGGAACCACCGAGTTCTTCCCAAATCTCCTTTACCTGTTCAGAATACTCATTATTGTCTGTAGCGTGTATTATCTTTCTCATATTTTTGTTATCCCTTAATTTTTCAACTGTAAATTAATATTTTAGATTTAATTAAACTAAAATCTGATCTGTTAAGAATCTCATTTTTTAACAATAGCTTCTCTTCCTACTTAAAAAACCCCAGATAGCATTCTTTCTCTTGATTCAAAGAACAAAAATAGAACTCGACCAAAAATTTTTATCTTTTTAGTCTGTTTGCCAACAGCACTCTCTTTGTCGACATTGCCACAGGGTATACAGCTTCTACTGCTGGCATCTGCCTAAAGTTGGCTCTGGGTTTGTATGGGATTAATTGGAGGAGGGAATTAGATGAGGAAACAGACTGATTTTAGTCCCCTTCTTCCTTTCTTCTTCTTTCCTCAGTTTCTTCACCCTGCAGTAAATATTTTTTTTTATTTTGGCCTATGATACTTACCATGTTTGTGGGGTTTTTTTGTTTGGTTGTGTTTTTTTGTTTGTTTTTTGTTGTTGTTTTTTGGGTTTTTTGTTTTGTTTTTTTCAGAAATAGTTTTTCAAATTTCTGACACCACTGTTTTGTGTTTGTGTTTTTTTCCTTCCAAAAAAGACAAGTTATGAGAGGGAGAAATTGCACCTGATTCCATGGATGGGATTATGAGACACGGGCAAATGTGTCTTTGGCCTATTATTGATACTTGTAGGATTGTCAGTAACAGGAGGTTTGTTTGTTGTTTGGTTTTCTGTGTAGTAGTTTGTGGATTTACAGTTTCAGTACTTTCCTCTCCACCTTTGTCAGAAGTTACCTACTAAAAATATTTGTGCTTGCCTGTTGATGTTTCTTTTAGTCTTGACTGTATAACTTGAAAATCTGGGGCAGAACCCATGTTAGAATTTACCTTTGCTTCATTTAAGTCCCGTGGTCACAAAACTTCTTGTAGATTTTGCACTTGAAGTATTCTGCATTTGTCAGTGTTTCTACTTGAGGCAGCAGGACCACAGTTTTATCTTTCACTGTTATCTTTGATGCTGGTAATCCTGTAATCCCATGTTGAGAGGCAAGTAAATGAATTGGTAATAGCCACTATCTTCTGCCGTCAGTTGGCTGAAACAGATTTTCTGGTAGCGTAGTTAATGGCATGTAACCTGTGCCAAGTTTTCGTTGCTGCTCACTCAACTGTTCATTCTTCTTTTTCCCAGGCACAGAAAAAGGCATACTCTTCCCCTTTATTTTGGTCCTTTCTCGTTTTGCAGTGTTTGTCTTGCTACAAGCTCTTCTCACCCAACTTTGTAGTTCCTGCAGTTGACTGTTGCTCCTTGTCTTGTTCTGTATTGCCTCCAGACTGAGGAGCTATCCTTAAAATACAGGTGTCAGAAGAAAATTCCTCTTATCTCTTACTTCTGCTTGTGATGATGAGAAGATGAAAATAGGGATGGAGGAAGCAAGAGATTTCTTTTCAGCTGTCCAGCTGCAACCCTGCAGTGACTTGTGAATAGGTCTCTAGGGGTGGATGAAAGGTGATGGGAGGCAAATACACTCCATACAACTGCTGCCTTTTAATATCAGTGGCTAAAAAACTGACTCTACATTTGCCACTTATTTTTCTCTCAGGAGCAGGGAACATTTCCCAAACTGTTTCACTTGTGTCTTCAGAACTAATATTGGGTAAGAGCTGTTACTTTGCCTCTCCTAGCCCTCTGATGGTGGTGACAAGCTATTTAGCTTCCCAGCCAAAAAGGCTTGTTTTTGCTGAATTATTTTTGTGTCTGTATAAGGGGAGAGAGGCAGTGACATAGATGTGTCTGATACCCACCAGCTTTTGTAGTGATGAGGTTGTTGGGTGTTGCACTCACCTGACTGGAGAACGATTAAAACAGATCAGGAGAAGTGTTCACTTTACGCTCATCTTCTCAGCATTTTCTCCTTGTGCAGAGCTGCCCTCTGTCTCTTCTGGACTTGGCTAGGTTTTCAGAGCATCTGGTTCAGCTGCAGCCTTGCTGTGGGTATTACTGGGGGAGTAGAAGTGTCATTTGTGGTGCCTCTACCCGCTGCTACCTGGGCTGCTTCTGTAGGGGTGTGCCCTGTTGTGAGGGTCTCCTAATTTGGGCAGCATCTGTCTTCTGATCTTTTTCCAGCTCTTGCAGGCCAAGAGGGATGCAGCTTACGGATCAGTGTTTCTTACTCCCCTCCTTCCCTGGTGCAAATGATGCTTTCAAGGTAGTACTGGAAGAGAAGAACAGTAAGCGTTTGCAGGGAATGGCTTTGTGAAAAGCAGGGACATGATCTTTCTGCCTCTTACTTGGGCCTCTGTGGTTCAGTTCAAACATTTTGATTTGAAAATCTTAGAGAGCAATTCAGGGAACAGTGTGCCACTGTGTGTAACAGTATCTGCCCACAGCTGCCATAAATCTTGAGAGGTAATTATCTTCCTTAAGGATTATTTGGCTCGTTCTCACTAGAAATAATGTCAGATAAGCATTTTTAGTGACCATAGTACCAAATTTCCATACAAAATTGCTAGTGAATGAAGGGCTGTCTTCAACTCAGTTCCATCACAAGTCATTGCATATATGTGGCTTTTCTAATATGGGCACGATTTTAAAAAAATAATTTTATTTGGCTTTCAGTTGCTTATAAATTTTATGTGTCAATTTTAATTGATAGTACCTAATACAAAACTTGATTTCTTTATCCAGGTACCTTTAAACATCGCCTGACTGATTTATGGCTAAGGCAGACTCTGGCAGGTTTTGCGAATAGTCTTTTGGGATGTTAGCATCCCCTGCCTTCTGCCCTGGCCCTTTGTCAGATTTGCCATGGTTTATGCCATCAAACTGTGAGTTGCAGCAGTCAGGCAATGCTCCTTCTTTCAGGTCACTTCGTTAGGAACGTGATAACTCTTAGCGAAGTGGTGGGCCACACTACGAGGTAATCTGTTTAGCTCATTGGAGTTTAACTGAGATGTTTGTTAAGTTTTAGGTTTGGATGTGACTTACGCACAGAAATTTTGCTGACACTGGCATCTGTGCTGCAGAGGGTGATGGAGGGCATTCCTATATTCTTTCAAGGAGGCTATGTACTAAGTCAGCAGTGAATTACTATATAGGTAGTGGCATGTTACAACCTCCCTGAGGTCTTCCGAGTCCCGAGGTAGTAATAGCTCATTAAAATGGTAGTTAATGAGTATAAAGGGATCATTATGCAACTCTCCTACATGACGGGTAGGGCTAAATCCTAACTAGTTCAGTAGAAAGTATTCTAAGTAAAGAAGGAAGGAATTTGATAAATGCTGCTGGTAGTTCTTTGTTAACCTAGCTATTTAAAGCAATGCATTTGGAAAAACAATCTTATAATTTGAATAAATTAATACAGGTTTGTAAATGTATTTTAGGGCTTTTAGAGGTATTACTATATAATCTCAAAGTTACTTTAACGTAGTCTGTAATGAAGCATATTTAGTTAAAAATATGCAGTGTTTTGCCACCTCTGATCAGTTGGGTTCAAGGCTTAAAAAAACCCCAAACAACTTTTTTTTTTTTTTTTTTTTTTTTAGATCTCAAGATTTGTAAATATTTTCTGTTCTATATGCCAAAAATAAATGGTAGAACAACTTCTTGAAGGAGGAGGAAAGTAATGTTCCCCTAACATGATTTTGTTTGTGGAAAATACAACCACCTCACACATCTTTTTCATGCCTTTCATTTCACTATGGTTATTTTGTGGAGAAAGGTATTAACGATTTATCCAAACTGAACAATGTGGATTTTGTAGCAGTGAGATGAAAAACTTCTTGATCTCCAGTGAAAGCTTCATGTCTTCTTCCAGGCTCTGGAAGGACAAACAAACAAATGAAAGACTGCAGACTTGGCTACACCTAGATCTCAAAGCTCAAGTTCAGGGGACAGGGCTATTTTTAAGCCTCCTTAAACTAAGAAAAATAACATTACTTCTACAAAATGAGTCTTTCAGAAATATCATAATATGGTCCTGGGTAAACAATAGGACAAGGAAGGTGGGAGCAAATATAAAATATGTTAAACATATTTATAAAAAATATGTAAATATATTGTAAACTTATAATAAATATATATGTATGATTTTGAAAGCAGTGCTTCTGCTTTGTGTCATAAATCAAGAAATTACAACTGCTGTGCCTGGATATGGTTTACTACAGCAGCTGAGCAGCTGTGCCATATCCTCATTTTAGGTGTTTATGTTGCATGAATTAAGTATGTATTTATAATAAACTAAATACAGAACATTTAAAAAAGAGTAGTTTAATTTAATTTTTTTTAATTATATTTGTAGAAATTCTATCTTGCTTTTCTTGTTCAGTCTCTTTTTTAATCTGACCTTCTCAAGGAATGTTGCTGATCATATCTGTTCTGTATTACCTTTCAAGTCTAAAGCTGATAACGGATGGAGAAGGTATTCTAAACTCAAATTATGTGCATGACTTATTAGTGGTCATCTACTACAGAATGACTTTCTTGGTAGTTCAGAGAAACTGCTGTGTAACAGGATAATAAGCGTAATGCCTAGCGGTCCAAGTCATAGAGCAGGGCCCCATGGGACTTCAAATTCATAGCAAAGAAGTGTTTCCTGCCACCTCTTGATACTCTCCACTCCTTTCAAAGCCCTTTTAGGTTTTGTGAAAATCTCATTGACTCTTTCTCTTCCAGCATGAGCATCTGTCATCCTCAGAGCGACAAGAATACTGTCTTTCAGCCGGGATCTTTTAGACTACATAAACAGATGCAGTAAATCCAGTTGGAATATTTTCAAAGTAATTATTAAATTGATCATCAAAAGTATATTTAATTTCTAAAGTATAGGACTGTTAGTGACCTGCTATACCCTGCTGTGACAGAACTGGTTAAATCTAAGTCATGCCTGAAAAATGTGTGTAAGGAGACTTCAGCTGTCTGTTCCAGTGATATGCTAGTGATGCTTCTAGGAAATTTCCTGGTACCTAACTTGAATTTTCCTGTGTTGTTACCTGACTGTTACTGCTTAGCCCTGATAGATCAGACAAGGCAATTATTCAGTTTTTCTTTACTGTTATTTTTTAGATATTTGAAGATGTTATTTCCTTGTGTCAGCTGCCTTATCTTTAGGCTTAAGTCACTCTTGTTCTTTGAGTTTCTCTGAACAAGTCACTATTGTTTTTCTCCTAGACCTCTTATTATTCAGATTTTTTTTTTCTTATCATCTGAACAGGCTTATAGCTTTCTTTAACCACATTGTTTGAACTGGACGGAGCAATCTGCTGAGGTCTTACCACTGCTGTGTGAAATGGCATGGTTGCTTGTTGCTGTACTGCTGGTGTCACGGTGGGCTGTGCTGCACAGAGGCAGCATCATGCCACTGACTCATGTACAGCTTGTGACTCACTGATAGTTTGTTTAACTGCTTTTTTCTGTCCCCTGTTTGTGCAGTTGATGAATTCTGTCCAGACATACATTGTTAGTCTTGTACTTAGGAAATAAAGTCACTTTTTTTTTTTTTAGAGCAATTCTCCAGGTTGTCTGGATCGTTTGAAATTCTTTACCAGCATCTTTGTAGGTTTTCCCAGGTTAGCGTTAACTACTAGTTTAATAGTGAACCTGTAATTCAACTTGCTGGTTATATTATTGAGTACCAGTGGACCTGGGAGAGACCTCATAAAATCCTGTTTGATGCACCTTTTCATTTGTGACAGACCCTTTAACTCTTCAAAGTATGATTTATTTTCTTTCCGGTTTGTCTTGCACCTGCAGGAGAAGCTTAATTTTTGTCACAATGTTTTGTTTAAAAACATTGCGCATTAAAAAAAATTTACTTAAGTCAAGATATGAAAACAATCACTGTCTATTCATTCCTAACTTATGTAACAGCTTTTATTTAACTGTGTTCTTAAAATATTTTGTGAAGTTAGCAACAATTACAAATTAGAGCATTGTATAAATGTTTAGGTCTGCTGGGGAGGTACACTTGTTTACATGTGTTTTTTTTATTAGCGTCTGTGTGTGTCTATGAAAATATATATGATGCATTTGTGTATGGGCATATAGATTGGTGTCCTTCACTGCTGATAGGGCTGAGGAGGTTCCTAATAAATAGTTCCTAATAAATAGTGGATGCCTGTGGGGATTATTCACCACGTAAATGTTGTGTTAATGCATAAGATAATGGGTAGGTTTTTGAAAACTTCTGTATTGAAGATGATTGTTCTCTGTTGGCTTCTTGTATGGCTTTATTTTCTTTTCAGCCATACATCCTATATCCTGTTTCTCGTATGCCCTTTCCTCATTTTTGGACATCAGAAGGGAGGGTAATAAACACCTTTCAAAAAAGTTTTAGAGCTTACAAGTCAATTAAAGATATAGTCACAAAAGCGACAGCAACAGTTAGGTGACACAGGAATTCAGTAATTAGTAGCCCAAGTGTTTTTTGGGGACACCAGAGTCTATGATCATTAGTCATCTCCCTCCAAAAAATTATGCTTAAATTGAGATCTGTGAAGCAGTTGTTTGAAGAGACAGGCTAGGTGTGTGGGAACATATGGGTCAGTAATGTCAGTTCTGGTGGAAGGGTGTAATGAGAACAGGATAAGCAAGAGGAGGAAGTTTTAAAGACCTGGCATGGATGCAGCCTTGCTGATTCTCTAATTTCTTTTATTTCCTTATTCTCTTGAAAGAAGCTGGAAACATACTAAAGCTGAAATTTAGCAATAAAATAATATAAAATAGCGGCATATTTTTGGCCTTCCTTTGGAGCTTATCAGATCCAACACTTGAAAATCTTCACTGCCTTATGCTGATGCTCCTCAGCGGTGAGTGTGGGCTGCATTCAGCTGTCCTTGGATGTAGTGTCACCTCTCTGGTAAATCGGGGGGCTGTGCTGTCTGGGGCAAATGCGTTGAGCAAGAAATGCTACAAGTCTTTGCCACAGGAAACCCAGGGAAAATAAACTTTCTTAACAAAACACACTGCAGGGGACATCACATTTTGCTTTCCTTGCCAACCTGGACTGTAAAAACAGTGGTCTTTCTTTGTAGCAGTTTAGTTCCTGTGAATATCTTGAAGGATCAGGAATTTTGTATGTAGTATTTTATCTGAGAGCTGTAGACTGGAAATCTCTAATCCAGTAGGCAAATTTTCAAGATAACTCCCTAGAAACCACTTTCTTTAGCCTAAAAGGGAATACACACAGGTGTATATATAAATCAATAAAACAATATTATAAAAGTATATATAATATATATAAGTATGTAAACAAAAATGTAATATATGATATGGAATAAAAATAAATACATAACAGTGTTCCTGGAAAAATGTGAAATAAATAAAGTATACCTAATCATTCCTTAATTTTGAAGTACCAGAATGAACAACTAAATGGAAATAAACTATAACAGTAGCAGGATTTTGTATTAGTCAGTATTGACTTGAATAATGTCCTCAGTTGTTGTTTGATAGCTTTTTGTCATTTTGAATGTGAAGAGTAATTCTAAAAATGTTGAGAGTTGTTGAGTGTTCTCTGCATCTCAGAGACAAAGCTCATGTTAAATCATAACTTATGGTTATACATGACAGTGTTCTCTTGGGCAATCTAATTTTTCCTAAATAATCAGTTTCTGAAAATCAGAGTAAAAAAGGTAAAAGGCTAAAATAGTTTCAACAGAAGAAAAAAATTACATATAAATACTGCTGTTCAAATTGGTCAAGAAAACCTAAGCATGTGTAATTGTGCACATGTGCTGAGGCGAACACTTTTTTTGGTTTCTCAAGCATGAGGCAGCAGAATTTTCATTCATTTGGCATGGTAGGCTGAAAACAGAGTCTTCTTTCATTTGACACACTCCCCTGGAAACAAACATGCCAGTGAAGGGATTGTGCCAGTTATCAGAAGCTCACAGGAATACATTGTGCTGGTTTGTATTCATTTTCATTTCATGAATTGCTTTAAAACTTAGCAACATAAAAAAGCATTAGAACATCTTTTTAGCATTATTTTTAGTTCCTACGTATTTCCCTGCTGTGCTGTTATTCAGTTTAAATCAATGGAATGTTGTGAGACACATGGCTCGGTTTGCAGCAGAGCACATCTCTCCTCCTGCCGGGGTATACTTGGAGCATTCATCTGTAGAGAAGCAGCAAATTTGAGTTTAACTCATTTTGCATCCTTGAAAAAGATGTATGTCGTAAAAATAAAGGGTGAATTGAACAAAAGTTATGCAGCAAGGAATTTAAGCCAAAACTCAGCTGGCATCTGTTAACTATAAAAGTTCACAGATAATGCTTGGTCTTCTGGGAGATACTTGCTTTTCTTTCCTAGAGCAGCTCCTTCCCACCTCTGGAATTTGCTACAAGGCTCCATTTCCCTCATAGATGTTTTTCCAAGTGCAAATTTGGCAAACTCAGGTGTACTTCTTGGAACTAATCTGGTCATGGAAGATTAAATTAGGACCAGGTTGCAGTGGATGCATGTGAAACAAATATGGAAGTGGTATTTTAATCAAGTTGGATATGGCTGAAGATTCATTTATTTCCTTGTGCTGTTGTGGCTGTTAGAGGAGCAAGCATGTTGGCTATGGCTATGACTGCTTTAGGTAGCTCTTGCTTTTCTTCTTGGTGCTGCTGAGTGATTTTTGTGTGTAGGAACAGCATGCAGGTGTGATTTGTTTGTGTTTTGATTTTTTTTAAAGGGAAATCACTTTCTGAAAAAGGCGTTTATGAAAACAGGGATGATTGTGATTGTGCACAGAAGATATGTATTATGCCATTTAAGTCTACTGGTACTGATGGAGGGACTTTTTTGTTTCTAAGAGAGTCTCATTTACTTTAAAAAAAGAAAATAAAAAAGGAAAAGGTAGGAAGTCTAGAGTGAATGAAGGCCATTGAATTATACAGTTTTTGTGATAAACTTCCAGAGTCAGAATGGCCTTCAAGCAGGTTGAAGAGGTCTATGCTGAACCAAAGTGGGGATGAGAATCGGGCTGGAAGACAGGTTACAACTAAGCAGTTTCCGTCCTAAGAATTACCTAGGGAAGGGTTGTGGACCATCAGTGGTTGCTGTTCTGTCCCCATGTGAGAATGAGACATGATGGGTCACACTGTGTTCCTTGATGTTGCTCAAGGAATGAGGTCTGTGCATGTTTAATTGTTGGCCTACAGTCATGTTTGCTTGGTCTCCGACACTTAGGGATATTAGTTTTCTGTGGACTTAACATGAAAACAACGAGGTAGAAAGTAGCAATGGTGACATAATGTTTAATAGACAGCTGCCCCCTGCTCATTTTGTGAATTTTTGTGGGACAGCCTGTGCATTCTGCAGTTTCAAATCACGGAAGAAAAATATGTGACTGTGTATTTACAAAGCTTACTTTTTGTTTCTTTTTCTGTTCTGCTTTGACTTGTATACCTGATGTTTACCAAAAGGGAAGTGGTGACTTACACTCCTTCTTCTACACAAAAGTTCTGAATGGAATATTTTGTTGAAGAAACCATATGCATTTGGGTTGTATAAGTTTGATTTATAATTTGGGATGGCTGTGAATGGCTTTGTGAAGGCCTGCCTGCGCTGAGGTTATTTACAGGTGTAAGGTTCACATTTGAAATACAGTCAGGTGATGCTCCATACAATTGTCACTTCTATTTGACATATAGCTTCAGTAACACGTGCTGTGGAAAATTTTACACAGTTATTCAGCAGTGCTGCAATGAAACAGATACACCGATGTCATTCTCCTTTCACCCATTAACAACTGATTGGACAAACAGCAAGTGAATAGAAATGCGATTTCTGTCTGTATTCTTGGTCCTCTGGACCACGTGCCTTCCTATTGCTAATAAAGATAATGCCACCTATTTGAAGACATTGGCAGGCACATTTAAAACCCAAGATGAATTGAGCACATTTACTGTGTTAGAAGCAGTTGCT
Organism: Nesoenas mayeri; assembly: GCF_963082525.1. Taxonomy (NCBI): domain Eukaryota; kingdom Metazoa; phylum Chordata; class Aves; order Columbiformes; family Columbidae; genus Nesoenas; species Nesoenas mayeri. Next base: position 144,525,953 of record NC_137543.1, on the reverse strand, counting down.
AAATTGTAAGTAACTAAGTCTTGTTGTATAACTGCATTGCACTCAAGGGAACAATTTAGGTTTTGAATTGTATATGTTGGTAAGTGAAAACTATGTAGACATTGATTATTTTTTCCCTTTGACCTAATCACTGTTTGCCTATGGCAATATCTGGTATGTTATGTGTTCACCAAGAATTGTCTTGGGACCTCAATGAGGCTTTTTTTTTTAGCTTCATTAGTAATCATAGTTACATTAGGAATGGAAGGCAATGGAGTGATGTACTGTACAACACCAGTTTTTCTATTTGTTGTAAAGGTTCAAGTGAACTTTGTAGCTGGGAGTCTGAATTTGTATAGACAAGAGGAGGAAACCAGATTTGAATTTTCATGCATTTTCAGCAAGGATTTAATTTTACAAAAATAGAAGGCAAATGCCTATTGAGATTATTTTTGTACGTGTTGTGAAAAAAATCCTTTCTTTGTTTCTTCTTATGTATTTCTAGTCTAATGATAGAACTTCACCAAGTCATGCTTAACTAACCTCATAGCCTTTTATGATGACATAACGAGGTGGATAAATGATGGCAAAGCAGTGGATGTGGTCTATCTTGATTTCAGTAAAGCATTTGACACAGTCTCCCACAGCATGCTCACAGCTGAACCAAGGAAGTGTGATCTGGACAATCAAGAAGTGAGTTGGACTGCAAATTGTCTGAAGGAAAGAAGCCATACAGTCGTGGTCAATGGGGCGGAGTCTAGTTGGAGGCCTGTATCTAGTGGAGTGCCTCAAGGGTCAGTACTGGGGCCAGTATTATTCGATATATTAATCAATAACTTGGATGAGGGAATAGAGTGCACTGTCAGCAAGTTTGCTGATGACACCAAGCTGGGAGGAGTGTCTGAGACACCAGAAGGCTGTGCTGTCATCTGGCGAGACCTGGACAGGCTGGAGAGTTGGGCATGGAAAAATGTAATGAAATATAACAAGGGCAAGTGTAGAGTCTTGCGTCTGGGTAGGAACAACCCCAGGTTCCAGTATAAGTTGGGGAATGACCCATTAGAGAGCAGCGTAGGGGAAAGGGGCCTGGGGGTCCTGATGGACAGCAGGATGACCATGAGCCAGCACTGTGCCCTTGTGGCCAAGAAGGCCAATGGCATCTTGGGGTGTATTAGAAGTGGGGTGGTTAGTAGATCCAGAGAGGTTTTCCTTCCCCTCTACTCTGCCCTGATGAGACCACATCTGGAATCTTGTGTCCAGTTCTGGGCCCCTCAGTTCCAGAAGGACAGGGAACTGCTGGAGAGAGTCCAGCGCAGGGCAACGAAGATGATTAAGGGAGTGGAGCATCTCCCTTATGAGGAAAGGCTGAGGGAGCTGGGTCTCTTTAGCTTCGAGGAGACTGAGGGTTGACCTCATTAATGTTTATAAATATGTAAAGTGTGAGTGTCATGAGGATAGAGCCAGGCTCTTCTCGGTGACAACCAATGATAAGACAAGGGACGATGGGTACAAACTGGAACACAGGAGGTTCCACTTAAATATGAGAAGAAACTTCTTCTCAGTGAGGGTGACAGAGCCTGGAACAGGCTGCCCAGGGGGGTTGTGGAGTCTCCTTCTCTAGAGACATTCAAAACCCACCTAGACACATTCCTGTGTAAACTCATCTAGGTGTTTCTGCTCCGGTGGGGGGTGATTGGACTAGATGATCTTTCGAAGTCCCTTCCAATCTCTAGCATTCTCCTGTTCTGTGATTCTGTAACTCTTCTTGGTAGTACTAGAGAATATGAAAATTATGCTGAGTAAAATAAAATTTAGTAACGTGTTTTTCATTGTCTTAATTGAACAAACTGCCAAAAGTCATAAATAGTGAGAAGAATGTTTTCTCTTCTCCCCTGTCTTTGGAAACTGTTGTATATCACCATTTAGACCAAAATTACAAATTCCAACAGAGTACCTTAAGAAGTGTGTTTAACTTATGACGTATTGTTGATTCCTTCAAGTGGTAATTTTGCTTGTGTACTAGAATACTTGTTTGTAATGTAAGGGATTATGCAAAAAAGTGTAAAAGATGGAACTTTGAAGTTCTGCCTAGAGGTCATGTGACTAGACACGTGGACACTCTGCTTGTTCAATAAACTGTTAGCAATTAAAAAAATTCCTTCATAAATACTTGCATATTTGCATGCATAAGAGGCCAAACCATGGCCTGCTTAAACACAGACTTGCAGTTTGGTATTTCTGAGAACTAATTCTCGAAACACCTTTTTCTTCATTAACTCGTCTGCTATGCACATTTTTTCTAGTTATGCAGCTGACAGCTGAGCAGGTTCAACATATCTTTTCAAAAGATATGTTATGTACTATTGCTTTTTTTCCTCCTGAGCAGCAGTGACTCATATGAGAGTGGTCTTCAGCATGTTTGGAACATACAGCTTTTTCTGGTGTTGTGTTTGACACTATGGTGGAGAATCGATTAACGGGCAGACTTATTGTTGCTTTAGAAATTTATATGGACTAGGTGTAATTAAATCATTTACAGCAACATCCCATATTTAATTACTTATTGGTATTATTGTCCTGTTTTCAACCTCTTAGGGGGTTAATTACAATTAGTTGATATATTCATAGAGATCGCTTTCAAGGTTTAGCTAAACCATGGCCAGTAAACTATTTCCAGATTTTTATTTGCTATAGTAGTGTTGAAATATTATATTTTGTTTTGAAGACAATTCCACATTGTTTTTGAAGTGGCTGACTGGGCTGATACATGAGGAGAAACAAAACAGTCTCTAAATTATTTCTAGTAACTAAAATGAATTGTAAATGTTTTGTAAATGGTGGTGTTTTTTTTTTTTTTTTAAACTTCTGAAGGTAAAGCAACATAAATATTTAAGCAACTTTATTCTTACAGAGTTGAGTTGGGATCTCTTGCTTTTCTTAAGCATGAAACAGATAAGCTACCTTTTGTCCTGACCATTTACACAAATAATTGTGCTGCTGCCAAATAAGTTTAGATTGTTTGGATACAACTGTATTTTTTTTGCTTGCTTGTTGTCTGAAGTTACTGGAAGAATACTGTGGGAAGCTCTTTAATATGCTTTCATCGTGTTTTTAACTGTCTGTCGGGAATGTTCCAAAAATAATACCATGCACGTCTAAATGTGTGGTAGAGAAAGAGTAAGATTGTGGTTTATCCAAAATACATGGTCTGGAGGTAGTAATTTCTTGAGGTTATCATGGTTTTAATCCTTACTTTTTAAAAAATTTATTTACTTTGCATTTTTACATTTATTTCATATAATTCTGTTAAGTCTACATCTCAAGACTTTGTTTCTTTTTTTACTTAGAATAGATATTTAGTCACTGTCTCTTCCTTCCCCTTAACCAAGAGTTAAAAATAAACCTCTAAAACAATGGCAGTATGAAACAACTCACTGGCAGTAATGAAGCTGGAAGCAAGCTGGTACTTAACCTGAAGAATTCTGCTTTGGTGGGCATGGGCCTTAGAAGGAGCTGTTAGAAAATTTTAAAATGAAAAAAATGCATATGCAGCCTTTTCAGGAGAAATGTTCCCCGTGAGTAATAAAAGCATCTTCCTTTGACAGACAAGAGGCTATAGATACTGGTCTTGCATTAGGGGATAGTACTAGCTTTCTTAAACTCTAATTTCAAAGCTGAATTTTCTCAAATTATGTATTTTTCCCCTGCTTTATCCTTTTCCCCTTCCCCTCCTCCAGTCTTTCTCTAATATTCACTCCTGGCCCTAACTTGTACACACTGAAAATTTTGAAATGAAAATAATGATTTATAATAAAAAGCGTGACAGTCTAATTACAGTATTGCATTAATTATTATCTTATTTCAGCTCTGTTCCTCTCACAGCTAATTCAGATCTGGGTTTTGGTGTTTTTTAATCCCTGTTGACACTGTAATTTTGAGAGAGAGAATGTACTGGGGAACAATATATATAAAATCAAGAAATAAAAATTGTCAGATAAACAGTTGTTTTCTAAAATGTTGCCCTGGACATGTTAGTAATAGAATGCAAGTAATTCTGTTTAAATGTGATGCTTTGTGGATCTTCCTGTGAGTGTAACAGCTATAAACTATATCATACAACTCTCAAAATGTTCTATTTCTGGATACCTTTATAGCATGTACTAAATAGTGGTCGTTAATTCAGAAATTTGTACATTTTGCAGCCAGGTTCTTACATCATTTATGCATTTTATGTTCCAAGTTTGATATTTTCCTCATAAAATGTGCGCAATTCTGATAAAGATTAAGGTATAGATTGGTGTCAGTGCCACAGTATAGCTTCAAGACTGCAATTTGAAGCTACTTTAGACCAGTGCTGTTCTTTAGACATGGTGAAGCTGAAGTTGAATGGAGTCCTATTAGTGGTGAATTACATGTTAATATTAATAAGGGAAGAGTTCACAGCAAGCCCTGAGTTTGGGAAATTGAGCATGATAATTTGCTGAAATGGTGTCTGCCTTGTATATATGCAGATGCAATCATTTTCAGTTTTTAGTTGAACTTTTGAATAGTGCATAAGGTACCCGGGTTAGTTTTTAAGGAAGAAAGTGTTTGGAAGTTTTGGCAAATATCATTGTAATGGATGTATGGTAATGAAGGAAGTTAAGGTGAGAGATAACTGAATGAGTGTTCAGTCATTTAGGCTGGTTGCATGGCTGGGTTGTGAGACATCTCTAATTACGTTGCTGTAGTTCCAGCACTTGGTTGCCGCTCTTCTCGCTTTAACAAAGTTCTGGGAATTAGTTTCTGATGGTTCGTTTTGTTTTCCTTTTCCAGGATGCTTCGTCTGCAGACATTCGGAAAGCATATCGAAAGCTTTCACTAATTTTACACCCAGACAAGAATAAAGATGAAAATGCAGAAACACAGTTTAGGCAAGTAAGTGCAATATGTGACAACAGAAGTTTTAGGGAAAATGGAATCCAAATTTTTTGTGATTGTCATTTTAGTAAGAACAGTAGTACAGCTTTGAAATGACTAAGTTGAACATTGAATTACATTTTTCCTGATGTAGATGGATTAAAAACAAGTATAGTTATTCGGAATTAACTTGTTGAAAAACTCAGATTTAGTATTTACCTGTGTATTAAAAAATAATTTTAATGTAATATTTAGACTTATATTCTTAGGAGGAAAATATGTTTTGCACTATTTGTAAGACTGTTTATAAATAGTCTTTTCAAAAGCAGTGGGGAAAATTTCTGTTTGGTTGTCAATGCGAGTCGTATGTAGGCGTAATATAATGAAAACAATTCATTTTACTTTTTGATTTTTCACCTTTTGAATCTTTACAGAATGAAACCATGAGACTGTAATTAGCTCTACCTTTAAAAATAGACTTCGGGTGACTAAATTACAGGCTACTTAATTTCAATAAGATCTTTAGGATGAAACAAATGCTACCTTTTATTTTTAAGATGTAACTGAGACAAGACTGCTAACTGTGAGGAGGAAAAAAACATCTTCTGTAGAAGTTACTTGTTTGTATATCTCATGACACTTTGTATATGAATATGTCACTTTCTTTTGCATACTGAGTTTGCTTCTTAGTGTTGTAGGGAAACATGAAGACTAGCAAAGTTCATTAGTTGACAGATGTAAAAAATTATACTACTATGCAGATTTTATAAACTCAGTCCTAAAGTAAACTCTGTGTCTTTTTCTGGTTTTGTTTTAGTTGGTGGCCATCTATGAGGTTTTAAAGGATGAAGAAAGGAGGCAGAGGTGAGTTAATTTGCCACAGGTTCTTAGATAAAGCGTTCATGCCAGTGTTATATTAAAGTACTATTTGTTTTACTTGTAACTCTTCCGGTGACTTTTTGCATAATTTAAGTTTGTCATTCCTATTTTTTTATTAAAGATTGTATGTGACTTAAAGGAGAAGCTGGTATGTATTTTTGTGTGACATACTGATTATTCTTCTTTAAAATTTGGAAAAAATTTTAAAATTTGGAAAAATTTTAAAAGCTAGCTGTCATTTGGAGCACTTTTTTAACACTTAACAATTTCATCACTTTTTGCTCAGTTATGTCAATTATCATTGCTTGTTTTATTAAGGCTGTGGTTGAAAATATAGGTGACTGATTCAACCGTCTTTCCTATCTCACTATATCAATAAAAGATTTGTTCCATTATATTTAGGGATTATTTCCAATGTTTGCCTTCTTCAACATTGTTTTCTGCTGCTTAGGTCATTGTTTTTTCTCTCAGATGTACTATCTATAATACTGTAAACTTTGATATACATAGCATAATTTTACATTTTTAAGTAAATGATAGGTGGTCCTTGATGCTTCAGGAGCAGGTCCAGCAGTACTTGAAGGGGACAGGATTCAGAAGTGAAAACCTGGGGCTGATTTGCCTTCTAGAAGATTATTTTGAGCTTTTTTTTAAGTGGATGACCATTAAAACTAATGGTTATAAGGAGAACAGAAAGAGTTTTGCTTCTGGGTTGGGGTTTTAGTAAATCATCTTTCGGTGTACAAGTCTTTAAGCAGGGCTTCGCGAGATGTTTCTTGAAGGGTCTTTGGCTTTGTAGATTTCTTGGCAGGAGTCCAGGTTTTATAGTACAGATTATCTACTTTTTGATAATCCTCCCTTGAAGTGTAATGAAAATGTACTTCATAGAAGTACCTTTGGAATTATTTTTTTTTTATTTCACCTCTCACAAGACAATTTCATTGTGAAGTTCTACTCAATGAAAGTTTAAAAAGAATTGTTAGTTAAAGGGTGTCAGACAACTTGAAAAGTGAGTTCTCCTGAAAATTTTCCCATCTTTTTGTTTATAACATCGTTTACATCCACTTTATGATACTGCCTCTCTAGAACCTATTTCCAGCATGGAATTTCTTTGCAGCTGTAAGAGCAGCTTTTTGCTCTGAACTGTGGTGCAATAACATGTAGAAATCATGTTTTTAAGCCCTGTATACATTACAAATGTGACTAGCTAATTCAGCTTGTTTGTGAGAAAATTGTTTATTAGTGCAGCACTGTGATTACAATTGAGAAGTTAAAGCAGTAGTAGGTTGTTCTAGCTTAGACTGTCTGTGTACAAAATGAACTATTGATGATGAAATCAATGTAGCATTTCTCTTGCACAGTATGGATGTATGGTTGATATTGCTTCTATAGTTGATTAAATATAAATGTAGTGGATAAAATACTATTTACCTTCAGATAATTTTCTGGAAATAATATGCAGTATTTAGAAATAACATAAAGAGTAGGAGAGCTATATGGCCTCATTGCTTTGAGAAAACCTGTATTGATTTGATTTATTACAATCTAATGATAAACTCTCAGTTGAGCTTGTAAATGGAGGGTGGTCTGTCCTGGACCCTGCAAGGTGTTCTTGTAGCATGTCTTTAAAACAATTCTAAGTAACTGCTCCCGTGTAATATTGTTCCTGTTGTAAAGTACCTCATGGGTTTCTTGCAACCATATGGCAAAGGAGAGGGCAGAGTAGTGGCTTTTGGGATCTCCCAAAATGTTGGTATTTGGCTGTGTGTTGTGTGAGGTGGTGGACTTAGGGGAAGAGGTGCAAAGTTTACTGTCATGCCCGTGCAGTGACTAGAAACTATGCTGCACCCTTTGTCTCTCAGAGCTTATGAACTCTGTTTTATCCTGGTTCCAGAGACACCTGTTTGGTTCTGCTGTAACAAGGCTTTCTGCCAGATTTCTTGCCCCTCCCTGGCCCTTGGCAGTGTGGTAGTATTTATTCCTAAAATAACTGAAAGGTCTGATGGGATGAGATGGAAATTAGTTCTGTTTCTTACAAATTAGTTCCTGAGGAATTCTGGTGGTTTAGCTGGGAATCCCTTCACAGCTGGACACCTGAATGGTGTGGGGCATGGGATTGCAGCACCGGTGAAGTCAGCTGTACCTGCCTCCGTGTTCATTGCAAAAGGGCTGGGCCTGCTGGGTGTGCAGAGAGCACAGCCAGGAGTGCCAGGAATAAGGTCCTGCACTGTATGAGTGAGTGATTAACTCATTTTGAAACAATAAAACTGGGTCTAATTACACCTTTCCTTCATGTCTTGGTCAATGTCAGAGGTGTTAATTGTTTGTGTGCGTGTGCAGAAACAGCATTCTAAAAAGACAGATCTGTTGGACAGCTAGATGTAATTATTTCTCTTAAATCTTTGTATTTTCATATTTATCAGTGAATTTCTACTTTATCTGATGGCAGAAGCCTTTCTTAAAATATTATAGTTCCTCTACTGACAATTATAATACAAGGCTTTATAATGAAAATGTGGTTTGTTTTTTTGAGAAAGTTACATAGTTGCTTGTAAAATATACTGATATTATTAGTAGTACTATGGAATATAGTAATATTATGGTGCTAGTACTTTTCTGGTACACACTTTTATAAATAATCAAAATATTCAAACGTTCTAACATGAAACATACATGCAACATAGTTTAATGTGGCAGTGATTAACATTAAACACACATGCAGCAGAACAAAATACTTCGCTTTACATACACCCTGCAGCGTGTGTGAAATTCTACAGAAAAGTTTATCTTTAGGGCATGTAGAGAAAGGTGCATTTCCTGAAATACACGTTACTTTAGGGCATTTATTGGTAAATCAACTTGATGATGATAAATTTTATTAGCCTTTGATTATTTCTAATTTGTGAAAAAGTAGATAATTTTACACACTTCTATTAATTGTAATTAGGCAAAAATCTTAGATTTTAATTTCATTGTTTGTTACCATTTTAAGGAGCTTTTTTTACCTACCAGGCCTATCCTCTGTAACAATGTGGGCTTGATTACAGGAAGCATTTGCAAAGGAATTAAGATACACTTGTTTAGAGTAAGAAAGATGTTTATCTTAGCTCTCATTATAATTAAATGTCTGTATTCATAGGTATAAATTGTTCTGGCTGATGTAGCACTGGATGTCTTTGACAGCTTGAGGAAAAAAAGTCCCCAAAATAAAAACCACCAGTGCAGTTTTCCCTTAGTTCAGAATAGATCTCATTAATTCAAGGTAATAGTATATAAATGAGATCAGATCTCTGAAAGTGTTTGAAATATGAAATGCAATGGCTCTCCTAAAGGGAAAAGTAAATTATATTAAAATAGATGATATTGTAATTAGCTACTACATTTAATGGATTATTTTTGTCTTACAATGTAATTGATTCTACAATGAGCTCTAAAAACTAATTCATGAAACTTTACAGAAGAATGAGGTTTTAATAATCTTTCAGTTGGTTACTTGTTAGAACAAGACTAACAAGTATTGTATAGAATTCTGAGTTTTAAAATAAAGATTCAGCTTAAGTTATAAATGGGGATTTTTTTTGGTCTTTTTGTTTTTGGACTAGTGCTTTGGGGTTTTTTAGCTTGCTGACTGCAACATTTTAGAGACAACTGGCAGGCATACTCGTATGTCAGAGATTTGCTGTATTCTGTGTACATATGTCTGAGGAAAAAATACTGCAGTTATACTTTTCCTTTTCAGCTTGATTTTTCTTTTTTTCTTATATAGAGTAAGAATTAATATAGGTTGCCAAAAGAATAATGCTTTGTAATTAAATTTTGAATGTAGTTCTTGATGCACACGAATTAACTATCTTTCATAGTTTATATAGATTTCTATAAAGAAATAATTTAATGAGAAACGTGCTTTTAATTAAACAACAACCTAAATTTAGAAATCAAGATTTAAAAGTTATGGGAAGCTTCTGAGTTTCAGTAGGATCATTTTCCAGTTGAAAACCTAAAAATCATTGATATCTTTATTTTTCAAATACAGGGCTTAATTACTATTGAAAGCAGCGATTTATCTTTTAACAGTATATATTCTAAAAAGTGGGTTATAATAGAAGCTATCTTCCCTTAAAATGGCCAGTCGTGTGAGCCATAATGCTCATTGATAGTAAAATCAATAGAGCATTGATTCTGAGACTTAATCCTTGGAGACTGTTGTTCCGAACAGCAGACATGGCCTAGTAAATACACGGTGCTGTTTAAAGTGTTTAATACAGGAGTCTCTGCTGTCTTAATTTATTTTTTCTTAACAGATAACTTGGAACAGAACATGGTTGCCAAATGTTAGCTTGCAGTTGTGTTTTACATACTACTATGTTGTTACCATTCACATATATGGACCTTATTTAATCGGTAGCTGCATGTTCAGTACATCAATTAACAAGCCTTAGTGTATAAGAAAGGCAAATGCTTAATAAATTTGTAGTAGTGTTAAAAAAAAATCTTTCTTAATTCTACATATATTTGTCTAAAGCTTTCAAAGAAAGATCATCTTCTGTGAAATCTTGTCATCAGGGTTATTTGTTTTGAACATGATTTTCTTTCTAAAATATTTTCTTTATTCAAAGAATAAAGTAGTTAGCAAATGCATTATTTTTAACTGATAAAACTTCTACTTAATTACTAACAAAAAATTAAGTAGAACTTTTAGTTTTGAAATAACATCCTAAGAGTTTGTGTTAAGGCATCAGTAGTTAATCCATTCTGACCTACTGGGAAAAAAGCAAGTTAATACTTGGAATTTTACAGTAATGAATATTAATCTTAGTATTCTCACAGTTGTCATAGAAGATAAAATTTTCTAATATGAATTGTATTTGTGGTAGCATTCAGAACACTGCAGAATCATGAAGTGTTAAATCTTTTGCATAGAAATAAGCGTGTCAACTTGGACAAATATTTTATCAGAAGTCAGCTTTTTTAGATGTGCTGAATTAAAGTATATTTCTAAAATGGAAAACCATTGCCGCCTCTTCTGCTTAAAAAATGAATTTGCTTGTTGAAATTTTTTTTTTAGTGCATCTCCAAGGTATCAATTTAATAACTATCAAAGTAGCTAGTGCAGTTGTTGCATTTAAATTGATTTACATGTCAAGACTGGCAGTTTAGCAGCTGCGCTATTATTCCTGGATCGGTCAATTTACTTGAGAAAAACCTACTACTGAGTTCTACTGACCTGCATGACAATATAGGCCCTATTTCTATTCCTGTAATTAGGCCTGCGACTAACTCAGAATATTTTTAATTAAAATATTTTGGTCAATGTGTTGCACCAAATTAGGCCTTTCAGTGCAGATTTAATTCTGGAAACAGTGTGATTAGAATGTGTAATGAGTTGTGTTCAATTTAAGATTAACAGGTTGTGCATCTTGAACATACAGGTTTTTGAGTTTGCTGTAGAGATTTTTTTGTTTGAAACTTTACTCTGAATAGTTAACAAATAGAAGAATCTGTTATGCATGTCTGTGGTTTATTTTTAAATTGACGATAACATGCTGTAAATAACAGATGCTAGACACACTGAGATATTTCAAGACATTTATGTGAAGAAAAACTGACAAATTTTCCTAAAATGGTTTCTGTACTGTCTTTAGTGTTAGTAAAATTAAACAGTTTTAAAAGAAATTGATTTTGAAGACAGCTTTTCAAATAGAAAATCAAAATCATCTCGCTGTGGGGAACTTTGTTTTCTAACATCGAAATCAAACCTTTAAGTTAAACCCGTATCTGACACAGAATGGATGTTAAGTCTGGCAGCATTTTTACCTAATGAACTCCGTGCTACTAAAGGACAAAACAAAAGCGAAGTTACCTCTCCCCTCCCCCCCACCACTTGTGCTTTTAATTTGTAAAAGAAAAAAAGGTTTCTGGTGTTTGAGACTCTTGCTCTTTGCTACTTTTTTAGTAGTTTGTGTTTTATTATTTACTACTGTCATGGAGATCTGCCCACTGGTTACTGGGCAGGTAGAACACATCTACATCTCTACAAGTCTGTTATTTAAAAGTGAATGAACTGGGGGGGAGGTGTTTTGCAGGAGCAATTGAATTTTTTTTCTCCAAAAGACTAGATAAGTTTCCCCAGCGTTTGGTTTGTTTCCAGATGCAAGCCTAGCAGCTGACAAAACAAGGCATTGCTCTATTTAAAAAAACAACAAAAAACTATATGATCTTGTGTGTGTGTGTGTGTGTTGTTCAGGCAGTCTGTGGATTATCATTTGTTTTGTTTTATAATTGGATGGTTTGGCTTATTTCATTTTTAGCTCTCCATGAAAGCCTGTTATATTTGCTACTGTAGGTATGATGATATTCTGATCAATGGACTACCAGATTGGCGACAGCCTGTGTTCTACTACAGGCGGGTGAGAAAAATGAGCAATGCTGAGCTGGCATTACTCTTGTTCATTATACTCACAGTGGGTCATTATGCTGTGGTTTGGTCAATCTACCTGGAAAAACAGCTGGTAAGTATTGGTAATAAATCAAACTTGCTTCAATTATTAGTATTGAATTTCCTGCAAAAGTTGGCATTTTATAAGTATCTCTACCACTTCCACTGTTTTGAATTTGGATTTTTTTATATTTTAAAAGGACTATATTTAAAACTGTGATAATTATAGAATGAGATATTCAACATATCAGAAATAGTAATCTAAAAACTACTTAATTCTTTTAGATTTGGTAATAAACAGCCAGAGTTGGTTCTTTGGTTTTTAACTGGAAGGAACAAAAGGAATAAAAACTCTTCTATCATCTGTTGATGCAGAATCATATGCTACTGTAGTTGTGTCTGCGGTTTTCCTCAATGTTGTTTAGAAATAACCAGTTTTTATTCATTTAGAAGTCATACTTGCTTTGCCTTTGTTCTTAGCTAAATGCTTTTTTGTTTTGGGTTTTTGTTAACAGGATAGGCATTGGTAAGCTGTATAAACCACATTATTTTTTGATTGCTTCATTTTTTTGTCATATAAAAATCTATTGCACTTAGTACACTAAAAAAAACCCTAAAAATAACTTGAGAAATATTCATATATTAGCATCTATTTACTTTTTTTATTTTCCACTGTGTTATTGAAGTTGATGAATGAGAAAGGAGGCAAGTTGAATGCTTTCTCCTCTTAGAAAACTTTGATTGCTATGGAGATACACATGAGTGACAGAACTGGACTTCATGTGTGTTTAAGGACTGGATACCATGGCAACAGTTATTGTTAAGATAGATCATTTTACTTAATCATGTAGGACCCCTAGATACATTTGCATAAATGCTACTCTACTGTTTACCCTTCACAGAAGAGTCCCAGTAACATTTGTGGTTTACATGTTAATGATAACCTGTAACCGTCGTTCTTTCTGCCTCAAGGATGAACTGCTTAGCAGAAAAAAGAGAGAGAAGAAGAAAAAAACAGGCGGCAGGAGTGCCGATGAAACCAAACTTTCTGCTCTGGACAAAAATGAAAGGTGGGAAGGAACTCTCTTGTCTTCTGCATTTTGAAACATTTTCTCAGCTCCTGCTTTAGTTCTGTCCTTTTCTTGTTGCATCTTTGAAACATTTTATGAGGAAAAAATAATAATTTGTAGTACCGGTTATTGCTGATATAAAGTGTGCCAGTTTAGATGTGTTTTCAGGTTTTGATTTGTGAATAAATGCACAGTGTTTATTCAGCGGATCAACAACAATTGAAAGATTGAGGCTGAATTAATAGTATTGGGCTTATAGAGGGGTATGATTTTTACAAGTTGATTTTTGGAAGATTTCAAAACTTTTTCCATCTTCGAAGATTTTTGCCTTTGATTACAGTTTAAAAATTTCAATTTATCTAAGCTTTAGCTTATTACCATACCAAGCAAGGGGATTTTATAAGGTTTTAATGCTTGCCTGATTTAGTGCTTTTTATCTGGTTAACTTAAGTGTGTTGGTGAAGGCTTCTAACACCATTGTTTATTAAGAAATGCGTAGGGAAATAGTGACTTTCAGGACACTCCAAAAGATACCACCATTTCTTCTATTGATTCATAGAAAGAAATAAAGTATTTAAATAGTTCACACAGCAGGGGCATGAACTGGATCAATGCAGGATGGAGATCAGAGACCATTCTGCCTGTCGTCTTTCCTGATGACATCAGTGAGTAATGCTCCAGTGAACTGCAAATGACATTAATTTTTATGTATTGTTTTGTTTATGCTACAGTCTTCATATCTGGTTGTCAGCACTTGTGAACACTTGGTTGAAGCTGGAGGTTTTTTTCCCTACACCCCCCACCCTTTCTTTTTTCTTTTTTTTCTTTTTCTTTTTTTTTTTAAGTTTTGTTTGTTCATTTGTTTTCTGTTTTTAACTTAAAGTGATTATGTGGCTCATGAATTTATTTTCTTGAAAGCAAGCCCTTTTAAAGAGATTAAAATACTGTGATGATTGCAAGTTAGCTGTTATGTATTTTGAATTAAATATTCAAAATGTATCTTTAATGTTATGTAGTTACACATTTTTATAGGACTGGACAAGTGCTAATCGTCTTAAAGGATAATGGGAAGGTTCTGACTTTAACATAGTGTGGCAGTAATGAAAAACTTACGATTTTATTTGACTACAGGGTCCCAGACAAGCCACAGTGGCATGATTTGCTTCCATGCAAACTGGGAATATGGTTCTGTCTCACTGTGAAAGCTTTACCTCAGCTATTTCAGGTAATAGTAATGATTTTAAGTTATTTTATTTTTCTTGATGGTGTTATTATGCAGAATCAGATGTGTAGCAGTGTTTTTTATGGATTTTCTGACTAAAGCATGTATGATATATTTATGCATATATTAAAAAATTACTCTTTGGAGGCAAATTTAATGTCATAAGTTCATCAAAATATGAAAATATTTTAAATTGATATTAATCTTAAAATGTTACGGAATTCAGCAGCAGATCTTGCTAAGGAAAACCACCAGAGTGAATGATGGGGGAGAAATGCTGTAATACATCTAATTAGGAATAGCAATGTCTTTTAATCAATCTGTTAACGAAAGTGTTTTTATCTCAAATAGGCAATGCTGTGTTGTCATAGGAAATATTAATATGTCATTTAAATTTGGGGGAACAGTGTAATTTTTTTTGATTGAGCTTTTTTTTTGAGTCACTGAAAAATGATATAAATTGATACCTGAAATTACTAAGGTGAAGTAACAAAGGTATGGTTGTAATTTAGAAGCATAAATGTGGTGGAGTTGCCCGCTGTTGTGTTTTTAAATCTAATACTATGAACTGTAAAATTTAGCTGATATTCATCCAATGTAAGTTAGCAGAATAACTTTTTTAATTTCACATGCTCTTTCTTTTAATTTCCTTTGAATACACCCATTTGCTTTAAATACCTTTGTCGCTGCTAATGAATACAGATCAGGGAATGCAAGGTGAATTTTAAATAGGACTTCTTATAATCTTTCTAAGGTGTCATTTTCTCATTTTTATGATATTAAGATAACAAGTCAGTGTAACAGCTTTCAGATTTTCCTGTTCAAAAAGCAGGTCTATGTCTGCCAGAATAGGCAGAAAAGATGAATACAACAAACATGATGTTTCACACTTTGTAGACACCTAGCCAGTGCCTTTTTCCTGTAGATTTTAAATCCATTAAATTAATGGTAGTGGAAAAAAAGCTATCAAATAGCTCATGGCAAATTGGAGCCCCAGAAAGTAGGGATCTGGTGGCAGGGAAGTGGAAAGAGGGGGAATTCCGAGCAGGGAAGAAGCCAAGAGATGGGTTTCTAGAGTAAATCATCCCACATATAACTTACGTTACTGCTTAACTCTGGAGTTTGTTTTGTTGTTGTTTAAGATGACCTGCTGATTAAGTAAGTTAAAATGCAGCAAAGTACAAGTAATCTTCAATTTTGAGCATATTCAGGACTTCAGGTACCTGAAATGAGTTACTGTAGCATATTAGTTAACAATACTTAAAGAAGTGTTATCTCTCCTGAAGTACATAAGAGCAGCAGTGTCTTCGTGTTGGAGATGTTTTCTGAAATGATGGTACAAAAGATACCTTTATGTTGTAGCTAGTTGGACAGAGATGTCTGGGCTCTTTTTGAGTTGTATTTAAGGTTTTAACAAGTTCTGCCTTAGTTGTAATTACCAACATATAGCAAAAAAAGTAGCTATACTTCTGTGATTATGCCCTGGTACAGAGATCTTGTTTCGAATATAAATGCTTTTCTCTTCAATAGTACACTAACACAGGCTTGAGATTTCAGAGTATTTCAGGCTTTCAGCATAAGTAGTAGCACTGGGGCAGTTCATCTGGAAGATAAGAGTCTACAGATACTGAATAGTGTTACATGTGCTAGTTACACATGCAGATTATTTAACAAGGTGTTGACATAGGGATGGCTGCTATAGATTTTAGTTGTTTAATGAGTCAGTGTAAATGATTTCTTCAGTCATTTCAGAGCCAACAAGTTATTTTCAAAGTTGGCTGTCATTCATTTGCTACTAATGCAATTGTAGATTAACTTTTAAAAATGCATCGATATTTAAATGAGCTACGTTTGGGACAAAAAAGGGTAAGAGTTAGCAATACTTTTAATTAAATGTTGCTTCTGCCACTAGGTTTTTTTTGAAGCCCTGTCATTGAAACAGCTGAACTGCTTCCTCACATGAGAAAAACAAAACCACCTGCCTGTGTACACAAGGTCTTCCTCAAAGAAAACTTAAGACCAAAAAACCCAAACCAAACCAAAAACCAAACCCCACACCCACAAAACCAAATGAACAACAGAAAAAAGAACATACCAAAAACCATAAGGAGAGGTCAATTTAGACTTTTTGCCACTTGTATTGATTCCTTTTACCTGCCATCCATCTCGCCCTCTCCCCCCCCCCCATTAGTTAATGTGAATATTCTATTTACAACTGTTCTGTCGCAGGATTCAGGTTGCTGAGCTTCTGCCTATGCCTGGCTCTCATTTATCCAGTTGAGTGTCTTTCTCCTACTTCCCCTCCTCCTTCAAAATGCCAGATTTCAGAAGGAGGCACTTAAAATAATTAAGGTGGGCCTTTACTGAAGAAAAATGCTTTGTTTGTATGCCCTTGTGGTGGCCTATGCCATTTTATCGTAGTCTGCATTTTATGTCAAGAAATGGGAAGAAAAATGGGTGAGAGGAGGGTGAGAGAAACTAAAAACTGATTGGTTTTTTTAAACTGTTGACAATTGTATTTTGAGAGAGACTATATCGGCTTTTATATCCACGCATTTAGTTTAGTTAAATTTGGGGGTGTAAACAGCATCTTTAAGCTTGTTTGAAGAAGCAAAGGGAAAAGAATACATAAAATGTATCATAAATCAAATATCTGTGGTGTGAAAGAAACATTAAATGGAGTGTAAATTACATTGACTATTACCAAGTTTAATTCTTATAATGTAGGCTCAAGGAAAAGATAGGAAAATAATGCAAATTTTTTCTAAGGTCATTTATAGTTTACTCTTTCATGAGAATGACCTGAAAGAAGGGTATATACTTAAAAAAATAAAAGATGAAGAAGAAAGGAAACAAAACTCAATTAAAATGCTTATTGGAACTGGAAATTGTTCTTACAAAGAAATAAACCAGCTAAATACAGTGTACAAGGATTTCAGTTCAAATGGTGAGAGCAATACAGAATAGACAGTGGTGGTAGGTATACTTTTCTTTTGTGGGAGAACAGTCATGTGTAAATTGCAGTTTATTCCCAAAAGAGCTGACGAGAGTTTTTTCTTTGAATGTGCAGACATACAGCTTAGGAAGAGTAGTCTTTCTTAAAAATGTTGTTAATTTTTCTTCACAAAATTTCTCCTTCAGAAAGCTGAAGATAGGAGTGTTTGATAGTGTTCCTGTCAACTACTTTTCTTCCACCTTAATGTGCTGAAGCATAGCAATGAATGTCTTTACTTTTACACGAACCTCACCAATGCCAGTTAGCACTAGGAGATGTGTTTATTAGTTAAATTATAAACTTGCTGTTGTCCTCAGTGTAATGAAGCAGAAGGCATTTTTGTTTGTTTCAGGCAGAAATGGATTCTTAAGAAAATAAAGTTTCCTGTTACTTTCTGTCCATAATAACGTAGACATAGCTCGTACACCTGAGCAGTGAACAGTGGGCAGAACTTCTGGTGCCTCACCAGTAATGAGAAGGCGGTTCAAGCCCAGTACGTAGCTGCACTGGCTATAACCTAGTTAGATTATCAACAAAGCCTTCAATTGCAATTGAAACTGTTGTTTATAAAGACCTTTGTGTAGCACGAAGTGAATTAAAACAAAAAGGCCAGTAATTTATTTTTATGTAGACTACCAGATGGTAATTACTGTAGCTGATTTAGTAGTCTGGAATAGATTCAAACTAGTGACCCAGAGGTGTTTAATTTCTTGGCATTTTTTCCTCAGGTTTTCTTTTAATCCTTGATTACATTTCAACACCTGTTTAGAAATGGTTCAGCTTTGGCCTTAAACGGATTGGCAATGTGTCATTAAACTTGAGAGGCTTTGCCAGCAGGGCATCTCCTTTGGCAAAGTTAGCTTCTAAGCAAGATTTGATTAGGTCAGCAAACATTCATGTGGGTTGTTTTTGTCTTCACATATGACTTTATATAAAATCGTTGTATGAGATTAAAATACAATTTATTGCACTTAATAATGTATGCCTTTAAAAAGATTTTTTTTTAAGGGATTTATTCAAGTCAGTAAGGTTAAATATCTCCTTAACTCCCAGCTTTACAGGGTTTTGACATGTTTCGACTTAGTGTACAGCACCAATGTTGATGTCAGTTGTGGGGAGCCAGCAATTGCAGGTTGTGTGGCACAAGTGATTGCCCATTTGCTCTGCTTCTTGCTATTTTGCAGCTGCTGGAGAACCAAAGTAGGGATGAAGCTCTTGACCCTGAGGTCAATTAGAAGCTTAGAAGCAGGTCAGAGGAGAGTGGATGGTAAAACAAGTATTCTGGGTGTATGCAAGTGAGCAAAAATAATTTGCGTCTAGCCGGGTGCTGTCTGAACCTCTGGAGATGAAATGTGCTTTCCTGCATAGTAAAAGTTTCAAGTAAACGTAAGACATTAAAGAAATTTTCCTTTAATTGCCTGTTCTGTGGCAGCCAATTTTGTTCAGCTCCTTAGAAGCACTCGCTGTCTATCTGCATATCCCAGCACACACGTTAGAGGAGTGGAGCTCCAGGGTAGTTCGTGTGCCCGAGGTGACACTGGCTCTCGGTTAACGGGGCTGTTCTGTTGGGGTGTGAGCCTGCAGAGGTGTCACTGGGTGCCAGGACGCCTTGCAGCATCGGCCTTGGTTGTCCCTTCTGGCTGCTGTTGTTTCACTAGTGTGGGTGTGGGATGCCCACGCTTCAGGCCATGCCTGGTATTATTCCAAGGTCAAAGCATTATTTTGTGATTCTAAAGGAAGAAATTCCGTGTTTATTTACTAGTTTGCCATTGAGTAAACATGTAAAAATGCCAAGGAAAAATATAAATAATAATGTTTAACATTTCTTTAAACATTGTTTCTTACCATAACACATTGGTGTGACTAGTTTATAAATCCATCAAAAGAGTGGTTTTGCTCTGGTATAATGGTTGGCATTTTTGTTATGTAGAAATAGCAAATTGAAGGTCAGATGTTGTGGTAATTTTAATTGTACTCCTTTTTTTTTTTTCATATTTTTTGTACAAGCTGTACAAGAATGCTGTACTCAAAAAGAGAAAAAATTAGTTCTACAACTTCATCCAGTTATTTCTGTATAAGTCTACAGATTGATGTCATAACAATTAATGCAAAGAAAATAATTTCACTATACTGATTTTAAGTATGCTTGTGTGAAAGTTTCCAATTAACTGTAAATTTTGAGGTGCTGCATTTTGTTTGCACTGGACCCTCGCCCAGAGAAGTAAAATGTAAAGCTCATTCTATCACAAAATCTGTAATGAAGATTCATATATGGCCAATACAGCAAGTTGTTTCCAATGTTTGCTTTATTTCTCCTCATCTCTAGTATTTCTGAGGTAGGCCAGAAAGCCAGGAAAATTAACCGGAGGGGAAAGAAACCCACAAAGCAAACAAACCAACATAAGCTCATCACCCTATCCAGAAGTCCAGGAGAGGCCATAGTGGCTGAGTCTTACTTACGCAGAACTGAAGG
Source organism: Nesoenas mayeri (assembly GCF_963082525.1). NCBI lineage: Eukaryota > Metazoa > Chordata > Aves > Columbiformes > Columbidae > Nesoenas > Nesoenas mayeri. The sequence goes on along the minus strand of NC_137543.1, from coordinate 144,506,000 downwards.
TTTTTGTTCTGGAATTAGTACAGTTTGAATAAATACTGTATGTGTTGATTTAGAATCAACAAACAGGGGAACGGAAATAAAACATAAAACCTCAAAACCTCACAAAAAACCTCAACCCAAACCCCCAAACAAAGATTAGAAATCCCTTAAAAATCCAGTATCAAGAATTTCTGTGTTTCTGCATAACTCAAGTGCAGCTTTGTCTTTGCAGTCTCAAATTTATTGGCATGAGGTGGTGCTGATGTAAAGAGGAACTAAAACAATAATTTTTCAAAATTCTTAGTTCTTAATTGTGGTTAAAATATTGAAAATATGTTAATGAAGTGTTTGTCAATTGTTTTTGCTTTTGCAACACTTTTTGGAATTTTCAGTGAAGTATGAGGGTAATCACAGGAGCTTCTGATACATGGCAGTTGAACTATCATTTGGAAATAATAATAACAGAATTTTACGTTTCTACTACACTCATTTTTCATTCTGTTCAAAATCTTCGTATAATAAATGAGCATACATTAGGGCTTTTTTTTTTTTATTAACTACATACATATTACTGCTCTGATGGTGAAGAAAAGTAATGTATTTGTGTTGATATTATTTTTTGGAAACTTATAAAATTCCTCCAAATGAGAACAAAATACTTTCTATTAGGTAAGCTGGAGCTTTTAGTTATAGCAGTTGCAAGGTTTGTGTTTGTGTGTCTCTTTCCTCTGTTCCCTTCCACCCCTAGAAGGACAAAAACATTGCTTTTCTTATGTTTATTACTTATGGAAGGTAAAGAATACATCAAGTGTAAAATTCTGATGTGTTGTACATGTTTTTAGCCGTTTGGGAAAAGATCCTCTAAAAGAAAAATTATTACTGAATCGGGAAAGAACGTTAGATTGGATCGGAAAAGCCTGTATCTATATTGCCATTGTTTTTAGGGCCCTAAAATGTTCATATTGAGGCAAAATGACTGCTTAAATCTATCACTTTGGAAAAGTAAAAAATCTAAACATAAATCTGTTTGGAAATATTCTTACTACCAAAACTGAATATGCTTGAAAACTAATATTCTTGTTTACATGGATGTTATTTAAAACTAATGAGGAGTAAACTGAAATGTGCTTATTTATGTTAAGGCAGAAGTTCTTTCTTCAAAGAACTTCCTATTTTAAACTGTTTTCCAGTGTTTTCTTTCATTTTGACGAATAAGGGCTAGTACCCACATAGTTTGTGTCTGTGGCTAAAATCTTTACTCAAGAATGTCTTTTATTTTTTCTTTACAACCTGTAGAGCCATTTCTTATGCTTTTGTGGGAAGTATTTGATTTTCAAATCTTAAAAATCCATTTTTATTACATTTATTTGGTTCTTTTTTCCTTTGCTTTATATGTATACATTTTTATCTGTGCTTCAAAATGTGCAGTTTCCCCTTTTTTAGTGATTATGGTATCAGCCATAATAAACTGTGATTAATGAGATAAAAGACTCACGGTGCCTTTGTTACCTGGATATTACTCCTTTTGCAGTGGTAATCCATTTTATATCTATAAAGCAAGAATACTGCTAAATTTCATTTATGTGCTTCTGACTAGTTTTCTTTGTTGTTCGGCTATTGTGTCTCATTTTCATCTGAGCCACATTTCCAATTGTTCAGTGATTGACGTGCTGGAGAGATTGACAGTTACCCCCTAGTGCCTGCTGTCTGGAGATCCCACAAGCAATAATGGATTTTACACCAGAATTTAGCATCAAATATTGGCTTTCAGTGTCAAATGGGTTAAATTTAAATGGCGGTTAATTGTAGCCATTTTGAAATCATAGCCTTAAACAAAAGCATTTTTTGGATATCAGTATGTCTGAGTCCTGTATATGCCACGCAACCCAAATGTCTCAAACTTAGAGCAGAAGTTAACCATTACAGTGATCGCTGTTTCTTAATTATGCAAATAGTCCAATCTGGAGAGTGCAAGGAAGTTTCCATATGTGGTAGAGAATTCATATTTCAGGTAAACTGAAAACCAATGCCGATCCTGATTTTGTCATTCAATGTTATAACATAGACACAGAATATGTTTCCTCAAAACATTGATGTTAATGGTTGTCCTCCTGTTCCTATACATGTTTTTTTGCCCCATTTCTAGTAAAACCACCCAAACCACCGCCTTCTCCATCTCCAAAGCCAAAATTGTAAGCACGTGTGATGCTCTCATTGGCTACGTTCCAGCAGCAATAATTATGTAAAGCCTTTAAAATTTCATCTGTGCTCTGTGATCTTCTACATAAACCTGTCAGATAAATGGAACTTCACATTTCCTGTACCCAAATATACAGACAAATAGAGAGAAAGGTGTTCTTCAGGTGTGCTGGTCTGGATCAGTGAGATGTCTCCAAAACCTTACAAAGTTGTGCTCAGAACTGGGTTGTGACTCAGCCTGGTGTTGTCCCATCTCCCGCAAGTGTATTTGAAGGGACAGATGTCAGAATAATGCAAAGAACAGCTCTTGTGTTGTAGCATCTTTACAGGAAGCAATGTTTCTGGATTTCTACTGCTAGATGCAGCAATAACGACTGCTTACCTCCGTTTTTATTTTCAAAATGTATTAAGATGTCTTATTTCCTATTTAATGACACCAGATTTTGTTCAAACTTGTAGGATTATAGTTGACATTCTAAAAATATTTACTGATATTTTACAATATATTCTATATTAAAATTTATATAACCCTTTGTGTATAAAAAGTCAGACTGTTAATATAATGACAGCAATACAATTATTTTTGGCTATAAGGAACTAAAGTTAGGTTTATCTAACACTATAATTAATTTTGATTTAATACAATAGATGTTCTGTGTGCTTGGAAATGATAAGTAATAATTTGTGTATTTCAGTATTTCTATTTTAGATTCATTGCTTTGTTTTAAAATGCATATAGAAATCTCTTAAAGTAGTAAGTGAGAGTAAGAAAACTCTCCGTACCTCTTACTTCAGCAATCTGGTTGTTAGTATTGGGAGGCTTACAATGCAAATCTCTAATTAGTAATTCATCCGAGACTGGAAATGTGTAACTTATTGTGAGATTTGTGACAGGACTTCTAGTTTTATGTGTAAATTTGTCAAATAGATTTCAGATTAGAATCTAAACTTTGCAGAAAAAAACTTGCATAATTTCAACACTTGAATAGTCAGGTAGTAGTTCATTTTAAAAAAGGGAGAGAGGGGGTGGAACAAGTTGGATTTTGGAACAAGCAGTTAGTGTTACAGTAATGAGTTCACTATAAGACAACTGTTGCCTAGCAATTGCCTTTGTCTGCCCCTGTACACACTAATTAAAAACTTCTTGTTTTCCTTGAACTTCCAGATTGCTAATGTGAGCAAAGCTGTAGGCAGTGATCAGAAATGTTTTTCTAACCGTTTTGCTTTTCAGGTTCTCTGTAAGCATCATAGTCTATAATATCAACACTATTACATTTGAACCTTTATTACACAAAAGTTCTATATTCTAAACAAATACTTTCTATACTGAGAATAACTGTAACTCAAGGAAATGAATGAACCTTAATTTTTTTGTGAGGTTAATTGAGCACTTAAAACAGAGCCATTGCAATAACTTGTTTGTATAAGGATGCTAATGCCATTGCAACGTTTTCTTAAAGGATGCCAGACAATTATATGTAGAATATAAAGAAACAAAAATGAAGGCGAAAGAAGATGCCCTGGCTAAGGCTGAACTTGAAACACTTCAGAGTGAGTTTTTACCACTGTCTTAATAAACAAAGATGTAATATGATTTGCCTACTACACAGGATGTATGTGAGCAAACATTTTTATGATCTTCTAAAATATGTGCTTTATATCTTTCTGTACTGCTGTTGAATTTAAATAAGCTCTTAATTTTGTGACTAATTTTGCAGTAGGCTGCTGGTAACAACAAAAGCATACTTTGCTAGAAATGTTGCTTTACAGGAGAGGGAAATCTCAAATGTATAGATCTCAAAGTATACATTTCCAGAAGTGACCTCTTGTATCTTGAGCATTCTTGTATTCTCTTTGTCTATAAATATTTGTTTTAAATAATATGTTTAATAATTTTGTGCATATTGAGTAATTTTTTTATATAAATTGAACATAATTTAAATTTCCAAATGCATGGATGTAGCCTTCAGAGATACATTCATGCTATTGTTGAAATAAATGCCTTAAAGTCTTTACATTCTTACAAAAGACCAGAGAAGGCAATTAGCATTTCTCTTCATAAAGCATTCAGAATAATTATAGGTGACTTTTAATTTTTTTCTTTCACTTATTTGCTTTTGCCAGTTATTAAAACTACCCTCTTCTGAAGACAATTTTAAAAGTTTTTCTGTGTTTGTATGTGTGTGCTTGCTTTATTTACTGTACTTAAGTGCATGCTTTTAAGTTCCTTTATTCTGACAAGTGCATTGAGTGGCCTATAATAATTTACTAGCTTTGAGTATATGTAAGCCTTTAGACACTTAAAATACAGCTGCGTTATTTATATTTACAAAATAGCTTAATTTTGTAAAATCAGCAAAGACATCCAGTGTCGGTGATAATTTCTAACTTATCTGTAGCTGAATCTGTTTTGAGAAAATGGATAACATTCAGCACCTCAGTGAGCATCATGGACCCAGGCCAAATCTAGCAAAATAATGCATTTAATGCTTGTTAGGGAGGCCTGCCATTATGTTTGAGATACCTACCACAAAATGGGCCCTTGAAAAGGGTCTTGACTTGGGTTATTAAAAACTTGTTAAATTGTCAAATAGTAACGTATTGCCTTTGTTCAGAATAGCTGGCATTCATTCTTCACTGAAATCTGTGAACTACTGTTTTAAAGGGACTGTTTTTTTAAAACAGAAGTGCAAATGAAAGTGTAAAGTCATTAAAATTGTAGTGTGTGTGTTCCTGTGTTTCACTGAAAGACCACATGTGAACTTTTCAGGGTTTCTCCTCTGCCAGGTGTCATGTGAGGGTCACTTTTTCTTGTTATCTCCAGCAGCAGTGCCCACAGGTGAGAGGTGGAGGTTTGGCACACCTCCCCTGCAGGTCACCCCCACCTCACAGAAGCACCACCTTGTCCCCTGTCATGCTCCCAGCTGTGACCTGGTGTGTGGCCCCATGTCTGCCAGCTGACCCAACATCACTCATGTGCTCATCAGTCTCACTGGTCAGCATCTTGCCCTCCCATGGCAGACCTGCTGGCAGGATTGAGAGTGACCACCTGGAAACAGCAGAGGTTGAAATCTGGCACAGATTTAATTTGGTCAGGCATAGCAGTGCTATTGCTGGACAGCAGAATGAGCTGTCGGTTAACTTTTTTAAAAAGAAATAAGACTCTCAAGAGAAGAACAAGACATGCATCTATGTTAGTGTAGGCAAAAAAAAAAGTATAATTTTTTTTCCTGAAGCTTGCATGCAAAGCATCTCTTAAATGTGTTTATTTCATTATATTATTCTTCTGCACTGTCACTTCGCAATTAGCATAGAAAGGTTGTAAATCACCAAATGTGCATTTTGTTTGTCCCCTTCTTAATTTTAGAAACCATCCGTGGAATGTGAGTTCTTAATAACAGTTCCATCTATCTAACTGAGTAAATGTATCTCATGCAGATTAGCAATTGCTGGTTTACAGTGCTTGTTTTCTCATGACCTAATTGCTAGTTTACCCCCATATCTATCTGTTTTCCTGCTGAAATAGCACAATATTCTGTAGGTGGCTTGAATTAAACCAGAGAAGGGTACTGGAGGAGGAAAATATAATTTGCGAAGTAGGAAAGAGAGGACAGTATTGAGATGTCATTAAAGTGCTATATTTGTAAGAAGTGTGAAAAAGTACTTTCTTGGTGAGTCACACAATTTTAATTTAATTTTCTGGCAGTTTTGCAGTGGTTCTTATAACTTCTTGAGCCATTCAAAACAGTCATTACTATCTTAGTAAAATATAGCAACTGTACAACTTTACCTTACAAAAAACATAGCAACTTACAATACAGACATTATGTTTTTAGGAAATGTGGTTTTGTATGGAATTACAGAGACCGGAGTTCTTTATGTGGAAAAATAGAAATGGTGTGCTGTATATTTTCTAATGCCCTTGAAAGTGCTTTAATTAATAAACTCTCTGTTAACTTCTGCCTGTCCCGTAGTGTCACACATGCATGTAATTCCTGCATTAGGGAATGATTCTGTAACAATAAATAGCCCTGTTCTTCATAGTCGTAGGATGTAAAAAAGAACATTTATTAGCTGAACTGAGTAGTCATTTTACTGAGAAGACTTAGATATACATTGTCAGGACAGATAACTGCCAGTTTTTAAACTTAAATTGCCAGGTTTGAGTAGTTATCAAGACAAATTCTAGCAGTTCTACTGTTTCTTTTCTTGCATGGAATACGTCTTTCAACCACATCCATTGTGGGGGAAAATGCATCTATTTCTCATTCTTTATACTTAGCCTTTGTAGTTGTCTTACTTTCTGTTCTTATGTTTGTTTTTCCTGACCTTCCATATGAACACTTAAATTTATATTTAAAATATGCCTTTTGAAAGAAGTAGCACCTATTGCGAGTGAACTCTTCACTGGCATCCCAGTTACCGAACATATTTGCATTGTATATCCAGACTTCTTGCCCGGATGTACAAGGCGTCTGGAACAGTCCATGGCAAGAAACTGTTTTGTTTCTATTTATAAACCATGTTGAAAGGTACTTAGTTGTTTTGATTATTTTCTCACCCCCACCATTCAAACTTTAACTGAAATACAAAGTTACCAGCCCCATGGCTGCATTCCAAGCTGCCTTTTTGTATTGGGGTTTTATCATGATACCTATAGAGTTATTTCTACCTCTGTAAAAGGCTTTATAGTAAGATGTGTCTTAACTAAGTGCCTGTCGTGAAAAATCCAGAGCAGTAGTGAAACCTTCAATGCATTTGATTGTTTTGTTAGGCTTGGTGGCTCTCCCTTTCCAGACAGCATGGAATATAGCATGTTGCTTGAGTAGCTTTTAATATTGTTTCATGAAACTTAGAGGTAGAAGACATCAGTGGAAAATAGTGATTCTCGTGGCTTGTCTTGTTTCACTTGTACCAGTGACGCACTTTAGCATCCTTTTATGCAAGAGAAATATTGATCAGAAAACCTTGAGATGCCTTCTGGTTTTTGATGGTTTGTTCAGACAGTTAATTTTACTGTTGTATCGTTATAACTTAATTTCAATATGGCTTTCTCTAGCTGTAGCTTTCGGTTGTTCATTACTAGCATTTTTCTGGGCTTAAAAAAAAAAGTTTTATTATCTGGAGGTTTTCTTTTTGTAAAGCATTTCTTTAGCCTCTGGATTTTCTGTACTCTAGTTTTCCAATGTAGCTGTAAGTATTGGACCCTGGGTTTGTATATAGTGTTCTAATCTTTGTCATCTTCTGATTATAAAATCATGTTTCATCTATAATTGCTGTTCTGTTTAACAGAATCATAGGTTACCTTAGTTTCCATTGCACTCACAGCTCATTTCAGCTCATTTGTCCACCATAACTTACATCAAAGGTTCCTGTCACACAGTGCAGATGTGGCATAAGTTCCTTAACCAAGTAATTCTCAAAAATGCTTCTGATTTTATTGGTCCCAGACTACCAGCGAGTCCATGTTCCTACTTGTTCCTGTACTTTCCTCTTCGCTACAAACCATTTTGACCCAATTTTTATGTAGTCTAGCACTATGCTGAAGGTGTCTTTACATGTGTCTTTACATTTACTTCCGAATAGTTGATAAATATCTTAGAAACTGTGTTTAGCATTGATCCCTGCCAAAATGCAGTGATGATTTGCTGACAGGCATGTTCAGAGAAAATTCATGTAATGCATGCTTTTTTGGTCAGCATGGGTATGAAAGTTCTGATCACTTAATTGTTACTTCTGAAGCCTAATTATGGCAAACTAAGTATCATCTGTTTCACTGATTGTTCTGGCAGGCCTGCTGGAAGGATTGGGAACTTGCAAGCTCATGTGTTTTTTCCAGTTGTTTCAACTAGGCTATATGTGCTTCCCCCTGCAAAACTTCCTTCCGATTTTGTGAAAAATATTGCACTAATATACAGTGTCACAAGGTTCCTTTGAAAGAGGCATGTGTGTTTCATTATGTGTTTGTTGGAAGGCAAATTAGCTTTCAGGTATTGAAGGTTTATTTCTAACTCTTTCATATTATGGGGATGAGGGATTTGGGGGGTAGAGGAAGCTTTGTGGTGGGTAGATACTCAGCGATGAATATATCCTCAATTACAAAAATTTTCTCACATGCTGTAGGGTTTGATGTCTTTCATTTTTTTCCTCTGAGTATGTTTCTAGTCAGTTTACTCAAAAAAACCCCTTGCTTCTAGGTCTCATTACAGCAAACGTATCTATCTGTCTCCAATTTGGGATGCATTCATATAATCCCATTGGCTTTATTATGAGTACAGAAGTGTTTGGGCTTTTTTTAAAAGCATATGAGTGTTTGCCCCTAATTTGCGTTAATATTGAATATCATTTACTCCATTTTTTCAATAGACTGTCAAAACCTTATTTTTCCAGACTTCCAGGTCTCTTGTGTTCTATCTGACTGTGTTACTGTACATGCAAGTGAGTTTTTTCTGTCATGTTTTAAATGAATTTTAATGCTGTCAATGCTTTGTTTATTTTCCTAGTTACATAGGTAAGTGAACAACATTGAAAAAAAAAAAAATCTCAGTGCAGCATCTTACTGACTTGCCAAAAGGATATTTGCTATCTACCTCTGTATGTGATTGTATTTCTTGCTTATCAATGCATGAGATACCAGTCAGTCTGTCCTTTTTAATTCTGTGATTTTTCAAGACATCACTGTCTTTTTTGACCATATTTTCTGTGAATTCTGTGAATTCTTGTTCATGCTTAAATCTTAGAAGCTTGGCAGAGAGAGGGAACTCGAGCTTGATGTGTTACACTTTCTTTGCAGAAGTTCAGCACTTGTGTTTGTTTTGATTCTCTCTCTATAAAGTGGTCATTTTTTTTTTCCTGTGAAAAATTCTCTTCTTTCTTTACATTTGCATCAGCTGGCAGGACCTCTGATATTTATTATGGAAAAAGCACCACTGTTTCATTACATGGCTCTTGATCCAAAATGCTAGCTGGTTCCTTATATTCTAAAAATGACAGCTGATATCTTAAAGCAAATAACCATTAGCCAGATATTATTAATTCTGCAACTGATTAATGTAGTAACAAGGTGGAAGGACTAATGAGGAAAGTTAAGGTGCAAGTGCTTATGTGCAAGTAATTCATGAAACTTCAAAATCTGGATCATGGCACCATAAACTAGTAAAATGTATAGCTAGTACTGGAATAGTTCTGAAGGCCTTTAGAAATGTAAAGTACTGTACTGGTAAGAGAGTTAGCTAATTGTTACGTGTTAAAGCCTAGGGATCCCAGTTATGGGTATGCCTAAATGCTCTCCAAACATAGAGGACAAGTTACGTCTCTCTCTTTTTTTTTTTTTTAAACTCTAAGTTGTTAGATACACAATCAAATCTAGTCTTCTGGGAAATAACTTGGTAGTTCTGAAGGTAGAAAATACTCATAGAAACATTAGTGTCCTTGTAGTATAAATTCAGCAAATGATAAAATTTCTTCTGCTACAGGAGGACTAGAACTCTGTAGAAGTCATAACTCATGTAAAATACTAATCACTTTGCACTTTGGTAGGTATCAAACAATTTCTATGGTGCTTACTATCTCCAGTTATCCATTTCTGCTGTTATCTGTTTTAATTCTATTTAGTAAACTACAAAAGTTACTACACTGTAATTTGGCAAACGGAATCCCTAATGTTCCCAGAAAATAGTAGTGAGATTAGGCTCTTCCATTTACCCAGTTGAGCTTGAAGGCAGGCTCTGGTGTCACCAAGACTGTTTCTCTCCACTGCGTTTAGTTGTGTGAGCACCAGTAACTTGAGTCAAAGATAAGGTCCGCTGGCTATTGGTGTGCATGGGGCACAGTGGTCTGATCATGCCTCCAGTGGACAGTGAGTAGGCTGGCACTAAACTGGGAGGAACATGTGAAATCTTTTTCTGTATGTTTTTTCTGCATTTCAGTTAGGTTTATACGCAACAATATTAGAACAATATCTGAGACTGGAGGAGAAAAATACATTTTTAAGCCTGTTTTGGTATAGTAGATGGCCACATATACTAAACCCAGCACCATTAGAAGATGACACTTAAGTGTCACACAAGACTTGTGTTTCAATCGCAGCTGCAGTTGTCAGCACCATCAAACATGTCCTTGCTTCAGATTGTGGTGGTGATAGCAGCACCAGCTTCGTGCCTGACTGTCAAGCTTTAGCAGATGTAGGATTCATCTGTCTGGGTGTCATCTACTATTTGGAAAACCTGATCCTTATTCTCTTCAGGGGAAAGCACCAGGCCAGGCTGGAAGTGTCTTTTGAACTGCTGATTGAATTGCTGACAATGAAAATATAACCTGGAAAGAGGATTTCTCTTGTTCGGGAGAAATAGTTTCAGTGATCTGTATTCTTTCTCCATCTTCACCTGGAAGAACGACAGTACTTGGCTGCCTTCAGTTGAGGCATCATTACCTCTGAACATAACTTCTGAACTTCCGCTATCTAAAATCCTTTATGAAGTTACTGTTAAACAACTTTTATGTGCTTTTGTATTCTAAGAAGTGGCTTTCAAAAATTCTGAGGTGAAACTGTTCTCAACGTGTTATTGGGAGCCCTGTGTCAAAGGTTCTGTGACTTAATTCTATTTTTTAATTTAATAAAACAGCCATTGTGGTACGTAAGGGATATGCTGAGCTCCTTCCTTCATCTTTTTGTATGTGCACAGGAGACAGTAGAGACAGGTTTTTAAATTCTGGTTGAGTGCTTGTTTGAGATTGTACAGTCATGTTCTCTAGGTGGGATTTCTCGTTCCTTTGATAGTCAGCAAACCGCAAGGTGTCTTATCTGTGTTAGATCTTCATCTCTCACTTAACTGGCAGAATAAAGCCTAGACAATGTCTTTGATACCTCATCTTAAAGTGGGGCGCGGTGCCTTCTGGAAATACTGTTACAGAATTAGTTCTAAAACTACAGAAAGAGCCTAGATGACCTATTTGCAGGCAATTTCTAAATGTTAGTTAGATGCATTCAGGCTCTAATTGCATATTTTGAGACGGAAAGTTAGCAAACAGCTGGTGGGGTGCAAGATACAGGAAAATACAACTGTCTCAGTGTGTCTCCACTGTTAAATAATTCCAAGTGAACACATGCAGTGCGCTTGATTATTTTGCAGGACTGAAATGCCATAGTGGAAATTGTCATTTAGAATATTTTTGCCCAGTATATGTGTTTGCAGTAAATAGGCGGTGAAGCCATTGTTACGTATCCTTGCAAATCTTCACTCTGACTACAGAAGCTGTTACATATGGCAACTTTGGAGAGAAATTAGATAATGGTTAATAAATGTGATTTGGTCATAAAATCACCTTTTGAAATAGAGAAGAATAATTTTGGAACAGTATTGTCTTTAATAACATCTCAGCAATAAGAGAAATGCTGGTTAACGTGTTTGGGCTTTACTTTGGATTTGAGGGATCATATGTAATTTAATCATATTTACTATGCATACCTATAAAAGGATGCTCTAAAACATACAGATACAATTCTTTGTTTAACATTTCATTTATTGAGAGTAATTTGACCATTATAAGCAAAGTTAGAGATTTTTCACTAAAAGAGGTCTCTGAACAATGTACGTTTAGAAATTTAAAAGATTGTCAGCCATTCTGTTAGCTTTCAACATTTGTATGGATTTCCTGGTCTTTTGGGACTTCTAAAAGTTGCTGTGAAACAGTTCTCTCTCCATTTATGCTTTTCTGAAGTATTCAGTTCCTAGGAGTTTCTCAAGTCTGTTGAGTCTTCTAATTGTTCTGCTCCTGTGCATATAGCCTTAAGAGAAGGCATTCTGCATCAGAGTCTGCAGGGAAGAGTCCTTCTATCCTCTTTAGGATTTTTATTTTTAAAAAATGTTTTAATGAAAAACAGATGTTTCTTCTCTGGTGCTCAGAGAAGTATTATGGCATGACTGCACAGGCAGAGGAGCTGATCTGACAGCCCACTGCTGCTGAGAAGTGTTGGTTCTCCTTTTCCTTGCCCACAACCTTTAAAAGACTTGGATTCTGTCTTGTCGTTTGAGTGTAAAGGAGAAATTTTCTACTAGATTAGTGAATTGAATGTTTGCTAAGTGGTTGGATGACTGTCAAAGCACAAATAGAAGAGAGAAGAGCACATAAGCACACAGTGGAGAGTGGAAAGGTGGAGGTGGAGTAGAACTTTCCTCTTTGGGCTGCAGTCAGCCATTAGATCAGCTCTCGCTTTAGTAGGATCCTTAGGAGCATCCAGTTACTGTGAATACAGCATATTTTTAAAACTATGAGGAAAAAACAGGAGTCCCACTTGGTATACCTGAGGTTTCTGGGTGCTTTCTGAGTGTTCAGGATTTTCTGATCGTCATCCTCTTGTCTTCCCTAAAGTTCTGGGAACTTTCAATCAATCTTAAATCTTTCTTTTGAGATCTTCCTATATAGATGACATATAGATAAGTCTTCAGTTGCTGGGCTTTAGGTTGTTGTTGTCCCTCCTTCTTGTCCCATAAGTTTGCTGCTCATGTTTAATACCATTTGAACAACAGAAAGAGCAGAAAACAGTGATCAGATTGAGAAATTAGGTCCAACACTTAAATATTCCTAAATCCTAAGTGCTAGAACAGAGCTATTTGTAGTTACAGAAATCTGAGAACAGAGAAGCTATCTATTTACTCAGAAGCTTTTATGCAGCACAGCTTACCATACAGCAATACAAAATTGTCTAAAGTTCACCTTTCTACTTTTGCTGGTTTCTTTGAAGCCAGCTGGACTTTCAAAATCTTTTAACAACTCCCTGTGCTTTTGCCTGAACTAATCTAAATTGCCAGCAGCAACGAGACCTAACTGTGTTTTTGAGGGGCTCCTCATTTGGCTCTTTAAGGCATAGTTCAGATAGGGGAGGAGCTAAGTAGATGCATTGCTATTTACTTTTCATAAAAATAAAATTACTGTGCAAAACTCTGAATTCTCTTTTTAAAAAGAAATTGAAGCCCCTTCCTTAGTGGAAATTTTAATATAAGATTAAGAGTTGAGGAAGTAAGCCTGCTTCTGAATTGTATTTCTCTGCAGTATTAGTAGCATTATTTTTTCTTCTTTTTTTACTTTTTTATAGAGGAAAAGAAGCCTAAAGTCAAGAAACCAAAACCAGAGTTTCCTGTATACACAGTTCTGAAGTCAAGTGCATATGTACCATCATACGATCATGGAGCTTCAATTGAAGAGATTGAGGAACAGATGGATGATTGGTTGGGAGGCAGGAACAAAACACAAAAAAAGAAGGTAAGTTCAAAATCTTTCATGTTGGTATATACTTTAAATGTTGATTCATTTGCTTGCCTCTTAAGAAAATGTAATATTGTGTGTATACCACCACAATATTCATATATCATTAAGTCTAGAGAAGTATTAATTGTCAGGCAGACATAATGGAAAAGATTATATTGATGTTCAATGTAATTTGTGTAATGATACTGGAAATGTTCTAATAGGATGTTGTTGACTAAAGTATATGAAAGGTCTCTATGGTTTCTAATACAAATACTACTCTTGTTCACTAGAAATTAGTAGAACATAATGCTGTCAGGTTATATGAAGCTTGGTTCTTTCTCTTCGTTGCAGTTAATAACATTTTGCTTGCAAGAATAGATTATTCTCTATTAAAAAAAAAAAAAAGGCAAAGGAAAAAGAAGAAACCTTTGCTTCTTAATATCCAGATGTAGAATATTTTGATTGTGGAACTGCTTGTGTACTTTATGCGTTTTATTTGACTTACAGAAAAGTCCTAACAATTCAACCTAAGCCTATTGTTAAGGTTCTTTCTACTTAGCAGTAAAGGTTGTTAGTGGCAGTTAGTGTAATTATCTTCTGGTAAATTTTATTAAAACATACTGGCTTGAGAATATGACAGAAGAAGTGTTCTAACTTGGTCTCCTAGCTTGAAAATCTGCCTTGCTTGGAAGACTGAGATGAGAAGAATGGTGTCTATGGAGTGGAGTTAGGGCAACACATTGACTTCAGTGTCAAAATAGTGAAAGAAATTCCTGCTGTCATTTGTTTGATTCTTCTGTGCTGCAGATTTGCTTTCTGCGTAGTTGTTTTCAAGCCTATGGAAAAATACTCCCTTCTGGTTTTAACTGGACCTAAAATTTTTACTAAAATAATTTGATTTTTGCATAACCTGTTTAATCATCTACCACAATTGGATTCCGAAGCTTCACGGCTTCCCAGTTGTCAGTTTTCTCTTGCTGTTACTTTTATCTTTCTGTATTATTTAGTACATCTGCATTATGTTTACTTTTATATCTCTGTAACAAACCCGTTCTGCAAATATGCTTAGCTTTTGACTTCTCTGTAAGGGATTGACACTCTAAATCCTTAAACAATGGAGCGTATTTTCACACACTTAGAGAAGCAGGAGCTCAAGTCCTTAATTCTGTAGCTGAGTTGCCTGGGAGTTCAGAGCACAGGTACAGTCATTGCTTTGTTTACCTTCACTCAAGAGGTGCCTGTGGATTGGATTCCTGTTTGTTGCATCTCTGTGCACCAGCTTTGCGTACCAGGCCGTATGGGCAAACAAAGGAGAAAAGATGTATGTTTGTTTACGGTAGCTTGGCTTGGTTGCATGCTTGACTATCTGGATCCCCAAATTCACCTTCTTCTCTGATGGGAATTGTCTTTCTTTGGATATCTATGAAAATGAATGAATTGGATAAGACTGAGTCTATTCCATCTTTAATTTCACACCTCCTACACAATAGAAGTTGTGTCTTCAGAAATACTGCTAAGAGAACAAGTTGGAGGTACATTCTTTCAGGAACAGCAGTCACAGCAATTAAAAGTTACCAAAGAAAGTGTAATAATTAAAAAGTAAGTAACAGGTTTTTTTCCTATGCTTACACCTGGCGGTTCAGTACTGCATTTCGTAAATTTCATCCATGAGTTCTGTTACAAATGTGGTTAACATTTTAGGGACAAGCAGGCAATTTGCAGGTGTACTGTCTGAGTAAAGTGTTTGACCTGAACAAGCTGTGATGAGGTCTGCTTCCTTTCCTTGGCAGCTAATGCATTACCACAATGCAACATCCACATTTAATACGGTAGTGGAGAGAAACAGATTCATAAACTGCACAGAGAAATAGAGAATATGCATTACTGGCTCTAGTAGCCTGTAGGAGCCATTTGTATGTCAATATGAGAATGTCTGTGTTATATGATTTGTAATAAGCTCATTGGGAAAATGATTCTACCACAAGTGAATTGTTCGCAACTGTCATTTGACACGTTTTCTGTTTTAGAAAGATGACTTTTGCTCCACTACACATCATAGATATGAACTGGGACAGCATCCCTCTTCTGCCTCTCTCTTCTGTTTCTTACATGGACATGCAAGTTGTGTGTAGTATTCACCTCTCAGTTCTGCTTGTTTTTGTTAAAAGTTACTCTTTCAGAAATAATTTTGCCATGAGACTTTTTCTTGGCATTGTCATGCATCACTCATGAGAAAGCTTGTTAGCTTTTTTTTGTTCTTTGCTTTCGTGATAGCTGGGGGATGTGGACTGTGTACAGTCAACCAGACTGGAGCGCAGTTATCCATGGGGAAAGATCAAAGTAGCTTGATAAAGTAGTACGTTACTATGTCATCCATCCAGAAATAAGGAAAGGGGAGTCCTTGATGTTGATATCCCGAGTGTAGATGATTACAATGCATTTGATGTTGTTCATGAGCAGCTTTGCACTGTAGACATTTGTACTTTAGGAGGTGTCTGTAGTCTGTGGATTAGTGTTTTGGAAGTGCTGTACCATGCAGAGTGCCCAGTTTGGTAAAAATGTAGATTGTGTTCAGTGCTCAGGTTGAAGTCAGTCCCTGTGATTTTTTTGTGTTTGTTCCTGTAAGCTGTTTACTAATGTTTCTTCCAGTTTGGAAGAGTACATTTGTGCTCTTTTCTTAGAAGAGTGCATTTGGAAGTCTAAGGTTATACATTTAGATGCATCAAAGCTGTATAAAAGAAAAATTATGATTTTTATTTTGTTCCATCTGCAACTGGAATATGAATATTTTTCTGACAGATATTAATCTAGGAAGTAATATTATCATAGACTGAATAGCTCTGTAAAGTAGATTTGCCAACATGGAGAAGACTCAGAACTATCTGACTCACTATTGTTTCATTAAGCTTACTTAAGAGCTCTATATTTTATTTGTAGAGCAATAGTTTGGCTTTAGGACTGCAGAAAAGTAAAATAGCAATTTTCTTTGTAAAATAAGTATTACTAATTATTGATGATAACTGGAATTCTGTATTTGTAAAGAATAAAAGGTTATTTGTGTTCTGTTAAGGGTTTGATGGATTTTAAAACTGATGTTTTCAGAGGACAGTTTCCTGGGCTCCAAAAAGAAAATAAATAAATTTAAAAAATCACTTCTATTTGCTGATATTTTCAATATGTCTGATAAGTCAGGAGGTATAGGAATAAGGTGCAACTTGACAGAAGTTAAACTGTTGGATATTGTAACTGAATAGAAGAAAAAAGTAAATGTTGATGTAAAGAAATAGGTCAAGAGGAACTGGGCAGAGAGGCTGGAATTGAAGTAGTGACCTGGGGATATCTTTGGAATAAAATGAGTAATTTGCTTCAGTATTTATTGAAGAAGATCTTGAAACTAAAGGCTAAAGAAAATTGCTTGGAGATGAGAATTAACATCTCTAATGGGGAGATCAAGTTTTAATCTCAAATTTAGAAGACTCTGTAGGCTGGTCCTCACCACAGAATTCATTAAAATATCCTCCTTACTGAAAAGCAGATGCTGTCATTTTCAAGAAGGAAAAAAAATATATACCATTGTCACCCTACTAAGTGACCTAACTGTCAGTTCAAAATGAAATAGCAGCAATGTAAAACTACGTGAAAAATAATAGAAAATACAGTTTGGGAGTATCAGTGTGGTTTGGGATTGGTCTACTAATTTTTATTGATAGTTGCTTAGAAACATTTGGATTTTTTCTGTCTAGTATCTGAATATGATATGAAAGATATTAATGTACTGTTGATTACTGCTTCCATAGGGTTTAAGTCTTGAAGTAGATAAGGAACAGGCCATAGAGAAGAAAACAGCTTCATTCTTAGGCAAGGTGAAATGATCTACCAAGGGATGTAGAAAGAGGAGTGTTTTCTGATTTTTTTCATGAGGTTACACAGCTGGCTGAAAATGTGCTTACAGTGTAGTAAAGTTATTCTTCTGTCTTGGTTTGAGAACACGCTAAGTTTATGTCCATAAGGGGCTTGTCTTGCTGTGTTGTTACTCTCTACTTAGAAATAAATATTAAAAGAAAATTAGCTATTGGGAGACATTCAGATGATATTTAGTATTACAGAAATGAGATGTAATTTTCCTACATCTTTCTGCAGCAGTGATCCATCCACCTTAAGGACTCTCTGTAGTTTTGATGACTGCACTTTCCAGAAAGAAAGAAAATTAGCAGTCAACAATCAAAAGAAATTTAGAAAGTCATATTTATGAGGAATTGTTAAATAGATGGAGTTTTAGACCAGAAGAGGGAAGCTGTTGGGGAATAACTGAATGCATAATTTTTCCAGTCCACTCCAGGCTCTTTTAGGTAAAATGATAATAATTTATCGTTGCTTACTACCTTTCATAAATTTGGAGAGAAAGAAATATTCAAATTAATTGCAGCCAGGATGTTTAAATTCAGATTTGGGAGCACATGTAGGGGGAATGCATAACTAGAGCATGTTTACCTAGACCATTTATGAAACCTTTCTTTGACCATTTATCCTGTTCTTAGACTTCATTTATTGAAAGTAGTGTGGGCAGACTGAATTGTATGTGAAAGCATGGAAACGATGCAAGGAGTCTCCTGAGGATTTCTTTCTATATAGGAAATCATATACTTACCTGGCACCAAATCACATATTCATGTAGCACTGTTTACACTATTCAGCTGAGGGAAATTACTACAAGCTCATTCTCATACTAATAACAAAGCTCATCAAAGCAAGTACTGAAAAAAATTATTTCTAAAATTATTTTTGTTTTGTCACTGAATGTTTGTCTCCTGGATTAGATCTTTCAGGTTGTTAAGAGGGGTTAAGTAGCTTAATTTACTTAACTTGAGCTTCTGATTTTTTTTTTCTTTATCTGTCACCAAAAGTTGACTGGAAAAAGTGTTCTGTGTATGCTTGTTAGGAATTAAGGGAATTTAAGGGGGAATGTTACCATGGGCTTCCTTCTAGGT
The DNA here is from genome assembly GCF_963082525.1 of Nesoenas mayeri. Taxonomy (NCBI): domain Eukaryota; kingdom Metazoa; phylum Chordata; class Aves; order Columbiformes; family Columbidae; genus Nesoenas; species Nesoenas mayeri. The sequence continues at coordinate 144,487,584 of NC_137543.1, read as the reverse complement.
TGCATAATTTTGTGGCCTGCATTTGTTGTTAAGTCACTACTGTATTGCTTTGGAGTCGTTTAACCATTTACTTTCCTGTGGGCAACCTATTATATGGAGCTGGAAGAAAAAAGAGCAACTTGTTAGAGGACGTGTTTTGTTACATCTGATCTTGTTCTGTCCTTTCCGCAAATATTCATGCGAGAAAATATGTATTTACAATTTCTGGAATAATTCTGTTGATGAATCATTGCCAGGTAATTTCTCTCCCAGTGGGTTTTCTCTCATATTTTTTGTTCTGATTTGATTTTACATGATTTGTGACACACATTGTTTTCATGAGAGTTCATTGTTTATGTGAATAATGTTGTTGTTGCATGAATATCTTGGGCCTTGAGATATCGAGGGGAGATATATTGTTGTCATCAGTGGGACCAGGATTATAATTCCTTTTGGTTTATAGATTGCTCATCTTCTTCCACTGGAATCTCGTGTTCGTTCCATATAATTATTTGACTCATTTGTCTCTGAAGATAGAGTTCCAAGTTGTACCTCAATGAGGGTTGAATACTTTTGACCTTTTGATATTTGCTTGCTCTGTAAAGGGGAGATAAAGGTGGAGAAAGACAGTGCCTGATCCCTTCCAGCTGGACCAGATGTATGGATAGAAAATCATGTTTCTCATTATTTTTGTTTTTCATGTTATCCTGCAGCACTTCTTGGCATTTGGGTGTTTTTGATATTGCAGGAGCACCTGGCTTGATTTTACTGAAGCAGGAGTAGTAAAAACTATTTTTGTGCACAGAGCTTGGGAAGCTTAAATGGATCTCCTGCATTTGGTACACTTTACTTTTTTGCCCTTAAATTAGGATTATTAAAAATACCATGAAACAAAAGTACACATAAGCATTGTTTTTACACAGTTTATTAGTAGATGGCTGGAAACATATTATAGTAGTCACCAATTGTAGTTTTTGCGATTGTTGGACTGTAGGCAGCGGTCATCTATTACTGGACTCTTTTCTGGTTAAAATGCAGTTTGTGTTGTTATGTTTCTCAACCTGGGCCATCAAAGCACTGTGTTTCATAGATAGGATATTGATAACTGCATGAGCTTTTTAATCATGAAGGATTTATTTGGAGGCTGGCTGTGGAACAAGGATATAAAGTGAGTTAGCTTTAAATGTACAAAGGAGGTCTCTCTGCTTTATAACATTAGAAGGCAAAATGCTATACAAATGCTAAATTATTAATTTGTTAGTTTAAAAAGTATAGTTTTGACAATTAAATCTTAGTCATTTTATAATCTTGCACTTTTCATAATTGCCAGCTAGCCTGCCACCTGCTCTCTTCTGCCTTGAATCTTCCCACATCTGTGCTGCTTTGAAATCCGAGTATGCTTTTTCTTTAGTAGCAAATAACATGGTGCTTGTTCTAATCAGACGTCATATGACGGATTACCTGAATACAGTTTCCAGGCTTTTAAAAAATGTTAATTCCTTAAGCAAGCAGTTTGTATCTTTGCAGGATTAAGGTGCTGCGTAAATGAGATGCTTTAATAAATTGATCTTCAAGGGGAAGGGTTATTCTGTTTTAGTGTGCCACCTGAGGTCATCTAGTTTTGAAATAACTTAATTTTCTTTTTCTAAGCAGTGAAACAAATATGGTATCAGAAAAGTATGTCTGTATTTTAAATCTTTTATTTCTGGGACAGGTACAAGTAAGGAACTAGCAGTTTGAGGTTCCTCCTGGTGTCCTGGCAGAAATGTGTCTGGAGTGGTTGCTGTAGGTCAAGAAATTAAATCACTCTGTGTGTCCATTGAATTTGAGGCTGTATATCGAGACTGCCAGCAACCATACCTGTTAGTGTCACTTATGAAACTATTCACTAGGAGCTCGTCTAAGCTCATAATACATTTTAACCTGAGCTCCAAACTCTCATCAAATGGTGATGACTTTGAGTCACTATTGATCTGGGCTATATTGAATTTAGTAACCCTGAGGTGAAAATCTGAGTATGCTATTACCAAACTCTTCAGCAATATAGCGTCACTGAAAAGATACTTCATTTTTTAAAAAACACCCCAAAATCTGCATTAGAGAGGCACTGAAAGTGTTAACTCAGAAGACTCCAGGCTTTCCTATGGTTTATTATGCTGTGTTTCACTGCAAATGTGGACTCAGCCTGAGTAGAATGTTGGGGTTTGTATTTTAAAATAACTCCACAGTTTATGTCCTATAGGTAACTCCTACAGGAAACTTTATTACTTTATTTATTCTTATATTTATAGAAAGCAATGGTGTGTTTATAGAATATTTAATTTGTCAATATTCTGTTCCCAAATGCGCCATGCTCAGGCTGGCTAGAACTAGTTTGGGTGGAGAGGTGGTGTAATCTATGCAAGAAGGGAAGTCATGCTATGAGCTTTCAAGGAGAATATTAAAAAGCCTCTAAATGATATACAGAAATGATTTGCTATGACAGCCAGGGAAAAAGTTTTTTGGAAACAGTATGTTTCACAGCACAAGCAAAGTTCAGTCTAGATTGCAAAGGAAACAAACAGCCAAAATATATATTTCTCTAAGGACATTTCCTAAAGATAGTAACAATATGTTATATAAACTAGTTTTTAAAAAAATTAGCTATGCATATGTATTGAATTAAGGCCACTCAGTTGACATTTGCCTGATAGTTCCTGATCTCTATTGAGTTTTTAAACTTTGTCTAATTAAGTATAGTAGTGTAGATTCTTGTCTTGCACAGGCAAGTAGAATAATACACTGATTTCAACACCATGCTATAGATGCTGTGGTGTCAGAGTCTTGCTTTCAATAGTTGTACAACTGAATCTGTACTCCAGAAGAAGTGATTGATGTGACTTGCTGCTGTAATTCAGTTTGACTAGTTTTACATGTGTGTTTTCTGTTTGTAGTCCTCAGGTTTGAGTCTGTCAGTTGAAAACTACCCAAGAGCTCGAGTTAATTGTGCAAAGCATTAATATGTGTGGACAAACACACAGGGTTTTTAAAATGCAGCTCTATTTCTGCACCAGGCAGCACTGTAACCTCTGTTTAGACACCTCCTTGGGTCTGAACTAGGGCTATAGCCTCTGTTATATTTACTTTATAACTCAGGTTTGACTTCTTAATTAACCTCAGTTCTTGAGTCCCATTCAGTTTCTCAGATTGACACACTAGTTGTCTATCACAGAAAGACAAGATAGTTGACTAAAGAGAAACTTTGTCCCTGTGAGGAGAAACAAGAGCTCTTTTCCAGTCAAACATTGAAGATCTGACTCTCTTCCTTGGGAGTGGCTCTTCTGTCCTAAAGCTGGTATCTGTTTTACATAAATTTGCAAGGAGCTGTGCACTGCCTTTGTAAATATTAGTCTTCATTACACTGGTTTTGTCTTCCTCTCAGCTTGGGAGAGATGTAGGAAAACATCTGATGGGACCACTCCGATGTAGCCCAGCTGGGGTTTTGGGGTGGTGAAAATCCTGACTTTGCTTGGCAGCATTCCCTCCCTGTCACCTCCCAAAACAAAGTGACTCCTGTCTCAGCTATGAAAGGAGGAGCAGAAAAGCAGAAGGAAGGAACTGTAGCTGCACATACAAGGAGTAGAAGCTGGAGGAAGATGTGAAAGCTGCTTAATCACTGTGACCTTGTCCCACTTGCTCCTGCCCATCTGACAGAAGGGAGAGAGAGCAGTCCAGCGTGGACACAATGTATCCTTGGAATTTTGCCAATAAATGAGAGGCAAGGATGATAAATATCCCTGAACTGGGATTTGCACAGGATCCACAACTTAGGGGTCAGAAATAATTTGCAGTTTATGGCACCAACTTCTGTAGTACAATTCACTGCTGCTCTTTTTGGCTTTTTGACATGAATTTGAAAAGTGCAGACTTTTGCAAAATAGTTACTTGCTTTTCTTCATATGAGTTCAGCTGTCTTTAAATTAGAGAGTAGAATTAGCTTCAAATAAATCTAGTTTTATTTTATAAATGTAAACAAATATTGATGTTTCTATATCATATTTTCCAGACAAACCAATTAAAATCTGGTTAGATTCAGCATCTTACTTTCGTTTACAATACACAGAGCTGCTACTTTCCTTTCCTTCCTGAGGCCATGACTATAGTGGGATTTGGTCAAATTTATGTATAGGAATTCCCTAGAAACTATGATCTAGGGTAAACTCCAGCAACTAAAAATAAACTGAACAATGTGAGAGATGTTTGGCTTTTGTTTTCCCAGGAAAGATAGATGTGTAATATTGCCTTGCCAAGGAAAGATTTAATACTGCTGACATAAGCATTTTCCCACTTAGGAATTCTGAGAGAATCTCAATCTTGTTATTAGCCATTTTCTGTATAGTTTTTGACAGGCAGGGTGCAGTCTTGAAAAGGTCACCATTAGTTTCAGCACACTTGAGCATGCAGTTGTGCTCCATTTAAATGGATAGGAGTTCTGTCCATATTTGGAGTTAAGTACACTCTGAATTGGGATGCAAATTATTTGCTCTAAACCGTTCCTTATAAAATGCGGCTGGATAATATATTATTAATACCCAAATATACAAATGAGAAGGGCACTCCTAATGATGGCACACAGTATGAGAAGTGATACACTGCAGGTGAGATTTGTTTGTCAGATTGGTGATGGCACTTCCCATAATCTCCAAAAGGCAGAACTTCTTGAATACAGTGACTATCCTTGAGATGCAAATTGTGAAGGAATGGAAGGTCTTGCATCATTTGCAATTGAGGACTGCAGAAGATCTGTGTTTTGTTGCAGCCCTCATGCTCTCATAAAGTAACCATGCATTTACAGGATGCATTTACTTACAAAAGTAGCAGGCTTGATGTATTGTAGAGCATCAGACTTTTTACATAGATCTCTTCAGGGAACATCAGCATTCTGATTATTCAAAGTTCTCCTAGTGGTATTCTCTTCTTAATCAGGAAATAAACTATGTGCCTAGATTTGTTAAAACACACACACACGGACACAAAAAACATAATACTTAAATTTTTACTATTTACTAGGTGGTACTTGTAATTCACCATGGAAGTCTGGATTGTAACAGCTCTATAAAGAACATAATGTCAACAGAGAATCCAGTTAGTAAGTTAGTTACTTCTAATGTGTGTGTTTTTGCTTTCTTTAACTATGCTGGTCTCGACTGGATACCTACCAGTATCAGCAATATTTCAGCACCCTGGACTTTATTGCCCTTCTTTGGAAGACTTGCCCAGTAACAAGACAGTGAGGGGGGAAGGAGTGAGACTGAGGTTAATGGTATATTTTGAAATTGCTTTAAAGTATGGGAAGGAAAAGCTGTGCATATGAGAAAAGCTAAGGCTAACTTTGATTTTTTAATTAGCCTAGACTTTGTGGTTATATTTGGGAATTCGACAGGCAGATTGAGTGTTTATAAGTTAAGCACTTTAAGTAGCGTTACCCTTATTTTCAATTACACATGTACAATTTCATGATAATGAATGATTTTGTTATTAGCAGTTCTTTTGGAAGTGTAGTTGCTTGAGGTTGCCATCACAGATCTGTGCTTTATGAATTAATGAAAATGTCTCCAATTTTTTTTTTATCTTCTGGTATTATTACATGACAAGTTGGACTGTTGGAAAACAGAACTGAAAATCTAGTTTATTATTGGATGTGCTCATGACATTTTCCAGGTAGCCTGTTTAGGGTCCTAAATGCATATTGTTTCTGATTCTTGCAGGCATATTCAGGTGGGATAGTATATCTCCCCACTCCTTTTTCTTTCTTCCCGTTTGTGCCCAAAATTCACAGCTGCCTTGAGCCACGTCTAAGTATCTGTTAGCTGGCAGGCTTGATAACATTCTCTATTTTGTTTTCTACCAAAGAGAACTTGTACATTGAAACAAAATCTCTCAGTTTTGGTATTCTGCTTAGCAGAATTTCATTGTCTTAGAATTTCTTGTCCATTTGGAGAAGGGTGCTGGATTTTTCTTTCGGGTTTAAACGTACTGACATACCTAACTTTATGAGCCATACTCTCCTATAGAAGAAATATTTGAATAGCACTGGTGGAGCTAATTGCTCTGTAATTGTGCAGTATGTTTAGGATGCACAGTACCTCCTGCATTCTGGTTAAAAATGAAGAAATCAGAATATCTGGGCTGGTTTAGGAAATAACTGATTACTTGCAGAGGAAGATAACATTGCTAGTGAGGTAATTTAGTTGCCTTTCATGTGGAATAATACTTTTTTAGACATTAACTGTGGTGTTGAAATAATCCTTATGGAGACAGTTGAAACTATATTGTGAAGAAAGGCAAGGGACAACAAAACAAAACCTGATTTTGGATAAGATGTTTAAGGTGAATGGAGGTAGCAGAAATAGGTTGCCAGCAATAGATGAAGATCTAAAAAAAAAAAAAAAAAGAAAAAAAATCCAGAAGTTATTGAGATAGAGATCTTATGCTAAAGTGTGCCAGGAAGCAAGATAGAAAAGCTGGGCAAAGGCCAGGAGAGGACAGGGCTGTGGAGCAGCCAATCAGCAGGATTAGCAGTGTGGTAGTATCTTCGTTATGACACAGTCTGTGAGACTGAGGATGGTTTAGTGTATTGTATGGTGGGGTTTTTTTAATACCATATGTGAATGTTTTCAGAATACTCATAACATGCTATGTTATGCTGAAGTGGTTTGAAGAAGAGTATACAGCCCAATATACAACAGCCCAGCGCTGTTACGTATCTGACACTTGCTTAGTCTGCTTAGTATTTCATGAGACAAATAATAACCTTGCAATGAAAACCAATCCTTACTGATAGATTAATCAAATGCTGTAATGTACCTGCATGCCTTTGGGCTCATCCTCTCTAGCAAATTTAACAACATGGCCAAAGAATTTTAATTTATTAAGTAAATATGAAAAAGTTGTCACCTGCAGTCTGTTGAGGACTTACTGCCTTATGCATTTATATATTAAAGTTTATGAAAGTTACAAAATTATTTTCCTGAAGAATTCATTGACCTGTGTACTCTAGATGATTTGAAATTTCATGTTCTCTATCAAATGAAAATACTTTTCCAACTGCATTTAAAAATCCAAACATAGTGATGTTTCGAGAGAGAATTAAACGAAAAACATTTATTCCTGTTATTTGGGAATTTGTCTCCACATTAATGTATCACAGGCCAAACCTAATTACCTATTCAACCTATAGTTTATTTGATCTGCATGCCTGAGTGTCCTACAATCAAATTTACTGAAGAGCTTCTCACTTTTTACTGCATTAAAACAATTGCCTTGAAGCAGCTAACAATTAAAATATAAATGAGTTAACACTTTCTGCTAAATGCTACCATTTAAGTTGTAATATGCAATTAAAAACTACATTTTAATTTCTGTTCAATTACATCGACTTAAATAGTAATTTTAGTGTTATATTTATGAACCATTTAATTGTGACATTTTTCCTCTGGCTTGCATGATTGAAAAGTAGATTTGATTTTGAGAATGCAGCAAGAAATAACCTTTTTCCCCCCATGGTTTTCTGTAATGACGAACAGAAAAAGACAAAATTAGCTGGGCTTTGTGTAAATACAACAGAACAATTTAATTTCAAAAGCCATAAAAATATGTCGTTATTTGAATTATGCTTTATGGTTTTGAAAACTATCTGCTTCATAGGAGGAATATTCGGATTGTTTTATGGTAATGTAGGTGGATATGTGAAACATTCCTGTGTGTATTTGGTCATGTTAATGGTTGTAGTTTAAAGAAAGCCTCATATTAAGTCTAGAATCAAAGCCTGGTAGAAACTGAAATGTGAAAACATTAATTGTAGAGCAGCGGCCTTTTTCAGGTGTGTATTGCTAGAAGCAGGTGCTTTACTATTTTTTGGCATTAGCTCTTAAAAAAATATATATATCTATATAGATATATAGATATATAGATATATTGCATTTTTATGTTAATACTAGAGGGAACTTGCTATGGAACAAGCTCCATTTTAGAGTGGATTACAATGTTCTCTTCCCCTCTGAATGCAACTCCCTCAGGGTCTGAAAATCACTGTGTCTGAATGTGTTTAAAGCATTCTCTAACTTCCAGCCTAAACTTATGGTAAATGAACACTTGAGTGCTCATGTTCCACTTCTGTGGTGTGTTAGTGTGTTATGTTTGGGTAACTGGCTGTACACGTGTGAATGGGATCAGAAAACCATTCTAGATTTTGTAAAACAAAACCTAGCCTAAAAAGCATGTTTGTTTGGGTTATTTGTTTCTTTTCTAAAGCTGGATGTCTGTATCTCTAAACAGACCTTATTTCATCTGTTTGACAGTATCTTTTGCTTTTTTCTTTTCTGAATAACGCTAGGAGTTTATAGTCACCCTTCTACCAGTAAACCTGGCTCTTTTTATGTCACTGTGAGTTGATGAGCTTCCAACATACGTGTAAATTGAAAGGATCATGCACTTCATTCAATATAATCCCATTTGTATTACCAGATTCATAAAGTACTTAGATATGCTGATCTTGGCCAAGAACTAGAATTTTAAAATACAATTATTTTTTTTTCTGGTGTCCAATCCTGGTGCTATATTAATAGAACAAGAGATGTTTGTTTCATGAAAATGTATGTCTTAGGGCTGGAGTGAATCTTAAGACATCTAGTTGTGTTTCCTCCTGTCAAACATTATTTGTCATCATTTTAGAGCAATTTCAGCTCTGACAAGAAAATATTTTTATTAAAGTAATTTAGAGGGTTTTTTTGAGGTGTTTGTGTTGTGCAAAACCTGAAAATTACAGCTCAGCATTGCTTTCCCCTACAGATTCTTTATGAAAAACTGGAACACTTCCATAGAAAGTATTAAAAACTGCTCTTGGCTCTGAATTCTCGAAGTGGGAATAAAGAATGAGTAGGAAAGTGGAGGAAAGATCAGCTCTGAATGGCTTTTTGTAATTTGGGGATTTACGTGGGAAGAAGTGGAAAACAGGCATAAAGAAAGTCTCTGGAAATTGCTCAAGGCTTGGAAATGGTATCTACTGATACTTAGTGACCTTTTAACAGAGCAGGTGCCTTCCTGGGAGAAAGTACTTGATGTTAAAGGGCTGCTCTGTCTGGCGGGACACACGAAGGGGCCAGTGGCTGCAAGTGACGGCCAGAGACGCTGCAATGAATGTGGTATCACAGCAGTCGTCGTGGGGATACAGCTCAGCCAGTGCTTCGTTTTTAAGTCACCATTTGCCACCTTTTCTGTCAGATGACTGATTACTACTGCTATTCGAGTATCTGAAACTTCCTGAATATAGTAATAACTTTAAAAATAGTCTTACTATTTCATGGAGCTGGTTCTTTAATTGATTTGTATTCTTATCCTCCTCCCCTGCTTTTTGTCTGTCTGTTAGAACACAATTTTTTTAGTCTTAAGGTAGGGCTTATAGTAAATCTAGGAACAGCCCAGCAGCACCGTGTAATACTGCCAAAGGTGGCAACAGGAGAACCTATTATTCTCTCTGGCTTCCTGCTGAGGTTAAGTAAGATATATAGATAGGTACATATAGATGCCCAGTTTAGGAATGAGAAAGCTGAATAATAATTCCTTTTTGACCTGCATTAGCTGTGAAATGTACTTGCAAATGAAGATTTTAGTTGATGTTTCTGAATAGATGGCAACTGGTTTTGCTTTCCCAAAAACATAGGGGAGCTGTTATATTGACATCATACACTTATGGACGTGTTTGCAGTTTGGCTTCTAATATGCTTAAACTCTCGGAATAAACTTAGATTTTGTGTGTGTTTAAAAATCACCTATTGACATCCAGTTCGGATGGGTTAACAGACTGCTTGAAGTCTAGAAAAAAATGACAAAATTGTAAATAATCAATATGGCAGCTAGTGGAAGAATCTCAAATATACCCATTTTACTGCAATTAAGTTATTCTTGTCTCAGACTTAAAAGTGAAGATTTCTCCCTCCTGCATTCCACATAGAGCTGTATAGAACAGGGCAGAAATATGTTGGATGGAGAAATGAAAAGGCAGCAAGTACAGTGAGAAGTGAGAAATTGAATGTGTGTAGAAAGCCAACTTATAATGTTGATTAAGAGCAAAACTGGCTGACAGCTTGATTATTTGCCTTGTAACAGAAATTGATTCAACTTCATGCTTAGGAAGTCCCTAATCCAGGCTGGAGACAGCTGGGACGAAAAGAATCTCTCTGTACTAGAACATTTGCTGCATGTGGTAGACAACTTGACTTGACTCTTCTTAGGTTCTCACTCTTCTCTAAGAGCTCTTGTCTGCTTACATTATGTATATTGTTTAATATTTTAATGCTGAAGGCCTTCCTGTGTGAGGAATAGTATAAACAAAAATTACTATGGTTAGGTTATTATCTTGACAAGCTTACGATATATGTGAAGATAATTATTTGTATCTTCGTATTTACATGTAGTTGCTTTGAAAATTCTGAAATTAATCTCTAATGTTCTTTTAGACCTATGTAATATATTATTTAAGATTAAATTATTTAAGTTTCTGGGACCAGAGGATGTGCAACCAAGAGTTCAAAGAAAATTTAAGGATTAAATAATTCATTTAACTGTTTCTTTTTTGGGTGCCTGAGGACTGAAATGGCAAATGTGTCACTCTATTTATTTATTAAGTTGTCAGTGGAATTCAAGGGTCTTTCCAGGCCTGTACATCTGACATCTCTTTGGGGAAAACTATAAAAAAATGAAATAAAGAATAGAATTAGTGAGCACCATGTAAATATGACCTGCGTGGAGTCTTGAACTTTGCTTCTGTAAAGAGGAGTCCTGACTTAAACCTGCTGGACTTCTTTGAAGGATTAACAAATATGCAGGGAGAAGGTGATCTGATTGATAAAGTCCACTTGTTTTTCCTGAAGAGTTTAACAAGGCTTGTAGGCTTTTAAGGAAAAAGAGCAGTCATGGGATAAGGGGAAGGATATTTTTCCTAGATAAATAATTAGTTAAAGGATGGGAAATGGAGGGTAGAAATAAATAGCTCTTTCAGTACAGCGAAGTTAGCAGTGGAGTTTGGCTGGGTTTCTGCTGGGAACTGTGCTGCTCAGTGTATTCACGTAGTACAGTTAATGTGATAATATAGTAAAAAGGTGAGCTCTGAGGTGAGACAGTTTATCAATGACAGCATTCTTTGGAACAGAGAGCAAACCAACGCGTCCATATGCAACTGTATAAACTTATGATTAATCCTGCTGTGTGCAGTTCGGTATCGCATTGCAAAGAGGTTATAATGGAATTGCAGGTGCGTTAGGAAAAAAGCATACTGGGCAGTATTATGCGTAAAATGGTTTTTACATGAAAAATGAGCTGGCTAGATCAGGAGGACTCTTTAGCCATGAAGAGACAACTTCTGGAGGAATGCTGTAGAGGAATAATTTGAACAAAGTTATGAGTGACGTGGAAGTCAGTAGACATAGGCTACTTGCTGGTTCTTCACTTGCAGCCAAGAGCTTGGTGTCCTCAAAGCTAGCAGGAGCCAGGTTCGAATTAGACACAATAAAGTGGTTCCATGTATAATGGATAGCAGATGTGTGCAACTCCTCGTGAAGATGATGTTGCAAGTCCAGAAAACTTAAATAGTTTCAGGAGAAACTGGAAAAAACACTGAAAGAGAGATCTATTGAAGGTTCCTAAGCAGAAAAAAAAAAAATATTTCAGCCTACAGAAACTCCTGTAGCTGAAAATAATTGAAATTAGGGAAAATATTAGGGGAAATGTAGGTAAACTATATGCTTGCCTTCCTCTTACTCTTAGTATCTGCATACGGCCCTGTTTTTTTTCAAAGCAGAGAAGGACTGGAAAGGGTGAATAATAAATATAGTCCTTCCTGTTATCACAAAGTATGTGGTAAAGTTTTCTGCAGCTGCACTCCCTGAACACAAATGATGAGCTTACTGGCCCACCTTGACCATTGTGTGAAACAGTATAGCTGTCCTAATGGTTTGTTACCTCAATTAATAAAAAATGTACTGATGGAAATGGGATTTGCGTTATGGCTTTGAAGGAACAAAGGGGTTATGTGAACATGTTATGGCTTTGAATAGGAGTTCAGATCTTTAGAGCTTCACAAGAGATCTTTAAAACTGTAGCAGATCCTTAGTGTTCAGCCAAAGCTGGATCACAATGCCAGATGTGTATTAGATTTGATAAAACAAGACTGACTTAACACTTCTTGTAGATAAAGTAAGAATATCACAGAAGAAACTGCTAGAGGAACAAAAGGCTAAAGACTTAGCCCAAGCGCAGCACCCAGGAAAGTAAGAATATGGAAGAATAATGTAAGAAGAATAAGACATTAAGAGCAAGAAATAAAATCAGGAATACTTTTACATAGTTTTTATAGTTACTGTATAGAAACGCCACCTTCTTGTGGGTTAAATGTATCCTGAGTTGCAAAACTGTCTGGGATTTTACTAGGACCCTTGTTCTACAAACGTTTACACAGATATTTTTAAATAGATGCTGCCTCATGGTTTATTTGCAAGATCATGGACTATACATACTAAAATCGGTGAATCACCCAAATTAGATGAAGCATAGCACAAAGTCCTAGCCAGATTGAAAACATTATCCAAACCTCCATACAACAGTGATTTTAATCGAATCTACAGTATATGGATGACAGGAGGAAATGGTCTAAAGCTAAAATTTAATCTAAAAAAATCCAATTATCTCATATTGTCAAGTCAATATAAATAACTTTTAAAGTTTCTGTATAAATTCTCAAATTCTAGCCACTTCCCAGTTTTACCAATAAAAGGGTGTATAGTTTTATACTTACATCATGGTTTAACCCCAGCTGGCAACTAAGCACCACATAGCCACTCACTCACTACCCCCCACAGCAGGATGGGGGGAGAGAATTGGAAAGGTAAAAGTGAGAAAACTTCTGGGTTGAGATAAGAACAGTTTAATAAATTAAACAAACAAACAAACAAACAATAATAATAAATTGAAATTAAAAGGAAAATAGATAAAGAGAGCCCAAGAAAGGCAAGTGGTGCGAATGAAAACAATTGCTCACCACCAACTGACCGATGCCCAGCCAGTCCCCGAGCAGCGGCCCCCCGGCCAACCTTCCCTCTAATTCTGTTGCTGAGCAGAACATCATATGATGTGGAATCACCCTTTGGTCAGTTGGGCCAGCTGTCCCAGCTGTGTCCCCTCCCAACTTCTTGTGCACCCCCAGCCTACTTGCTGGTGGGACTGAGTGAGAAGCAGAAAAGATCTTGACTCTCTGTAAGCACTGCTCAGCTGAAACATCCCCGCATTATCAACACTGTTTCCAGTACAAATCCAAAATGTAGCCCTGTTCTAGCTACCATGAAGAAAATCAACTCTACCCCAGCCAAAACCAGCAAGACTTATTAATATTAACAGGTCTAAACAAGTCAGGCTGTTTTCTTGAAAACAAATTCTTTATTGTCTAAAACTTTGCTTTTAATGTAATTGAAAATAGAGTTGCTCATATTAAAAAAAAAAAAAAAAATATATATATATATATATACACACACACACATATATATATATATATCCTAATAGTGTAAAACTGTCATGCTGAAAGAGGTGGTATGGAGTTGCTAAGTGCAGATACACATGTGAGAGAGACGATAAACAATAAACCACATTCATATTTATTTTCTGTAGAAGGTGCAGAGTGGTTTGGTGAGCTAATCCTTTGGTATTGCCAGCTATGTATGATAAACCATGTTAAAGGATTATTATTTATGAGAATGCTATGAATTTTTTATATCTACACTTGTAGTTTATTTTCATTTTAAAGACTGTAGACCATAACTCTGTACTTTTAATTTTGTATTCAGTATGGGGAGTTAATCCCAGAATGAGGCTTTTTTGATGCAAAATCTGAATGCTTGTGTAGTAACAACAGCTGTCCCCTCACCATGTGGTATCTTCCATTGCTTTGCTGTAGAGATGAATTTTGGCCCAGTGTTTCAGGAATATTGGACACACATGGTTTTAAGTGACAAAGCAGTATGTTTATGCATTCATTTGACTCTCGCAGTTACAGTTGGCTACAGATGAGAACAGGGAGAACACGTTCACACCATGACCACCCTCATAGCTGCTTGTAGGAGTTGAATCACAGTAGGTGCTGTTGCATCTAAAGACACAATTAACTGTTGCTGAGGAATTGCAAATTCACAAAAGCTCTTTTACAGCTTTAGCTGTTGAGAGTGGATTTTTCTAAAAGCTTTTTCAAAGGTTTTCCAAATTTAGAAATCTTAGATCCTCACATTCTAAAATTATTGTCAGCTTGAAATAAGATTAACAAGTTGATATTTTAATGTAGTTAATGAAATTTTGTGCTGTGAATTAGCTGTGTAATTAGCTACAGATCTACAGAATGACTGTGGTTTTGTCTGTTATTTAGGAAGATAACCTTATGAGTTCTGTTGTATTTACAAATGGTAAAGTTGTGAGCACATGGGAAAATCAAAGCTTACTGGGAAAGTCTGAAAATAAAACTTACCAGAAAGCTTCCTATGTGTGTACATCACTGAAAAGATAATCTTGATTTCCATGTGTAATTGCCTAGATACACTTTGAATGTGGTCAGACAGAACAGATGTAAATTTACTTAAAACCAAATAAACAAAACAAAAGCAAAATGAAAAGTAAATAGCAAATTGCAGTAAACTGCATATTAAGGCTAATGTTGAGGTGTGAAATGTGACTAACTTTTGAACAAAAAGCTTTTAACCAAGAATCTTATAAGAATTTGTTATTTAAATTACAGTGATAAAAATTTTTGTAAGTAGAACAGTAAGTACCCCAGATCTTCCCTTCTAAAAATCTATGAGAAATATTTTAGTATGAAATACGTATATGGAGTATAATAAAAAATATGGAGTATATTAACTTGTTTAATACAATAAAAGTGATAAGGTTATTGTGTAGTGTGGAGGTTTTCTGTATATTTGTCACTTCTTCCTTAGGCCAGAGTGTAATTGTATGATAATGCATATAATGTATATGCGAGATCTCACACATACACACACGTTATTTAAGCATCTTGCATTTGAACTATCATAGGTAATTCATTTTATACTGGTATTAAAAACTATCTGAATATGAAAGTCTAAGGCTTTCAGCATTGAATAAAGGACTACATGGATCCAACCTAGGACGATTGATGAAATCCTTGCTACTATTGGCTATTATTTACTGTCTTTTAAGTGGCAGGTTGTATTTATGCCAATTTATCTGCTTCAGGGAACACTCTTGATAGCAGAACAAAGTGAATAAAAGTAGTTTGCTTTGCAAATGAATGCAAATGATGGAGCCTTTCGGGAAGCCCTTTAACAGGAGCAGTGCACTTTGATTATGAGTGAAGCTGCCATTTGGACATGGTGAAAAGAGCACGCTCGAACCATTGATTGGGGGAGACAGTAAAAAGTCAGGCCGGGCCCCGCTAAGCTGGCGGTGCGGCGGGCGGATGTCAGCCTGGTTGGAGCTCAGTGGGAGAGTGACAGGCGGGATTAGTGTCAGGGAGAAGCTTTGCTGGGGCTGTGGAGATGGTCCCTGGGGTCACTCACCTCTGACTGTTGTTCTCTGCTGATGGCTCTGTAATGCAAACTGCGTGATATCTGCCGAGTCCTTGTTGGGAATGGTGATTAGAAGAGGTATGTCATAAAGGATTCCTTAAAAATAAATAAAATGGCAAACTACTGATGGTAACAAAGATCCAGCTCTGCAGTTGTTGCCAAAGATGCTGCAAACATCAGAGGTGGTTGCTGCACTTGCCTTCTCAGGCAGGCGACATTCCGTGACGTATACAGCTCTAATTGTGTATTCCTTGCTTTGTTCGCTTTTATTTGGCTGTTATGAAGACAGTTATTTTTAAGAGATTGTCTTATGTAGATAGACCAAAACATTGTTATAGCTCTTGGTTATTGGGTGGTAGAAGCATCCGCTTTGTTTTTGTGGCATGACCGTGGTTTTTTTTGGGGGGGAGGGCTGTTGTTTAGTAGTCTTCATGGAATATTAGAATCAACAGATTTCATTCCTGAATCATCTCAGAATGCTAAAACATATGGTGATTACAGTGGCAAAAAGCTAGAATGACTGTTATGTTTTATTTAGAGGCTTTTTAAAAATGTAAAAGTGCGGGTATTTTCTTTGTCGCTGAAAAAAAACTTACATGTACAATTAAATAGATGGCTAAAATTTTGCATCTTAAACTGTGATTTCATCTTTGATAAAAATGTTGCTTTTTATCGGCTGCATTTTATAGTGTTATGTATATTGTATAAATGTTAATAGAAATTTAAAGTGTTTGTCTATATAATATACAAAATGCATTTTTGGGGTGTTATGGATTTTTAATATCCTACTGTTGCTCTGTTGTTTTTATGTGTTTTTGGCAACATCACAGGGAGATGGTACCCAGTTACTTAAACTATTAATATTTTTTTAATGTGATTTGATTAATTCCTTTGAAGATTTTTTTTTCAGTATGCTACCTCACAAAAATATGCCCACTATACCAGTGTAATGACTGTTTTACAAATGTTTTACAGGCACCTGAATGGACAGAGGAGGACCTCAGCCAGCTGACAAGAAGTATGGTTAAGTTCCCAGGGGGGACCCCAGGTCGATGGGAAAAGATTGCTCACGAATTGGGTCGATCAGTGGCAGATGTGAGTTCACTCAGATTTGCATTGTGTGGAGAATGACAAACCAGAACAAGACAGGCAGTGTCGAAGGCAGGCGTATATGGGGGCCGACATTGTCTTTTGAGAGAGGCTACAATCCTTTTAGGACCTGGAAGTGAACCATTAACTAACTATGCAAGAAGCAGATGTCAGCCAGTCTCTCCCTCCACAATTAACAGCTGTAACTGATCAGCTGGATGGGGGATTTTGGTGCTCACAGACCTGAGCTACTGTAACCCAATAACAGAAAAACAATGCGCTTTGGGTTCTGTAGTAACCTCCTTTCACTGCAGGCGAATGTTTGTGTGACTTGGTTAAAGATTACATTTCTGCTCAAGCCAGTCCTTAAAAAATGTAGATGAGCTAATGGTGTTTAGACAGGTGTTTTCCATTAATTAAGCTGAAATATCTCTACAAACTTTAAAATGAGTTAAACATACGATACTACTTCAGTTCTTTTTTCTGGATTATAACGCGGTTAATAGTGATACTGTGTAAAATGATTAATATCCTTGTTAATTCATATTTTATAGTATTGTACCAGATATCAAAGAAAGCTTGTACTTACGGTTTTTAAGTGTTATGATCTTAAAACCCTTAGGGGCTAGGCCGTAAAAGGCTTTTCAAGCAATAGATCACTAGAACATGATGTAGTGTCTGCTGAGGACCATTTGAAAGCCCTTTCAGCTGACCCTATTTTATAGGCTGTGGAGGGGTTAATGAGAATAATGTTTAAATCTGTTGATGTACATTTTGAGATTAGATGTTCCTTATTTATTATATTTCAGGAATTACCTTAAATAATGGTAGATATAACTTCTGGCTAGACTGAAGCGTAACCATTATAGCCTTCTGGGCAATTTGTGTACTTCTTAAGTGGTTTTTTTCCCTGTTAATTAATCACCAAAATATATTTTTAAAGTTACTTTTCAAGAATTACTGCAACTATACATTTCTGTTACTCACATATACTAGAAGATAATCCGTTTGCATTCTTACCGTTTTAGAACACCACATATTTGCAAATAAGTGGATGTAAGCAAGAAGTTACAAACCTGCTGTGCAAATGAGATTGTATTTTTTTAAATTCTGTTTAGTGTTGTCTATCATACTCCTGAAGTATTCATACTACTGAAGTGGAGTGACTGTTAAAAAGATGCTGCATTTTACTAAGCAGATTGTAATAGCACATGGCCTGGTAGTATGCAGTGTGCATGGCAAAGATCTTTTGAGATTGCTTTGGAAAAAATGATGAGTTTGCTTGTTCCTGATAATACAAACATGTGGAATGCTTCCACATATACCCATCACAAAACTAACACTATCTTAACACTGCCTTTTACACCCATTTTCTGCTTTATTCCTTGCAGCAAGTGTAAAAACATTATTTATTAAGAATCCTTTGCAATATGTATTTGGCCACCATACTTGCACACAACCAGAACTGGAAAGAAAAAATGAAGCTCGTTTGCTTCTTCCTTTAGGCGAGAAGTCTTGAGCAATGTGTGAATTGGAAAGAGAAATGAAGGAAAGGTGTATGTTCTAAGAACTGTCAATTTCTTGTATGAAAAAAGGAATTTTCAGGGATGGTTATGTGTAGAGAAAGGTCTGAGCATAATCCTTTTTATTTCCAGTGACCTCCAACTATATGTTTAAAGTAAGTGTTCTCCACACAAGTTTTTGCTTCTCTAAAAATTTTCCACTGCCGATAATGCCAGGACAGCTTTCCTGACACAGACTTATTAGAGTTTCTGCTGCTTTTATCATTGGATTGCACAGAGTTACAGTTATTAGGCTTTAAAAAGGAAACACTTAAACAAAAGCTTCCTGGAAACTTCTCTGTATTTTAAACTGTTACTGAGAACTACTTCAGATATATCCATTCAGCTATTGAACAAGATGTACAGCTTATCCGTTATATTTGCTGAGAGTGACACAGAATAGCATCTAAATTTACAGCAAGGTTTCTTATTTTGCCTGGGCATCACCATAGTTGAATAGGAAATATTACACTAAAGCTGCAGGAAAAACGTCTGGTTTTGTTGAACTTTGTGCGCAGCAAAAGAGGTGTTGGCCTGTGCAGGCAGTGTTTGCTGCCCAAACAGCTGGTCCCTGTTTCCACTGGGAGAGGTGCAGGGGGGTATGTTTTGGTGTATGAGATGCTGTTTTGAAATAGTTTGTGTAGCAGAGTTTGAGGATCCTTTGCTTACAGCTAATTTAACATCAGTCAAAGCCAGAGTTTGAAGTGTGTATTATCTGACAAATGCACTAGATCTTAAAAAGGGAAAACATTCAAGGACAAATTGGAATTTGTTTTTCTGACATTTTATGTGACACAGGAAACTCTTTTTAAAAACTTGAGACCACTTTCTGCCTGTTTCTTCTCCTGTTAAGTATCAAGAGCATTAAGGCTTGGTTTTCCTTTCAGGTAGAAAGCTGTAGTAGAAAGGACTGACAAGGTACAGTGTGCTTGTTTCCATGGGATTTTAAGCATCCAAACCCCTTCTAACAGATTAGCTACACAGGTGTTAACAAAGACAGTTAAAAGTAATCCAGTTCCAAATGATCACTCCATTGTTGGTTCTGTCTCAAAGCCTTCTTCCTCAGCAGAACAAAAACAGGTAGGAAAATATTTCAATACTTTTTAAAGAATAAGCTGAAACTGTTTGTATATGGCAGAAGAGCATCAGTGAAATTCACTCTGACCACCCCAAAGAAATTCCATTTTAAATTGTCTTAAACTCCTTCCTTTTTTTAAGAAGCAAATACCTACATTAATCTGTCTTCATTTCCACTGGCAATGTTTGAGCACGCTGAAGTGACTTGAATAGAGCGTTCTTGGCTTTTGTGAACTTTTCGGCTTCATGGTGGTGTTTTAACTTGGTTTTGTGGGTTTATTTGTTTTGGAGGTTTCTTTAATATATTTCTGAATTTTCCTCCAGGCATTATGTTAATGAGTTTTGGAACAGTATGAAGCGGCATTTCTAATGCGTGGAGCTTTAATACCGCTTTTTCACATATAAAGAAGGCCCAAAAACTGTGTGTGTCTGACTTATTTCCAGAGAGGTTTGTTCAGCTTGGAAAATTCTTCACTGATTTTGCTAGAACATGACTTTGATACCCTAGACTTGCTGAGCACATGTAAATGTTACAAAACTAAGTGGAACTGGAAGTATATTGCAAGAGCAGTAGAATTCAAAACGGTTGGGACAAATTAGAAAAATAAGATACAAAAAATAGGGTGAAATTAAAAAGATAGTTTATGCAAGGCCACACAGCAAGATGGTGATCAGGTTCACAAATAAAAGAAATCAAACTACTGTCTAGGGGTAGCTCCCAAAAAGCAGGAGGAGTGCGGAGATAATGAGCTGGATAGAAGTGAACAAATAGTGAGTTACTGTGAAAGAGGCGAGCGTCTTATGGAGAACATATAACCAGGAGGATGGTAAACCTGCATCTGCAGCCTTAGTGTGTGTCTAGTTTTCAGTGTTGCACTTAAACACGTGATAAAGAGTGCAGATGAGAATAAAGGGAATAGTACATCTATAAAGTATGTCTGACAAGGAAAGATTGTGAAGGAATTCATGTTGAAGGACTGAAAGAAAAAATGAACTGAGGAGGTTATTATTCTACTGCAGAAAAGGAGAACTGGAAAGAGGAATGGGCTTATGCTATGCATTGGTTTTATAGGGCAAAAAGTAATTACCCCAAATTTTATCATGGGCTGCAAAGTTAGACATTGAGGGGCAAAGAATTCCAGTGGAGAGGATAGAGCAATAGAATAAGCTGCTGTGGAGTTTCTACATTGGCAGCCAAACATCTGCAAGAACTGACATGAATGCAGTGATTCTGCCTGAGGTTAGGTCCTGCTCCTCACAGGGCCTGTGATTAGACTAGCAAGTGCGAGCTATCTAGGAGGAAAGGGGGAGGAAACAAAACCTTCCCTGCAATTGGAAGCATGTGTGAACTCATTTTAAAAATGCGAAATTAAAGCCAGATAGTCGCCATAGTTGTTTAATAATCACTGCTTATACCTTAGCTGGATTGTTCTTGAATTCAGTAATTGCTACTAAGTGTTCTTTCAGATTTTTTTTTCTTTTCTACTATTATTCAAATTGAGGTTTTGTAGACAGTTAAGTTTGTTAATTGTGTTATTTCTGAAAATATTGCACAAATAAGGCTTACTAGAAGGCCCATTACATGGGTACGTCTGCCAGATTCCCCATCCAAGCAGGTACATCCACGTGATGGGATGCAGACCAGTGGGAAGGTGCCAGCCAAAATCCAGCAATAACAGCTCTGTCCGTGCTGTAGTGCCCCTGAGCTCCTTCAGCTCTGCTGCTTCTGTCTATGCTGCCTCATGTGATATCAGCATAAATATCTTTGCAACAGATGCGTGTGCTTTTCAGCTCAGACTTAGGGTAAGTCTGCAACTGTGGTGCAGACACTCTATAAGAAGGCTTATTACTTTAACTTTTGTCATGTTAAATATAGGATATGTTTATCTTGTCTGTCTTCAGGAAGACAACTCTTAACAGCCAATGAATAATCAACCCAAAATAGATGAAGTTAAGTTATGCTTATTTTATCAGTATGTTTAATTATTTAATTGTCATCTTAATATGTGCATGTTAGGAACTTAGGAATCTTTTTCCCATAAAGCTGATTTTCAAGTGGCTTAGTATAACGAAATCTTATTGCTTTCGCAACTGAAAGCTTCTACAGCTTTTTAAAGTAATTTTTATTGCAAATGGCTGGTGTTATAAATTAGATTTTTCAGGTATTTTGATTATGAAAGGGAAATGGAGTTCAGTTAACTCTAATCAGGGTTCCTGCCTGCTGACCTGGTTACCTGTACCACTGCTCTCTGTCATACTCCAAACATCTGTTCTTTGACCCATTTTCCTTGCTGAATTTGTTGCTCCAGGGTTAGTTCTCATTCCTGTCCTTGAATACTTAAGGAAATAATTGACCTTTTAAAACAAAATAAAAAAGTTATGTTTGAATTTCCTAAGCACTGTGAACACCCTATAACATAGTGTAAATAATGAATGGAATGGAGTTGCAAGACTACTATTTCTGCAGAAATTATATTGTTTGATTTGACAAATGCTAAGCCTTATGAAGATTTATAATAATGATTGTCAGCTTTTGCTGAATTTAAAAATTGAAAAAAAGCACTTAGATGTGAAGTTACAGAGGTATATTGTACATGACAATAGCTACCCTTATAGATAAAAAAAATATTTGCTGAAAGGCATAAATTAATTTCAGTAACTACAAAGGACTTTCAAATTGTAAAAATAACAGAGGAAGTAAAAGCTGTCTGGCATGCCAAACAGACTTTAATGTGATTATTAGGTACAGGTTTTTTAAATTAAAGGCAAAGAGATCTCAGATTTCATACTTGTGAATTAATATCATTCACTTGTCTTTCAGGATTTAAACGGATTCTGTTTGCTCCTGCAGTCACTAATCTCATGCATTTGTGTTGCAAAAACCGCCTGATTGGGATTTGCTGATTGTATAGAAAAACACTGAGGTAGACAGCAAAACAATAGACAGGTGGATATATTTGAGCAGACCTTCTGGATTATCATGAAACCCGAAAGCATAAGATTTGAGTGGTGCTGTTTTTGTGGTATCTCTTGTATGTCCATGCAACAGTGTCAGCCTCTAACTCATACTCATTGTCCTTTATATGCCATTCTAAAATAGATTCCTTATATTTGACAAATGCAAGCTCATTACTTTTCCACCAAGAAAACATCTATATGAAAAATGATCCATATGTAAAAGTTTATGAATTTATTAGGTTTTTTGCTTCTGGAGATGAAGTGTTTTCCTAAGTCTGTTTTACATTTCATTTTGTGTACTCTGTGTTAACTCAGTTACTGTGCTCTCTGGTTGTGAGTATTCTGAAACATTCACCTCTAGCAGCTTGCATATATTTATGTAATCAATAGTTCTTCCAGTTGCCTATTGAAGTATAAAGACCTCGCTCTGGATCGAGGTCCAAAAGAGGTTATGAATATCTAAGATGGGATTTAGATCATACATAGGTCATGTAGATCCCTCAATCTGAGAGTGAAATCTTTGAAACACCTGTCAAATCCCACAGTCTCTGCCGATGCTTGGAGGGGAGGAAAAGGTGGTTGCTGTTTACAGTTCCCCTCTTGCACACAGGTTTATTTTTGTGCTCTCCTACAGTTGCCCCTACAGTTCTTATAGAATTGGGCAGCACAATGCATCTTATTACCCAAATGCAAAATGGATTGATTTCCTTCTCATAAAGCATGACCAGGGCATTCTTCTCACTTAAAGAAGAAAGATTTTTACAGAAGACAGTGGGACACCAGCTTTTAATTCAAATAAATGGCTTGTGGTCAAGCCAGTGCTGCAGCAGCTTTAAAAAGTGGCTTGAACTAATGTAACATCCCACATACATCCTGGTGAGCTGGGTTTGAACTCCACTGCAGAATTCAAATCTTCTGACTCTTAGGAAAGGTGGTGCATTTTGCAACAACAGTCACGAAATAAGATGTCTGAGTAGTTGTTGCAACAGGCATTTGAGCCAAGCTCCTCTCTTACATGAGTGCCCGTAGTATTGAGCTACAGATTTTCGAACATTGATTTTAACTGCCCCATCCCCCCCCCAAAAAAAAGTGTAGTATGAAGTCTCCAACATAATAACAATTCTAGTTGCCGAGTTCTTCCTCTTTGTGTGTCCTGAATAAAGGAGTAATTCTTCTGCTGTTTTAAATTAACTATTTGGGCACTTAAACTGGAAAGAGGCTAGTGTTCTACATCTGGTGATTTAGGCCAAGTTTGCCTCTGTTAGTTCATTCAAGAATAAAAGCACATTGTCCATAAAAGAATAATTTGTTATGTTAGCATTAAATTCAACATGTCATTTACATAGTGGATAAAGACTAGTTATATTACATACTTTTGAGAAAATTGGTAACAATCTACTAAGCAATCTGTTATAAGCAGTGCCACAACAAAGGTATGTCTTCTAACTTGAAATATTTTAAGAGATCAAGTAGGTTGCAAATAAGGACACATGCAAAAGATGGAGAACAATATGGCTTGATGTTTCAGTATTTGAAGCTTCACCAATCTGTTTAAACTGGAAGACAATTTTAGCAGGTTTTTTTAGTGTATGTAGAGGAAGGAAGTTTATAAAGCAATAAATTTTGAATATGTCATATGAAAATAAAGGGATGGGTCATTATCATTGTCTGACTTAGATCACACAGTTCTTGATGTAGTTGTGATTGCTACAAAAAAGCTATTTAGATATAAATTGGAAGAACAACTCTGTCAAGCAGATAATGGTTGTGAGGAGAGAACTTCAAATTTGGCAGTTTACTCTGTGCTGTTCTGGAAGTTTAGACCTGCAGAAAACCTACTCCCTTGACCAAGCCAGGAAGGCAATAAAGTCCTTCAGTGTCTGGCTGTCCTTTGTGAGAAAAATGTGATTTTAACTCAAATTAGCCTCACAGATTCAGGAAATTCCTCACTGCTGCATGTATTAGCCTCTGCTACTCACAGACTATGTCCACGTTATTTTTTTTCTGTAATTCCACAGATCTTGGTATTTTTGCACGACATAACTGGCTGGAGAGCGTGCAGGAAGATAACAACGGGGTGAACAGAACACTGCTTCTGGGACAGCAAATTTATGATAGCTGATGCTGGGAAACTGTGGCAGCTTTAGTAGATATTTAAAGAACATCTGCTCAGGAAGATGCTAAGAATAGTAAACAATTTTATCAGGACCTCCAGTTTTCAGTGGTACAATAACATGCCATCCTTCTTTGAGAGAAGGTTATGTATGTTTGGGAAGCCAAGTGACCCAGGTTATCTCTTCCTCTACAAAAAAAGCCCACATTATTTTCTCTGAATGTTGCCAGAACCCAAGAGATTTGTACTTATGTAATTATCTGGTGCAATCCTGATCAAAATAGTATCTTCTTCAGAGAAGGAAGGCAGCCTGCCATGTGAGGAAATGCTGAGAGCGTGGGGCTTGTTCAGCCTTGAGAAAAGAAGGCTTAGGGGAGACCTCATCACCATGTTCCGGTATTTAAAGGGTGGCTACAGAGAGGATGGAGACTCCCTTTTCACAAGGAGCCACATAGAAAAGATGAAGGCCAATAGGTACAAGCTACTCCTGGGGAGATTCCCATTGCACACAAGAGGGAAATTTTTCACTACGAGAACAATCAGCCATTAGAATAATCTCCCCAGGGAAGTGGTGGATTCCCCAACACTGGACACTTTCAAGGTTCAGCTGGACAGGGTGCTGGGCTATCGTGTCTAGACTGTGTTTCTGCCAAAAAAGGTTGGACCGGATGATCCTTGTGGTCCCTTCCAGCCTGGTGTTCTGTGATTTTGTGATTGCCAGGAGTCAGCAAAACAACAAAGGCTTTCTAGCCCTGTTGGCTGTGCCCGGTGAAGCCGGGCTGGTCGTGGTGCTGGAGGGTCCAGCTGAAGTGATGGGCTGGTGGCTGCTGCTCTGGGAATGGGGAACTGCTCTTCAGCTTGTGCAGAATTGCTCTTTCTCTCTGTTTGGTATCAGTAGGATGACTGTACCTGACTTCACTGGGTTTTCCATCTAGATCTATCACAATTCTGTGCTTTTATATTCCTGCCTTCTCGGCAGGATGAAAAGTAGCTTCTCATTCATGTCAGAGCAAAATTTGCTTTTGCCTGTACTACTGAGTCTTTCAAGCTGACTCTGAATAATATATTTTTCTAATCCTGTGTGTCTCTGAAGCATCGATTGTCCCATCTGAAAGAGGTGGCAGGTGTCCAGGGTAACAAGAGCTTTGACATGTGGATAGTCACGATGAGGAATGTTTTTACTGCTAGGTGTCTTGTTGAGTAGCAACTAGTCTTGTGATCTGGACTAATTGTCAGCAGTACAGGAGAAAACCAGCTCTGTCTGGCTTTCATCGCATAAATTCGTCCCACTGACTCCACTTGCTTTCAATAAAATCTTTTTGTAGCTGAAGACCTATTGAAACTGAATTCAGAAGAGAATTCTCAGAAGCAGACTGTTCTGTGGCTTCTTTCTGTAGGTCCCATAGTGAGATGGTTTGATTTCTACTTCAGCAATTTGATGGCTTGCATCCAGCATGGTTTTTTTTCTAGTCATCCTCCTCTGTCTAAGAAAATCTGTTTCACTGTGCATGTGATTGCCTGACTTGACTTTAACTTCTGTGATCCCTGGTGGACTACAGGGCTGCCTGGGTTGTTTGGAAACAGCAACATTTAAAGTTGATTCCTACCAAAAAATGCCGTGTGTCTGTTCAGCGCTACAAATGCTTGCAGGAATATGAGATCTACCCTCTTCTGTTTTAAATCAATTTAACAGTCTTGATCCTTGTTATTTAAGGTGTCCCCAGACCCAGGATTTCTTAAGGGCTCGCTAATGCTCTGCCGAAAGCTGCTGTCAATAACAGAAGGCTTTTAGCACAACTTTTCACAGTCATGATAAAACTCATAACTTAATATATATGAAAACTGTAATTTTAAAGTATTGTGCAGGAACAATCTGCAATGATAACTAGAAGAGTAGTTCTACGACTGCTTCATACATTGGATAACAATATTTCCAAGTATGTTATCTGTTATCATAATTTGCTTTTGTTGTTACTTTTTCATTAGGTAAGAAATTGATTAGAGGAAGCAATGGAACAACTTAGGTTGCGTAACTTAGTTATTTGGGTTGTTTTTTCTTTTTTTAAATCACCGTTAAGAACTAGATGGTAGATACTACTACTCACCGCAGGAGAGGAAATTTAAATTGATATTAAGGATGTCAGAAAGCATGGAGGAACTGGCAACTGAAAAGTCTGCAAATTTGAGTGGCAAGATTAAATTCAAACAGATCAAATTGAAATACAATTTAATATGTTCCTTAGGTTGAATTCATAATAATCCTTAGTAGTTTAATACTAACATGTTATGATTCTTGCCCTGTGTCAGCATCTTTAACAGCAGTGGCAGTTGAAGCTTATGGACAAATAAATCTTAAGTCTACATAAGAGACACCTGAACTCTCAGTGAAATGACCTGGTGTAAACATGAACTTTACATAGCACCTGGAAAAGGTGCAAAATCATCCATATGAAGAAGAAAGCTGACAAAAAAAAAAGAGTAACAGACAAATAATCTTCTCCTGTAACCTGTGAATGATGATAGTGAAGTCGTAAGAAGCTTGATGAGTTGTCAAACTTATGTCAACTGAAGGTGCTTGTTCAGTGTTTGAAATTGTAGATTTTCAGTATCTAAACCATACACACAGTTGTCATTTCCAGCTTACCTGGTGGATGTTCAAGTTGAAAGTCCATCAAAATAGGGACAGGTATCATAATGCTTTCAAATGAGAAAGTCTTGGAAATGTTAGATGTCGTAAATGGAGTAACTTGCTGCAAATGCTGCATCTGGGTTCACCAAGTTATTATGGTCAAATCTATCCAAAATTAGATAACCTACAACAAGAGTGTTACTTCTGAATGCTTTACATGTAGGGGCAGATGTGAAATGCCATTATGATCTAGGAATAAACCAAAATCCTTCACTGTTCTAGATTGTTTCAGATTCTAATTCAATTAGACATAATACCCAGCAGCTCCTCGTTCTGGGTGGAGAGAAACCCTGTTTGTTGTCTTATTCAAGTAAAAATAAAAATGCTAAATCCGGTGTTGATTTTCCCCCAGCACACAGGTTTGGGTATGCATGGAGAGGCCGGAGCAGGCAGCTGTCCATCCTTTGGATGCTCAGGAATAGGTGTCTTTGCTGATCTTTGGCAGGCAAGCCGTTACCTTTAATGTTGGGGCTGAATGCCTGTCCATTAGTGCGCCTCAGCATCGGCACCTGTGTGGGCTATTTTGTTCTTTTGTTCAATATTATAATAAGAAACTAATATGTAGAAGATAACTGATTTGTTTCCTTTTTTCTCCTCTCCTTGTGGTATTTTTCGGTTAGAGAACTGGGGGTTAACAATGAAAGAAAATAAAATTTGAATATCAGCTGTGATGTATTATGGTGATAGGAATAGAAATGTGTAGCATTGCTTAGATTAATAAGTTAGGAATGTTTTAGGAAAGAAAAAGTTTAGAAAGGTACTTTTTGCAAACTTGGGATCCATATCTGAACAAAGCCAGCAGAACAACACCAACCCCAGTCTATTTAATGTGTGTTCAGTGTTGGTATTTTGCAGTAAGCTGCTAATGAATTCTTCAATAGCCCAAATAACGTAATTTTTAATAGTCCTTTATTTTTTTTGCTTGTTTCCATGCAGGTTACCATGAAAGCCAAACAGCTGAAGGATTCTGTTACACATACACCAGGTGTGTGCTCTAGATCCTCACTGGTGCTTGCACAGCACATGGTGTCTGGATTCTGTCCATGCAAACCCAGGGCGGTTTGTACCTTTCGGGGTTCACTTTGCATCCTTGCCTTACTGCGAGCAAACACCTGACGGGAGTTCTGAGGGGACGTTTCCCTTTGCTACCTCCTCCCAGCCTTGCCAACTCAGTTTATTGTGGTTTTGTTCATTTGTTCAGGCTCTTCTCTTGCGTTTGTTTGTATCAATGTGATAATTTCCTAGTACTTCACATATGCCAGATAAGATCATAATTGGCAAAGTTCATTGTTTCATAACAAATACCTTGATATCTCAATAAGCATTTTCCTTAAGTTCTTCATGCAGAAGAGCCTTTTCTCCTCTCTGCATTATTCCTGGTGTCTTTTATTTGTGGGCAGTTCCCTGCTTGTTTGTGGTTTTATTTTTTTCACAAGTGTAACAACAGTTCTTTTAACAGGTATCATTAGGCTCTCGGAGCTTAAAACGCTGGCCCAGAATTCCAAGAATGTCAAAGTCAACGTGAATTTGCCCGACCACATAATCACCCAGCGAGAAAGGGAGGAGGAAGAGGAGGGGAACTACGATCAGATCCCAGAGCACATGGATGTCCAAGTGGATCAGGAGACCACAGCAAGCGACATCAGGCACCGCAAACGGAAAAGTGTCAAAGCACCTGAAGTGACTCTCCCAGCCATGAAAGAGGCACCAGAAGAGAAGGGCAGAGGAAGACGCCAGAAGGATTTTGATAACACTGAGCAAGAGGAAGAGAGTGATGATGAGAGGAGGAAAAGAGAGAAAAGCCGTGTCCCAGAAGAACTGTGGACTCAAAATCAACAGAAGCTTCTTGAAATGGCCTTGCAGCAGTATCCCAAGGGAACATCGGATCGCTGGGATAAAATAGCAAAATGTGTTCCAGGAAAGAGCAAGGTATGCTTAGCTTTGTTTGAACTGTAGTATAAATTGAGGGGAAGCAGATTTTCTACCAATTTTATGATCACCTTAAGAACGGAGGGTCCATGTGGAAAGGTGCAATCTTTGCCTAGCCTTCAGTCCAGATGTCATCAACCTAAAGAGCATTACTGTCATGTTTGTTGTTTTTATTTAAAAGATATTTTCATTTAATTCAGTTTGCTTGATCTGTTACAGAAAACATTTCAATACCTCCTGGTTCATTTAAAATACCTACCTCTCCTCTGCCTTTCAGATCTTCAGTTGCAGGACAAATTAGATTTTAAAACAAATTTTGATTCAAAGTTAGTAACCAAATGTTGGTGAGCCGCTTTGCTTACACTTTTACAATACCTTTCTCAACCCATCTCAATGAACAAACTAAGTAATCCATCTGCAAGTGTTAAATGCTCAATAATCTGTCTAATGTTCTTTTTGTAAGTATAATCTTTTAAAAATAGTGTTCATTGTGATATAGTTGGTTTGTGCTAGATTTCGTAGTAGTTGTGATTGATAGCTCAGTCTGCTTGCATTGTAGCTTCAGAAAATCCTAATTTTGTGCCAGACGTGGGTGTGGGTGGAGCGTTGCTGTGGTGCATCTGGTGTCTGTAGGTGCCGGGTTAGTGACCGCAGGGCTCGTCCTCACCCGGCTCACCCGGTCACTGCCCTGGCACAGGTACCGCGACTCAAGCGCTTAGGAACTGCTCTGGCAGTCGTTGTCAACAAGCACCAGGCAACTGTTTTGTTGGGTTTGTGTGCTCTTTAAAGAGAGAAAGTATCCATTAAGAAATGTAAATTACAAGTTCATCTTTCTGATCCGCTCTTCCCTTGATGCAGTTTCTCCTTCTGAAATTCAGCGCACAACTTAAACAAACAATAAAGCACCACCCACCCCCCCAGCCCCTGGAACCTGGCTCTTCTAGAACAAGGCAGCGTGTATGGAGTTAAAGCAATACCAAAATATCACACTTTAATTAACACTTCTGTTTTTCCTTTTAGGAGGAGTGTATAGCAAGATACAAGTTGCTTGTTGAACTGGTACAAAAGAAAAAAATGGCTAAAAGCTGAATGCTCTGAGCAGAAGAGATGTAGCTCATCTTTGCCAAAATGGGGGTTTACATCTCACATGCAGGAAACTGCATTTTTGTACCTCACTATTTCTATACGTCATGTGCCTTAGTAAAAGAAAATATTAATAAATAATCTTATACCATCTTACCTACTTTGTGTGTTGAAGAATGAAGGTGTATGTTTGCGTTGGAGAGCTGCTTGTGCAGAGGTGTGATAACAATGTCTTAAAAATTACTGGACCTTCAGGAGAAGCCCCACTCATAACTGTGTACTGGAACTGGTAGGTTTACAGCTACAGAATATACACAATCTAAAGAACTTTATATCTTGTTTTGAAAATTAGAATTGAGCTGAAGCTGTTAAGCAAGGACGAGAGTCATGGAACTCTGCACTTGAGGTATTTTTTCTCTCTTGCAGCTATAAATAGAAGACAATGTGCTCACCAGCGTGTCTGCTGCTGCCTGAAATGTCTGTTCCTTCCATCAATATTTTGAAAGCAGCCGTATTTCTAACTGTAAATTCCGCTTACGTTAATATGCATCTGCAATACCATTCCCTTTTTACCAGCTCTGCAGAGTAATGCACAGGGATATTTGGTAGTGCTGTTTTCTGGAAAAGTTGAAATGGGTGAGAACGTTCCAGGCCTCTCATGAAGATCCATCAGGCAAGGGCATCCTGACCAGTTCTTAAGTACAGAACAGGGCTTAAAAGATGGTGTTACTGCAGAGGGTGGACTCAATATAGTTTGATTTTATTTTTGAAGAATAGGTAATAAGGGTTGTTAATTCATTACTTGCTACTTTGTTTTTCATAATTTTAGAAAAGTTTTACAAAGCTTAAAATGCTGCACTGAGGGGTACTCAAGGGGCTGTGACTTGGAACAGCGAGCGTAGTCTTTTGCAAGAAACATTTAGGACTCGTTTTTTTAAAGGATTTAGAACTTGTTCTGATTTAGTACCAGGATTCTAATAAGTTTTTGAGCAGTAATTCAAAATTAAAATGGAAAATCAGAGGATCACGTATCTGAATTCAAAATCAGAGCTTGGTGGCTGAAATCTCCCATCAACTTTCTGCCATTTACGCTACTGATTTTCTTTTTCCCCCAGTAACTGTTGGCAAGTTGTGTGGCCTCTGACACATCAGCATTGCACAAAACTTCATCCCCGTCCCATAAAACCTCACACTTGCGTGATCTCTGGGGCTCCCTGAGGCAGTTGATACAGAACTGTTCTATATGGATCATAGGCCATGTGGCTATGAGGAATAATAATGGCCTCAGTTTGGGGCAAGAAATAGTTGAGGGGCAAATGTCATAAGGACTTGGACTTGGGGGGACTTTGACACCTTTTATCATTGGAAATCTGAAAACTTATCTGTGCAAGAGCAGCTGCTTGAGACTCGCCTGCATCCCTCCTGTGTATGCGGCAACACCTGCAGATTCCATCTGCCCCAGGCTTTCCTGAGGGAGCTCCAAGGAGAGGGACAAGCACCACTGATGGTAAGAAACTGTTGTCTCTTCTCTGTGTTTGTAAGAACGTTCACACTGAGAAACTTACAGCAAGTGTTCCTGACAAATGCAGCTTTTCTGAAGGAAGACCAGGCTGGTCAAAGATGGTACATGTCATTGTGTCACACTGCTCAGGTTGGGTACCTGAAGCAATGGATGTCAGTGTCTAATCACAGGCACTGCTCATGCCTGGATGGAAGTGAATTGATGGATTGTGTCCTTATTGCCTGGAGAATCAAGCTGCCTGCAAGCAGAGGCAAGCTGGCAGTGTCAGAGAAACACACGGGCCTCTTCTGCAGGGGCCCTGCACCGTGAGCCGGTGGCAGAACCAACTGGCTCATTGTCAGGAACGGGAAAGGCTTTGCAACACACTGGAGTGTGATTTGGAGCGGGAGGGGTGTTTCACTCTGAGTGCTCTGGCAGTGCAGGTCTTGCTGAGGAACGCAAGTCAGTGTCCAGGCTCGGTGGATCTGACCTGCAGAGATACCGTGCAGGTGGGAGCCGCGCAGTGCTGAAGTGAGAGCTTCCTCACGCCCCATCCAACCTTACTGCACGTTGGCTTCCTCAAGGGACAAAGGAGTTGGCCTAGCCTACGCTTTGGCTTTTGTTTGGCTGGGGGAGGAAGGTGGCACAGGTGGAGTCCAAGATGTTCAGGGCCTGTCAGGGTTGTCTCCTGCAGGTCCAAGGTGTGCTCTGCATGGCGAGACAACTGGCCCTTCTGGCAGTGGCTCTCATCTGTGATAATGGAGGTCAGATGTGGTGCTCACTAGAGAAGTGGTAAATCAGAGCCAGGCTTTGTTTTCTCATGGTTCTGGTATCCACCACCAAAGCTAGTTTTTCTAAAACCTTCTGGCCGTGAAAACTGAGGTCACTTTGGCCTTGGGATTTAAGTAACTTTTTCTAACTTTGGTTCTAGCACAGAGTACAGATTTTCTTTAAGTAATGCTAGTATTTGCCTGCTAGCAAAATATGTTTTTCTTTTCTGGGCAGTTGCGAGCTGTAGTGCCTTTCACACAATAACTTTGTGCATGAAAAGCTTCTGGTCTTAGAGGACCTGTGCTGTGGCTTCTGTACTGTGACTTGCACCTAAATGAGTCAGGTCTGAGTGTATGCTGAGCATCTTTGCATGTCGCTCTTGCTGAGACAGGCAAGACATTACAGAAGGGCAGCCCATCAGCTCTGATGGCAGGGCAGGATCTGCAAAATCATGGAAACAAGGCTGGGGTTGGCTGTATCTGGCCCTCATGTGAACTTGGCTGTGATGTGGTCTCTCTCTCTCTCTCCTTAAAGGGCTGGTGAACTGGAGTTTTGTTTGGATGTCAGCACTGTCCTTGTCATTATTTCCCTGCTGTTGTTGGTCCCTCATGACTATGCTTACTGTAAAACATCCATTGCTATAGTGGGATTATGGCACCAATCTCTAACAAGTTGAGATTTTATGAATGTCCTGAATTTGACCATTTCACTAGTATTTCCAACTTTGTCCCTTTCATGCTTCTGTGCATCTTACCAAGAGACAGATACCAGAGTTTAGGCAGTCCCTCTCAACTGAAAGAAACACACAAGCAAACACCACTTTAGTGGTCTCTGTGGTACTGCTCCAGCAGGAGTGTGACAGCTTACTGATGCTTCTTGTCTGCCGGGCAAAGTTCTTCTCTTCAGCTGATGTCCGTGGATGAAGCAGCGGTAATGCTTCAATAACCCAACTCCAGGCAAAGGGCCATTGAGATTCCCTGGGGGCCTCATGCTGGTGGGGCGTACTGGGCTTTTCTTCCTATTCATCTACAGGTGAAGCTCTGTGACGTCTTAGTGGCCCAGCGTACGTGAGCTCTATGCTCTCCCTTGGCACTAACAAATAGTCAATGCCCACAGAGTACCAGTGCTAGGGCTGACCTGGGCAGTGCACCGGTTCAAGCAGTGGAAACACCTGGTCTGCCCAGCCTTCACCTCACTTCATAAACCAGTCAGCAGCCACCCCTGGAAGTGGGGAATATCTTCTAGTGCCCGTGGCTGAGCAGCCATTCAGCAGGTGGGACTTGATGCTCCTTCCCCTCAGCACAGGCTCTGCGCACAGGCAGAACCCGTCCCACGCTGCAGAGCCCTCATAAGGCACAGCAGCAGCGCTCTGCTCCTGCTCCCGCTCCTGCACGGGGATTTCTCATTGAATGGGGAAAGGAAAAACCCTGGTGTCAGACTGGGGCACTGGGCTGCAGGGGGACACGCAAAAACATCCTGAACAGTATTGCAGCTGCATCGCTGCCACTTGACAGCAAAAAATCTACATGAGAAACATTTTAAAAAGTTAGTTGTACTAAATTTTGGTGGCCACGTGCAACTGAGATCCTGCCGGTCATGCCATGTTAGTAGAAATATTTGCGTTTTGTACAAGACTTACATTCACACAAGCAGTATACAACCATAAACATTATTAAAGTTTATTAACAAAAGCTTTGTACATATCTTTTCATACACTTGGAATTTTACATCTAGTGAAAATAACAGCACATTTCCATCTTACCTTTTGTACAAATTGTTACAGAATATCCACCAGTGGGTTGAGTAAGTAAAATAAACCACTGGATTACTTTTGTAAAGTATCTACAAAAGTGATTTGTGACATTTTAAAAAAATTCCCCAGGACATATAAAAATAAATTATTTTTACTTTCTCAATTAAATCTACTAATTAGAAATATTACAAATCAAAATATCAATGTTTTCTTGTGAATTCTTCACAATACAAAACAGATTCACAAAACTTTATTTACAGAAATGAGGTAAGAACTGTGCAATGTTTAACTAAGAAACATATTGCAGAAATAACATGTTCTTCCAAATAAGTACACAGTGGAGGTCTAATTACAGCTGGGTCTTTTTCTCTAATAATTCCCACCTTACTATTGATTAGTGGTCATTGCCCCCATTTAACTGTCCTTTGCCGTACTGCATAGACTCACGCCATGAAATCAGCTGCTGTTGGAAGTGGTGGAACACAAGTTCACCCGTTTCAACCACTGGTACATTTTAGCGGGAAATATTAACTCAGTTTTTTGGTAATTTATTAGTGAAAGTGACCCAGGTAACAATCTGCCTGAGCTATCTACAGTGGTATAAACACCTCTAGGAAAGGCAGAACAAGGCTGCTGGTGCAACACAGAATATTCCCTCTGCTAGCAAGGGCAGTCTAGTGCATCATCCGCTGTTTGCAGCCATTTCAACAAAGTGGAGGTAGCAACAGGCACTTGGTTTCGGCCAAACACTACACCTACTTCTTCCAGTGTGGCCTCATCTGGTAAGAAAACTCTGTCACTGGAACCAAACCGGTTCCTTTAAAAACCTCAGAACTCTAAAACCTACACCAAAATTAATAAACTTTGGATTCCATACTGTAATTCTTACTCAGTAAAAGCTCCCACTATATAACAACAGGAATTTAAAGGAATAAAAAGTCCAGAAGTGGATTCCCTTATGAGTCAGGTTTCAAAAGAGGTGTGTAAAACGAAACGACAAGAAGCAAGTCCAGGCTGCCATGACAAGCTGAGTCTAAACAGATACACTGCAACTGCAGCAGCAGATCAGACTGGCTTGGGTTGGGCTGTGAAACTACTGCTCTGAAACCGGAGTTCTGCAGGACCGCAGACACTTTTCTAACCTTTACATTTATAAGATCAGGACTGAAGAGTCAATTGTATGTTTTTCTATGGTTGAATTTGTACTTAGTACCATCATATTGACATCATTATGGTTTGCAGAGTTTTATCTACTTCACAGTCTGAAACATTAAAAAGTACATCCATTTTAGTGCAACAAGAAAGCAAAGGAAAGCCTACCAAAAATATCCTTATTAAAATCATCACCCTTTTGCTGTGCAGTAAGTGTTCCTTGTTGCATTTCTTCAATCCGCAGAAAGGCAAACTGCAGTTTGCAGCCAGAGGAAGTGCTATAACAGCAGGACATGCAGTTCTCAAGTATCATTCAAACGTCAACTCTTCTCTGACGCAACTGGTCCAGTTTTATCATTGAGCCTCTGTGTAAGAGAAAATACTTCTAAAAATCAGATTATAAAATACAGAGTTAAGTAAAATTAAATTCATAGAAATGCAAAGTAAATGAGGTACATTTACTAGAGCTACCTAAATAGTAACTTTTGCCTGGTAAAGAATAATCGTGTCTTGGAGAATAAGAAGTGAGAAAGGAAGGAATAATCACAGGAGCAGCCCCACACTGAAGCAACTCCCACTACGGGCAGCCCGGCTCCCCTAACAGAACAACTCTGCCTCTACTCTGTTCAAACCCAACTCGCTGCTCTGCTGTCAGTGTCTCCTTAGAACTGCAGGATGGTCAAGACCAATCCCAGGTGACTCTGCTACATTTTACTCGCTGGAGAGAGGCAAAACCTGCCCCGCTCCGCCAGGACAGAAACAGCGTTTCCATTCTGCCCCCATCACAGTTCTCCTTCTTTCATGAATTGCTACAAAGTCTTTTCCTGCAAATGTTGAACAAGACTGAGCAAAAACCTCACGCGATTCGCTTCATTCAGCAATGCTTGAAAACATGTTCCAACTAGAAATGAGATTAAAACATTCAAACTTCTGGCTAATAGAGAATTTGTTAAAAATTCTTTTTTGAATTAAAATAGTTCAACAATCCAGTGCAATCTGTCTCAACTGTAACCTTCTTTAGAGAAAATAAAAACTATTTCAAAAGAAATTTATTTCTAAGGGGGTTGTTCAGAAGATGTTCTGAGATTTCCTGGAATGGTTTCCAGCTAATGTCAAAGAACAAAGACAAAAATTCTAACAACATATTTGTAAATTACCCTAGTTCTGCCTGGTCATGCTGTCCAAACCTAGTAATAGCCATTTCAAAAAATTCAAAATAAGGTCACATATATAATAGTTTGTTCTGATGCAAACTAAATAACGTCTCTCAATTCCATTCACGACCCATTTTTAGAAAATGAGGTGCGATAGATTTTAAACATACTAGAACAAATTGTGAACGTTCCTGAATGCAGGGGAAGCACTGAGCAAACCCTGTGCCCGAGCGCTTCTGCTCTGAGCGGTGACAGAGAAGGACCGTGAGCGCACCAGCGCCCTGCTGTTCGCACTGCGGTCACATCACAGCAACACACTGAACTGGAAAGTGGCAACAACCATGTGCAAAGCTCAATAACAGTAAATGCCCATCTTTTTGAATGGAAGGGAGCTGTTTCCGGGAAAACTGTCTTGAAAATTCATCATTTATATTTTGTGTCTCGCTTCATGTTTGGGAAGTGCCACAAAAGCCCATCTGCCTGAGTCCTCCTCCACCGCTGTGCCCCTAAAGCAGCTGGAGGCTTTGGGGCTGTGGAACTGAGGGAACCAATATCCAGCCCCAAACTCTTCCCGCCTGCTGTTGCAGACAAGGCTTCCCTTTTTTTCACTACCACTGCCACTCTGTCTTCTCTGACTTCTTGCTCTAATCACCCTTTGTTTTTACAAGTTCCACATGCTCCTTCCCTTCATCCTCTCTTCTCTTACTGGTATGACACTTGGAGAATGAAGTCTACTCTCTGACTCCTTGAAGAAAGAATTCCTGTCTTGGAGATGGCGGTCACGGGCAAACGCTGAAGACAATGGAACATCTTTGCCAGAAAAATGTGTCTTGTTCTCCTATGTCTCTAGGCAAGGTTTTACTGCACTATCGAGCTCAGCCTCCCCCTGTACAGCCTCATCATCCCACACCAGAACCAAGACACATGCAGCTCATTCCCCTGATGCTGTTTCACCTTCCCAGCAACAGGCTCCTCAGCTCTCAGGTCACCAACTAATCTCCGCAAGTCCCCACTGCCTGGGGCCTGGCCAGGACAAACTCTTCAAGTAAAGTGACAAAAGGAATGATCTACAAACTAGGGGATGGAAAGCTGGGGAAGAGGGTGGGGTGAGGAGGACCAGGGCTGCAGTTGTAACAACAAGAAGACAACAAGGGCATCTGATCCAGGAAAGCAGAATTTTGCAGCCAAAAGGTGAGGTCTGAGGGACAAATTCAGAGTTCTAAACCTCATTAAGTACAGCCCAAGGCTGAAGAAAAATTAAAGAAAACAAAGAAAAAATCCACCACCCTTGAGTTGTGAATAGAGTGACATAACTCGCTGCTTGTATTTTAGTTACCTCATGGAAGTACTACACTGAAAACGAGGTGAGAAATATACTTACTGTCACCTTCTGAGCTGCGTTATCTCCATGAATTGTAAGGAATGGGTTGGTAGCAGCTGGATTAAGTGGTGAGGCCTGCGTGCCTGAAAGTAGGTTGTTGATGGGTATCTGTGCTCCTCCAGTGATCTGCAGCTGCTGTACTTCAGACTGATGGTGTTGGTGGTGGTGATGCTGTTGCTGTACTAATTGATACAAAAGGGCCTGATGTTGTTCCTTCAGTAATATGAGAGCAAGGAGGGGAAAAAAAAAAATCAAGAATTAGTTACTGAACAACAGTTCCTCCCTGGGTTCTTGCTTTTCCAAATCTTCAGGCAGTGCAAAACTTAACCCCATCCCAGTTGATTTAGGTCACGCTAATGAAGTTCCACAAGGTTGTGGGAAAGGGAAGAAAGTGCTTAAAAAACTTCCTACAATCAGCAGCTCAGCAGAAGGTCAGCTAAGCCTGCTGGCTTCATCAGGCTTCTATCAGAAGAAACATACCTGAGAAGAATATCAAATGATGTTTGTTGAAGTACCAAAACTACACAACTAGCAATACAAATAGTTAAAGCAGTTACCTAATGGCCTACAGGAATAGTGCAAGGCAGAGCAAAGACACCTCATGAGATGATACCCAAAATTCTTTTGCTAGGGTCCTAGTGGAAGCTGGGAACCACTTAGGATATTGTCAGAATCCGTATGTGGTCCCAAACTCTGCTGCCCACAGCTGATGCTGAGATGAGCCACCATGTCCACACAGGACAAAATGGGACTGAAGACACTAAGGAACAATTTTTTCCAGCAATATATACAGCCTGATAATATCCTGTAACATAGCACGACTATCATCCAAAAACTGTGAAGAAACTGAAAAACTCCAAGATTATCAAAACCTGTAATATCAAGTTAAACACAGTTCTAATATATATATTAGGCTGACAAGTTTTTCCCTGCCTTAAGATACAATCGAGGAATAAATCATAATCAACTGGAAAACTTACTGATGTGAGTTGCTGGGTACTTAGCAATTGCTGAAACTGCTGGTGCTGTTGATGGAGCAGAAGTTGTCTCTGTTGGTCAGGAAGCAATCCTAGTCCCGAGGCACTGTGGGGTTGGACAGGGTAATACTGTAGTTTATATGAAAGTATGAGAACTTTTAACTTCAGCTTTCCATTGAAACAAAGAAAAGATGTATAGAAATAGGCAATTCCTATTTAGCATTTAATCACAGAATCATAGAAGCATTTAGGTTGGAGAAGACTTTTAAGATTGAGTCCAACCGCTAACCTAACAACGCAGAGTCCACCATTAAACCATGATTGCATACTGCAAATATTAAAGTCTGTCTGTCCAGTTGCACTGTTTGATACATACCTGGATGTTACCACCACCCCCCTCAAGTCTCATTTATGCTGAGCAACAGCAACATCTTGCCTGCAACATTAAGTAATGTAAGTCTACTATGTGCATATTATTTTGAACTCAGACAATAATTAGCATTTCTACATTTTTTCAAACACTTTATACAGAAAAGCAGGATTTTATAAGACAGCTCTCGCCAACCTTTAACACTTAGTTAACTAGCATTTACTTTGCCTTGGTTTCCTTCTAATTCTCACCTTTTGCTACACGCAGATCTCACTCTCGCCCGTCTGCCCTGCAGCGCACCCCTGCAGCCCGCGGGGGCAGCTGACGCTGCCAGGGAACGCACCCGCCCGCCACTGCCCCTGCCCACTGCTGAGCTCCCACTGCCTCTTTCCATGCCCACATACAACTTTCTGCAGCTATTTAGGAAACGGGTCAGGGAACTGATCCAGCTGACAACTGGTCTGGAAATAAAGGATTTCTTCAGTTATGCCAGTTCACTGCAAGACCAACAGCATGAGCAAGGGTGGGTTTGGAACAGGACACCAGGAAGACAGCTGGATTTACTCTTTTGGTACCGATGTTAGCTTTTCCTAGTTTAAAACGCCCACTGAATTATTGAGGTGTAGTTACACGATAAGTTTACCCTGCTACTGAAAGGTGAAGTATTCCCCTTTCAGCGGTACATTCCTGTCCCCTCCCCTCGCACTAGCTCACGCACAATGAGCTGCATCTTTTAGGAATGGAGCTGAAACCTAAGCCAACAAAAAACACACCGAAAGATTATCTATGGATGTAGATGAGGTTATTGTGTGAATGCACAACCGCTAGTGCCAGCACTAAGTTGTGCATAGGATTACCAGACTGCTAGTTGCCATTGATAGTAAGGAATTAAACTAGCTTAAATCAGCCACCGATCCACAGTTAGGCTGCAATCACTGCAGCTCTTCGGGACATAATATTTATCCTGCCTCCCTACAGCAGCTGGCATACTGTAACCCAGCTCTGTGATCACTTTGACACTTACTTGGTTTTAACCAGGAAGTATGAAAATACCCACAGCATCACCATTCTCTGCTGCTGGGACAGAATAAACAACGCATACACTTTGTTTCCTATTTCATTGGATGGGCTCCATCCTATAGGAAACACATGATGGGCTGTACATACTACTTCCTATAGGGAATGGGAAATTTATGTCTCTGGGAAGTTTATGGGCACAGACGGGATCCACCCAAGGGTTCTGAGGGAGCTGGTAGAGGTGTTTGCCAAGGCACATTCCATTGTCTATCAGCAGTCCTGGCTAACCAGGGAGGACCCAGGTGACTGGAGGTTAGCAAATGTGACACCTATCTGCAAGAAGGGCCAGAAGGAGGATCTGCGGAACTACAGGGCTGTCAGTCTGACCTCGGTGCCAGGAAAGGTCATGGAGCAGAACATCTTGAGTGTCATCACACAGCACATAAAGGACAACCAAGTGATCAGGCCCAGTCAGCATGGGCTTATGAAAGGCAGGTCCTGCTTGACTAACCTGATTGTCTACAACAAGATGACCTGCTTAGTGGATGAGGGGAAGGCTGTGAATGTTGTGTACCTGGACTTCAGTAAAGCCTTTGACACCCTTTCCCACAGCATTCTCCTGGAGAAGCTGGCAGCTCATGGCCTGGATGAGCGTACTCTGCCATGGATAAAGAACTAGCAGGAGGGCTGGGCCCAAAGAGTTGTGGTGAACGGAGCTAAATCCAGTTGGTGGCCAGTCACGAGTTGTGTTCTCCAGGGCTCAATACTGAGCCCAGTCCTGTTCAATCTTTTTATCCATCATCTGGATGAGGGGATCGAGTGCACCCTCTGTAAGTTTGCAGATGACACCAAGTTGGGTGGGAGTTCTGATCTGCTGGAAGGTAGGAAGGCTATACAGAGGGATCTGGGCCAGCAGGATCATTGGGCTGAGGCCAATTGTCTGAGGTTTAACAAGGCCAAGTGCCAGGTCCTGTACTTGTGTCACAACAACCCCAGGCAGCACTACAGGCTCAGGGAAGAGTGGCTGGAAAGATGTCTGGAGGAAAAGGACCTAGGGATATTGGTCAAGAGCCAGCTAAACGTGAGCCAGCAGTGTGCCCAGGTGGCCAAAAAGGCCAACAACATGCTGGCTTGTATCAGAGACAGTGTGGCCAGCAGGACTAGGGAAGTGATTGTGCCACTGTACTCGGCACTCGTGAGGCCCCACCTTAAATCCTGTGTTCAGTTTTGGCCTCCTCATCATGAGAAAGACATTGAGGCGCTGGAGAGTGCTCAGAGCAGGGTGATGAAGCTGATGAGAGGCCCGGAGCCAAGTCTGATGAGGAGCGGCTGAGGGAACTGGGGCTGTTGATCCTGGAGAAAACAAGGCTGAGGGGAGACCTTATCGCTGTCTACAGCTACCTGAAAGGAGGTTGTAGCATGGAGGGTGCTGGTCTCTTCTCCCAGGTAGTGAGTGACAAGATGAGAGGAAATGTCCTCAAGTTGCACCAGGGGAGGTTTAATTGGACATTAGGAAAAACTTCTTGTCTGAAAGGGTTGTCAGGCATTGGAACTGCCTGCCCAGGGAAGTGGTTGATTCACCATCCCTGGAGGTGTTTAAAAGACATGTAGATGTGGCACTTAAGGACATGGTTTAGTGGGACTTGGCAGTGTTAGGTTTAAGGTTGAACTTGATGACCTTAAAGGTCTTTCCCAACCTAAATGATTCTATGATTTCCCATCATCTACTTCACAGCATTCATTACTATCACTTCCACCACTCTCCTGGTTGTCAAACCTCTTGCCAATGGTCTTTTTCCCTAGCCTGGAAGTCGATTCTACTGACCTTGTCCTCTGCAAGCCATTTTGCCTCTAATTACTCTTGCTGTACTGTCTTTTCCCTTGTACTATAACCTTTTCTGAAACTACGTAATCAGAACTGCACATAATATTACAGGTGCACACATGCCAGGGATTTAACGTGACAGAACACAAAATGGGTGACACCATTCTATCTGTTCCCCAAAAACTGCTAGCAATGGTCATTTGATTGTTGATGAAAGCAGAGATGACACTTCACCATCCAAGGAAACTCCTATATTTTCCTCATGAGCTGCAAAAGCAAAACTGAGGCCTAACATAAGCTAGAACTGTTCATGTATTAGACTTTCAAACTATGACACTCATCAATTAATTGTAATTCCTTCAAACATCTTTAAATTCGATTGTATCAAAAGTATTTGTAACAACTGCAGAAAACAAATACCTTCAGTGTGACTAATATTACCATTACTTCCTTCTTCTCTTTTTATCTCACTTTTTCTGTATTCTTCTATACTGGAATGAATCTTTTCCACTGTTTGCTTTTTTTTTCTTTTTCATTCTTTTATCCCATTCTTTTTTCCTATATCATGTTTTACCTTTGCATTTCGTTTTTCTGCTGTTGTTCCCCCTTTATCTGCTCTGCCTTCCTCTGTTGCTCTGCATTGGTTCTTGAAAGAAAATACCCTTAGCCTGCAGCTGAGATCTAAGTGTCTAGAAACAAAACCCAACTGCAGAAGACAAAACGCTGCAGCTCCCAAGCTTCCCAGAAGAGGCAGTTCACTGGATTTCACCACAGAGCTTTCTCCAAACCAGATCAGCTTGGAATGTGAATTTAATCCTTTTTAGCTTCTCATTAAAAGGTATATGATCAGCCTGAAACTCTCCATCCCACAGTCTTCTCTGGTTGCGAGAATGTAAAGAAACAATCCTATCTTTTTCCTCAAATCACTTCATCTCCTAGTTGCTAGCCATCTGTATTAAGCCATCTTTATCCCAGAAAAGGACTGGGTATTTTTCTCTGCCGAATGAATGTAGCCTCTTTTACCTACAATCTGAAACTCTCAAACAGCGGTGTGCAAATCATTGTTTTCTCACCTCTTTATGTTCCACAGTTAAAGAGTTCCTGTGAATAAGGACAATATGCATTAAGAGTCTTCATGTGTCGGTGAATAATCTCGCTATTTTACACATGAAACTCTCTGAACAGATTCTGAAGCTTGGGAAGTTACTGTAAGCAGCAACTTACAGGGACATCTGAGAAGTCTTTTAATTACAGAACAATACACCGCAGTTAGAAACCGGGCTGAGTTCTCATGTGGCTTTCCATCATCCCGCGAATACTGATTTAAGCCACCTCCCAGTTCGATCACCGCTGTGCGACCCAGGCAGGCCCGCAGCGCTCGCAGCAGCGCAGTGACAAACCTGCACGCCTGCCCGCGCTTGTTACCGCTTAACCCTCCCCTGACGCAGTTCAAAGAGCGGTGATACCGAGAGGAATTTAACATTAAAGACATCGTCAATGAGTTGCCACCGAAACAGCGCTGAATTCAAGAGCGGCAGGAACAAACGGTGTCTCGGTTTCAGAACCAAAAAGCTCAACCAGTGGAAAATACTTTCATGGTTTTGCTTTGTATTTTTTCTTTTCTTTTCTTTTTCCTTCAAAGTCATTCCAGAGCCTCTTCACAACTTACTTCCGGTAGCAGAAATACGTTTTCATATTTTTCAGAGAGGCGTTTGTAATGGAAGAAACAGGAATGAGGAATGCACACGTCACTACCAAAATCATGCCAGCGCTAATTAGCATTACTGCTTGCTCAGCCTGAATTTTTTTTCCTCTAAATATGCAACCAGGAGAACCGAAAACTCAGAAGAAAATGGGGGCAATTTTGAAATAACTCAAAAGGAAGGGGACCCACCAAATCATCTGGATGAGCTCAATAAAGCAGAGAATTGTGTGAAAAGCGCACTTTTAAATTTAATATAAACATTACTTTTAAATTAGTATTATTGAGGGAGCAGTGCAGAAAGGGATCATGCAGGAATAGAGAAATGGAAATGCTCGCAGATGTTGCACATCGTAAGAGTGTTGTAGCAGAAAATAGGGAATCACTGGAGTATTCCAGACTATGCTAAATGTTAGAATGTGAGCTAATGAACAGGACACTAATTGCAATATTCTACATGAACTGGAGTTGTCTACTACTAGGCTACACACTCAACAGTTACAGTACTTAAGATGGTTATTAAAAAAAGAGACAAAATAACTTCTGCAATATAAAGAGTCAGAAAGAAAGAATCTGTGTATTAACACAAAAATGAGAAAACAGCAACATGATCAGTATATTTTGGTATTATGTGGAAGTGGAAAGCATTATACAACTGGTTAATGTTACTGATTTTGTCCAGTATTTCTCACTCATCCTCACACTTTTGGGGAGAGCGTTTTCTGCACACCTTTGATACTCAGGAAAGAAGATAACTTTTCATTAACAAAATGTCTTTTGTTTAAATGCTGAAATGTTATGTTTGGATATTATATAAACTATGAAAAATATAACCTTCTCAGTAAAAATATAATAGTACATCAAAACAAGACGATACCCTTGCAAGTTATCAGGTTTCATGAGCCTATTGAAGCAATACCACACAATAATACAGTACATGAATATTCAGGAGCTGCCAAACCAACAGTGAGGAAAAAAAAACATGGAAAAAGAAGCTACAAAACTAGGGATCTCTTGCACCATTCCAACCATATATGCCTTTTTTGGTGGGTAATCCACCATAATCTCCAAAAATAAACTCCACTTAAAGACAAGTAATCCACTCCCTATTTGCAGGCATTTCTTTCCACATAGAACCGTAGTTCTCCTTCCTAAGAGAAGGACACTACAAGGGGTGGGGGGAAGGGGAGCGGGCAGAAGGAGTGAGCCCAGGCTCTGCTCTACCCCAAAACCCTTCCAGACCGAGCAGTCTATTCCCCTTCCCGGAAAGCCGCTGTCTCCCA
This sequence comes from Nesoenas mayeri, assembly GCF_963082525.1. Lineage (NCBI taxonomy): Eukaryota > Metazoa > Chordata > Aves > Columbiformes > Columbidae > Nesoenas > Nesoenas mayeri. The sequence goes on along the minus strand of NC_137543.1, from coordinate 144,442,602 downwards.
TCCTTACCCATTTGCCTGGCGGCAAAAGCAGCAGCAGTTTAGGCTGCTGAGGATACCAGGTTTTGGGGAAGGGCTGTTATGAATGCTCAAGCACGGATCTTTTTATGCATTTAAAAATCAACAGGCACACCACTTGAGAAACTAATTTTGTTGTCTTTGGAGTCAGACACAGAGAACTGAAAACCCTATGCAACTGTATTACTACTCTGGTTAGTTATGCCTATTACACCTTTAATTACACAACCGTATACTGTTCTTCTTCTCCCCCTCCCTCCCCCTTCTTACTGCAACAAATGGTAGCTTTTCCGGTGCTACTTTAATCCTGGAAGAACAATTGGCAGGACAAAGAATATTGTTTTCTGAACTTAAAAAAAGAGCTGAAGCACATTTACATAATTACATTCATTTGGGAATGTGACTTGATTAAAAACCAGGAGAAAATGGACACTAGGATTCCCAAAAGCTAAACAGAAAACATATTTTCTTTAACTTGACTATTCGTGCTTCCATTAAATGCCTTCTTACTTTCATTGTCAGGCTGGAAGCAGAACCTAGTTTGACAATTACAGGCTACGGAAGAAACAGTACCTTTTGAAGACAACAGTTAAAAATACAGCTAAACTGAAGAACAGCAGGCACTACCAAGGAAAACATAAAACCAACGAATTCCTACCTGTTATTTAAGGTGGTTGGCAGAGGATGCGTTGCATTGGGTGGCACGGTTGCATGAGTGAGAGGAGAAGGGTTCTGTGATATTGTTGCTGGGGTCTGAATTACCCCATTTAAAGCCCCTACAATCCCATTGATTGCCAGCTGGCTGGCTGGCAGCGCTCCAATTATTCCACCCACACCAGGCACTGCAGGAATGGTGGAGGTTACAGTCTGCATACCACTAGCGAGTGCCCCCACTGTCACACCATTGACCTGTTGAACTCCCGTGACTCCCGAGCCTTGCTGAGCTGGACTCTGCCCAGCAGGTGGTGGAGTGGAAAGAGCTGATGAACTGCTGGTGCTTTGTCCGCTGGAGGTTATCTCCTGGTGTAAAAACAAACAACAAAACCCCCTCAGCTGCATAAAGTTTCATGTAACAGCACAATGCAAGGACTATGATGAGTTAACTTGTAACAAGTTTAAGTTTAGAAGAAACAAATTAAAATTACCTGATTTAATACAGGAAGCGAATTGTCCGGTAAAAAACTGTTTCCCAGATGAGGGCTTTTACTGCTGTTCAAGGAATCAGTGCTAGGTGCTAAAGTAATTATTTCAAAAAACATACAGTGGTTACATTTCTGTAACATGCAAAAAGACTTAGAATAATTATTTGAAAACAATGTCAAAGGAAAACACCTAAAATGTAAAGTCAACCTTAAAATCATTGCTGAACAGTAAAATATTAACTAAATAATTGGCGAATCAATAGATTCAAACAGATGTGCTCCAGACTGAAGTAAAAAAGGAACTACACCGAAACAAGTAGTAACAGTTCATATAAATCTTCCAATTGACTTTTAAACATTTAAACACACTTACAAATACTTAGTCTGTATTCATCCTACAGGCAGCTCCCACCAATGGCACACATGGATGCAACCGACATTTCATATAAACACATGTTCTAATTACTCTGACACTTTAAAACTCTCCTCTGCTTACCTGCTTGTACTGGAAAGGTGTGTACTTGATGGGAAGGGCTGGGATTTGAAGTTATCGTTGGAAAGGGCACCGAAAGCTGTGCATTGAGCAGCTGAAGACGCTCCTTTTTGGCAGTCAGATTCTTTATCTGTTCTTCTAACCGCCTATTTTCAACCTGAAGTTGGTGTAATGATTTAAGCATTCCTAAAACTAAGGTAAAAATGCATATGTTATCTTTCACAGCTACAAAGAAAAAAATATCTTTTTTTTTTTTTTAATTTCTGTATTGCAATTTAAGACTAGCATTAAGGCATATGTGAAAACATAAATAAAATGATTACTTAAAGATACATTAGAGAAACTTCACTTTAAGGGGAAATATTTAGGACTAATTTTGTGTAATTTGATGTGCAGAAAAAAAGTACATAGCATGTGATAGTAGTTTTGCAATATATTTACCCCTGGCTTAACTACAGATAAAGTCGCATCATTAGGGATGACATTCATTTTAAGCAAACAGCAGTACATGATAATTTATCCCCAAACCAGAATATAAAAATATTATTATTTTAGTAGCATGAGTTAATTGCATAGTTGGGGAAAATCAGCTGCAGTACTAGGAATCTTAAACATTATCAAAACAGACAAAGTTTGACAAATATGCATTCAACTAACAAGAGAGCAAACCAACAGCATTTGTGACAAAACAAGGAAGTTTGCAAGAAAGGAGGTTTCCTGCTGTAATGACGCTGCCAATCGCACCCCGGCGATGTGCGGGTCCCCCAGCAGGGCGCACTGTGTGAGCGCCGCTCCCGCCGCACAACACCCGCCAGTGCCGGGGCTGCCCGCATCTCTACCGAGCTCCCTTCTCTCCAACTCCGGTTTGGTTGCAGAACCTGGATTTCCCAACTAGTACCGCAGTGTGACTGTAAAGCCACAGGGATAGCCATTTTTTTAAATTCTAAATTGTATTTGTTTAACATGACCTCTGGGCCTACTACAGACATAAGTCTGCTGGTGCAGGCACATCTGGTCATTTCCCAAGGATTTAGCTTTTATCCCTCCTCTTCAAGAACATACAAAGGAACCCTCAGTGAGCCCAAATGAGATGCAATAAGACTTAGCTAAACCTGTCCTCCAGCTATCATGTTTAAAGGATTATCCCTGCATGAATTTCCTCACAATTAGCATTTTTGTCAGGACACCATTCATAAAAATACCAACTAGATACCATTTTACACTACCAGTAAGAAGAATAATATGTTCAATAAAATGTAACACAAACCCCAACCTGGTTTAAAAAAAAATAATAATAATGTGTTCAATCATTGTCTTTGATACTGATACATTGTTGAATATGGAGATCCAAGTGATCTACTCATCATTCTTGTATTATTCCACTCTCTTAAACATAACTTGAGAAAATAATTATTTGCTTGCTTAGAGAATTTAATGAGAAATGCACAACATCATAAAGATATGAAAGCCCAGCAGGACAGCTGCCTAACATTTCTAAGTATTTTTTTTTAAAGCAGCAAAAGAAGTAGACAGTTTAGAATTTAAAAAATGACAAATGTAACAATAAAAAATGATTATGCCAATTTATGTCACACAATATAAAGCGAACTGGGGAACTGTGCTATATACTATTTACAGTAGCGGATCTAAGAGTCTAAAATTCATTTCCAAACTCTGCAACCGAGCAGCTGGATCTGCAACTCACTTCCTCTTGCATGACACAATTTCCCCATCCATAAAAATGTAGATAATTATAGAGAATTCTTTTGTAATCTGGTGAAGCCATGTGCTGCATTAAGAACTATATGATACAATTATGCACTACAGTTGTATTTCTATTCACAGCAGAAAATAAGTTCTTTAAAAATTCTTGGACAAGCACTGAATAACAGTTCTGAACGACACCGTCAACAAACGCAGCAATAAACAGAACGTGAGTACTTACTGTCACTAGGGGTGCCTTGCTCTAACAAAAACTGCTGTCCTTCACTCCACTGCCTCTCCAGAAGCTGTTCGATGCTGGCTGCTACTGGCGGCAAATTTTCCCCACAACTGTTCCCTGATTGATCATAGCGAATCTGCAAGCTGCTTACAGGGGATCTGTTAAAAATATTGCAATTTGTTGTTTAAAGAAAAGGATGGAAGGCAATGCATTAGTAAAAGGCTGTCGAAGTTTTCTTACTTCATATTAGCTCTTAGAACCTACGTATCTTACACTTCCAGGACTAAGTTAATTCATTAAAATCATTAAGAACTCCTGATGCTCACTGCCAACACTTGAATAAAAGAAAGACGTAATATTTCACAGCATGAGAATTTATATTGAGAAAACACATAACCTCTTCTTGCGTACAGGCTAACTTAATAGCTAACTGACAAGCAGCATTGTATTCAATGATACAACACATACTTCTACAGCAGGAAACTATTGTATATGGATACATAGAGCACCTATCTTAAAAGAAAAAAAACCTTCACAACTTTCCCAAAGAGAACTGGGAAAACAAAAACAATGTAATAAAGTCAGCACAGTAATGGTACTTCCACACAGAAAGGCCACACATACATAATTCCACTGCCTAACCTGTTCTAAAAAGAATCATGTAAAACCAGATTTTTGAGGGACTATGTGAAAATATTATTTCATGGGGGATGCAATTAAAGTTAAAATTATCCTCTGCTTGTCCTGTGCACACTTCCTTTTTCACTCATGAGCACACATAGTTCACAGAATAATCCCTTTGCCACATGCCTTTTCTCATTCAGGAGAAAATTAAATACTCAACACAGAGCCACTAAGAAAGCTGGGTAACCCTCAGCTCCTGTGAGTACGCTTGTTTTGCACTGGATGGCTAAAATGTAACCTGCAAGCAAAACCAGATGCTCAATATATTTCTGACTCTGGCCTCACAGATGTACGGTCCCACTCCTCATTTAGGACCAACACCAACTCTCACTACAAGCTCGTTGGTGAGTGATTTTTGTTTATGGTTTGGTTTGGGGGATTTTTGTGGGGAGTTTGTTTTGGTTTTGAAGGATTAGTTTTTTGGGGTTTGTTTGTTTGGTTTTTAATCAACTCCAGATTCAGATTCTTATAGGTTAGCTGTTACTGGAAGTAATAACTATTGGTGCCATCACAGGATCATAGCTGTACTGTTCTACACGTAGTGCAAGTTCCAGCACAGGACAACATGTAGGGCTCAGGAAATCAGTGTGTTAATTATGATTAGCATAAAAAGTAGTGGTCACAGCACATGAGCTACCTAATGACTGTCAAGCATTTTGTAGGCACCCAAGCAAAGTGATTTTTATGAGAAAAGGTTTTAAGTAGGTGACTTAAGAGCTCTGTAAGTATTTATAAATAATTTGTCTTTTCCATACAGGATGAAAGAAGAAAAACACTTGTTAAAACAAAAATCACTGATGAATGGGTAACCAAGGTAGTGTTTTTTGATGAGAGATGACAACTCAACAGCATTTAACAGTTCAGCACAGGCATTGCCAAAACAGCCTTAAAACTAGCTGTTTACACCATGTGCTGAAGTGATAAGAAGGAAGGTTTATGCAGAAGCATTCTGAACAGATGTACCACAATCCACACAAATAATGCACTAATAAAAAAAAGGGGAGGGGGGAAGGAGACAAATACATAAAACCACCACACACACCCCCACCACCCCCGCAAGTTCTTTTTCTGCATTCATGCTTTTGAAGGGCACATAACCCTGCTCTAACAGACTGCACCATTTGAATTATAAATCACCAACAAAATTCTTGTTGGGCTTAGGACTGTTTCCTATCAATTTCACAAAGGTAGAGTCAAAGCAACACATGACTGTAGCCTCTGCAATTCTTCTCTGGAAGCCTGTACAGAAGGGAAAAAAAAAAATATCTAGATTTCCCTGTATTGTGACATTGTGAATCCATCCTCATTGCAGCTGAACCCTTGCCTCATCCGTTAGACACGATACAGTTCCTGCATACCAGGACTGAATCTTTATTTCAAATAGTATTTGATCAGAGTTTCCAATAGGATTATAAATGTGCTGTGTGCACAGACCCGATGCTGTCACTGAGGTGGGAATCCCTTGTTCCACACATTGCTTACTTTCACAACTGTTTTTTATATAATTCTGGTGTAGAGTTAATCATATTCTTACAGTATTAATTGTAATCAATACTGAAATTAGATACAGGAATACATGTATATTTCAATGCAGGTGCTACATAACACATTTTTAGATCTAGGGTTAAATATGGGGTAAAAAAAGTGCTACCTCAAGAAAAGCAGCAATTCCTTTGCAAAATGGAAATAGGTCACATATACCAGGTATATTTATATTTCTGATATATATTAAAGCTTTAAATATGATGGCTTAAGCATCAATCACTGTGATTATACAGGGGTACAAAGATATAACAATATGAATTTGAAGTGACCATACAACTCATGAGCCACACATCTCCGAAGAGCTGCAATCAGCTGTGTCATGAACAGCAAACAATTGTTCCTGTATGTGTTTTTATTTTAAGCAACTGTTTGAAAATTACACAGTTCTTTCGGAGAACTGTGTTATTTATGAATCTCTCAAGCTTCAAAGGGAAGAGAGTCAGAACTTGCAGAAAAATAATTTTATTAGATAAAGCTGGTAACATTCAGGGTTGCAAAGTTTTCAGAGAGCAGACTTTTGAAGTTAATTTTTTATTCACTATAAAACATATTTTAAGAAATCAGAGCTATTTAACCGGGCAAGGTGAGAAGTTACCTGCACATTTTAGAAACGTCAACATATGTGTGATCTTTCTTGTCGCACAAATGAAGGGTGAAATTTGCTGACTACCAAAATGAACTGAATGGATAAGTTTCCTAAATTTTTTCCATGCTAGGTACCTCAGACTAAGTTTTTCCTTCTGTCAATGCTGGAATTGCAGTGGTGATTTCTCTCATTCTCCCACCCCCCCGCCGCTTTTTTTTTTGGCTTGTTTTTGAAAAACTCTACTGCCAAGCAAAAGCTGCCTGCTCCTTGGCACGTGACACAGCTTCCATCCGCTGAAGGAAGCTCTGCAATTGTGAGATTTGAGCATTAGACGCACACTGACAAAACACTCTGCAGAAGCCTCGTATTTAAGAGGTTTAGCCTCCCAAATATTCTGCCTAAAGAGAGCCTCAACACAACTATGCTCTACTGCAAATTGTACAAAGGCAAGGCCTTTGCATATTAACTAAGGCGGCATTAAAACTTGTAATTATCACAACACATATGCATAAGAGGACTGCTTGATATATAATTAATATATAGCTCTGGAATTTCCTAATAGTTGAGCATTTCCCTTGGCAAAATTCTCTTAACTTACTTGTCTGTATATACATAGACATGTTCCTTATTTATATAAAAATGTGTATGCTAATGTAAATATATGTATTTATACTGAGAACACAGTCTAAACTAATTTGCATATCTCTGTTGTTTTAGAACCAACATGTATTGGAAAGCTTAAAAGTCAGTTCACGACTAAGTAATAACACCTTACTATTACAATGGATATTCTCACCCCATTCGAGAAGAAGTCTTTTGATTAATTAAGGAATATAATACAAGATCAACAACACCAGGCATGCACGTTAAATTATCTAATTTGGAGAGATTTGTTATAAATTACTGTAATAAACACATGCTGTAACAATCTAATTCATTTTTTACAGTGCTGAATCTGTATAACTACCATTTTTCAGCTACTCTAAATCTTTTTCAAGATAAAATCCCCATGGTTAGTCCCCGAGTAAAAAAATTACAGTAATAACACTATAAAATCTAATTCATATGGGATCCAGAATGGAAAAGAAAGTCCTTTAAAAACAAAGAGCTACTTAAAATACACAGAAAATATTACTTAAGTATTTAAAACACAATATAGAAATTTTAACAGTAATTATTTAAAACAAAATAATGTGATACATATCCAGCAAAAATTCTTATGTCAAACTTCTGTAGTCATTGTGAATTGCTGCAGAACAAAAAAAGTACTTTTTTTTTTCCCCACAGAGAATTGTTGCATATTTTAAAGTGGTGAGGGAAAGGGAAGAAAATATCTGTTTGAAATTTTTCCTGATATTTACCTTCTCAGACTATCTCATTCTTGTGACCGTTGTAGTCTTTATGGGATTTTGGAATTTTTGCCAATGTGACTAAAAATATGATGTTAAAAAAACTCAAGAGATAAGCAGTACACATGGATAAAATGATAGATAAATCCCTCTAAGGCAAGTCTCCATTTCTTAAGTAAAAGTCCTTCATTTGTAAAACTAATTTCAGTTGATATACAAGTAAATTTCAGCGCATTTTTAGCTATCTGGATGTATCAGGGTTTTTTTAAAGACTGATATATCTACATAAAAATAAATTTATGTATACGTGTGTACAGATACATATATACACATCTCTCTCCCTCTATATATATATATGCTTTTAAAACACTTATGTATTATTAGTAAAAAGACACTGAAGTTTCGAAACCTTAAAACATTTCCTCTGCCTGCACTCCCCAATGTAAATACCGCTTACCGTGGTGAGAGGCTTCCTCTGGGTGAACCTCCTCTGCCAACAAGGCTGCGGCTGTTATCTCCGAGATCTTGATCTGCAGTGTAAATATTTCACAGCTGATAAATCGACTCTTTTTAGATAAGAGTTTTAAAGCTGATGTAGATATTTTAAAAATACCTTAAATCTCAACTTCTATCTGTAGTTACTGCTGGAGAGCGAATACGTAACTACTTTAAGATTGCTGAACTGTAGCATGTAAGGTGTTGTCCTTACACACTTCTGAGGCTGTACCAGGCCATGGATTATGTTCACTTCTTTCATTCCTTTCAGTTTTACAGCACAGAAGCGTGGTTTGCATTTGCAGTACCCTCCCCTCAGCCACTTTTAATTTCTACGGTGAAAGTAATGAATCACAGCTGTGGACAGCTAATCTGTATGCTTATCACAGCAAATCCTGATGCTCTATATTTTTTTAACACTTTGCATCCCAAAACAACTCATAAAATATATAACGTATTAAACTTACTGCTGCCATCTAACAAGCGCACATTATTCTGCAAATTTACTGAAAACTTTATGAAAGTGTATAATTCACTAATTCCTATTTATAAGCAGAAGCATAGGAAAGTCCCTTGCTAAAAAGGTAGTAAAACAAACAAAAAAGGCCTCATTAAATATACGAAAACGTTTTGCTTGGAAGGACTCAAAAGGGTTATTTTCCCTATGGCCTCTCAATAAAATAACCCTATCTGCCCCCTTCAAGGTTGCCCTCCCCCTATTCTGAGTCAAGCGACCTCCGACCCCGTGGAGGGCAAAGACATGACTGATCCATTCTTGGTAAACTGCTAAACTCCTTCCCTGCCCCCAAAGAGGCACGACTGCCGCGACATGTCAACAAATCCTTACGGGGGAATGAAACAAAGCAAAGCCAGCGGCTCATTAAAACTGCAGAGAGGCAACGCTACAAAATGCCAATCGGTAAATATTCACAAGATTATTAAATGCTGCAGAAGTTCTCTAACGGGATCTCTTTCACACAAAGTTGGGTGTAATGCAATTTCATGAATTATGCAAATAAACGTTTAAAGTATTCACGACAAAACCCAGAGCTGTGTTACTCTCGTTGCAAAGAGCTCCGAACTGAACACATCAATCACAGAAGTCACAGGAGACATTGTTGCATTCCTGCCTGCTGATGGCTCTGCTTAAACATTTACATTTCAGACACTAAAAAAATAAAAAGTTTTAAAAAAAGAAAAAAAAAAAAAAAGGAGGAAGAAAACCCGTGCTGTTCTGCAGGACAACTGAGAATTTACTTCCAACACGGAACAACTTTATACAGACATTTAATAACCCAATGCTGAGCAGAGTTCAAAAATAAAATTTAACTATCTTTTTAAAAAATACTTAAGTCTGTAAAGCTGCATATCTGTTCCCAGCAGCGGGAAGCTTACCTGCTTGGCTGTTCTCAGACTGAGCTATAAGTGCTGCCATTGCGGAGCTGGGATTGAGCCTATTGCCGTACATGTGGGGTGGGGGCAGGCTGAGAGAAGATCCAGGTAGGGTGTTTGCCTGCAATGAAACCAATTAAAACATGAATCCTAAATGCTAAATATATTTTAAAGAAGCCTTCCTACTGCAGAGTTATTAATTTTTTAAGGTGATTTTTTTAAATGGAATGTATTTAAAAGAAAAAAAATATTATTTTCCATTTGTGAGTACGGAAATAGAATTGCAGTACTTGGAAAAATATGTCAGGCTCTAAAGTGTGTTTTACTTGTCATCGGCAAGATTTGTTAATAAAAAAACCTTTAATAAAAAAAAATTACTGCAGCAAACATTAAAAATATCTAAAGTGCATTTTAAAACAAGCACCATGTAACAGGATGGGCAGACTTCCTTGCAGTCCTGAAATATGCACTCAATGCTAGGACTTCATAGCATGGCAACCATGTGGTTATCCTACTAATTATTTAATCTTATTAAACCATTTACAAAATAAGGGCAGGTAGACAACAGATGTCTCACAAATGCTTGGGTTCCTTACATCACAAGCCGGCTGTGGAGGTCAAAAGGTCCAACTTTCAGCTCCATAGTTTAACTACACAGAGCCATATTTCCTTTGCCCTACTCCGTCATTAGTAAAACCTGCACACTATTTGGTTACTTCCTATTTTGATAGACTTGGAAGCCTGGTGTTTTTTTGTTTTGTTTTGTTTTTATTTTAAAGAACGCAAACAGCCATTACAAGTATGTTTTCTATACAATAGGGGGCTCGCCAAATCACAGCTTTGCCCTGACCCCATATAAGGAACTGTATTTTTGGCAGTTGGCCAGTTCTACTTATTGAAGAGCTCCCAAAGTTTGTGTTCATTCATGTTGCTAACCACAATTCTGAAGCTCTCTGCTGGGACTTGTGCCAAACAAGTGAAAATGAACCCTTAAACAGATGAAGCTAAGGAGGCTGGCCAAAATCTTGCATAATCCAACGCAATAAAAATACCTTCCTCCTTAGCTGCTTATGCTTTTTCCCTTTCGAATAAAAGATTTGTGTCAAATGCCGAGTTGCAGAGACAGGCAATCAAAGAAAAAAAAGGCAAGGCTGCTTACTAAAAAGGCATTTTTCTACCTGATAAAAAATATTTCAGAACAAAGAAAAGATTGCTGTACGGGGGGAACACCAGGGACACACAACCTGTGTGATCATTGGTTTTAAAATGGATATTTTAAGAAAATGTAAACAACCTTTTCAAAGAAAACTTTTTTTTTTCCTTCTTTTTTTTTGGGGGGGTGGGGGGAAGGTGAACAGTAAGGAAGTCAATTTGTGGGACCTTTTGAAATGTGTAACTGCACACAAGAGACAGGGTAAACATACTGGTTATTACAGCAAAATATTACAGAGTATAAACCATGTCTCTGGAAAGAATCACACACTACCATTAAGTTTTGGCTTTCAGCCAACATATTAAACTTGATGAATGGACTTTTATGAATTCACACAACTGTTTTCAATGATGCTTTATTTACTATATACTAGTGAGAAATTGTGCCTGATACTTACGTTCTTCTACTGTCACAAAGTTAGAAAAAGCCACATGTAATTACTTACAATGATCAGGTTTTTTTCACTTTTCAGTTTAAAGGTATGTGCAAGATTGCTAGATACAGAAGCGCAGTTTCATTTCAAACCTGGCTGTTATTTCCTTCATTTTTAAAGAATTGCATGTCTTTAGTAGAATTAATCTGAATTACTTGTAAGTCTTAAAAACAATGCAGGCATTTCCACCTGCCCAGGTATAACAACTTCCAGAAATACAGTACCTATTTGTACTGAGACACTTACTGATGAAGACAGCAATAGAGCACAACTCCTGCTATTTTCCTTAATAAACACCTATAGCATAATTACAACTCAACTACTATTGTTTACTAGCACAACCTTCAGCTGTTTTCCACTCAAAACCAAAACAAACTTCAAAACCTCAAAAAAAATTGGTTTTTTGGTCAAATTCTTTCACTGAAGAAAGCTTACGGAATGGAATATTACGAGCTTCTACCGTTATTTGCTTCCATGTCTAAGAGACAAGACTAGCAAAATAAAAATCTCTATGTACTTTATTTAAATAAAATGGTTGAGGTTTTGAATTCTAGTAATAGAGTTTGTTATATCTTTTTTGTTTTTAAACTGTAAGTACCAGGCCTTATTTCTGTTTTAGAATATTTCTACATTTCTTAATTCTAGTAATTGTTCTGATCAAATTTTACACAGAAGCTGCTATACTTACTCTCTGTGTAATTCACTGCTTAAAACTATGCAATAGCAACTATATATTGATTATGGCAGGGCAGCTATAATCAGCAAGGAGAACACATGTTTATTTGACTGAAACGTGCCCAAATAGCTGTAAGAACTTTCCAGAAGTATCTAAGTATCTTGAAAGGAGTTGCTGAAGTCTGCTGAGTAACCATCACATCACAAAACAAAAGACATCAAAGGAATTAAACAATGTTTGCTAAGTGGGCTGATAGATCAAAAGACTTAGCATGATTTAAACAATATCTAAGAACTTGAGTTTTTTCACAAGTGGTGGTTCACCCTAAACTTAACCCCTGTTTATACTTTAAAATAATAGTAAAGGTGTCCTACAACAAGCTGAAACTACAAAAGTTCTAGTGTCTCCATGTATCCCATGCAACTCTCAAAGGAAAAAGTCACATTAGTAAAATGGTTCAAGGAAGTTGGAGGTAAATAAAAAACTTTTAAAGTACTTTTTAAAAATGTCAATGTAAAATGACAAGAATAACGATTTGTGAAGCCTTATTATGTATGTGACAACTCCATCAGACAGGAAAGTAGAGGAGGTGGAGGAGTGCTACATTATTTAAAGGTGAAATAGGAGCTTCATGTTTCACTCACAGTCGAAACAAGCTGTAGCAAGCATTTATTAAAAATGCGCAATCATCCTGTCAATATATATTAAGGTCACAGGACTGAAACACGTTCTAAAATGCAGAACTTTTAAAGCTGTAGTATTCTTTATTTCAACTGATTCTATTTAAACAGTCAACACAACACATGATCAAAATGTATCAACCAATACAATAATGAGACTACTAAGTATTTCTTTTGAAAAGGCAGCAAATTTTCCTGAAAATATTTTAGCCAAAGGATTTAAGCCCATCTAGAGGTATATAATACACTGCTTTCATTTATGGCATGTTCAATAAATCAGTAACACAATAAGCAGCAGAGCAGCACAGAAGGAGGATACACTGTAATTCAGAAAATGCCCGAATGCAATAAGAATTAATGACTGATATTTGATTGATGCTTAAAAACGCTTCCTCTAGAGCAAGAAAGTGCGTGCAAGTATATTCTTCTAATTAAAGAACTAGATTTGCAAGTTAACTGAATTTAACTCGTATATATAAATATCCTCTGAAATCCTTAAAATAGTTTCGTATTTGTTTGCATCACTCTGAAATGGTATTTTACTGTAACAGTATGACTATAAAGTTTCCCAAGTTGACAACTACTTGCATTCATGGCTGGCCATTTACTTAAATTTCCAGGGAAAACAAGTTTCTTCATTTCAAAAGTTATAAGTTCTTTAAGAAAAGAAAAATAAATAAAAAGGGAGGGAAATGAGACTATATTTAGCTGTATACAAGTAAACCAGGTTTCAAAAATTTGAGAACCTTTGAGCATACCTATTCCCCTCTTCCTTTCAAATTTTATGCTACGGAATATTTTCTGATAACAGGCCTCATTTCTGTCTCAGCTCCACACCAGTAAGGTTTTAATACTCAGCGTGTGATGAGAGATGAAACCAAGTGTGAACAACTTTGGGGTCCCATGAGTAGGCTGACTGTTGAAGCTGTCAGGTTCAATTGCATCATTCCACATTATTCAATGCCCCAAACTGCTCCCTAATTGTTAGGGGCTTAACATATTCAAAACCATTGTTTAGGCTAATGCTGAAATGCCTACAGTTGAGTTTCCATAAAGAAAGGGGAGGGATTTAATTGTAGTTAAACCATTTCTGAACTCTCCTGCTTTCATGATAGGACAACAAGGATGGCCAGAACAACCAATTCCAAGACGGCTTCTTAATCAGTTTATATCCAATCAACATCCCTTTTCCCCTATGCTTTAAAAATAGTCATTGCTGTATTGTAGCTTTGCGTTATATTATGATGCTTTACAATTAGTGACAAATTACCTAATTACCTACTTCAGACAATTTCTGTTTGTCAACAACTATTTCAAAGGTTATTTTTATTTCTTGTTTAAAATAAAAATAGATCATTGCTCCCACAATGACTGTATCCCTTGAAGTATGAGTGCCAGATTAATGTGGTTGGGGTCATACCACTTACCAATCATACTGGGTTCTTCATCACAGCATGATGCTGTGACAGAAAGCGTAAAACTACCTCTTGTTCCAATTAACACAAAGTAAAGAAATCAACAGCACTAAGAATCACCAACACCTACTTCTTATGGCCAACTGCTACTGAAAAGAGTCTAAAAAATGTGATGCAGATGAAGTTTAAAGCTAAATTTTCTGCGAGCCACTCTGCCGCACTGCTGAGAAGATGTTACTAATGCTTTCCATGCAATTGTCCAGCTTCATGAAATATGGAAGGAAACTCAAGCACTAGACCAAATATTAACATCAGCTTACTTCATCTGGAAGGCATCTTAAACTGATGTATTTTGGTCAATGGCAAGCAACATTTATCTGAACAGTCTACTATTGAAAATAACACGAAATTGTAACATGCAGTGCAATTATATGAGCTTAGATATTCAAACATATTAATGCCATGTACATTGTGATAATCAAAAATTGATCATATAGATACATATATAAATTAACTGCTTTTCTGGATAAGTGAAAAGAGTTGCATACCAAGTAATAGCAGCAAAAGCAACCTGGGGCCTTATCTTTCCTAATTTAACTTGAAGAAGTGAAGAAAAGTGATTTTTATCTCTGGAATTGTTAAGGCCAGTTACACTATGGAGGGCACACATCAGTGGGCTTTTCTTGAGTATTCAATGCAGTGGGAAGAATGTGCTATTGCTTCCTTTTATTCTTTCAGTATTTCTGGTACCTTCTTTAACTTGAATTAGGAGACATGGAGGGAGCCACTGCTGCACATCACCACTTGCCTTCTTGGAATTCTGTTCGCTGTTCACCTGGGATGGCAACACGCACCTACATACGAGTGGGTGGTCAGACTGCAGCAATACATCAAATTTCTAGGAAGCCCAAGAGGAAAGTTCTGCCACATCAACAGCTTTTCATGCATCACTTGCTGCAACACAACTCTTGAGTGTTTTCACCACAAACATGGAATTTGCTTAGAGATCTTATCTACACCTTGTTTCCAACTAAAAAAAATTCCAAATTCCTGATTATTTTCCTATATGCCAAGAAATACAAATGGAATTGAAGGCAACAAAAAATCCTTAATAAAATACCGTTTCTACATTTTTTCTGAAACCATCATCGGACTTCTCAGAACAACTACCGCAACACAAATAATACTAAAATGCAGCATGGTAAACTCTATATATTTCAATTGAACTGATACTTTCATTGACACCTTTTAAATCTGTAGTTTGGCTTTCATGTGTATTTTGGCTTTCAATTCATTTTCAAGCAAACTATATTGACTCTTTAACTAAAGCAGCCTGCAGCACTATCGATGAAAGTGTTCTTTTTACAGCTAATCTCACCTCACCTGCTGTCGTACATACATCACCAATGTGAGTGAATCCCAAACATCCACTGGAGCCTTTTACTCATTCATTCTATAAATGCAATATGGGGATTGAAAAGATAACCCATTACCTGCTGCCACTACCACCATCTAAATTTAAAAGTTTGGGATTTTTAAAAACAGATAGTCAATGTGCAGTTTTACAATAAATGCTTTCACTAACTGATGAAATTAAAGAATTAACTGAGAAGCTTAACTAGGAGGCTAGAAAAGTTCAAATGGAATCAGAAAAATGCTTGTGATGTCTCACAAGAGAAAAACAACTTTTCAATCAAAAAGTATTAATTACACAAGTACTAATTATTATAATTAAATCTGTCATGAAAACTGTATACATTACATGGAAAATCATTCTATGGACACATTGCTCACATCATTACCGCTTTTTATGTTACTAGCAAAAATAAATTCTTTGAACTCCTAGCTGTGATGAAGACTCTTGCTTATGAACAAGCCAATAATCAAATACTGTCTTTAAGAATCAATTTTTTGATTAAATGTACAAACAAATCCTTCAATTAAATGAAATCATCTAACCTTTAAACAGCAGCACTCAAGTATTTTCCAAGAAGGGCATGAATGAATGTAACTGGGAAACACAGTGGGATTTGAAAGGCAAAATGAAAAATTAATGGCACACCTACAGAAACTAATTTATACCTCTGCCCAGTGTACAACAAGGGCACATCAAGTCATTAAAAACCACACGGGGAGAAGGCCTATCTTCCAATAATGTGAAAAAGCTATAACCTCAACTGTACTACCAGTTTACTCATATCCTCCATGTTAACTAAGCTGCATATCCTATAAAATTTAACCAATTAAAAGCTATTTATTTACAAACTAGACACCAAAAAGAAACTTGTACAAAACCTGACTAGCATGCTACCTCATTAAGAGGTCTCTTTTGTTTGTTTTTGTCTTAAAAAGGAGGACTTACAGAGATAAGACCCTGGGATTCCTCCACCTCCCCCCTGCAAACCTATCTGGAAACAGAGCTATCATTTCGACACAAATCCCTTTTACCTCAAGTTCTTCCTCAGTCCTTTCCATCTACCTCTGTCTTCACTGCATTTAACCTGTGTGTGCTCTACATAGAAAATTGAAACAATATCTTACCTAAGAATCTGTTTTCCTTAAGAACATACATATCAGAAATCACAATTTCGCTCTCATATTGACTATCAGAAAGAATGACATGATTAGGAAACAAACCCAGTATACCCACAAAGGAATCTATTTTCTTCGCATAAGTATTCCAAAGAAAGCCAGCCACTTGTAATATGGCAAACAATGGATTAGAGAGAAAAGTAACTACTGCCAAGATCATCTATAATTTCAAAAATAGCAATAATAAGGAACCAGACACTCATATTGACATTTAAGCTTTCTAAATAAACATCAACCTTTGCTATTTAAGTGATGAAACAAATGTCTACAGTAGCAGAATTACTGCTGTGTAAAAACGCTTGCAAGATTCTCAACATTTTACACAAGGCCTATAAGGACACTGCCTCAGCAAAGAACTTTGCAGCTTGTAACAAAGCACACACCATGTAAACTTGAAATGTTTTTCCAGTCAAACCTAAACATTTGGTTTTATCTAAATATTTTTTAATTTATTCTTTCCACTGCATACACACACGAAAATGTCACATTTTTCACATTCAATACCCTTACTATTGTCTCGGGCAGCTAAAATGAAGTAGCTACACTCAGTTCAAGGAAGAGGTCAGTGTGCCTCAGTTGCCTGGAGACTGATGGTTGCTACAGCAGCACCAGATAAGCCAAGCTAAATAAGCTTCAGCTTGAAGGCAGAAAACATTTATTGCTAGACGGAAACGTTGATGCAGTTGTCTCAGCATGCAGCACTGCACAAAATCATGCAACTGCCTTTCACACTACCTGTATATTGTGTAAGTCTATGCAAAAACAATCTTACTGAAGGAAGAGGAAAATGCAAAAAGAAAATATTTTTTAATTGGGCTAAATACTAGATTACTTGCAACTATGACTCCTTTGTTCTTCTACTTGAGTCACATGTTAGAAAGAATTTTCCCTCTGGCTGTAAATTCTTCCTCTTTGCTGCTCTCCTCCACCTCCACCCCCACCCCAAAAATCCTCAGTTAGATTGAATGAGAAGAAAATGAGATTTTTACCCATTTTGCCTAGAAGTAACAAGGAATTAAAACAGCTTTTAAGAAACAAACAAGAAAATTTAGATGGAAAAACCTTTACTAGTATGGTTCTTGTACATTTTTAATTTTCTAAGATGCTTAAATTTCAGTGGCTGTGACACAAATACTGTTCAGTGACTTTGCAAGGAAAGTCACTAGTTTGCATTGGTATCTTACACCACAACACCAAAGCCCTCTCTGTCTACAACATACTGAGGGATGCATTCAGCACACGTTCTAAATCTGCCAGCACTGGCAATTTCCTGTGGCAGTGAGTCCCATGGATGAGCAACATATTCTAATGAGAGTGATTTCTTTCCGTTCTAGATTGCTGGCTTTTCCTCTTATATATTTTCTTTTTCTTTCTTTTTTTTTAAGTTATAATGAGAACAGAGTAATTCCAGCATCCGAACAGTCTGTGAGCCATGCTGCTGTTTTACCTTTGACCCAGTGGGTAGGAACCTCTTTTGAGAGATCTTATCATCAAGAGGTGTTTTGATAGTCACATAAAATATGTTAATTGGTTTTCACATATCCACCATTTCTATTGATTAGAGAATTCCAGCACCACAGTAAGGATACAATTTCCTTTTTCTGGAAGCATGCTGCTTAAACTGTGCAATATCATGATCTCCAGATGTTTTATTATTCTCTTTTTAATTATCACTCATATTAAAGGTAATGTGAATCATCTTTAGAAAGACAAATGCAGAAAATACAAACAAACTGACCACAAATTCGTAAAGCTTGCTACTTTTATGTTGGATCTTAAAGACAAAAAAAAAAGATGACACCGCCACCATAGACTATATGGCAATATATAAACTGAACTTACAAAAAATGAATAGAACTTATAAAACATACTTTTTATCTGCAGGAAAGATCACCTAGTTCTAGATTAAATCAAATGAATTAGTATTGGTGAAAGGAAAAGACTGGTATGACCTGATGTCATGATCAGCAGAGGATGCATATTTTTGAGAAATTTAGCAATACATTAACATACTGTCATAAGTGCTGTCTATGCTTTACATAAATTACTGATTTCTAAGGGATAAGAGGTGTCACCACAAGGCACCCACCCATTACTAGCTTTGCAGACAAGCAGTAGAAATCTATACTATCTTCATAAGAGCTATCCTAGCATTCAACATCTCAACTATTTTTATATTAAGAAACAGACTTCAGGAAGTAACCTGATAAAAAAAATGTAAGAAGAGCACAAGGGTCTTCTCAAGTTATGGAAATCATCTCTGATTACATGTCTTATGTAATTTACCATAATTAGGATAAGTTACTGTGCAGTGCAAGAAAGGATTATTGCTTAAATAAGGTTTTTGAGATAATTTCAAAGTCTCTACTTTTAAGGCTTAAGATATTCTGATCCAAAAGTGTCTGCAACAGAATTATACTAAATTCTTCACCTCAGCCACCAGACATGGTTGTGACGTGCACCTCTGGGAATGGAGCAGGAAGCTCCCTCAACAACCAACCATCTAGTGCAGGTTACCTGAACTCTGAGACTGCCACATCTGTCACATCCCAATGTCCTAGAGCTGAGGGCACTTTATGTTTTTCCATGCATTCATTCTACTCCCCAAAGAAAAGCTCATTAAAGCACTAACAGCTAACAGAACTGCCACTTTCTAGAGTACCCACAGAGAGGATGGCCCAGAAACTTCCCTTCAGTGGACTTACACACTTCTGCCTGCCCAGCTCTAGCCAACTTCAGATTCTTAACCTGAAACTTTCCTCCCTTCCTCATGTTTACTTTGAGCTGATTTTTTTTTAAAAAGGTGGGAAACAGCGTCAATTTCTCTGAGCAAGACTGGGAAAGAGAAGCAAACGGAGCAGTATCTTTCTTGACCACACTGAATCTGAGAATATGACATCCATAATTTGAGGCTACACCTGCAAACTCAGCAGCAATATGTATCAGGCATGTCCATTTTACTGTCCTATGAAAAGGGCCAAATCCTCCTTCTGAAGACTTGCAAAAAGCCTCTCAACTTGAATTTTCAGCAAAGACTACTATCAAATTCCCTCATAAATCCACTTCTGCTTTGAAAGGTATAAATAAGATTGCTCCCCGAACTGCTCCTAAAAGAGGAAAAAGAATTAAGAATAAAGTTTCTTTTTCCTGTATTTTCACTTATTTTCTTGCGGGTGTCGGAATAGGAAGAAAAAAAAAAAAAAAAAGGAGGAGAAAGTTCCCTTGATAGCCCACAAAACAATGAGACGACTTCAACTGTGACAAGAATAAAACCACTGAAACAGGAAGCCAAAACCAGCGTAAACTAGTGATGTGGAGAAAGAGCACAGGACTACAGAGATCCAAAATTAGGGACTAGACTAATTCAGAAAGTGAGAAAATAAAAACCACAGGACAGAAGCATCTGGAACATAAGGTGCTCTACGTTCAAAATCTGAAAAGATCTCAAGATTCCTGAGATTTCACATTCCTCTCTAGTTAACAAATAACTCCAAATCTATTGAAAAAAGACATCCTTATCTCCCTCTAAAAGCTGGATCAGACAAAGGAGGATGACCACCACTATATGAACGCTAAAGAAAACCCTGCTGTTTCGCCACTATTCCTAAGGGGAGTAAAGCCAAACCAACTTCAACAGGGACAATGGAAGTGATTAAAGCAAACTTATTTCACTTAGAATTGCAACTGAGCAGTAGCAACTATCTTCCCAGTTATCACATCTCCACCAAGGAGGCAGCTGTTTACTACACTGTGTTGAAGTGGATCTATCATGCCACCACAAATAAATCCTGGACTAAAAAGAGTAACAAACAGCAACTACTCAGTTCCCTGTCTCTGTGCAAGCCACGAGGGCTGCTCCAACAGATACTTCTTGCCCTGCTCCTTCTATTAGCCGCTTCTGTGGCAAAGGAAGTACAGCACATAAAGTAATAGATGGGAACTTAGAAGAAAATAAAACTGAAGCTGCAGAGGAAGAAAAACAGCATAAAAAGAAAGGAGAATCCAATAGAGAAAAAAAAATCTCTGCCCTGAGAAAATAATCTTTTGTATTGTATCTGTAAAACAGGTTAGTGACAAGTATATGCAATATTGCTTGAAACTGCCTCACAGATGTGCTCATGACAGTCACTAAGAGAGCACAGATACATTACATGGACCAAAACCAAAAACCAAACACACCAAAAACCCACACTACAAAGTCACAATTTGGTCACAGTGAACTTACAGAATAAGAATAAATCCTGAAAATTTCTGAATAAACTGAGATTGCTGAAATGTAAAGATCACACATTACTGAGTCATACAACACCAGCACCAAAGAGTTGATGAGCTACAAATAAAAAATTTTAAAAATTAAAATTTAAAAGGCTGTGTGTCTTAAAGAAACCACTATATGCCATTTCCACTCCCACTAAAAATACTATGGAAATGAGATGACAATATACTTAAATGATTTTTTTTCTTGAAAGGAATACAGGCAGAGAGTAACCAAGGACTGGAAGAAAACCCAGTCAAAAACATCTACTTCTATTTCTGCAGACTGACACTGCAGAGCAGATGGCCATAGAGCACTAGTTGGGTAATTTCACTCATTTAAGTCATCAAAAAGAACAGAGAGCTCAACCAATTTCAATCTTGACCCATGCAGCAAACTTTTCATTACAAAACATTAAATCTACTGAATCAATTTAAAAAAAAAAAAATCATTTTTAAATTTAACAACCACCATTTCCTGATAAGTAGAAAAAAAATCCTGCTGTATGATACCAAAAGATACTGAGGCATCCAGGTCACTGCGCTTTTTATGAATATACATTAATCACTAAGAACAACTAATCAGAAAGAGCAATACAGCAAACTGTTACAGAACAACAAAACAGGCTGACAAATATTTTTTGTTATAATTATAAAACACAAGGAAATCTTAAACTGAGCGTAGGACCTCAGAGTGGTACAATTTGTAACTTGGATTAACACAGAAAAAGTTAAGACAATATTCAAAATCCAAATGCAAGAAAGCGATTTTTCTCAACAACAGAGCACACATTACTATTCATGCAAAAGTTGAAGACACGCTTCCCAGAGAAAAGACAGTAGTTTGGGATACAGTAATTTGCTGTTCATGCAAAACAGGTAGTACCGACAAACACAACAAAACAAGAGCAAATATTTGTGTGGGCTGTACTTCTCTCCTGTATCCATTTTTTCTTGTATTCTTGCAATTGTTAAATGCATTGTTATCCTAATAAAGCCTCACTGAATGAAGCACTGTAACGTATTGGAGGCTATGCCCAAGACGTATAAAAAAGAAGACAGGATGCAAAAAAAAAAAAGGCGTTTTCAGCAAGTGGCATTTTTACTAGGCCACTGATTCCCACCTGGTGAGGAATACCAGCATTTCAATTCAGTTATGGCACAGCATGGAACACAAGCTAATAATCTCTTCTGGATTTATTAGATTGGAACAAAAATTAAGAGTGGCATGAGGGCAAAGAAAATGATACACAAAAGAAAAGTTGATTGCGATAAGGCCATACTGTGTTTTTTTCCTCAAATAAAAAACACACTATGGGAACTATCAGACTAGGCAACAGAATGAAAGAATCAAAATCCAGGATTTTCAAGTTGATTTTTTTTTTTAAAGCTTTAAAATAAGTGTTGTTTAGTTGCTGAAGGAAAAAGCAGCACTTTGGTGTTTTAACCACTGAAGTTTTAGATAGGCATAACAGTTATTAAAAAAAAAACACAACAAAAAGCACAATAGTATTGCCTGATAGTCTCATGACAGTTGCTTTCAATTGCTTGCAAGTTCTCTGAATACTATGAACAATTTTTTCTGTGTCAGAGGTCTACCATAACCTCCTAATCAGAAAAGTTCAGTCAATTTGGAGACTAATTGTATGGATTACTTTTTTTCCCCAAGACCAACTCTTTAGAATTTCTTAATACCCTCGCTTAAAAACAGAATTTTAAAAAAGACCAAAAAAAATATACAAGTTTATGATTTCCCCAAAATAATAATTACAAATGCCCAACAGAGATCTAAGAAAATTTAACAACCAAAATTGTGGACAAGTGCACCTTAGCAGCACACCTTGGAGGCTATTCTAGTTGCTAGTGCTATTCCAATTGCACATCTGCTATCCTGACCAAATAGCTGAACAACCAAGGTCTGGGCATATACTTGGTCTCTTAACTAACAGTTTAAATAAAACTCACTTTTGTACTTACTACTTTTTATATGCTATCGAGGCACAAGCTTACCTAACTTCTAAACATCGCATGTACACCTAGGATCTTGCCTGATTTTATTTTAATTAGAGGACTACATAAAAAATACATTAGGAGACCATTATTTGAAGACTTTCATAGTCAAGAGGTGGGTAAACACTCAGAATACATCCACAAGAGCCCAGTAACCATACACAGCACTCTGATGAAACTTTGCAGAACTAAGTAGGTAAACCATAACCCTTGAAATATAATCAGTTTTTTATGATAACTGCATGGGGGGGAAGGTTCTCTTAAACTGGAAAACAGCTACATAGTAAAATAGGTTCTCTTGACTGCAGCTCTTCAAACACTAAAAAAGAGCTCATGAACTGAAAGTCAAACAGCAACCTGGAGTCTAGGAAAAATAAAGGCATGTTACAGGTGGTTGCCGTGATTTAGTGTGAACCAAAGACACCTCCAGGAGGCAGACCTGCTTGGTATTTTCAGTTTTTGAAAGTTGGGAGAAAATTCACAACATACATCCATCTTCATTCTCCTCCATGCTAGGAAGTACTCTGTGAGCTCATTTTCCCCATGAAAGAGGAAAAGCTGTGTCCATGGACCTTAAAGTCAACTGACCACCTCTTGCCACCTCAGTTTCTTTGTAGGAAGTTTCTGTCAAAACTGATAAATCGGCAGGGTAAAAAACCCAGGAAAGTGACAGTTAAAGCAATTTAGCCTCAACTGGAAATTTCCATTGCCTACCTCTTGGATGTTACTGGACACCAGACATAAATGAAAAGTGCCAGTCTAACTGCAAATGGTGAAGACAGGCAATACGGAAGGGAAAAAAGACTGGGACAATAAATATAGGTTCCTTGGTTGTAGAGCATAACTTAAGAGACGCGTCATGCTACACAGCTTATCTGACGCATGGTGTTTGGCTGAAATATCAATGACTGTATAACGGTTCAGATGATGGGAGGACCAAGTTCAAATTTATACATTGACACCATTGATATAAGAAAAAACGAAGACTATGCCTTTACCAATTTCCAACTGGCAGACACTAGTTACCAAAATGTAGTCCTAAAATCACTGAAGCAGCACAGGACTTGATTAATTCTCTGTGCAAACACAGGAGTTCCCTCCTAAGGCTGTCAACAAAAAATTCTCAACCATTTGAACCTCCCTTTGTAGTTCAGAACCAAAAGACCCTTTAAATGGTAGTACCTGTGAATAAGATCCTGACAAGTAAATCTATGACCACTTGAAAACAAGGTAGGTATTGAGGTAAGATACATGGCTCCTTGGAAGGGAGGGTGGGGAGAAACACCAGACAACAAAAAAAAACCCAACACATCTTCCAAAAAACAGAGTCAAAGGAAGGGCAGGCATTTTAAACACTTAAGCTGTGGGGGGGGCTCTCCAGCTCAGCTAAACACTAAGAGCAAAGTGTGCACCTCCTAGGCTATACTTCACCTTTTTGTAACAACATGAAGAAAAATATATTATGGTATTTCTGTTCTTGTCTGTTAAATATGGGCTCTGTTCCATTGCTTTTTGAATCTGTTTATCCTCTGACAAAGTTTAACTAATACAAATGATATCGCACAGGTCTCGCTTATTTAAATTTTCCATGTCATTTGTGATTTTACAGAACTTTCTCAGTGTCCTTTTTTCAGGCCAAGAGTCCTACGCAATTTACTCATTCCTTATAAAGATGCTGTTCCTTGCCATTGTTCACTACCATGGACCTTCCTATACCTCTTTTGATACGTACTGTATCTCTTGTGAACAGAAACTGCCTTTTCCCTTTAACATGAATAACATTTGCCCTCTTACCACCTTGCCAACATAGGCCAGTGAGGTCTGATCTCAGCAGTTTGTGACAACTGTTTTTCATAATAGCTCACTGCGTAACGTAGTGTAACCAGTAAACTTGACTTCTGTTTCTCCTCCTTTTCCTAGATCATTTCTGAATATGTTGAGCTGTACAAAAGGCCATAACGCTGATCTTTCTAAAACTCTGATGGTAAACCTCTCCATCGTGAAAACTGAGCATCTACTTGTTTAGGGTTTTTTAAAATAATTTAATCTGCTGCCAAACTATGACACAACCTCTCCCCTTATCTCCAGACTGCTCAATTTAAGTGTCTTCAGTGAGTTAGGTTGTGGAATACTCTTTGGAAATTTAAAGAAAAAAAACAACACTAATGCAAACTGGTTGTGATTTCCCCTCACAAAAGCTATATTGTCTCTTTCTCAAAGCATTGTATTTTTAATTCATTTCTTTAAAATACTTTCTATCAATTTGTGTAACAGAGATGTCACCCAATTTTTTGTGAAACCGGTCAACAGGTTCTAAAGTTACAAGACAGAAGTCCTACTGACATAACACAAGCCTTATTTCTTTAGGAAACCAGTCCAGAAGAATTACCTAAAAATATGAAATGCCACCTATAACAACAAAGGGTTATTTGATACTGAAATGTATTCTGTGTTAGGCTTGCACAGAATATTTCTGCTGTACATGTACTATACACATGCATGAGCACGGACACACCATGCACGTAAGTATTTACGCATTAGACTTGATTTTAATTCTTCAGTTTTACATCCACTATCTTAAATCACAGTAGACTATATAAATTAAAAGTTGATGTCTTATATGCACACAAAAATGATATATTTGATACAGTCATCGTAAAACAGATTCCCATCAGAAAATTTAAAAGACAAGAAACACAAAGTATAAAAACATCATGTCCAATACAGTATTTCTTCACACTTATTCTCTAATCGTGGTGGCTCTCTGCAACTATACCTTTGTATTCTCTTCCCTTGATAAATGTCATCTTGCCCAACTTAAATTCATACAAAATACTACCATAAAGTTATTTTTTCTGGTTCATTACTTCAAGTACGTCACCTTTCTGCACTCCTCAAGTGCCCCCTTATCACTTCACGATCAAACATTAACTATGTATCTTCATTTGTATGACCTTTCAAATGCAAACCTGTAGCATAAATGTCAACTTTCATTTGTTATCTAGATGTCGGCCACCTCTTTTCCAGGGCTAGCCTTAGTTTGTCAAATTTCCCAAATAAACCTCTCTGTTCTTTAACTGATACCAGCACTTTCACCTGAGACATGCAAAACTTTACGTGTTTTCCTCTTTTAAATCTTTTCTTAAAACATTGTTCTGATAACAGAAGTTGGTTAGAGCACTGATAAATTGTAACCAGCATTTATGCTACTAATCATCATATAGTTGTTATTACTACATATTTCCACAGACCATTTAAAAAAAATCTGTGTGCTCTCCAAAGAGAGGACTATGTAACATTATGGGGACCTTCCAGCCACTGTAACATTTTCGCAACAAATACAATGCTTATTAACCTATTTTCCAAACAAATTATTGTTTCTTTTAACATTGAAAATAACCAGGTCAATAACATGGTTTGCTATCTTAAACTCTTGTGATAGTTTACCTGAGTTGCAGCAACAACAGTAGTTATAGAAGGCGCAGTTGAAGGTGATAGAGCTCCCACTTGCTGCAAGTGGCCTGAAGCCTGCTGAGGTAAATGAGAACTGGAAACGGGAGTGCTAGATCCTGAGCCAGATACTGCATTTGGAAATGATACTGCTACATCATTGCTGCTAAAAATACCTGAAAAAAATTACAAAAATGATTACATGCATCTCTCTCTCTCCCCCTCCCTCTGTTTTCTAGTAACCATGTAAATATGCAGTAGAAAATTAATCAAGACAAATAAGACCACTTAATGCAGAAAGTTCCTGTGTTGAAATTCTAACCATGCCGACTGATAAAAGTGCTCTCATCACTTGACATTCTATAGTTCAGGGAACACAGACTGATTCAGTTTTAAGTTTTTGTAAGACATATGTGATAAAGCAAATATTTATGTGCATTACAAACTGCTCAAATATTAACAGTAGCAGAATATTTGGCTAAAATGCCTGCCTTCGACTGAGTCTGCTATCAGGGTTTGCTCTTCCAATGAATTACTGTAAAAGTTAAAGTAGATAAAGAATGAAGTATTGGGCTATGTAACTGAACATATACAATAAAAATAGAAAAATACTTTTTAACTTTGCAATTTTGGCAAGTAAGGATTGTTTGTGTATTTTCAGAAAAACACTGACAGCAAGTCTGAGGACCCAGTACTCAGATTTGCTGGTAGAACTGGTGGTATTTCATTTATTCACAAACTAAAACTCCATCCACGATCTAAGAATGCTTGACTAACATTTACTTGTTGGCTGTTCTAGCAGAAATGACTAAACACGTTAATGTTAGTCAGACGGGTATGTTAGCAATTTAAATAGGAAGAGTTCATACCCCTCTGTGAAGCCATTACTTCTGTTTGTCTACATGCAGGGGAAAGTTCATTATATAGGTTGGGAAAAAACCCTATTGACCAGAAGCCCAGGACAAGAAGTAGTACCTGTCTATGAAACTGTTAGGCTCCACGTGCATTAGATAAGTGAGCTGTCAGCTGGCCAAGGAATATCAAGCATGGTAGCACTGAACTGCAGTTAGAGGAAGAGTGCCACAGGGAGTAAACAGAAGTAGAATGAACATGGTTAGATCAAAAAAAGCAACAGAACTGAAATGCCAGTTAGAAGCCAAAGGTGGAGCTAGTTTGTCAATCATACAAATAATGATTTGAAGAAGGCAGTGACAGTAATAAGATACGCAATGTTAAAACACCACTCGCCACCCAGCAACCCCTCTGACCACAGGCAGTCGGGAGAGGCTAACGTCATCTGAACCCACACGTAATATGCAAACACCGATGCATCTTAAAATTCCCTGCCTCTATTAACTGCCAAGAAAAATTGAAGAGAAAAACAGCCAAACCCAGTAGAGAAAGGTATGAAAAAACCAGCTGAAGACACATTCTGACAACATTGCTTTCCTGCTAACCGAGGGTAGTGACTCCTTAGCATCTCCCCCATCTCTCCATCACAGCACAATTCCATACCTGCTCTGCTTTTCTGCTGACCTTCATATTTTTTCCCATTTAGTGCAACTTCCTCAGCCATCTCCCCCTCCATTTTTTGGTCACCATCCCAAAAATCTACAGTTATGGGACTACTTAGCAGTTGAGATCCTTAAAGTGTTCACTTTGTGATGATCCTTCTCCAATTATAGCTACCTTGTCTAACTAGACAGTAAATTCTATGGATCCTGCTCTAGATTTATCCCTACACATCACCAAAATGAACACGATTAACAGCCTCACTACTGAGCATATTCTTAAATGAAATCTAATTACAACCAAAAAACCTGAAACATACTGCAGGTCCTCACATGATTTTTTTAAAATATGCTTTCCATCAGAGATTTTGAATTAATAAATGGATGAGATTTTTGATCCTTTGTATTTTGAATACGGTAAAACAACTAAACATACAAAAAAACCTTGAAAAAGATGAGATTCTCATGCAAGTATCTGGCTCCAGGAACCGTGAATTTTAAGGGTAAAAAAAATGAAATATCACAACACTTATCATCAAATCATAAGAGCTTGTCACCACAAATGCTATCACTCTCATAAAATGTCAATGATAACAAGTGGAGAAAACAAAATTTTTTGTGAGAGTAAAATAGTAAAAAAAGAAATATTTTGCCAGAAAGGTAAAAGAACCCCAAAATTGTAAAGCTACTGCAGTTTTTTTTTCTTAATTTTTCAATATCTTACATATTCAACAACTGCAGAGTTGCTGCTGCTTCTATTTTAATGATAAGGTTTATTCTTCCTCTTAAAAATAAAGTGCTGGAATACACACAGATAGTTATAAAATCAAGGCCAAAAAAACTATTTCAAAAGAAAGACAAGTGGTAAACCAGTTTGCCAGTGGAATGAGGTAAGCTATTTGCTGCTAGAAATAGTAGTTGCAGTAGTAGTACTAACAACACTCACTATTTGTTGCTGTTGTGAAATACTGGACAAATATGACCTATCTGCCCACTCTGGGCTAAGTATTTCCATTTAGCAATACCTTACTTAATACATAAAATACACGCACCTTCTGGAACTAGTCATGCAACCAAGATATTACTCAATGCAAGTACTCAAATAAGAACTGTATGCTGAACATACAAATAAATCCTTGCTTTTCACACCATTTCAAAGATACCTGTATAAAAATTATATGCACATCATATTAGAACACCAAGAAAGTCCATACTTAAAACGTCTCAAACATATCAAGTTGTCCTTTTGGGATTTTAGGAGAGATAAATCACTTTCTGGATCAGGAAGGAATAACAACAAAAGCCTGAACAAATCACTATAAACCACATTAATGTTTAAAACAAACAAACCACCCTGAAGTCCTTCCCACATTACTGAAAAGCCAAATAGCTCTAGCTTGTCATGAATGGCAATTTGTAATTTGCCGGAGGCATGAACAGCGTGGTTAAACACAACTTCAGCATTTTCAACAGGACACAGTTCTTCAGCTGCAGGTGCAAATAGGCATGTAACACTGGTCAGGTAAAGCCTGACTGTGCTTAATGCCGCTAACACAGCTGCAGAACGCGGCTTCTGGTTCTGGCAGACAAAATGCACATAAAGCCCATGCTGCTGGAGTGAAAGGCTTAACAAAAGGGCCAGTTTAAAAAAGGCATCTCTGAACAACAACTAACTGCCTGCTTAGCACAGAACAGTAGTACTATAGAGCAAGAAACATATCAGATTATGCAGGCTGGAAAAAAATGCATTCTTTTTGGTGACAATCAACAATGAAATAGATAATAGAGGAAATAAAAGAACTTGAAGAATAGTGAAAAACAAAATAGCCACAAGTCAGAACTAGCTATACAGCAACATACACCAAACACGCAGAACAACCTTAGCGATTTTATTAAAAATCTCAAAAATAAGTAGTTCCATGAGCAGAAGAATTAACAAAATATTAAATTCTGAGTTTCAACAGTGTTGCATCTCATAGATGACATCAAGCTTTCCCACCACAATTTCTGTACCTAGCCACAAAATCAGCAGTTTCTATTTTCTAGTGCTACAGCGCCCTACATTATTCAGCTCCCTCACTTTCCCTTCCTATGCTGGAGATTGCCTAGTCTAGCGAGAGACAAAAACAGGCTGTGGTTACTCTTGTAAACATGTACTGTCCATCCCTATTACAGGAACTTAGGTATTTTACACTCCTTTATCAAGTTTGCTCAAAATTGAAGAACAAGCCCCATGCCTGTGGGCCAAAATCAAGAGAAGCAACATGTAGACTCATTCCTTAGGAAGCCAGAAAGTATTCTCCCTACCATAAAGATGTATTTTTTTAAAAAAGGTCAGTAACTTTGAACTCTTGCAACAATTGTGAAAAGAGGACATTACTTGAGATATTTGTCAAAGGTTGCTGATCCCAGCACTTTGCTAAAATTTAAGGAATAAGCAGAATCTGGTCAAAGAGTTGAGGTTTTTTAAATGTAAACCTGCAACCCCACAAAAGTTGTGCAGAACTACAGAACCTTCCTACCTGGAGGAGGACAGACAGACATGGGACAGAAAATTTTGAGTTATAAGAAAAAGAACTTTAGAAAACATGAAGCTATATACACATCTTCAGTACCTTTACTTCCTGCGATCTCAAAAAGCCTCCCCAAAAACCAAGATGACTTTTTATCTAGAACATAATGCAAAACTGACTTCAAATGAAGCAGTCCATTAATCGGTAACCAAACAGGTAGAAACATTGATTAGGTTTAGTTAAGCAAGAAAGAACATTTCTATTCCAGCAGAATGTTAATAGTGGAAGAAATTTCCCACTCTTGCTTATTTTGTAGTATCAACATGAGGTAAAGTGAATCTAATGCTAAACACAAGCAAACAAACACAGATTATTGTGACAGAGTTGTCTAAAAAGAGAAGAAATAGAATTGTGTTTGAAACTGTTAAACTAGCAACAATATTTCATTTTACTTGATTCAAGACAATGAAACTATAGTTTGGATGCTAAGCCCAGCCTGTTTCTTTAATGAAGAAATTTGAAATCTAAGAATCAAATAATCAAGTTGTTTTCCTGCTGATGACAGCAAAGTGGTAGAGTTCACTTTCAGATAGGTTTCTAGAAGATTCTGCAGTAACAGTTCTAGAAGTGCACAGAAGCCATAGTTACTGGTGTGCAGGCTGATAACAAGCCAGAACTTCCGTTCCTTTCAGTGCCTGGGGGTCCTTTTCTGACGGGAGGCACAGCAGCCTCTGTCGCAGATTAACAGTCAATACCGTCCTTGTATGAACGGCATCCTGTCTCCCCTCTGTTAGGAGGTAGAAGGAAAAAACGCTCCCAGACTCAAAGTAGCCAAAGAACAAAGACCGCTGGTGGTGGAGGGGAGGAAGGAAGATACAAAATACAGGCCTACATGCTTTTGAAATGGAACAACTATTCTAGTTTCATAGCTATTGACAGAAGGCTGACTGCTGTAATTATTCCCTTTGAAAATACTCCACATATTGGATTGATATTCAGAAACCAAAATGCTTCACAAGTACCTTCACAAAACTGAGGAACGCAATTCATCATGGCAATGTCACGTATATGATAAATCAGTGATCTAAGAACAGGGTCATATCATCTGAAGTCTGCTATCAAACTCCATTAAAATTAACCCCAAATCCTTGACAGCTCAGCTAGCAAAAGATCTTTAGTCAATCTCTTCTGCCCGCTTCCATTCCTGTGTTCACGATCCTCACTGTACAGCTATCCACAGTCATTCATAAATGTATTCAGTAGCGGGGTGGCAGGTGCAGGACCAGAGCTGATCCATGTGGCTACTGAAACAGCCTACATCTGTGTTCAGCTAATCCCACCTGCTACAGGAAACAAGATTATTTTATACTTGGTCCCACATTTATTAATGACCACAGGTCAGCAGTGTTACGGGACTCACTCTTCAGTACACTGGAACAGTGAGGAATACATCCACCATCTAATAGGAAACAACATGAGTCAGTATACATTCCGCAATTAAACTGTTGTTTCCACAGGTAGATTTTTAAGTACAAGATTTCAAAACTGCCTAAACCACTGTCAGAGTGTGCCTACTCCTACCTGGAATTAATCCAAGCTCCTACAGGTCTTGCACTACAGCCCTCCACTGCAGAAGGGCTCAAACCCTCGTCTTTCATAGACTAGCCAAGGTGAATTTGTTCTCTGAGAGGACAGGTCTGAACATGATATGAAGAGACAGATGAATAAGACACTGGACTAGGAACACAGGGAGAATGGCATCGTTTTTCTAGCCCAGTACATCCATCTGCAACAGTGACCAACAGCACAGTGACCAACAGCAGCTGCACAGAGAAATCTTCCAGTCTCTAGAAATCTATAACTTACAGGTTGTGAGCTTGAGGAATGGCCTCTGTAATTATTGCCTTAAATCTGCTTTGAACCCTGCCCCAAAGAATTTCTTCCAATCCTTTCTGAACAGTTGTAACTTTTCATACCATGTCCCACGATTATATCTCAGTTAAACTTTTTTTGGGGGTGGGAGTGAAGATAGAGATGACACAGGGACAAACCTCCTTTCATTTGTTTCTTTCAGAAGTTCCAATTTCCCACAATAAATCTTTGAGATGCTTTGCAATTGCCTGTTTAAGGTTCACATATATAATTAATTCAGCTTTATGAAATATGACAAGTTAAGAATTTCATATTTATTCTAGTCTGATTCAACAAATTTTGAAGTATTCTTCTATAATAAGAGCAATAAGATAAAGAGCTCCATGATCATATCTGAGAGACATATGCTCAGCACTACAGGAAAGACCTGTAGTTCAAGTGTGTCACAGCACAGAAAGATCTCTGCAAGAAGAAAAAGTTAGACAGATATGGAAGAACAATTGACAAGTAGATCTTAACTTTTATTTAGATGTTTGCTTTTGTCATGGTGAGCCAAGACATACAAGCCTAAATTACTTAAATATGACATACTACAACAAAGTAGTTCTAGGCTCACTAAACAAGCATTCCTGAGTAGGAACATGACACTTGTGATCTACGCTTCTTAATGATTTCCAGGGAGAACTGAAATGTGTTTGCTTAAGATCTCTGAAAACCTACCATAGTTTCAAACCATTCTGACAGCAATCTATCTTGGTGCTGAAATGGTGAGACACGGGAAGTACGAGATTCCTCTTCATTGGTAACATAATATAGTCTTTTAAAGGAGTTTCTACTTCAAGTTTTCTCTCTTTTGGATTCCAGTGATCTGAAGTTGGTGTGTTTGAAAAGATTCTGCAGGATGCTTGATTAAGCCAGAATTTCCAAAAAGAGGGCTATTAGGGGGGCTAACAAATAACAATGGCAATTCTGTGGTGACTAGCTACTTCTGGTGGTGGGGAACAGCTGTCGCCCGAACTGCTGAAAGACTACACATAGCCGTCATTAGCGACAACTAAAGCTTTAAAGTGGCATTCTAGAAACTCATGGACAGGTAGTAAACACTTAAGGTTGTAATATTTGACAACTGAACAATAACACTCCATTATTCAATACTCCGAAAGAAATTGGCATAAAGAAACTATTTCAGGATGACTTTGTAATTTGTCCTTCTCTTGTTCTTCCTTTTTTAAAATTTATATGGCTTAGCCGAGTGCTATTCTCCCCATGCTTCAAGGCAGGCAGATGCCTTTTTAGCAACACTGCAGAAGTCTGCTCAAGTTGGGCTGAATTAAAAATTTTAACTCATTCATGGTCAGTAGATTCTGACTAGTTTACGTTGCCTTAGCGTAGAACAGAACCAGCATAAACAGAGACCTGAAAAAAGGAACAGGAGTAAGAAACAGAAGACAGAAAAAGTAAGAATAGGAGCCACAGAAAGGCTACAACCCAAACCATTACAATTTACAGCTAACTCTAACATAAAATACAACACTCAGGTCATCACTCCCCACAGTCTTTTTTTTAAAGTATGCACTAAAATCCTCAACAGATATGAATCTCTGTACCCCCTCTCCTGCTTTCCAGTGGTAAGCCCATAAAAATGCTGCAGAGGAGATGAGACTTCAAGGTCAAGTCAAAAAAGTTTTACTGTAAGGTCCAGAGTAAGACCGAGAAGGACAAAGCACAAAGTTATAACAGCGAATAGCAGTGAAAACTTTACATCGATCAACTGCAATTTTTCAGTTTTTTTTAAACAAGTTTTTTAAAAAGCACGAAAAACATAGTAAGTTGACCATTAAACTGAGAAACAAAGCACTGAGTACTAAGTCGCTTCCTGGCAAAACTGCAGTGTGCCTGTTCCACCCGGAAGCGTCTTGACTCTTTCTACTAAGACGGGAATCTTCATGGGAAGATACAGCCTGCACGACTCCAACTTCTAGTCTGTTTTTGAACTGATTCTTTCAAACATGTTCAAGTCTTTAGCTATCGTCTTTCCTCCTTTACACTTTGTCAGCATTAAATTCAACTGACAGGCTTCAACCACCACCTTTTAAACTAACATAACTATCAAATGAACCTCTCTGCTTCAAACTTGTATTCATCTCCACTCAAACCAAAACTCCGTTTCTTTTTTCTTTTTGGTAATTTCTTGCTGATGTGCAGCCAACTTAAACTCAGTGCAATGGAAAAACAAGCTCCTGATACACTGTCTCAGTCAAAGCTCTTACAGACAATGACTCTTTATCTGACTCATAATCTGAACATGATGTTGGAGTAAACTATTTCCTATATTTAAATAGTTATCTCTATATTTAAATATTTATCTCAAGTTCAAATACTTTCTTTTCATCCTGTACACACAGGGCAAGATCTTTCCTTGTTGTTCATCTTATCAAAATTTCTACCTACCCTCATTGATTTCACCCATCTGTAGGCCTCTGCCAAAACAGGAGTATGGAAAAAACCTGCAAGGGGAGGGGGGCAGGGGGAGAGGTAACCAACCTGCAAAAATCTTACTTAGAGAAACATGGGAAGGTAGATAAAACACACACCACCGCCCCCTCCATAAAGGGGAAGAAAAAAAAAAAAGACATCAAACAAGAAACACAGGCAGACTAGATGATAAATCCTGTCCAAACAATGTTCCAAAACATACATGTACACAACATTATGCTTCCCCACAATACAAAGCACTATTATTGCTTGACAAGAAAGAAAAACATACACCATTAAGTAAGTAGTATTCTCTATGCCCTTCCAATTTCTACGAAGGAATACACCACCAGTTAAAAAAAAAAAAAAGGCACAATGTGGAAAGAAGTCATCACAAATGGGGTTCCATCAAATTCTATTCTGCACTGTTGTGAACCTATCCCTCTTCAACATTAAACAGCAAAAAGGCTCTGCTTATAAAACAGCAGAAACTCACCAAGTCCAAATTCAGCACACTTTGTCAGATACCCTTCAGATGTTTTATTTTTGTTCAGAAAAATGGTGAGCTTGCTTTCCTTCATCTCAAAGCTGGTTCAGAGCACTGTACACCTGGGAGAGTGAGAGGGAAACCCTATATCAAAAGGAAAAAAGCTAAACCTATTTTACTAAAGCAAAGCAAATCTAGAGAAATTTCAGTATTTCTCACTGCATGTAGACTATGAAATATAAATTTAATGTCATAATTTTAAAAAAAAAAATATTATTTAAGAGACCCACCACTATAAAAATCTGCCTAACAGATGTAATTCATCGCTCTGACAGTGTGAAAAAGCAAAGTCCTACAAAACCTTAATGACTGCAAAGTTAAAATGTCAAGAACTTCACCATGCAAAGTTTAAACATTTAAATTATTTTTCACATGCTGAACTCCAAGTCAATACAATTTGCAATGTATACAACACTGCTCTTCCAACATACATGTACATCATTAAGCAAATTACTTTATTTGGCTGACACCAATGGATTTAAAAATTCCCATTTGTATTAACAGATTGCCTGACACCAATTAAATAGAATATTGAGAAATAAACTTAATCTTCTTCAAAACCAGCCTTATGAGGGGTTTTAACTGTAAATATGGCCTCCTAAATCTTTCAGTAACTTGTGAATACAGCTATGATTGTTTCCTACGTATGAACAAAAGTCTTGAAAAAGTAACCCAAGTTCTAATTTAATAAGATACATTTCATTTCCACTGGCTATGAGTGAGTATAGAACTAGGGGTATAAAGCCAATACTGAATACCAAAGGGAAGCGGCAATTAGATACATTAAAGATTCAATATTGCTCCCTCTGAAACTGATAGTCCTGTTATCAGTGACACAAATGGGCAGCATCGGGCTGTCAGAACAAAGAATGGACAAAACACAGCTACCTTCAGATGCATTACTTGTAGTAATTTAAGTAGTCAGGAAGGCAAGTGGGAGAATGCCTGAAGTAGATACCACTATAACACACCTATGAATGGAGCACAGAAGAACAACTAGAAACACTATTCACAAAATTAAAGAAAAGAATCTCAGAACTAGAATAAAACTGTTATCATTTTACTGCACACATACAAAAAGATCATAAAAAGAGAACTGAGGAACTATTGACCTATCAGGCTCCTGCAGACAATCTACAAAGTTTTCACTCAAGTACGGAACAATTGACTCACTGCAGACCTGTATTTCACCCAATCCATAGAATATGCAGACCTTCAATCAGGCGTCTCCACAAAAGGCTACCCTTTGTGATAAACGAACCTCTGAAAACCATTCTAATATAACTTACCATTATGTATGGTATTCATCAACTTTGAGAAAGCTTTTGAGTTAGGAGAAAAAGGGCTTCATGTTAAGATCATGTTTAACAGACACACAAAAGAATATATGTATAGACAGGAATTTCAGTGAACAATAATATACCTGAATACATCTTTCTTGTATTAGAGCTCTGATCATTCACAGTAGCTCAAATTGTAAAATGGATTTATTTCTATCTACTATAATTTTTTACTTATATTTCTTTTGTCAGTGTTTGTTAGCTTTTAGATGTCAAGTATAAGAAGATTTCAGCACATGCCAACTAGCTGCTTTCTAAAGCTACTATTACAAATAAAGTCAAATACTTTCTTCCCAACAAAAGACTGATTTTAATTTCGTTGTCCACAACAAGTGTAGAAACTTAAACTGAAGCTGCCTTGCTAATTTTAATCACGCATATTTTTTTGCTTCACTGATAGACTGAGACAAACAGTAGCATCTCCTGGACTTCAGGGAGCTCAGCTGAAGAAGAACTCAAATGTGTGGAGAGAAGGAACGTTCAACTAATGGTACACTAAAGGAAGTGCTCACAGGAACTTCCTTTCCTTCGAGGGTTGGGGTTTTTAGAGAATACGGACCTCTGACCATGAAGTGCCAGAACACATTGACATCCTCTGCTGGGCAGCCAGGAGTCCCTGTAGCTCAGCTCCCACAGCAAGCCAACACCTGCGCCCAGCTGCGGACCGGTGGCAGCCATGCAGATGGCTCACCTCCCTCTTCCACTTACGCCATGCATCTATTCATACTTAGGATAATGACCTCATGACTACAAAATTATTTTAGTTTCAAATCACTAGTTCACTCTTTTATGCTACTAATGAACAAAACCCTCAGCTTACATGCCTGGTTTGACAAAATGATCAAGTGAATGATTTTGCAGGCAAGAGTGTCACAAACACCTCTGTCGTACTTCGGTGAGCAAATTTTCTATTTGCATCAGCCTCTGGGGTCTGACTGTAATAACTGCTCATGTTCCAAGAGGGTGACTGTCCTTATGCTTTATTTTTCTCTTCTTTATTCTGCCCACAAGTGGCAGCTCCTAAAGAGCTGTTTTAAGCCATTTTTAACTGCCAGGCTCTTCTGAACATTGGGATTCCAAAAAAGTGAACTAACAACAAAGAAAATTTAAACTTTTCTCATTGATACTAGCATACTACAAAACTAACTCAGAAGTCATTTAAAAAAATCCTTGCCTTCTAACTACTCCCTAAACTTGAACAACTAGTCAAAGTTATTTCCACAGAAAAAACTTTCAAAATTTATATTTTACTTAAAACATTTCAGATCAAGTCTGTAATGTAAAAACAAACAAACAAACAAACAAAACCACACCTTCTCAACATTTTTCAGAGAGCTAACAATATACAAAAATATAATCAAAACTACTGCTTTTTTTTCCTAAAACGCACAAAGTTAATATGGCCGGGATCATCTACATTATGCTATTGGACAAATTCTGGCTCAGGTGCAGGGGACACGGTGCAACCCCTGTCTGTCATCCTTCAGAGCAGAATCATTTCACCCACATCAACTCTCAACAGTCTTTATTTGGTTATAGTTATATATTTGTTCCAGTTATGCTCCATTTTTCTGCACAAGAAATAGCAGCAATTGTGATCCACCACTGCTTTGCATTTTAAGGAAAGCCCCTTTCAAATTTAAGGAACTGTTGGGTAGGTTTTGGAGAAAGGCTTGGGGTGGATTTGATTGCCTGAAGCGATACCTTTTGCATTTGTTTCTTTAAAACTGCACCACACAGGAGCTACCATTAACCCAAACCATCACATACATTGTATTCCAAAGCATCACTCAGAGCTTTCAGAAAGTCTTAAAGCAGAAAACACTAGGTAAAATTTACTACTAACAAGATACACACTTCATAGACAAATGAGGAAGAGAAGCTGCTAAAAAGAGCTGACAACACAATTCAGCAGACCTAGTCAGCAACCTGAGCTTAAAACAAGTGATTGTCTGACAACTCAAAAACATACATAAAAACAAAGATGCAGTAGAATCCCTTTCAAACTACGGCTCCTAGATGTGGAAAAAAAAGTCACAGTATATAGTCTTCAAGAGAACAGTGCCAATTCCAGGACACATGACTTACACTTTAATAATCCGCTACTGTGCTTATCAGAATGAACTTTTCACAACAAGCATGTGCTACAATTGAATAAATATGTGAGAAAAGGATTCACACCTTTGATTCTTACTTTGAAAGTCTCTTTTTAATCCTTAAGATTCCCTACAGGAAGTAAAAAGACTGTCATGCAATGATGAAAAAAAAAATATAGCGTTACGAATTATCAGAAGGGAACAGAGAACAAAACAAAAAGCATAATGATGCCACTTTAAAAATTCCTGTTGCACCTACATTTCAAATACTACCTACACTTTTCAAAAAAGGATATAGTAGCACTAAAAGAGATCTGAAAAGGCTAAAAGGATATAGTATGAATGACAAGAAGGTACTAAGACATCTAGGTCTAAATAAGATAACGGGGAAATGACAGAAATGTATCAATTATGAATACTGTAAAGATGCTGAATATTTGTAATGAATATTCAAGGGTTTTAGGAGTGTCAAAACATGATCCGCAACAGCTGCAAACAACATTCATCCTTTCACAATGTATAAAGATACAAAACTAACTTCTCACGTTTCAGATATTAACAGTATAAATAGTTTCAAAAACTATTAGGCAAATTCGTGGAAGAGACTGATTCACGGAAAACATCAAACAGCTACAGATATCCAACCTTGAGATGAGATGCAAGGAATCCTAGTAAGAAAATGTCCTGTTAACCGAAGTCCTTTGAAACAAACTCTTCTAACACAGACCTCATCCAGTTACATGATGAAGGGCAAATACTAGATCAGCCCTTCTTGTGACTGGTGGGGCTAATTGCAGACTCGCCCAAGCCTCCACACAGAACAGAAGCAGAACTGTTCCGCTACCACTATTCCCTTCCACACTCCATAAATCAGTAGAAGGCAGATGAAAAAGGTGTTTTATTCTGGAAGGAAAAAAAGAGCTACTGTCTGGGTTCCTGTTATAACTGCCCCTACTGGCAGCTACCTCCTTCCTGACTGTTCCTGCACTGAAGGACCCTCCTAGCCACCCAGCTTTCTCCTGTAGTGTACAGCAAGCTCTTGACCTCCGACATGCTGTCAAGAAAGGTTAGAAATAGTGAATGGTAGTCATATATGCCAAAAACATATACGCTATAATGGCTGGACTTCACATTATTTGTTTTCCTTTCTTTTCCATCTCTGCTGCCTTACGCACTTTTCCTCTCAGTCTTGGCTGAATCCTTCCTTTCTTCATCTGATCCTTATGGTAGTTGCCACAGCTTGCTTTAAAAACTTATAATTATTCTTCCTTAAAAATCAATCTTGCTCAGGAAGACTTTGTTGCTTCCAGCTCATTCATTTCAGTTAGTTTCAAAACATCTCAGAATTGACTGGGTATTAATACCTACATCCATGTCACCATCCCTATTGTTCATTACCTGTTTTAAAGGGAATTGGTCACACATACAGAAACTGAAGTTAAGCTTTAAGCTTACCAAAATTTCCATAGCAGAAAAAATGCCTAGAGAATATCAATGACTTTGTGATTTTGGCCCCTGAAAGGATGTTGTTGCTGTAACCAACCACTAAATCCTTCAGATTAGACATTAGTCCATGACAGTTACCACACAATTACATGAAAGCTAACTATATTGACAGCTTATGAGTTGCTTTTTCTGTTGTTGGAGAGGGGATTGGGGAATGGGGTCTTGGTTTTTTAGTTTAAATTTATTTGGAACCTCTAGTGATTCTTGACAGGAAATTCTTCTTGTAAATGTTCAAGACAAATACAAATTGGAAATAGATACAAAACCAAGTACAAAGGATCTAATCAAATTACTTAGAGTGAAACCCCAGATACATGTTCATATTCTTCAGCTCTTTTCCCAGCTTCTATGAATCTCTTCTCAACTCAAGTTGCCAGAACTACACCGGTCCCAAGCCCATAGATGCTCACTCTTTTTGACAAAAAATACTGGGTTTTTTTTTTAGTTACTTAGTCTAATGAGAACTCTCTTCAGAAACTTTTTACCACCGCATGTAATTCTCCCTCACGCAAACATCTGCAGCAAGCTGCATCACTGTCAAAATTAACAATTTTTATAATGTTATCCTTATGGCCTTCTCACGGACACTTTACATACCTACCAGATCTGACACAAAAAATGAAGAATTCTATTTAAAAACTGGATTAAATATATAAAATGAACAATATGAAGTAAGGAGCTTGCATCTAAATTAGGTGTTAAATCCCAGTTTAGTTAAAATGGACATAAAAATGCTTTAAATTCGGGATTAGACAAGAAGTAGCTTTTCTAATAATATTAAATAGTTTGTTTCATTTACTATTTCTTGCATAACGACCACAAAAGCACTGAGTAAGAACTATTTTGCTAAGTGTTTTGACAGGACCCTTCATGTGTACAGCATACCTGTGTATCTAACTCCTACGACACTTTTTCAATTATCTCAAATCCTCCTGAAAGAGAGGTTTATTTAAGGAATCTTCTGGAAATACAATGCTGTCTTATCTGTGCCAAGTTTACATTTTATTTATGCTGGGGAGATTTATTAAAAGGTGGAACGAAACAAAGATCTTGCATGTTTTAAGCAGCTGGTACAGGCAACTTTTATAAGATACCAGTAACTGCCACACAGTGAAAGGCACGGGGATACATTGTCATTTAGTGTAGCTAAGACACATCTTTACAGTTTCCGTTTTTTAAAGTGTTCTTAAATACAAAAGCTACTGAAATACTGGA
Source organism: Nesoenas mayeri (assembly GCF_963082525.1). Lineage (NCBI taxonomy): Eukaryota > Metazoa > Chordata > Aves > Columbiformes > Columbidae > Nesoenas > Nesoenas mayeri. The sequence goes on along the minus strand of NC_137543.1, from coordinate 144,401,161 downwards.
TTGTACCTGTAAAGTTATCCCAGTTGGTTCCTGCCATTTTAACCAGAGCTGGGCATTTAAAAAGAGTGCAGTATATGGATACTGTACTTCCTATACATCAACACAAGAATCTGTCCACCATGAGCCGCAATAATTTTAAGGTAACTAGTATTCCTTATACCACTATATTCTGTTAGTACGTCTATTGAATTATTTTTGTTTTCTTTTTAAGACTTTACAGGGCATCTCAGAAATAATTATGATAATCAACAACAGTTTTAGACATCAGAGCCTCTTATACAGAAGTTAGTCACCCTGATCATAATCCTGAAATTACTTTCAGGTAGTTTAACTTCTGATCCTGTAGCTCTTCATATCAAATCAATGGAACATTTAAATGCAAAGTACGTTTCCTTCTGACTTTAAAAACCTGTCTGCACTGCTATCACCTCTGACTGAGAACAACAATAAAAAAATAAATTTACCATATGAATTGGACAGTCTTCAGAGGGACAAAAATGCTGCAAACACTATCAACACATACACATCACTTATTTTTCAGCTATACTTGATTTCTGAAAGGCTTGAAAGTCTGTAAGATCTGAAAAGCACAATTTTCAAGAGGGGGTAAAAAACTCTACTGCTTCTTTTATAGTCAAGTCTCTTCTTTGCCCTCCCCCCACACACACTTTTTTATGTTCCCATGTCACCTTTAACAGATTTTATGGAGTTAAAAGACTGATTGCTATCTCACATTTGACTTACAAGGAATGCCATGCTCCAGCAAATTGACTCCAGATGCTGAAAAATGTTCAGTCAAAAAGATGTATATTTTAATTTAAAAATCTATGTATACAAAATGATATCAAATGAAGGGGGGGACCTAAGCCAAATTTTTAAAGGAGGTCTCAGGAACTAAATGGTTGCAAGTAAGCAGACAACACTGCATCTCACTTCAGCTTCCATGCAACAATGTAATTTAATTGAAGTAATATTCGCTTGATCTTCAAGACCCGCCTGGACACATTCCTGGGAGATCTGCTCTAGATGAACCTGTTTTAGCAGGTGGGTCGGACTAGCTGATCTCCAGAGGTCCCTTCCAACCCCAACCGTTCTGTGATTCTGTGTGATTCAGAAAAGGGATGCACCTCTGAAGAAAATATCAAGGTCTGCAACAAAGGTATCTGGCAGGACGGAAATCTTAACAGCTTCAGAGTGTCTCCTTGTTCCCCTGCTCGGTCTATTTGAAATTCTAATTCTTAGTTTTATAAAAAGAGCTAAAGAACTAACGTAATCCAAGCCCATAACTGGAAATTTCAGGACATTTTATGCTTCTGCCATTAAAAAAATATATATATATTAAAGATAATGCCACATACTTGTACTCCATGTATCTGCAAAGACAACCAGCTCCTGGAAAAGCAGGCAGTTTATTTTGTTCACTATGCAGACAACAACAATAGCAAAGCTGTCAGCTAGATTTCATTCATATAAAGTAGTTTACCCAGATTATCCACACCTAAAAGAAGGAATTCAAACCTAACACCATATATATACAAGGCACTTCGTAGGCTTATGGGTCAAATATAATCTAAAAGCAAACGGTTTATAAAAAGCTCATAGATTTATTTGAAAACCTTCCCTCACCAAACAAGAAAGATTTATAGCTAAATTTGAAAAGTAGTAACTACAGCAATTTAAGTAGCCTTTAAGCCCTCCCAGTCCATTTTCTTATCTGGCAATACAGGTCCAAGTAACAAAACGTTAATGTGTTAATACAGATACTTATTATGTTTCAAAAAAATCATCTTCAGATGCCAATTCTGCCAATAATTCTGTATGGGAAATAATCTAGATCTACAGAATTTATTTTATTCATTATTAAATTCATATTTGCAAAGTTTCAATAAAAAACCAAAATTCTGAACAGTTTATAAATAATTACATCTTTTTACTCAGCTGTTCAACATTATGAAGTCTTTTTCCTGAAATGAGTAACTACCACAATCTTCTTCATTTTTTTAAGTGAAAGACATAACAGAGAAAGCATGAAAACACAGATTCCCTTTCCTATATTATTTTGGTTTTGGTTGGTTGGTTGGGCTTATTAGGAGTCTGAAATATATTACAAGTTCATAATTTGAACATAATAGTTACTATTGACTGTTAGAGCACAATAATGATTATATATTTTGGAATATAACTAGAAATTAATGCCCAGAGTCACACCATGATTTGAGAACCTAGTTTCAAGAACGTAATCTTAAAAATGCCCATTTTAACCTGACAGACACATCCTCATGCAACAGCTAACTAGTCGAGTACAATCTCATTTCCGCATATGCGAAGATCTTCTCCAATATAAGCAACCTGACATGCAAGCTATACCCTAGTTACGAGAACTTACCATCCCTGAGACATTTTTCACTTCAGAAAGCCCCTCACACGTGTTCTCACTCAAAAATTCTATGAGTTTTTGAGAAAGGAAAACTTCCTTTTGTTTTGGATCAAGTTTTGTTTCAAAGCAATGCTCCAAGAGTTTCTACTCTTGCGACATTCACAGGGGAGCTGATTTCTATCTAGTGCACAAGCCACTGCTGCCATGGAAAGTCAGGCAGCCTGGAGACAACAAAGATGGAAAGGCTGAACACTTCTTGTTTTCAGCAGCCCACCTAGTTAAGTACTATTGGTCTATATTTTTCTGTCAACATTTTTTAAAAAACAGAAAATGGTGCAATTACCAGTATGCAGTCTGCAATTACCAATCCAAAAGTCTTGACCAGAAATATTAATTCTTCCTTTATAACAATCATGATCATGCTTTTAACCATTTTTGTAAACTGAAATAGTCTCAAAGATATTTCAGTCTATCAAAGAACTTAAGACTCTCTGAAAATGACATTTTAAAAATCCTGATCATTGTATGCCTCAAGTTTCCCAAACTCATATTTTATGAGGAAATTAATATCAGAATTAAATATAGTACTCTGCTACCTGCAATATCTATTAAGTTATTTCAAGTGATTTAACCTTTTAATCCCTTCTTGAAATGAGTGCCACAGGAACGACAATAGCCTTTTTTTCCTAAAGCATCTCAGTACAAGATAAATTTCAGTACTCCATCATTATTCAGTTTTTCATAATTCTTTTCAAAACACATCTTTTGTACAGAAAACACTTAACAATAAACCTTGTAAAACTTTCCTATCAAGAAATCATTATTCACTACATCAGAGTAAATTTCTTACAACACATTTTTAGAAATCACTGTGAACCCTCACAGCAAGCACCGAAGATTTCTTAATTTCTTCCCAATCTTTGATAAAAGCATAAAACATATGATGTTGGGAACTAATTTCTCCAGACCCATACTGCATGACAGTTCTCAACTACCTACTGTATCTTGAAATGCATTATTTGCCCTGTTACAGTCTATTTTATATGCCAAACTGATGCACCATGTTATTTTTTCTTTAAGAAAGCCGAGGGATAATACAGCACAGAATTAGATTCACAGATAAGGGCCAAACAAGAATCTCTGTGAGCATGTGGTTTGATTCTTAGCTCTAGAACTTCCCACACTTGCAAATCCAATAAATAACCTCGATTAAACTGTGTCTTCTAGCACATAGTTGCACTCTGCTGAAATCAGAGCTACCCTCTCATTAGTTTGCTGTTTATGCATTCAAATCTTTTTAAACATGGCTTAGCACTAGAAGCTCAAACAACTGTTTATTCACCTTTATCCTTTTCCTTTTTAGCCCTTCCTTCCCCAGAAGACCAGCCTTATCCTGCAAGTGCACATCCATCTTTCCTACACATAATCTTTTACTTCAGCTCCACCAACACAACTCTTACTTTGTACTGCTTACCAAGAGTTCCATTTTACCCTGTCCTCATATCCAATTTATTCAGAAATTTCAGAATTTAAAAAAAATAAAATAAAAAAAATAATAATAAAAAAAAAAATATATATATATATATAGCATAAGGTTGATAATTGATGCACAGGGAAATAACACAACTCCAAACACTTTGATTTAATAATTCCCTGATCAAAATTAAACTGAGACTTAACTACATTTACTGCAAAGGTTACTGTCTTCCTATCATTACAGGTCTTTATTAAAATGTCGTGCTATATCAATTGAAATGTGGTCATGTACTACGCCACTACTTCTATTTAAAAAATACCGAAAATAAGTTCAATAAATTCTTTTCCATAACTTATAACCACCATTAATCATTAAATCTTTACATCTCTAAACATCTTGCTTTCTTGTAGGACACACATCCTAATTACATAACACAAACAACCCACCAGTCTCCTATAGCTTCACAAGTTCTAAAGACTTACTGAAATTTAACTATGACTGTCTAAAAACACAAAAATAGGAGGTACTCATCACCAGGAAATGCCAATTTTTACTTCTGGCTGTGACTGCTGTTAACACTTGTTTTAGTTAAGAACATTGATGGGGGATCCATTTTGTGATAGTCCGCATTCTCATAAGCTTCTACTACCTCATGTGATTTCTTCTCAATTACTTGATGTCTCCATATTTTCTACATCGAACAACCATCAATTTTAACATGTTAATTTTGCATCAAACCAAACCATTTCTGTTGAGCCTCAAATACGAAGAATGAAATTATCTGTACAAGAATTTTGCCTTGTTTTCTACATCGTTTGCCTAGTCCTAAAAGGTCATTAATATCTATTAGTGTCAATTTGTCTTTTCTATTCTATCCCCTCTGGAATACAAACTAGCTTATTAATACAGCAAGACTTCTTTTTCTGCTCTGGCTTCTAAGGCACCTACCAGGTAAATGTAATAGCACAAACTGTTTCAGAATAATTTTGTCTGAACTTGCTATCCAAACAGATACAGCTGGGAAGTCAAAGGTTACAGAGGAGTTCAAACATAAAATCATAAAGACTTAACATAGTTCAAACATAAAATCATAATGATTTAACATAAGCTCTGAGGGACTGAGTATCTCAACGAGAATGACTTCGAGTCACTCATCTACTTTGACGATGAGAGTTCTCTTACATCATGAGTACGACAACAAGCTCAACACTCTGATCATCCCTTTGCACACAAGCATAACACTTGGCAGAGGCTTCATCGTCATTTGAATTAGATGAGAAAGAAGAATAAAATACATGGACTAAGCTAAAGCATTTAGTAAACTCCCACATGAAGCTGAAATTTGACTGCACCAGGCGTAAGATCAACCCAGAGGGGCCTGTTCCAAAAAACATTAACTGTTTCTAAATCAGAGTTTGAAATATTGCTATATTAAAGTACAATCCTGGGTTTGGATACGTCCTTTATTCCAAAAACTGTCTAGTATTACCAACCAGAGCACACTGAAGAGTGGTCAACGGTAGAATATACATGATGTAGGACTAAAATGCAGGAAGATAGATTATAAGGTTGCCTCAGTTGTGACAAAGGAATTCCAGAAGATGGGCACAGTAAGGGTACTGAAAGAATGGGATAACCATTTCAAGGTCTGATTTGGAATTCAACCTTTGGGGGGTGGGGGGAAAGCTTTATAAGTTTTTGTAGGGTTTACAGTACTCATAAAGGCATAAAATCAATTATGCAAAAATTAAAATACTGAAGCAAATGATCCCCTGAAGACCTTAGCAACTGAAGTTATACTATACAGTTTGTTGTACACTTGAAATCAAGAAGAGAACTGGGAAATACACAGAAGCATGCATACATGCTTGAAGCACTGCAATTCTTCCAAAAGCAAGTATCCATTTAGAACTTGACTATAACTGTGCAAGAACTTTACCATAAAACAGAAATTTCAGTTTACTTCTGACACTTGATTGGTTTTCATTTTACCTCGCTGCATTATTCCACAACAGTCAGAAGGTACTGTATGGCAAGTAAAGGTTTTTTTCCCTATTGATGTGGGACATGAGTTCTCAGAAAGTTTTTCATGCACTGGAGTGTACTCCAAACGAAGTGGAGCCAGAGCCTGCACAAACTGCTTGACAGAAAAATACAGACCGTATGAAAGTTATGTTATCATAACTGTATTTTTTTTTCTCCTTCTCACCAGCTTATTATTTTCCACACTACTGATGAAATAAGGTGAAAGTAACATTTGACCTTGGCATCTACTACTAGCAGAAGAAAGCATTAGGACAAGATGTTACTAATCTCTTTTAAATTCCTGCATGAATGTTTTCTGGTTTTTAATCACCATTGTTGTTAAAAGAAAAAAAAGAAAAATCTTCAGCAGAATGGACCGCAGCTTTACAATACTTTGGACTGCTTTACGAATTATTCCCTAGAACAATGCTGAGAATGAAAATTAATCCTGAGCACACAACTAGTATGACTTATAAAAAGTTAAATAGCTCTATTAAATTGTAGGGTTCAGACGAAAGCCTCCCTTATTAAAAAAAGGTGATCCTGAAGTCGCTCCAAAGACCAGGCCCATTTTGAGGGAACCAGTATCAGCTTTATCTAACTCCAACTGACAATTGACTTAGGTCTTCTTAGACAACAAACTTACAGTGTTTGTGAATTTCCAGCAGAAAGGTAAGTATGGTTTGTAAACAAGCTATTTTTTTTAACAGGGACAGATATACTAGAAAAATGCTAATTTAACTAAAAATTCCTTATCACCCTACCAAATAATTTTTTTTTTAATTTCTTTAAATTACTTTTCATTCCTTTGGGTACATTGTTAAAGCAATATATACAGCATTTCCTATCAGATTATAAATACATTTCAGAAAAAATTATAAGGAGCATTAAGATTGAACATTCAAGCACTCAAAATTTTGAAAGCATCAAATCAGTTGCATGGCAACTGTAATACAAACTGAGTGTATGTATTGTAACATCTTTTAATTACACGGCCTTGTACTATTCATGGTACATATCTTCTTATTAAGCTGGAAACCAGAAGTTCTGTGGACTGGAAAAAGTTTGGAGAGGACAATTATTTTCACAAAATGAGCTGAACATCCTTACCCTGAATTAAAGTTTTATGGAAGACATTTAGTTATGTATAAATAGCACATGATGAATCTGCATTACCTTTTAAGATAAGGTTTCCTTCACATTTCATCTAATTTGAACATTAACTGTGAACGGGATTATCATATGTCTGTGAAATAATGACTTTCATAATTTTTATGGATCTCAACAAGTACTCTTAAGAAAATTGAAAAAGAATAGTAGCCTCAGACAGCTGCAGTTAAGAAGGTTATTTAAAAAAAAATGAAAAGAACACTCTTGAAAAAACTCTCTCAAAACCTTTGTTTAGTATCATCTAACTTATTCCTGATTCTGCTTCTTTGAACAAGGCAATTCCAAGTAAGAACCAGTATAACCTTTTCGGCTTGACTTCCCCTGCATTTTCTCACTACATTTAAATACACAAAATCATATTTGAGGTTCGGGGTCAAATTGTTTAGATTCACTCATCAGATTTATATGTGTCAGACTATATAGAGACATTTCAAAGAGAAACATCGGCATATCATACCTAAGAAAATGTATGTTTCTAATAATACTAGTAATACTCATATGCCATTCCTCGTTGTAACAAAGCTGTAAATGGACTGCTAAACCCAGACAATGCTTATGATGAAGTGAGGAAAGAAGCACTACAAGCATAAGAAAGATGGGAAATCAGGGAGAAGAGCACATGAAAGCAATATGCCCAGTTTCTGGATGAATTTAGAGCTCATGCTCAAAGGCAAAGTCATCCCATCTGTTTGCTATTTTTCCTTTGGGTTTTCAGGTTTTTGTTGGGGTGATTTTGTTTTCAGTTTTTGTTTGGTTGATTTTCATTCATATTCTTTGGCATCTTCAGGAAATACCACTGGTTTAGAGAAGAGGTCTAACACTTGCTAGCAATATTTTAAGTATGCTTAACAGAGGTGAAATCATAGGCTGAATATCGTAATAAACGTATTAAACATAACAAACATATTAAACGTAATAAGCAGCTGATAAATGTAATAAAACCTACCCAGCATTTCCATACATGTATTTCAAAGCTTTTTACAACAGGGGTTTAACATTATCACTGGCATTTTATAGATGGCAGAGTGAGAGGTAATAAAGACGACGAAGGAAGAGAGGCTGGACCTGGCAAGGGAAAGGCCTGTTCTAGGCGCTGACAAGACCAGAATATTCTAAGACAAATACAAGGTGGGATACAGGGGTCATTCCCTTCAAAACAAGATCTTGTATTACCATCTGTTCCCTCAACTACAACAATACATAATCCACCTCTAAGAGTTTATAAAGAAATAAGAAAGTTCATACTGAAATAATCAGATCACTGATCTAAGTCTGTTGGATGACCTCTGTCCATGACAGATGCGAGGTTGACACTAAGAGATGGACAAGGCACTCAGACACACGGTGTGAACTGTGGGGTTGTCATATGCAGGGACAGGAGTTCGACTCCATGATCCTTGTGGGTCCCTTCCAACTCAGGATATTCTATGATTCTGTGCCTTTAAAACTGCATTTTAATCAAAAATACGGACAGTGAACAAGGAACTTCTGCCACATGCAATTTATTATAGTTGCCACTGCTACTGCCGTTATTATCCACAATAAAAATCATCATTTGCCTATATATATCAAAGATTTAAAACTAAATGGTTTTGAGATCACATTTTTAAGTCCCTGCCTTGTTCTGAAAGAAATATGAAGTTGTTTCTTGAAGCACATATATTTTTAAAGCATTGCTTGTTTACACAGTGAAAATATACACTATAAAAGAATAAACCTGGCCCATAGCCCACAATAATTCAAGCTCCATTTCTCTTTCCTCCCCAAAAAAGGAAAAATAGGGCAAAAAATTCCCTAGTACAACAAAAAGAACAAAATTTCAAAGTTACAAAATTGAGGTATCAGATAGTTTGCTAGTTTTTAATCCAAACAAAGGCCTTGAAAGAAACTTCAAAGCAATAGAGACTTTCATAGATACAATATCCTGCAAGGTCATTCCACACACAGGTTTACTGGGAACAGAAAACCTCTCACAGCCCCAAATGCACATAACATTTAGAACAGAGGAAGAACAAACCAGCCAATTTCAATTGCTAAAAAGCAAGGAAGAATATGAAAATGTCATCCAGCTGCACAGGGGTCCAGATTCAGAATATCCTTTTTCATGTTTAAACGGATAATTCTCCATATAGAAATTTTGATTTTTAATTTAGTTAAATCGGGAAAAATAATTGAGGGACAGCAAGCTGACATGCCTGAGTACTGATTTTGTTTTCTCTGTGTAACAGAACACACAGAAAATATAGTCTGTCTAAACTATCACTTATTTTAGCTAAACTAGTCACATGTAATTTCCAAAAAAAACTATTTTCATGCAACTTATTTTTCCCCCCTACAGCCTCAAAACCTGCATTTATATAGCACACAGGTCAATCTACTAGAACCACCTACAGTAGAGGGGCACCTATATATGGAATAAAACTTACTCTTCCAACAGTCAAAATCCTAAATTTACTTTTTTTCCCAATGCTACTCTCAAGATACTTTAAATGACACTCTGTTCTTGAAAAGCATACTCAGAATTATGGCTAAAATAATAAAGACATATTTTGAGGTAAGAAAACAAATCCAATAAATGCCTACCTGAACCCACTGGAGATGAGCCAACACTAAGACTTTGTAAACTTCCATTCCTGAGCAAAGTTGGAGATTTTTGAAGACCAGAGCTCGTCACGCTTCCTGCAGCAGATGCCACAGATGAAGTTGGGGAAGCAGAAGAAACTGAAAGATGGGAAAGACTTTCTTGACTTTTATTTCCTTTGGGTCTACCAGGCCCATGTTTACTTTGCTTATTTCCTTTCCGTTTCTTCTCTGTTACAGTTTCTTCTTCTATTCCAGAAGTTTGAGATCGTTTGTATGCTGCAGAAGTAAGGCTTGAATTACCTATGTCTCCAGGTGAGCTGTCAAAGTTTTTCGATTGGGAAACAGCTGATGATGAAGGGAGACCAATTAAGGAAGTGAAACAATTGACACCCCCGTCTTGACTCCCAGTCTCTCCTTTATGTACATCTTTGGTTGACGAAGCCTGTTGAGAATGCGTGAAACTGTCACTTCGCAGATCTGTGTCTGCAAAACTCAAAAAGTCCTGGGGAGACTGAACTGAACTTCCAGAAGACGACTTGATGCTCCCAGGAGTGCCCAAAAAGCTTCCTAAACGAAAGAAAGAAAGAAAAGGTACGATTTTTTATTTTTCCTGTAGTTGGTGAAAATTGATGAGAAATATTAACATCTTGGAATACACAACTTTAAAGTGAGAGGATTTCACAAGAAGTGTTACCAAGAGCTAAAGAATTGGTTTTTAAGGTAATTCATTGCTTCTCCTGCTGATCTTCACTCTACTGCATCTGATTCTCAGAACTGTATCTGAGATACAGATTTGAATGTTGGGCACAAACAAGCCGAAAATCAATAAAAGGAGAATAACAACTTTGCTGCTTAGGCAACTTTGACATCCCTCATGTTTTGAAGCCACAACAAGCACGTGGTGCAAGTCAGAGCAGTTTTTTTAAAACATACACATATATAAAAAGAAGGCAGCTGACAGAAACGGGCTGTGATCACATCTACGCAATGCCCGCAATCGTCCTTACCATTCTGCCTAAATCAAGGGTCTGACACAGGTCAAGGGAACACCAATTGCATTTAATTCACCCTGGCTGAGGAAGTGTTCCACAGAAGAGGTATTTTTTCAAAAGGACAAGGGAGGAAGTGGAGAAAAGTGTATAAAACTGGCATTTAAAAAACTTTGGCACTGCCAGAAAAACATGAAGATCTTTTGTGTAATAGTATTACACTGCTGCTCTAATATTTGGAATGCAGTCATTTCATCATTGTGCAAGGCAGAAAATGAAGCACACTTAGGAAACACAAACATAAATTTTCACTGAAATTCATTCATTTTATATGAGTGGGTGCATGCGGGTACGGTTTTGTAGAACTCAGACTGATGACAACTATCTCATCAAGAAAATGCTCCTAAATATGACATTAGGCATAAAAAAGTTCTTTTAAAATTACTGGTTTATCATTAGTACTCCATTAAACACTATTAAAATTCCATTTTGAAATATAAGTTATATTAATACAGCAATTTAAAAAGCACAAAAACTTTGTTTTGTATTTTAAATAAGTTATATCAACTTCACTTAATGCAGCTTTAAAGAAAATACGTGCACATAGTGAAGATCTATTGTGCCATCTGCAGTGATAAGACTTTTTCCATGAATGCAGGATTCCAGAAGGTATTTGGAGAATTTAAACAAACAAACAAAAAAAAAACAAACAAACAAAAAAACCACCCACAACTTCAATTTTTTCAAGTAAGAAAGTCTGAAATATTGAAGGAGTTCCAGATGAATTTAGAAGTGCTGACAACACAAATAAGCTCAAAGAGCAACATCATAAAGCAGAAAGCACAATCAGCTTCTGTATGCCACAGTGAAAGTTATGAAAAAGCAACTGCGTTATAGAAGGTTTAGTTTGTTGTGTTTCAAAATAACATGTTTTATTAGTTAAGTAATGAAAAATACGGACTTTTAAATTTTTTTCTGTATTCAACTCTAATAAAGATGCCGTAATATAATTTGCTTTTCAGAAGTGTCAGCAGGGCATTTAGTGAGTTTTAGAATGTTCAAAACATCAAACTTTTTTATTATATAAGCTAAATAAACTGTATAGAGTTGTCATGTAATCATCATCTCATGTATTTCAACGACAAAGAAACATAATGAAAAAGGTCCTTCACTTTGAAAAAAACAGTATATTTTAAATGTCTGCATCTTGAAAAACTATTTAGGGGCCACCACATCCTATACATTAGGTAGTCCAGTTTCATTCAACTATGTACTAACTAAAAAACATTAGTATTTTTCCCTTAAAGAGCTAAGACAGACCCCTAAACTCAAATTCATATGTTAAATTTTACCCCAAGCAAACTTTTCAGCACATAAACTTCTGGTTTTAGCAGTTAAAGAGAATACCTTAACAGTCTTAAGAAAAGCATCAGTTTTCTTTTCAAATACGCACAACCCTCTTTTTCACGTTATGACAATGAACATTTGTTCTCTAAAAAAAATTATTTCCCCCTCAAAGTGAAACAACATTCCCATTACTGCGGATGAAGGATAAAGGATTTTCAAGTTTGAAATACAAAAGGTTTCTAATTCATGCCGAAGCAGAAGTCGTGTTACAGCGCAACAATTAATACCTTGCTGAAAAGGGCTGGCTGCAGTCACAGTTGTTCCTGGATTTCTTCCAGCACCAGGCTTTCTTCCCCTCTGACCTGAGCTGTGACCTGCAGATTTCTTCCCTTTGCTTTCTGACCCTCTGGCCTCTGAAGAATCTTTTCCACTTGAAACGTGTGTAGAAACTTCCTGGAAATTTGCATTTGTAAATCGAGCTGTAGTATCTTCCAACCGCTTCAAGGAGCCTGACATGGAGCTGTTGCTAGTGCTTGTGTATGTCTGGCATTTTAAGAAAAGAATTAAGAGAAAAAAAAAACAGGTCACACAAAAAACTGTAACAAAACAACTGTTTAAAAGAACCCATTCTTTCAACTGAATTGGGAAGTGTTCAAATCCTAAGGTAACTATCAACAGCAGGAGTTAGACTGAATTGTTAGGATTTTCAGCTAACAATTGAAGTGCATAAAACTTCATTTTGTGGAAAAAATGCACAAAAGTAATGTCAGCTTTAGCTTTTACTTCACTGAGGTCAATGGATCAATCTCAAATCTATGGTCACACAGGCTTTACAATCTATGTAAATAGGATATTGTTATTTTACTGCTTAAAGATAAAAAGAAGAAAATGAGACTTCAAATGCTTTTCTGAAAATACAGTTATTATGTAGTTTGTTTTGTCAAACTGGAAACATTCCATTGGCAGTGGAACTGATGTGAAAGCTTCAGAACCTAAGAACTTGCATTTTGAAGACTTTATAGGCTCAACACCAAATAAAAAAATCAACTCCAGCAAGCCCACCATCCCTTATGCCTTCACTTCCCACCATCACACCAGGATTCCACACCATCTGAATCGTCCAATTCAGCCAGTGCCTAAAGTACCATCAAGTAAAGAAGACATATGAGATCTAGTTGGCCAAGACCCATGCAGGACTGACTGGCTGCTCACTCCAGACCTGCTGCCCCACAGGAAGAAGAAAGCACAACATACTCTTGAGCTGCCAGTGCAGATATCTTCCTCAACCCCTACATATCCCCAAGAATTTTGGCCTGTCTCCTACACCCATAAACTCTTCACAGGGCTTTCAAAAATTGTATCTCTAGGCCCGCTATTCTTCTGTTAAATTTTGTCAGAATTGTTCACGTTGGTTCATAGGAAGTAATTTAGGTGGTCAAGGAAACTTTGTACACAGCATTAGGAAACAACACAAAGGAAAACAATTGTTTTCACAATTAAGAAAAACAAATAGTTGTAATACCAGAAGTTTAATATCAGAAGAAAGAAAATGAAAGCAAAATTAGGAAAAATGAAACATTATTCTACTGTTGTTTATACTCAAACTAGCTAGTAAAATAGCCTTTTGACTGTATAAAACTTCTACAGCAAAAGAACATGGATCAAACTAGAAGTTACTCATCTGTTCAAAACAAACTTAGTTTGTTTTTCGGTTAATAGAACGGGGTTTAAAATAATATCTAAGTTGATCTCCATTAAAGACCACACAAACACACGCCTCTTAAAACTAAGCATATACACACATTCTCTCTTCCCCAACTGGGACGCTTGCTGAATTTACACCAACAACAGAATAGTTCCTCACCTTTACATACAGCTTTGTATAACAGGTATAAAACTGTTTCAAAACCAAAACCAGTAAGGCATTTACACTGAACTTGCTTTTCAGATGCAAATGCCAGAAAACAAGTAAATATGCAAGCTTTGAGGAAGATTAACATTTCAATCTATTTGCATACTGCCCTGTATGAATAAATAAAAATATATTATGGATTTTCTGGATAACAGTGAAAAAAATCAGTTTAAGTCTGTTAAAGTACAATGTTAAAATCAATCTAGCTCAAATCCATATTACTGTACTGGTAACTGTTTCTAATGAAGAGGAGCCAATTCTAAGGCGAGTTTAGTAGTTAACTTTTTGAACTATTACAAAGGCCATGAGTATGCTCAATTTTCCTGAAATTGATGTGCCACTTGACCTGAGTTAAGAAGCAGTGGTTCAAATTTGGGTCATTTCAACAAAGGGTTTCCAGACATGCTATAACCCAAACCAAACGTCAGGCTTTTTCTGGGATCCAGGATTTCTCCTCTTATCCAATTCCTTCCTTTCCTAATTCTTATCTCCAGTCCACTTAGTTGAATATTAATTGCAAGGATAATTCTCTATAGGTATCTACAATCATAGACTGATGTTATCTAGTACCCCTTCACCATTACGGCTGGAATTTATTTTAAAGGGAAATAGTGAGTTTAATGTAGCTCTACAGACTGGCCAGGGCTGGGCAATGACAAGTAGGCATTACTTCGCATATAGTGTGCAGAGGTTTGCTTTGACTACAAGCCTGAATCCTGCTCTGAGCATATTTTGGAGAACATGTGCGCACATCGTAATTCTGCTTTTGAAAATTTTGCTCCAATAGGTATTTCTGTTTCAGAAGGTGCTATAAAGTATACTGAAATCTACATGCTTACTTAGAATATCTTGAACATTAATACAATGCACTATATCCTATGTAAAACTGGTACAATTTTGTCAGTATTTTTTTTCCACAGATTATATTCCTTACGTTAAGGAGTTAATTGCAACGAGCTGACCTAAACCAAATACACACACATCAATTACTCTGAAAATCCACAAGATACGCAATAGGATCTAAGGTAAAAGTGAAACACAAACTAGATTATTAAGCTAATTGGTTCATACAGCAACCTATTCACCACTAAAAAAAAGTCCAAGGTCTAACAGAAATGTCTCAGAAAAACCTTATACCACATGAGAAAGTTACATTGTTTGTTTGCTTTCATTTTTTTTTTGAGGTCAGTATAGTGACAGTGTCAGGGAGCAAGGATGTGAGGACAGAGCCAGAACACCCAGGGTTATCTCCTGACTGGCTTTGGTCTGTGCAGCCCCCTGAGCTTACAATGGTGTCCCCTCCCTGCACATGCTTTTTAAACAGAATACTCTACTCGACGCCCCTCCCTTCACTGCTCACACTGCAGTCTGTCATTTTCCTTAATTTCGGCACAGACAGCCCCCAAAAAGGAGATTCCTCTGATGCAGTCACCCAACTCCATTCCTTGATTTATTTGTGAAGACCTCATTTCATGAATGTTAATCCTGTTCTCAAAAATCAGTCAGTATTTGCTAGTGCAACTATCAAGCTAGCTCTGTGTGTATCAGAGCTCCTTTATGCTTCACATAACCCACTGTCGCAGTTTAACCCCAGCACGCAATCAAAACTATGATAGCTCACCCCCCACCACCCCCACCCCCGGAATCCTGCTCACTGCAGACAGCAAAATAGATCTTCCCAAACAGGAGAGAGAAATGAAAGGTAAGGGAGAAACTCATGGGTTAAGATTAAAACAGTTAATAACAGTAATAAAATAACTAAATAATATTAATATACTACTAATAATATTTATAAAATGGAAAGTAGAATATAAAATAAAAGATACTCAATGCAATTCCTCACGAACTCTGTCCGTCCCAAGCAGCCAGTCCCAGGAAGAGAGAGCACCCTGGGCCTGAACAGCCGATCTCAGGGGAAGAGAGAAAAAGGCAGAAAGGCCCAGAGACCTCTGCAAAACAGCAGAACAGCAAAAGGCTGAACTGACAGAACTCCACCAAACCAGAGCAGAACTGGAACTGGTCTCCGTCTCCCCAGTCAGAAAACCCAACCCCCATTAAATATGAGCATGATGCTACTGGCATGGAATATTCTCATTGATCAGCCTGGATGTCAGTCAAGGTCTGTCCCATCCATGCCTCCCTTCCCAGCTGCCTCACACACCTGTGGGCAGAGCCCAGAGAGACCTTGGCTCCCAGACAACAACTAAGATAACACTAAGTTTTTACATTCTTTCTATTTCAACTCAAAAACACAGGAAAGTTACTTGGAGAAAAACAATAGTTCTGTCCCGGGGTGTTATCTTGTTCTCAAACTAAATCCAAACAACAACTGTGCTAGTTATAAAAAAAAGAAGTTTCTAACTGCATGAAGAAAATTAACTTGCTTTCAGTCAAACCAGCACAACCAGTTTGCAGGTTTTTTTCCCCAAAAAGTGAACTTTAACATTGCCAACTTGGTGCACAGAGAACTATTGCCATTTTTACGTCCCCCATATATCACTCTGTGCACTCTGAAGAGTTATACCACCCATCTGTAGCAAGTCTTAAAACTTCTGGGAGAGCTTTAGATTTATAGTAAAGGCATAACAATCATTCTTGCTAAACACGGTACATGCCAAGGCTTGAGAAGCCTTTAGCTCTAATACAGATGTATAGGGTAGTACTCCTGCACAGAGAAGGGAAGGACTATGGTGGGTAATTCTCCACAAAAATGTGAGATGTTAAGATTGTGGTCTAAGCAAAAAAAAGCAACCAACCAATCAACAAACCCACCACAAACATATATACCCCATGGCCCCAAACACCACACTGCTATAGGATAGCAATGTTCTGTCATATTGAATAGAGATTTCCCCATTCTTTTCATTCTATTTTGTATCCCACCATGGTAGGATCCGAGCACTTCCCTTGAGAACCAGGTTGGGCTGACAGTCAGGGTGAACTGAGAAGGGTTATCATCATCATCTCTACTATTACTGATAAAATTCAGTCAGCTGTACTTTCTGTTTGCAGTATCTTTTCTTTAGTTACTGGCTACAATTTGAATGTAGACACACTTTCCTGTGTGTCTTGGTGTACATCAATATGTTGGAGTGTTCTTTTAATTAATAACACTTCCCTCTCTCCCAAAAAGAAAAAAAACCTAATAATAATTTTAAAACTAACTGTATTTTTCTGGATGTTAAACCAGACACATTTTTAAACTCTCAACACAAGCCAGAGCTCAAAACCTGAGACTGAAGCTTTTATCAGGACTAAATATAGGGCTGATGATATTTCCCATCTAAGAGGAAGGCCAGAAGCAAAGACAGAGACACAACAAATTCCTAAGCTTTTCTAGTCTTTCTTAAAAAATTCTGTATCTATGAACCAAAAGAAAAGTGAAAAATTTCTTAGTACATTAACCAAAGAGTAGTTAAGAATGTATTTCAAACTTTTCCAAACTTAACTGATCCAGACTAAGCCATGTTTGCACAAAGATGCCTCTCAAACAGCATACTTATATCTCAACACAGCATTTGAACTGGACCTCAGTACAATTTCTCAGAATTCAATTTTGAAAAACAAAGAGGCAAACCAAGTACACTAACTCACGTAGTTTAAACATACAGTTTATTCTGCAGCCTATCTTAAGAAGCCACTCATCCAGATAAAAGCATGCCTTAAGGCATCACCTACATAAATGGTCATTACCGCTGTATCATAAAGGATTTCACTTCTTTAAAAAGAAAAAAAATTCATTTCAAATTCCAGTTCCTCCTACAGGAACAATGTGATAACAGAAGTTATTATATACCATGATAAAATAATGTATGCACTGCAACAACAGACTGCTGTGAAAAAGACATCAACTCCAAATTAATTCTGACAACTCTAAGTAAAAGGACACACAAAAGTAACACATTAATACAATATTGTGAACCAAGCATTTATCTCTGAAGAAAACAAAGCTTGTTTTACTATTAGAATTTCAATTTTTTGAGGAATGCACTACGAATTTGTTACATAGAAAAGCAAACGCATGTAAATGGTGTAAAAAGGACTTAGGAAAAAAAAAAATAACTGAAGAAACTAGCCACAAAAAATCACTTCCAAACATCCAGCAGACACTTTTAAAAAAAATATAATCACATTTAGTAACTTCATTAAAAAACAGAACACCAGTTTTCCTGACAATCTGAAGCATTAGAAAAAGAATGTTGAAAATTAAGTAGACGGCTTAGGGAGAAAAAACACAGGATGCAAAAGGTAAAAAAACAAACAAAACAAAACCTGAAAGGACATGTGTTGATATTTCAATTCCACAATGAATGCTTCTTGTTTAGTTTAATCCAATTACAATTTAAATTCTAGAATAATAGAACATTTCTGCTCTGTTTACTCTATTTAGTATTTGCTCTAGCTCTACCCTGCCACTAACCACAGGAGCTGCAACTTTTTTTTAATGTCATCTATTTAATTATTTTTAAGACTACAAAGAGGAGAGGTTTAGGTATTCAAAAGAACAGAAAAATACTTTAAATTATAAAAATTATTATAAACCCTATTATAAATCCTACAGATTTAACTACAAAAATATTTTTTACTTGCTATACACACATATATAGCACAATCTCAATAAACGGTTTGGCCAACAACTCAGCAAGATTCTCATTCTTTATTTGGATTAAACAGATGTCTGCTAAAAATGGGATTTTACCCTTGTTCACATTACTAAAGTGTTCACCACTAAGTCGTAAACCTTGTAAATAGGAAACGCCTAGGGAGAACAAAGGAATTAGAAAAGAGGTTAGCCATAAAACAGAATCCAAATGCGTCTTCAGCATTAGAAGTATATTCTAATACTCAAAAATCACCACTCTTAAATCAGAGCACCAAAGTGGCAAACTGACTCTGCCTTTTTCTTTCTTTTCTTTTTAATGAAGAGTTATTGCAAGTTTCAGAAAACCACTGACTACTAAGCCTCATTTGCCACAATAGTGTCAAAAAGAATACAGCAGAACCCGAAACAAGACTAAGTTATCAGAAGTGTGAGCCACAAATAACAGGACGTTAACAGGTACACATCCTCAAGTTCATAATCCTGCTGTTGAGAAACAAGAAATATCCAAAGCATACTAAAAAACTATCTTTCTTGGCAACGATTCTTGAAGTTCATAGCACCACTTGAGGGAATACTTCAAAGGACTAGAGAAAGTTGACATTTCAATTGTTTTACCCTGTTCTGACAAGGTCTTGGTGCACCCACATGTAAACAGACACACTTGTTGAATATCGCATCTCAGCAACCAAACTACACACAGTTAACAAAAGCTTCGGCATCTTTGCTAACAAAATAAAGCTCTACGTACTGATGGCTAATTAATTCAAACCACGATCCCTCAACTCAGATGTCAAACATTCCCACATGAATGGGATAAATGTTTTCTCAAGTCAGAAAACCCATTTCTCAGTACTGCTGCCCACTCTGCAATGCTATCATTCGTGTCATTTTTTTGGTGGATAACAAAAGCAATTCTTGTCGAGTACAATGAGAACTGTCATTATTTAACCCTCTACATTGTCCCTTGAGTTAGGTATTTGCTAGCACACCAACAGGAAAGACCACAGAACCCAATGGAGTAGACTGCTAAAAAGGCAATGTGATATTCCAAGTATATGAAGCATGAGCTGTAACGTCACGATTACCAGCTTAAATGCTTACAGGTTCAGTGACAGCTCAGCACACACAAGTGAATTTCAAAGGAAATATTTTCTAAAACTTCTCAAATTAATAAACATAAGTCAATGAAATAAAACTCACTGGAGTATCAGTGGCACCTGATTGGGGTTATTAAATCACTCACTATTCAATTACAAAAATCTAAGTCTTTCTCTGTATGATAGACTTCAAAAGTATTCTAGGATTTTATATTATAGGAAAAATACCAAGTGTGCTTGATAATTATACAATCTACAACATTACAAAGCTCCTGGAATTATTATATCATGGAATTTCAAGATAAGTAATTGAAGTGGAAGAGGAAGAAAAAAACATTGACTTACTTTCTCTGTAGTTACAGTAAGAGATGGAACCAAGGATGGTGAGGACTCCGACTGCTTCTTATATTTTTGCTTGTGTTTATCTTTCTCTTTATATTTCTAGAAGTTATAAAAGAGAACATAGCCTAAGTTCAGCTTCATCTTTAACACAACCCTTTCTACGTAGCATCAAGCATTATCAAAATTTAAGAGAAATGGTAATAATATCCTGTGCTATACTAATGGAAACAACATTAATATTTTGAAATTTTTATAAGATAATTTTATAAAAGGAAATCAATTATTTATTTATATTTTCAAAATACACAAACTGAAATTCTTCAATTATAGCCAGCATTTATTAATCCACTGTTGTTAATACTATCCATCTTCCCAATAATCAATTATCAACAAAATAAACTAGATTAAAAATAGAGACAGGGGCTTCTGCTTCACAGGTCTCCAGCATTTCTCACCAAAGATTTCTATGTTCCTGCATTTCTTCACCTGCACAGTATTCTTTGTTGAGGTACTACTGTAAATTAATGCAAGGTTTTAGCTTTGGCTCCCCTAAGGACAACTCCATGCATAAGAATGTGAAGTATGATTTAGATTTCATTCCCCAAAAGATGCACACAGTTAACTCACTAAGTATCTTCCATGTTAAACTACCAAAAGCTGTACAAACCAAGCGCGCTTTCTAAAGAGGCCGAGATCTTTTTTTTTTAAGCACAACATGAAGCATCAGCAGTGTGAATGAAATTGTGCAAACAGACAGAAAATTTCTTAACCCAGAGCCTTTAAAGTATAACACAAATCTTCCACACTGCTATAAATCAATCCTTAGAGAATTACAGAATCAGACCCGAACTGTATTTGCTTAAATAATTCAGACAGATTAAAAAAAATACAGCACCTGACAAAATTAACAAGTCAACATAGAATATAGGAGGAGTTCAATATTTTTAGCAATTTAATCAAAAACAAATCTAGAGGGTCATTTTTTCTTAGCATCACAATATCATTTATATAGACAGTCAACATCAGAAGATGCAGATGTGAGAGAAAGTTACTTGTAAGCTACTGGCACTCAAGGATTTTGCTACTTTGACAATATATTTATGGAATTTTGATGTACTTGCAAAAAATTCAGCAGAACAATATAATCTTATGACTATTTGTTCAGAATGAGTGCTTCAGCAGAGAGCTACCAAAAAATGCATACATACGAATTGATACAAAGGCTCTAAAACTCGTACTGAGTAGCTTGGAAAGATGAAGAAGACAACTTAAAATGTAAGTCTGGAAAGCCATATGAAAACTCAGTAACTGTTTTCAATCTTAAAAACGATCCATGCTGATCTTCCTCTAACTATCAGAATTATTACACAGACTCTCAAAAGAAAACAGAATTTGTTCAACAGTGACTGTACAACCACTCTCGCCAAGCACCAGGTCAGGATGCAACATGTGCATACTCAATTCAGGTATCACCAAGTATCAACTTTCTATTTCAGTCACAATGGAAGAAATATAAAAAACTTATTTCATGGAATCAGCCTGCAAGAATAAGATAATGGGTTCTCAAATTCTGTAATAAAGTATAATAATTTAATTGACAATCTAGATGCAAAGCTGAAAGCAAAACACATCTATCTATACCTTCATGCACTATGAAGACTGGGTGACTTAGAGATGACCTTGTCTCTAACAAGCCCTAAATCCATTTAACACAACTTATAATCTAATTTCCCAGGAAGGAAATACAGTCCAGCCAAGAATATACATAAAGTACCAAAGCTATCTTCACCAAAATATCATGCAAAAATGTACTTGCTAGAATACAATATCAAAAGTCCTTCTGTTTCTTGTACCCTTCTTAAAACTCTAAGGAAGTTCCAAGAGAACTTAAAGGCTAGTGGGTATTTGTAAGTTTGGGGTTTTTTCATACACTGAAGTGTTTTGTTGAGGCTTGTTAAGAGAGTTTTAGAACAGGGAGTCTGTTTTTATTTTACCTTGTTTCTGTTTTGGGGAGGAGGGGAAAGGGGAAGGGAAGGGAAGGGAAGGGAAGGGAAGGGAAGGGAAGGGAAGGGAAGGGAAGGGAAGGGAAGGGAAGGGAAGGGAAGGGAAGGGAAGGGAAGGGAAGGGAAGGGAAGGGAAGGGAAGGGAAGGGAAGGGAAGGGAAGGGAAGGGAAGGGAAGGGAAGGGAAGGGAAGGGAAGGGAAGGGAAGGGAAGGGAAGGGAAGGGAAAGGATTCAAATGCCCTGCACAGTCTTTTCAATAATTTCTTAAACATAAGTCTCAAAAGTGCTGTCCATACTGCCAGAAAACAGGCAGGGATCAAGAGAAAGCAGAAGTATCGACACCAAGACTGCCGTGTTATCTATGAAACCTGTTAATCTGAGAGCTTTTCATCAGTTCTAGATACCCAGTTTACTATGTCATCACTGTACATGCTTAGATAAACTTCAGTAACAATTTCACTGAACCCCAAGCAAGCCTCAAGAAGGAAGTTATGAAATGGAAATCTAAGCCATTGCTTGAGTTTCTTTAGCTTTCATCATTTCACTAGGAAATCTGAAATTTTTTTATTTATAATTTTGGAGGCAAGAAGCAAAGGCTTTAATATGCTTTAAGAACAGCAATCAGTGTAAAATAGCAAACATGTATGAACATGTTTTACAATCTCTTCTGTTGACTTTCTAGTATTACTTTAGTTTCTGTGTTAATTTTGTCTGAAAGGCAAAGAAATACAGAATTCTGAGCAAAGGAACAGTCAGGAGGACTTCAAATTATATTTTGTAATGTACTGAAATCTCTTTGATAGTAGTCTCAAAAGAAAGCAATGTGTCAAGAAGGAGGAAAGAGGGATACAAGAACAGAGGAAGGGAGGAGGCATAAATGACTAAGAGCCTGGAAAGAACATGCTTTAGGTTCAGCAACTACAACAAATTCCTCTCCCAGATCCAAAATATCAACACCAAGTTTGCCAGGACAGTTTACCACTCCAGGCCACTGGAGGGGTAACCCACTCACAGCCTTTTGCATAGAAAGATCTTGCCCATGGGAGCCCTGCTGTTCTTAACTCTGTATTCCCTCCTATTTTCAGGTTACACCTCCTCTGACAAATCATGTCTCCTCTTTCTTTTTTCTTTTTCTTTTTTCTTCCTAAGGAATGTTCAGAAGTCCTACTTCTGAATGTGAATTGACTCCAGATGCAAATAACATCAAAGAAGTGGAGAAAATTTCACTGCAGGAAAATCTTTGAAAGGAACGCTCAGGTTTTACACTGATAAAAATAAAAATTTCAGCAACCACCTGCTGAGATGAAGAGACTTGGCTCCCATAAAGTGACTCCTTGCAGTGGCACCCTCTTATCACCATAAAGATCTGTAGAAAGCAGAGTTCTGAAATACCCAATTTTGGATCCAAATGGAATAATAGGGGGACATGAATTCCCCCAATATTTAACAAATATGACAGCTTTCAATCAAGTGTGTCTCAAAAGGCACACAACCTAGCCATCTTTCCTACTGCCAGAAAAAGAGCAGTTGGCCCTTCACGGACCACTCACTGAATGCTTTGCTGTTACAAAACTCCAGCGATCACAGCTCCAAAAAGAAGTAACGTAGCAGCAGCTCACTAAGATAAACATCCATCCAGATACACATCCACACAGAAACAACATTCAAGGGAAGGTAATGATATAAAACATCTGACCTTTTACAAGCTTTACTGTAAGGGAAAAAAAGAGCAGAAATTACTCTTAACAAGGACTGAAGACAATATTGCTATTAGTGAAAGCTAAGGGAGCCCTGAGGGCAGGCAGGACCCATGTATCCCGTTTATATACTCAGACTTAATTTTTTTAAAGATTCATAGGCACGAGTTTGAATGTTCCAAACACCTGTATTTTAAGATAGTTGCAGCGCTGTTAAATGCAATGCTCAATTCTGAAAAAACAGGGTTTAGCAAATGAAACACTGCAAGGAAGAATATGTTATAAAATATACGGTCAACTAGAAAATTTACTAAGCAGACTTCAGTCTCGGTTCACAAACAGGGTAGCTCAACAGACCAGATTCAGGCAGCTTCTGAAATCTTTCTTACTGTAAGAAAAATAAGGTGCAATTGCCATGTAGCCATTGGGTATGCAGCTGTAACATTATTCATCCTACAACCTGAAGAGCGCTGATTTATGATGTAGCTAAACACCAATATAAAATACCTAGAGTTCATATGTCATGATTAATCAGAAAGCTCTATTTATCACTAGGGATCTAATTTTTGGGTTTTCTTATCTAAAAAATTGTGTAATACCTTCTTAATTCCAATAGCTACAAGCTCCAAGATAAGAAAACAAATATGATGCAAGATTTCTGGAATTCTAGAGGACTTTTTGTACATTGCTCTCTTGTGGGGTTGAGGATAGGGGGATGGAGAAGAGAGAAAAAAGCACATTTTGATTGCATCTATTTCTTGAACAGAGATTCAATCCACAAAATTATTACACAACATAATTTCACAAGTACAGTTTAGTTCCAGTTCTTTGGTTTTTTAGCTCATATACACGTCTCACTTTAAGGATCAGCATTTGGTCATTCATTTTCTTTAACATACCTTCAGAGGACACATTTATCAGATTAATTAATGAAAATATCATCTCATTGAAATATCAAATTAAGGACACATGTATGATTTTATCTTAGCTCTGATCTGTTGTCAACAGAATAAACATTATCCAATCTATCTTTCCACAGTTTGGACCTCAAAGTATGAGAAGAGTGAATAATGCAAGTGAATGAGAACTTTTCCTGTAGAGATGGAATGGATGAGTTCAGCTTTTCTCTAATGGCATTATTAATTCATAACGTTTCCACGTGGAAGTATCATTTAACTTGTTGAAGGTATTTACACTGATTTGCAATTCATTTTTGTCTCAGGAATCTACAGCCTTCTCTAAAGAGTTTTCCACAGTACTTCATTTCACTAAACTAAATTCTGAAGTTCAGCATTTAATAGTTCCCTGCTACAAAAGGGGGAAGAAGTTTCCTGACTCCCCCTCTCACCTTTCCCACGCTGCTCAGCTTGTCAGACCTTCTGTGTGCTAATTCAAACTGCTAAAACAGCAGCAACAGCAAACAAGTGGATAGTTTTCTGATGTTTTAGTGAGCTATGTTAGTTCAGTGATGGAGCGTGAAAGATGGACAGTAATAGCGACCAGAAGAGGTAGATGCAGACCAGAGGAGCAGGAGTTCACTTGCCCAGGGAAGAGGAGACTAACTTCTGTTTTGGAAGAATTCAAACACATGCACATGATCAGCAAGCACCAGTGCTCAGCCTGTCAGACAAAACTGGTTGGGCTGACCTTGAGGTATTCCATTTTTACCCTCTTCTCTGTTACAAAAGTCATAATCTCCCCACTACCTTTCACTGTCCCAAGTTTTCAAACCTTAAGATCATTTTCAAATCTATTTTGTCTAGTGATTCTTGAAAGAAAAATCATCTGAATGTCTAAATCACTAACTTTTCAGCCACTGTTTTTGACTCCCTGAAATAATTTTAATGTATCAGAATGTTCTACTAGGACAGAGTACTCAGGTTGGTGCTTTTGTCATTTATGGATTTCCTGCACTATCTTTCCATCACTGAAGCTTGTAAATCCAGAGCTGCCATCATTACAATGCTTTTAATAGAAAGCTGCACATAGCTCTTGCTAATCCCCAATACAAGACCTGCTTGGCCTCTTATTTGTGACTAGTAGCTATTAGTAATATAACCACAACAATTCCAGAATGAAAGATGCACACAGTCCACAAGTTTCAAAATCAAATCCTAATTTATCTTGTTTTGACAAGAACAGCCCCGGCTCGGGTAGTCATCTATCTATCATTTTATACGCTATAAATCACAGCAGGAAAATTACAGGTAGTCGCAGCGCTGCTGCAGTCACAGCAGTAAAATGAAACAGGCACGGGATAGTTTATAGGGAGAGGTGGATCACTACTGCCAGCATCATTCAAATACATACATGTTTAGCTCTAAGAACAAAATTGTTTTTAAGTATCAAGCCGTGATACCATTACTTCAGAGACTCAAAAACCTCACGCCAATACAGACATTATAGCCATAATTTTAATCATCGACGGTAAGAACACTCAAGAATCGATTATAACAACAAGAGTCAAAGCTTCTCCGAGGTGCAAGACTAAAACACAATTGCTCTTAAGCTATTCTTTTGATATTTATCATTAAAATATGCTTTTTCTGTTGCAGTTTAATTGTTAGTGACAGATACTCAGTGCTAAACACTTGAGTAGCACTTTATAACTTCAAAAATGGTTCCAGATTAATTAAATCAGGGCAATTATTTATTGTCCGTGCTCACCTTCATTTATTCCTATAAAAATTGCAAGTATTTAAAACTTCAAAATCTGTATTATGCTACATCTTGCCAAATGTTCCACTGTCTGCAAGGTAACTTAAAAGATATCAAGTATATGTCAACAAATAAGCAAACAGGACAGCAAGCAAAAGGAATACGTATCATTTTCCTGGCCCAGTCAGCCTACCATTGCAGATCACATTTAGCCGCATAAGGTCTACCAGCACACAAAACATTGTACCTGGTGAGCAGCGCACACATACAACTTTATAAAAAACTAACAGGATTACCTTCCAGAAACTGTTACAAAGTCAACATAAAGTATTAATAATCTCATATTAATCCAGGATCCAAAGCGAAGAAAAATAATTTCTTAAAGCACCTTTTGCTTCCCATCTCTCACAGTTATAGGTACAGAATTGAAGTGTAGGAAGAAAGATACATTACACAGACAGAAACAACAACAACAAAAAATCAAGCAGTAGCCTTAATGATCTATTTTTAATGTTCAAGTGTCATTTAGTTTTCAAATTAAGACAAACAACATTACATAATTTTCCCAAGCAAGAAATGTTCAAGTTTCTTCAAAGTTCAGCTTACATTTTTCCCCAGTTATCCAAAATTTACTCTCCTCTATCTTATAATGTGGCAGATTACAAACACTGAGAAGTTGAGTAAATGACGCTGCAGAACACTGAACTTGCAGAAAGATCAAAATCATTATCAGACAAAAAGTCTTTTCTTAAAATTTTGTGAATATATTGATAAAGCTGAATTAATTTGTAATAGTGGCATAAATAATATATAACAAAATAAATAAGAGTAACATCTAATAATACCTGAAGTATATCATAGCCATTTTTCAACTAAACAGAAAGGCTTCTCATTGAACCCTGCAGACTAAGGAAGACACTCAGACTAACAATGTGGATTTTCTTTATAAAACCACAGTCTTGTTTGATGAGCACTAAGAACTTTAAATGCTTGAGATCTACTCAAAATTCTAATTCTCCCAGTATTGCTCCAAAGACACCTATAAAAACCACGGTGAAGTAGTAGCTCCAAGAAATAAATAACAGAATTTCTTCAGATAAATGCTTGAGGATTTTGCCACCTGTGGAATTTCAGTTTTACAGTCTACAGAGACAATTATCACTGCTATCAATCACCATTCCTTTGTGCACAGGTTCTGCAAGGGTCAGGTTTTCAGTTTGTTTTCTTTCACGGTGAAAAGCAGAAGACTAAATTGTGTACTTTGAGGGAAAAGGGACAGCTGCAGCTAATGCAGCCTTACAAAATCCTACATCTTACAGCCTAGTTTTTAGGTGTACCTGAGGTGGTGTGTTTGTCATTTTGATTTTACAATAATTACCTAATCCCAAGTGCCAAGCTTAATATTATTATGAGGTATTTGTTGTGCTACGGTGCACTAAAAGCATTAGTCCTTTTTCTATAATATATAAGTTGTGTTCCTGTAAGGTTAGAAAAATATGAGGCATTCAAATCAGTAATTCCATAATACGCATTATAGTTGAAAAAGAAGTTCTTACTTTTCCTCTTGCTACATAAAAATAAAATTTTAAATAAATAAAATTGAGCTTATCTGCTTACATAGTTCTTCATGACCTACACAAGAGATCATTTTGCTGTGGCATCTATACTAACTGGTGCCAGTTCCAGTAGATTACAGGCAGCTGATTATCAGGCTGCCACAGAAGACAGCACAAGTTAACACAGAACTTCAGCAGGCAACAAATCAACCAACAAGATGCCACCTTTGCTCTTAATCCTGCAGACTTTAAAGATATATTTTACTGAATATACTCAGATAGAGAAGCTTTCTAATGAAATTTTGATTACACAGTCATACTCTGTCAGCCCTCCCAAATAACTAGACTTTTAACACAATCAGACAGGAAGAGGTATGTTAAAAAATAAAAAATGACATTCCTATGAAGTCAGTAAAGAACAGGTGCCCAGAAACAGCAATACTGTTTGTCAGTACCAACAGCAGAAGACGGTGGCATGAGGTCACCCCTTTTTGAACACCAGGGAACCCACAGGAGAACTCAGTCTTAGGAAACCAGAACCAGGTTATGCAGCTCATAATAGATATTAAAAAACATCTATAAACTGAGCTACATACAGTATATACATACTGACCAGTTTTAAAGGTATTTTAGAAGCATACTTTTTTCCATCTGACTGCATAGAGTATGGAAGAAGTCAACGTCGATAAGCATCACCATTAGCATCCATACCACACAATTCTCAATTGAAGTAATGCTTCATAAATGTTGTTCAATAATCAAAATTGAAGTAATTTCAAAGTGGTTGCAAAACACTTTTCCTCTAGTTATCTTTAGTATTCTTATAATTTTGTTTCATACACCAAAAACAGTTTACAGTATTAAACAGTCAGATCTATTAAACTGACAAAACTTGACCAAAATGTCTGAATCAATAAGAAGGCATCAGGGTACTGCATTACTGAGATGAGTCTGGAGATTTTTCCTTTAAAAGTTACACAAAAACTCCAATGTTCAAACAACATAATTAGGTTTATGAAATGAGGCAATTAACAGACGAATTACATCATTAGAATTGCCTTTGTAACACTCTGCTTTAAACAGTACTGTAAATTGACTTTTCAGGACTAAATCAGAATGTTATTTTTTTAAAGAGAAAAAAATGAAACCATTGCTCATGCGGCTGAATGGTAACCCAAAGAACTACAGGCTGTTCCAATTTTGGCACAGAATCTTACGTGATGCATGGCAGGTCAATTTTATCTTTTCACAGTTGGATGCTGAGACAAAGAGGAATATACAAGGGCCTGATTTGCAACAGCCCATACAGAGTATTAAAATACACTAAAACCACCAAGTGTTTTTCTCCTAAATGAAATTCACAGCGCCAACATATGAACATGCCAAATGTCACACACTGCCTCACTCTTATTAGATGCTCAAGAGACACCCCTCAAAATCAGTAAATGTGTAACACTTCTTTAAGGACAGGGCAAGCAGTAAGAAGACGCCCACAATGAATTTCCTTTAGCCAGCTGCTCAGTGTTGAGAACACTTGTCCTGGCTCTTGCATTTCAGGTTCTCCTCAGACTGACACCCTCAAACTTCTGTAACAGTGCCCTGGGTCTCCTCCTCAATATTTTGTTCTTTTTGCTTCTTCAGTCACCACTTCTTACACATTTGCAGTCTTCAGTCACAAGCCCATTTTTGTTTAGTTTTCATCATATGAGCAATCATAGCAGAGAGTTTTACATTGCCCCTTCCTGCTCAGCTCAAACCAAAACACTTTCAGTAGAGAAAGAAGTTGTGATATTCAGCTGCTATATAATATTTACTTCCTATGTAGTAAATTTACATTTTTTGGAAGTGACAAACATATAATGCTAGTAACCTTGCCTAATTTTCA
Organism: Nesoenas mayeri; assembly: GCF_963082525.1. NCBI lineage: Eukaryota > Metazoa > Chordata > Aves > Columbiformes > Columbidae > Nesoenas > Nesoenas mayeri. Next base: position 144,371,440 of record NC_137543.1, on the reverse strand, counting down.
CATACATGGCAACAAACACTCTCTTTACACAAAAGTCAATCCCAGACACATTTAGTTACTTCCTTAGTCCCTTCCAAAGATGAGGCTGTCAGGCACACTAGCAAAGCAAGGTATTTGTCCACTCTAAGGATAGCCTAAGTTTTTCCCCAAAAAGTTTGAGGTAAACACCTGGGCCCTGAAAAAAGGAATATTGTAAGAGGGTGTCAAGCAACATACTACCAACCCTATTTAAAACACCTCTACCATAGAAATTAGCAAAACTTAGTGCAGCAGTAATCAGATTATTACTATGCTATTTAGTCTGTAGCTTCAAATTCCTCATTCAAATTCAATAATTCCAAAGGTTTGTTGTTTTGGTTTAGTTTTCTTAGTTATTATACCCTTACATATTTACTATTGATTTTGTAAGCACAGTGCCCAGAAGAGACTAAATACATACTATGAAGAAAAACACATGCTTTCAAGTCAGTGTCTGTTTGCAAAAAGTGACAGCTGCCCATATTAACATTTTCAGACCAATCTCTTCTTATTGCAGAACAATAGTTTATATGCAAATGGATAGCTTTTGAGGTCTGAGTAATAAAAACGGTTCCAATCTTGAATTCATATGGCTCTGATTGGCAAAAGGCAGAGCTTTAAGGATGCCTAAAAATCAGATCATCCAAATTTCGAAAGAACAAAGATGAAAGTAGAAACTAGAGTGCCCTTCCTGGTAGGGCTGCAGGGTAACATCACTGTATCTGGGAAGAAAGATACACATATTTACTGTAATATGACAATAATCTAAATGTGAATGTGCTATAATGTGCCATGAGAACCACTGAATGTCAAATAACAGGTTAGTGCTTCAAACTGCATTGCTTGGTATTACAGATTGTGAGATCTTCTGGATTACCATGTTTCAGTTCATGAAAGGTAGAAGGAACTTTAATATCCTGTTTCTAGCAAATTTCAAGCCACAGAAAAAGGCCAGGACTTGCAAAGGCATGCCACAACATTAACTATTTCTAGAAGATTGATATCAAAACTCTTCCAGAGCAGGAGAACCTGAGCAGCTAGCAGAAAAATTAGCTGATACCTTGGCTGAACACACTCTGTTAAAAAGTCCCTTCAGGTGTTCCCTGGAGATTTTACAGGTATTACAACCTGAGGAAGCACAGCATCTCCAGTTGAAGTAAGTTTAAAAAAAAAACCAAAACACCACCACACACACACAACACCAACAGCAACAGTTTTTTTGCACTGCTCAGACATACAAAACTGAAATTGAGCCTCACGCTCACACCTTCACACCTCAAAGTTTCTTCACATTCAACTTCAAAGTTCTGTCAATGTGAATAAAAATCCACACATGTATTTTGACAAAACATGACATGAAATATGATAGTTGTGAAAAACTAAGTGAACTAAGAAAAAAATATGGCAAATATTGGTAAGGTTTTACCTTGCAGGTAATTCTGTAGTCAGTAATTCAAGATTTTTTTCTACCCATGTGTTATTAACAAAAAAAGATCTGCCAAATCCCATACTTTTATTATTTCAGTCATAAATTTAGAGGTACAACCACATTGTAATTCACTCTCTTCTGCATTACCATATGAAGATGGAACTATTCACCTACACCATCAACCAGACCAAAAGACACTTTTTAGATTATCCAAGAACAATGGAGATCAACACCCATCCAAAATGGAAAGGAGCTTAAACATCAAACCAAATATTAAGGAGACTGATATTTGTTAGTCAGTTTCCTGACAGTTTAAATATAGCTCGTTCATATAATAGACAGTTGATCAATACATTCTTTGATTTCAATTTTTATGTAATGATTTTGAATAATGCAACATGAAGTCCACCTGCACCCACAGAAAAGTCTGTTGAGTTAGTTGTACAGGATGTGTGCAGGTGAGCAGTTCTGCATATATTTTTAGAGGGCTAAAAAAGAGCCAAAGCAAATTTGCATTATTGTGCCACTGTCTCTTATCACCTTGTGTTGAATTTAGATTATAAATTCCACGTAGACAACTATTAATCTAGCTGTATTAAAAATCTAATAATCATTATAAATTTAAAATTTGTTTTAAAAAATATGTAAAGTTAAATTGTTGAAAGAATACACCAACAATGGAAATTAGCAGTCAGTTACATTCCTTATACCCTCATAGGAAGATTCTCATGTGAAATGCACAGTGTTTTGCCATCACAGTGGGCTTGATCACCAGTAACACTAAAATGTGTTTTTCTGTGTAAAAGAGATGTCAGTTCTTTGATAAGGAGAAAAAGATATAACAAGTTAAAACATAAAAAATTAGATGCACTTGTTTATCAGCACACTTGCTAAAATGTTTATCTTTGTTTTTCTTTCCTGCCTAGTCACAAAGCCTACACAAAAAAACCTCTAATGAAAAACTAAAGCAAAGGAAGCTGCATAGAAACAGCCTTCCCAATGGATTGTTCCAGTGTGTATCTCAGAACTGATGATAAACAGGAACAGGAAGGTGCATGTACTAATGCACCTGTAGATGTTTCCTCATTGGACCCTAGTACCTCTAGTTTATCACCTGTGTTATTTATTATTCAGTGCTTCAGGAACAAGATTTTCTTCATGCTTTTCAGCAAAAATTTAATTTATCAGAAAGTGATACTATTAAGCAGATGTGCCACATAATTAACAACGACAAATCCACTTACTTTTTTCTCCTTCTCATGATGTTTATCCTGAGAGTGAGAGGAAGAATCACTTAAACTTTGATCATATGACCTATTAGATCCCCGTTTGCTCTTTTTCTAAAAAGAGAAAATATATTTATGGATAAAGAAAATGAACCATTTGAATAAATGAAAAGTATAAAGCATTTAAACTGATAAGATGCCTTAGTGCTTGATGAAGAAAAAAAACCTTCAGTTACAGAAAAACTGACAAAATACTAATAAAACGAACAAGACTACACAGAGAAACTCCTATCCTTACAGCAACTTTTACACCTCCCATGAATTTGCACAATATGCTTTCCCCAAAGAAATTAGATATGCCCCTTTTTTAAAGATTAAAAGATGCTAGACACATTTTCAAGTTTTCATCACGTAAAACAGAGAAGATGCTGTTCAAATGAGTTTCACACAAAGCCACAGTGCTGGCACTGCCACGCGCTTAAAGTGCATTGGAAGGTGACTGTTTCATGATTTATTATTTAAGTGTCCTGTCTGCAATATTTTCATTTAAATGCTTTTAAAAATAGGACACAGAATGCTGTGATCATGTATGCATTTACAAGCAACAGACAAAATTGCCTGTATTTCTGCAATGTTTGAGAGCGTAGTCTGGGACTGCAAATACTTTATGCTAGGTCAGTGTTCAAAATGGTTGTTATTTTATCATAACTGAGGTAGCATTATGAAGACACTTCAGGTCAGCACTTTGCCAACCAAATTGATATAGCAGATATACACCATCCACCATCTTCAGTAATAAATACTAAACACCTGTAGTTATCAGGCATCAATTGTCACAATAATCCTGAAGAAACGTTGAAACACTTAAATGATCTTGCCAGTCTTTACTGTTCTTACTGCTGCAGTTTTGCAATGGAAAGCTAATTAATTACATGTCAAATACGTCTTTATCATTAAACTTGCTTTTTAAATAAATATATATGTTCTTAATCATAGCAGCACTGGAACATTCAAATAAAATGCATAATAGCGTAAGAGCCAGCCTTCACTGCTAAGCAATAGACCAAGAAAATTAAAAATCTTAACTTAGTAAGGGCCTAGAAAGTCATGACTTATCTTCATTATAAAGGAAACTCATCGATGTTCACAAGTGCACAGAGCTAACCTCACGAAGCTTATATTCTAGAAAGCTAAGATGGTTCACTGGCCCTGTGTTTTTACTTCATTGCAACATATTCAAAAGTTACCCAAGCATTCACCATTTTTAGCAGCGAAAACAAGTAATCTTCAAGTTTAGCTGTCCTTACAGCAGCATCTGAACTTAAACCTACCTATTCTAGTTTTCATAATTCAGTATTAATAGATAACATTTCAAAAAACATCAGTAATTCCTTCAAGTCCACACACTCACACACATACACAGAAACAGGTATCTGGAACTGTCAAACTCATAAGCAATATGAAAGACTCCAGCGGTCAGATCCAAACCTACTAAAAAAACTGAAAAATTTCAAAAAGTATTGTTGGCTTGTTTGCTTGTTTTTTAAAAATCAAACCTCAAGTCACATCCTTGAGGTTGTGTTTCAGTGAACTTACAGGCTGCATAGTGAGAGACAGAACGAAAGGAAAAACACTTGAAAAATGTTTAACATATATAGAAAGAAATGGAGGGCTTCTGTATTCTCTAACACACAGTATAACAAGTAATATTGTCTAGATTATTCCAAAATGGACTGAATTCCTAGAAGCCAGCTAATCAAATAGCAAAAGAAAACATTACAGGAACTTAATGAATTAAACCACTAAATGTGTATGCTATTTCTGGCAGAGGGGAAAAACCCACACATCTAGAAAGTAACCACTTACAAAAACATTTTCAGCTAGTACTTCTGTAACTGTGATTAAAACATTGTTTTAATGAAATACAATCTACTTTCTGAGCTACATGAAAATATTCTTTCTAGTTTTAACAGCAATTCAGAGAGAAAAAAGTAAATTAGTGACATTTATTTATAGAATTTAACAAATACATACCAGTTTACTAAAATGGTATTTACAGTAGCCACAGTACTGGACGTTATCTGCACCATTGCCTTCTTCTTCACAAAGAAGTCCTGCGAACTGCGCACTAAAAATAAACCACACAACATTAAAGGAAAGCAATTTTACATCAGCTCGTACCACAGTATCACAGCTGATCATGTACAATACTTATATCTGCATTTACTAGAAGAGATTTCCACGCAAGCAACTTCTAATGGCATGCGAGCACATAAATGACATTTGTAGGCCAGCAAAAAACACATATCGTTTATATTTTGGCCCGATGCCTCTTTCATAGTCTTTAAGCCACTCACACAAGCTTAAAGCTTGAAAATCTACATTTATTATGCAACTACTCCCACAAATAAATAAACCAAACAATTTCCAATTATTTTTAGCTCAAACTGAAGCCAAAAATTATCTATGGAAAGAACGGTTTTTAACGAAACCATACTATAAATCTAAAGACAAAATTTTTCTGAAGTTGCATACATCCTTCTCTGCTTTGCCAGGAAAATTACACCTTTAATATAACTTCAATAATAAGTCCATATTTATTGGTTTAAAAGACAGTGGCAGGTTAATTTCTTTTATAAAGAACAGGACTTACAAGTTTCCTTGCCTGGGATAATTATTACCTTATTCTACTACATTTTTTTAAATCAAATTTGCTTTTGACCATTTGTTATGTTGATTTATTTTCTTTATCAAAACCAACTTAGACATTGAAAAAACAAATATTCTGTTTCATTTTCCATATCATTTTCATTAGCATAATAATGCAATATTACAGTCAAAATGATGCACAGGATTGTTTAAATTAAAGAACAATACAAAAGGCAGCTTATTTTCATTGCTTTTTAAAATCGCTTTCTCCTAATTTATGAATTATGTTCTTGGGCAATCCTGAAATAATGCTTCCTAAACACATGCATACCTGCAGCAGATGCCAACTACAAAAAACGCATAACAGGATCTCTTTAAGCCAAGAGTTATTGTTCTAAGCTTGCCACACAAAACCAGATGGACTCAAGCTCATTCTTCCTTAGACGTTAGTTTTGTTAATCCAGAATTGATACACCTCACCCTGGACCTCTGCCTTCTGTAGTTTTCACATTTTTCTTCCATTTTTAAAATATTATGGCAGCCTCTCAATATTCTCAGCCACAGTACTCTTTGGCTAGATATCATTTTAGAGTACATACTTGTTTTTCTTAGAATCAAACAATTCTAAAAATCAGCAAGATAAATATTTTAATTTTTAACCTAATTATCATGTTCTTTATGGCATTCACTGAAACAGGGTTTTGGAAGAAATTAAAAAGATGAAAAGGACCCTTGTATGCATCCAAGCGTTTGAAGGAAAAGAGACGTTTTCATCCAAACACTTGGATGTGTACTTTTTTTCACACCAGTAAGTAACCTCCTTACATGCTATGCGTGCTTTAAAATCCATTTTCACCATAAAAAGAAATTTGACATTGATCATATCCAATGAAAAATTAGAGAACCTGACAGATAGTAATTAAAAGATAAAAAAGAAGAGTGGCACAAAAATCAGCACCTAAAGTACAGAAATATATCCTTATGGTCTGCACAAGACATTTAAAACATAACTTGATTACACTGAAGAAAATACATTTAAGTAATTTAAGCATTTTTCTGACTGAGCTGGTCATCAAGAAGCATACTGGGGCACTCCTAAAACAGATGGGTAAATCCACAGGTTAGGTAGCTAGATAATCTGTGTAAATCTGCTATCTATCTACTGCAAAATAGCTTCAGCTGATTTTGAAAAAACAAATAACGCTGCAAATGTTGGGGTGGAACTCCTTTTGCCTCCCTCAACCTGTGGACATGTAGTTTAGTCTAATTACGAAACCTCTTCTAGAAGTCCATAAAGTGAGACAAGCATCTCCTGAAAGCAGGCAAAACTAAATATCTTAAAGTGGATGAGTCAGACGGTGGACACAGCTGTTTTTCTCCAACAGCTATACATGAAACCTAAATGAATAGTTCAGGATAGAAGTGTACCCTTTAGATAAAACCAGTGGGGTGAATTACTCCCATATGTTTGGAAATCTGTACCAGAAAGGGTGAGAGTCTAGAACCCTGCAACAGGCTGTCCAGAGAAGCTGTGGAGTCTCCTTCTCTGGAGACATTCAAAACCCACCTGGACACATTCCTGTGCAATCTGCTCTGGTGAACCTTCTTTAGCAGGTGGGTTGGACTAGATCTCCAGAGGTCCCTTCCAACCCCAACCATTCTGTGATTTTTATGCATAGCCCAATATTTTTTCCCACTGATTCAGCAAAACTAAACATCAAATCAATTAGCAGGCAAACAATGTCTTCACATTCCTAAATCCTATAAAGTATCATCTATGAAAAATAATGCAAGACAAAAACCAAACACACAACTACACCTTTTTCAAAGGAGCCCAAAGCATATAATAGAACCCAAGGAAGTATTATCAGACAGCTTTGCAGCTCACGGCAATGTTTATGCTACCACTGCCATACTCTATCATAATAAAGTTAGATATTTCTACACAAACCACTTTACCATAAGTCTTTATTCAGAAATATACTAAATAAAGAGTTCACTCATCATATTGAGTACATTGATACTTCCTGGAACGTCAGAAATGTTAAACAACAAAATCTACTTACCACGTTACATGAAAAGCTTGTCGACATCCATGTTTATTACACGTCATACAAGCACCAGTGGCTGCTTTACTTTCTCTGCCTTGTTCATCACAAATATAGCATGTCTATCAAAGAGAAAATACTTAACATGGTAAGAAGCATACAAATAAATTCTGTGTTACAGGAGATTCTAGGGTGATAACTACTGAATTTTGCAGCTGAGCTTATATAAGAAATTATTTATAAAAGTCCAATTACGTTTTTTGCAAAAGGTGTACACTTGGGATCTGTGTAACACTTCACCAACACTAAAGTAGTACAAATACTAATTTACTTAAATTCTATACTGCCATTCAACTAGCCAAATGGTTAAACAGCCAAAGGTTTCCAGTTTGCATTTATGTCCTTATAGGTTATAACTATTTTCACATTCATTTAACATCGGTGTTGGTGTCATTTCAAAACACCAAATTAGACTGAGTGCCCAATGGTACAAGATATCATATGGCATGCATGCATATGCCTACAAAATTACATACATAAAACCTGCAAACTCAACATTTTATTTGTATGTTTGGTGCAAACAATTTTCGTAAGTTGCACAGCATCTTTCAATATTCATATGATGCTCAGTTACTTTTAATTAAATACGATGTTTAACAAAAATCTGCTTTGATTTCAGCATGACTTAGCCCCATAAACGTCTTAGAAATTAATCAAGCAAGAACCCTCGTAAACAAAGCTTGAACTAGTATATCAAACCCACTTAAACCCCAAAAACAGGCAAAAATGAAAACAACTTGTCTAGTACATGAAAATCTTTTCATAGCATTTTGGCCAATGTATTTGTTTTACTGGGATAGTACAGCAATTATCACTATTTTCAAAAACATTCTCAGTAAAACGGAAGGAAAAAAAAGACAAAAAGAATCCAAGATCTTTGTCATTATTCAATAGTTTTGGGGGATTTTTTTAATTTGGCTAATAAACATAGATACAATGCTGTATGGGAGCTCACTATCATGCCAGACATCACTACAATCTCTCACCAGCATTTCAGGGAGAAAAATCAGGCAGAACTAATTCTCTTTCCATTTTTTACTGTTATAATCACCAAAATGTCGTTTAGAGAGATTCTACCATATCACATTTATGTGTGAAATTTAACAATTTTAAGAATAGATTCTTAATGAAAGTATCCTCCAGCATTGGGGCAGTCAAGTGTCTGTTTTTAAATCACAGAGAACCTTATTGAGGCAACATCAGCAACACATTGCTACCTCTGTAGAGATCCCACTACACAATCTTAGATGAGAAAATATAAACGGGAAGGGGGGGGGGGGGGGAGGGGGGGAGCAACAAAAACCCCCACTTATCTACATTTAAAATGTAACTGACTTATTGCAATTGTATCACAACCTCCCTTTAGTGGGGTAGAGAAGGAGCAGAATAATGAAAATAGTATCAACCATGCATGGTAGACGGTACAGTTTAAGAAAAATGGACCAAGATACCACAGAAAAGAAAAATAAAAGCTATATATTGCAAGACCAGTATTACTGAGAACAACATGAAAATGAGTGAAATTTAGAGATCAGAACAGCCTTTTACAGAGGTATTTAGAACAACATTTATCATGAGACGTCAGCTAACTAAAGGATTTTTGTTAACACGCGAGCCTCTAAGGTAGGTAAGTCACTCTTGTACAGTTTCCACAAGACACTTAAAAAGCATTAAATTCAATAGCTAATATATCCTAAAATCATGCCCTACATGCTAACATTGGAGGAATCAGAAAGGGGATAATCCTACTTAATTCCTTGCCTTGCTCCCTTTGTACATCAAGGTAATGCACACAGATAATTCAGCTGTTTGACAGGGTCTGAGACTGGCTGCTTTTTATAGCTTCCCATTCCATGACCTGACACATCCAGATTTTAGAAACAAACAAGGTCGTGATCTGTCAACCTCATCTGAGTAATGATATTAAGTAATTTCAAAAGTAAGATACCTCTATGAAGAGATTTCAACAGACCACACAAAACTGAAGCTCCGCTTTACTGTTTTTTCAGCATTTTGCCTTAACATCTGTAGTTTTTTTCCTCACTGAAGCTCAGACAGAAAAGCAATATAAGCATTCCATATAGGAACATTATAGGCCCTGTTGATTTCAACACTCCATACTACATTCAGGGTCTGTGTTTCAGGCCCCTTAAACCAATTTACAGTAGAATGACTAAAATATTAACAAACGCCCAGCTACATTACAAACAAGTTTAAACTCAACATGGTGGACTGCCTACACATTTTAACAAGCTCAGTGAACTTCCAATCTTCCCAGTCATGAGAAGTATAAAACCTGTTTCCTAACCTTTCATACGAAATGGGGCCAAGGAAGTTCATCTTCCCACTCCAACACAGACAACAAACTCTCTGTAAAGCTGAGCTTCTCATACTTCTGCCCTCTCTTAGACACACAAACTATTCCAGAAGGCAGAGAACCTTCATCTTTCTTTCACGATGCAGGAAAAGGAAGACTTTCATGCATTTGCAAATCCATGGAATTGCTACATGTCCCCTGAAACCTCTGCCATGTGGAAGTATATAACTCCATGTTCTACTACTTATAGCAGTGATGCCCTTCAAAGCTCTTAAGGAAGAAAAGTACTTAGACTTCTCCCAGACTCACTGGAAAACAGGCAGAACATTACACAAAGCTTTTCACTCAGCAAAGAAATTTTACTCAAAAAACAAAACAAATTACCTTTGTTTCTTTAATGGCAAAATATATATTTTGCAAAGCTGCCTTTATGTTTCTGTCAATATTTTTCCTTCAAGGATTCAAAACGTAAACCTTCTTTGCAACAGCAAAGACAGAAGGAAAGATGAGGCAAGAAAAAACTTGAAAAAGTCAAGTTACAAAAAGTAATTTGACAAACAGTTTACTCATAACAGCCAACAGCATGCCCTTGCAATGCCCAAGCATTGATTGCTTACAGAATCAAACCTAGGAGCTGTACAGAAATTTCTCATTGTTGCAGGAAGTACTGAAATAAAAATCTACCAGCTGCCTTTACTACAAGGTAGATCAAGAAACTCCAAATGCACTATTTTTTAATCAGTTCTGAAAAGAGATTCCTAAAAGCAGTAATTATATTCAATCACCACATACTTTCAAATGAACCTGAAAGAGACAAATAAGGCTAACATAAAATAAATAGTTATTATCCATGCATAACCATCCAAGGAATAACAAACATCTACTAAGTAGGAGAGCAACTGATAGTCCATTTATTTTCAGAAGGGACTGTGTAAGAAGAGCTTTCCTGTTAGTTAACTCACTAATCAAGTAATTCATTGGATTTATTCTGTAATAAGATGGTTTTTATCCCAGAAGCAGGAAAACTTCAGGGAAATAGCAGTCAAATGTCTTTACGCTGACAAGCCTCATGCTTTGCTGTCTGCTGTGTTTCTCCTTGCATTTAAGATTGCTGCACCTTGTAATATTGCATATTTTGCAGTGTTCAGTAAATAAATAAGTGCATAGAAAAAAATTTAAACTAAGCGCTATCTCCTGGCAAAAATCCAGTGATGTTTCTCTTTTTTTTTTTTTTTTTTTGAAGAATACAGTATAAATTCTCCCTTACAGTAATTTTCATTAGCCTATTATCTTCCCCCAATTCTATATGCTAGCCTTTTATATCTATCCAGCCACACACGCAGAATTATTCAGGACTTCACTGGAAATAAAATATTTCTTAAAATAATTTTATTTTAACCTGAGTTGGCACACAGAACAAAAGTAGCACTAAGCCTCTCTAAAAAGAGAAACAACTCTAGTCTTATTTTTCTAATTACATGTTTACATTTGTTCACAATGTGCAACAAATCTTTTAAGAACTGTTTGCCACATCTACTTCTAAATGCTTTACAAAGTTTCTGATCTAAAAAATGTATCATTTAAATAAACACAATTTATATTGAATAGCTGGGGGTGGGGGGGTAATTACTGCAGGTTAGCTGAAAAGGTAATTAGTAGTTGTACTGGTTTTGGGGGTATTGCTCAAAACCAACTTGGGAACTGGTGGTGGTTTGGCCACAGCAGTATCAAACCCAGCACTGGCTACAGATTTATCAAAAAGTTGGGAGAGTCACCTGTCAGCAACTGCTTCTTAAATTCTGGCTGTTACAGCCAGACTGCAGTGCAGTCACACGGGTTTCAGGAGGCTTGCTGCAGCAACTGCACTACAGTCATTTCATTTATACCCCTGAAATCCACAACTGCTACATCTCCATGAACCAAACAGACCAAACAAGGGCAGCAAAGCTGACCTCTGTAAAAACAGAGGAAAAAAAAAATGCAGGCTAGGGGTGTGATGCCAAATCTTGAAATTTCTGATAGGTCTCATTATATTTTACAATATACTGTGGTGGTCTGTATGAAAGTAGTTTTAGGCTGACTGTTAACATGGAAAAATCAGCTTGAATCAGAAAACAGACCAAAAACTCAGAAAACTAAGAGCTAGACAACACCAGCAACTCGTATCTACATCACCCCTATGGCACCAGTAATTATCTAGCAAGCAAAAAAAATTATAGTAACCATAGACCAACAAATTGCAAACTGGAATTTTAGGAGCAAAAAACAACCACACATCATATATTTAGAACAAAAACAGTGCAAGAAAGAAGCAACTTTAGTTGTAACAAAAAGGAATTAAAGACTAAAGACATATGTGCATAAATCAGAGATATAAACAGAGAAAAAAAAAGGTCACAGAGCCAATGTGAACAGGACTGGTCTGGTTTCCCTGTAGGAAGAACACAAGAGGTGATGCATGCCTTTTTTTCTTTCTTTTTTAACACAGTCTATTCCTTTTACCCCAATGTTCACAAACCACCATGAAACAAAGTAAAAGAAAGAAACCAGAGGTAAAAAGAGCAACACAAGCAAAAATACATAATTAAACTAATCAGAAATTCAGACAGTTTGCTGCGTGCAGAAAGGAAAATACAAAGGAGGATGTCGTTAAGTCTAGTGAGGAAGAGGTAGCACGAGTGAAACAATCAGAAAAACGTAACTGTCAATACAGAACATTAGTAAGTTACTATTACATTGCTTTACACTTCTTTTGCCTTTTTTTTTTTTGGTAGTCTCATCACACTTCATAAAACATTCCACCTCACTGCCACTTATTTAGGAGCAGTTCTTCTATAAGCAAATAATCCCACTAAAGTGAATACTGTTTACAAAGGCAAAAGTCTGCAAGCTTCTGCCTTAATATATTAGTATAGTTTTTCTTTCTAAAATAAATGTTTATTAACATGTGTATGTTCATATCAATACTTAAAACAGTAGGACTTAGTGATAATTAATAATAACATTTCAAATAAGCTGTAATAATATTTTAACCTATGGGAAATATTTCACATTCCTTTCAAAATAAACTGTTAGTCAAAGATCGTGATATGTTTAATTAACAAAACAGTCCCTGATCTGTAGAAGAATAATGAGACATGGCAGATAACCCTACAGCTTAATTTAATAGTATAGCTGTCTTAATTCTTGAATTTATCATGAAGTCATAGCAGAAAACATATATCATTACTGCATACATTTATGAATTTCATGTAATTTTATACCATTTTATACAATTCTAAGAAGTGTAGTTTTAGATTATTAAAGCTCACAAGTTTTAAAATAAGTACATTAGATAAACAGAAAAAGACATAATTATACCTTATTATAACGATCATGAGGAACAGACTGCAACACGATAGGTTCCATTGTAGAAACATTTGCAAACTGCACCTCGGGAATGTACAGAGCACAAACCACATGAGCCCAACCTACAAAAAGTTATAATTGTATTTAATTTTAACATTTTCTAGACGCTCATAGGACATTTCAATTATAATACAAAGAATGTTTGACAATACTTTTTTCCATGGACTATTTTAACAGTTTAGAATATTACAGACAGAAGTTACATTTATATTCCATTTTATATCATCCGAAGTAGGAGCTGTAATACATTTTTAAGTTTATTCAGTGGAGAATTTATACAGGTAATACTCTACAAAATCCAAATACTAATGATTTATACAAACAGTGACACACAAACAGAAAAACGGACTAACATAGTGCATAAAAGCTATGCAAATTCCTGCAAAAGGGAAATATCTGAACAAACTAGTATTCATGCAAGCATTACCATCATATAAGACTTCTGTGTATTCTTTTTATTTAAACAAAGTCATTCGAATTTGACTAGACTCCTGTTCTCTTTCTATAGAAAGAAATCTCAACACACACACCCCCCATATCCTCTCTATCAAATCTCTTCCTTCTTTAAAGGTGTGGCCATCTCACTGTTTCATAGGAATATCAACTCCTATATCCAGTCCTGTTATAACTTATTAATTTGGGGTCATCAATAAATGCTTAGTTACTTATCCTATTGTGCTTCAACAACATTTCAAGAAGTAAGCATTCCTAACGTCTGACATTTGATTGGACTAACTTTACTAATTAGTCTGATACTAATTTCAGGATCCTGAGAGTTGTCAGTTTGTTTTGGTGGAGGACAGTTTGCTAGAACTTTAAATTTAGCACAAGCTGCTATATGACTAACTCAACATATCTATATACTGACACTAGCAATAGGATTACAAGAGTTACACTGAATACTGCAGTTACCTCATCTGAAAGTGAATTAGATGTGGTTAATCATTTAGCATGAACTCTGTTATTCCCCAAGAGGAAAACTGAAGTCTTTTGCCGCAAGACATTCAATACACCTTGAAAGTAAGTGTGCTTTCCTCCTATCCAGGCTTACTCATATGCAAATATTAAGGACGTAATATTACAGACTTACATAATTAGATAATCTAGCACATTATTAGATTAGGTAAACAAAGAAAGTTATCATTGTGCAAATGCATCCTATAATGAAAAAAAAAAACCACCACCACACAGACCTCACCATACTGCCCCACTGCAAACCTTTTTGAGTTTTGTTTTCATCTTGTATTTTCTCTTTTTAGCTACTCTACTGAATCTAAAGGTTCTCAATTTCTTCACCCAATTGTACTTCGACTCTTCAATTGAGCTAAACATAAAGTTGTATTTACAGTAGTATTGTTGTTAACATCTGGAATTGCATATGTGCTTTTTATTATTTCTTGAAGCACAAGTCTTTTCTAGCTGCTTCTAACTGATTGTTGACACCCCCCCCCCCATTTACTAAATAGGTAGTTATAATTTGTATAGAAAATGAAAAGTGCACACACAACTGTTACAGTCAACATTCACAGCCAACATAATCTTTCTAGTATTTCATCTGCAACTAAATACAGTATCTGTGCTTATCCATCATTTTATTCACAAAGAGTTTGTAGAATCATTCCACACAGGAAAAAAGCATGAGACTAATAAAAGAGAAAAGAAAGTATCAACTGCCAACTTAAGCTGCTTCTCAAAACAGTTTCAACAGACCATTTAAAAATTATCATTAACAGACTGAAAAAAAAATGTAAAAACCAGAGTCTTTTTTTGTTCTCTCCTCCACTTGAAATATCTTCAGGAAATAAGTGTTTATAAGGACTTTTCTAAGGCTTGCAAACTGCCCTAACCCAGAGTCATCTTACTGAAGAGAATAAACAAATGTTAACATGGTGTTAATGGTGAATATTTGCCTTTAAATCTCGTCTCAAAAAATTAACTGAAAAAGAAACACCATTCATCTAAGACAAGTCATTAAACTAGTAGAAAAGTGACACTGAAATTCTGAAAAACTTTCTTCGGTTAGTAACACATAAACAGATGGCAAAAGATTTTACTTCAGACGTAATTAAGTCTGTACTCTAGCTACACTTATAACGAAAAATTATACCAGAGACATTAAAAAAATCACTAAGCCAAATTGAAATTTAGGTGAGTAAAGAATTTTCATTACCAGAAACTGGTTTCAGAAGTAACTTTAACTGAATACTACTTCATCAATATCAAAAAATATTAAACATATAGCCAGAAATCTACTAGCGTAATATATTCTGATTTCTAAAATACAGAACACACACCCAGGATAGCTGTAACAGCACACTTTCATCTTTTATGATAACAAAAACAGTATCTCTATATTAAAACAAATGAAGCACCACAGTGCTAATACACTTTTTGAAAAAGGTGCCCAGGGAACTGAGGACAAGGGACCTTTTCCATTGGTTTCCATCTGGCATCTTTAGATCCCAAATAATCTGACCTTGCTGAAAAATCACAACCTGTCCAATAAAAATTTAACAATAGGGGAAGCTGCAGCACCCTTATGTTACCAGCCTCAAACACCTGCATTGTACAAGGAGCCAACCCCAGCACCAGCTTGCACTAGGACTCAGAGACCCTGTACCAACTGCTCAAAGGTTCTTCTGTCCGAAGCTTCACCAGTGAAGAAATATAAAATTGTCAAAGAGCAACACCCAGCTCACCTGAAGAACTGAAAGAGGCAGAGGTTGAGTAGCTCTACCTGAAGAAACAGTAATGAAGACACTTTGCCATAACAAGTGTGGTTAAGGACTGCTTGCCTAAAGGTGCTGTAGAATCTCCATCTTTGGAGAACTCAAGAAGGTCTGTAGGCTCCTCCACAGAACTTTTCAACTTAAGGGAGGTCAAGAAGAATCAGTTTCCCTATATAAGGACCAGATAGTAGCAGAGGAAGACAGAAAAGGAAGCAAACAACCATCATATTTTTCCTAAACATCAAAAGACTAGTCATTATTGCTACATAGAGTAAGCATGGAAGTATGGACACCTACAGCCAAACGAAGTAAGACCACTAGCTCTCCTCTGTCTCACTGATGGAAGAACAAGGTATTAGCATACAAGCAGAGTTTACTTTTGATGTTTTCTGCAAATGGGAAGGCTCTTGACTATATAATCCAGTGAGAAAATGCCTCCCTCATCCCCTGCGCTTGCTTCTCTTTTAGACAACTCCTCTCAGCCCAGCACTCAGAATCCCAACAGAGTGAAGTACCTGTTGCCGCGCTCAAAGTGCTTTTGTCTGCTGTTCCTTACTGGACAACAACTGCAGGGATAACACAACATCGTGAAGAGACACCCACCCAAACTGTACATGCAGCTGATAAGAGAAGGAAGCATTTATTATATTTAAGACAACATTAAAATATATATTTTCCAATTAACTCCATCTAAGCCCTGAAGATTGTGCCATAAACTTCCTTTTCAAATCACTTGCTACATTATTCTTGGGCAACTATCAGCTTGATCAGCAACTGTATATCTTTTTTTCTTTTTCCCCAAAAGAAACCCATCATTAAATCCAGTCTTTGAGCCCTTTCCAGTGTTTAAATATGAAAAGAGCTAAAAAAAAAATCCCCAGTAGCACTAAGCTACACATTCAATAGCATTTATAACATTCTCACTAGTTTCTGTTGGAACTGAAATAATTTTATCACCACTCCTCTTAAGCCAAAATACCACACACAAAAAAAAACCCAACAGGTTACTCTTATTTTCCTTCATTTTTTTCCAATCTTAGCCAGGAATTCATGCCATTTTTCAGATCACTTCCAAATGGCTTTATAAAAATCATACTAATAGACCACATCCTTTACTATTTAAATCTATTATAAGCTTCCATTCACTTTAGTTGTGCGTAGTTTGTATCCAAACAACTGGCCACAGATTTACTATTCATTTATTTTAAATTAACTTATAAAATATACAGTAATTGCTAACAAACTCTCACGCTTGCAACTGAGTTGCTTATACTCAATTTACTATTGCTTTCATCTCCCTTTCAGGACAGCTTCAGCTGGAAGGGGAGGACAGTCACAAATGTCTTTGTAAAGGCAGGTAGGAGCATCTTGCAAAATGTTCTTAAAATTGTCCCTATCCTCAGATTTTTTTTTTTCTTTTTCTCTCCTTATTTGACTTATTATTTCTCCATCTTTGAGAAGCTGGTCATTTTACATATGTGCTTTCTCAATAATAATATTTTTACTAGGTGATAATGCCTGGCTTGCTTATTTTAAAATAAAAAAATGTATTATAACGATTCAAATCAGCCACTGAGCTTTCTTGTTTCTGTACGTTCTTATCAGAACAGATTTCTCTGAAACTGCTGAAAAATAAGTACTCACAGCAAGTACTAGGGGCTGGCAGGTTCACTGCCTCTTCTGCTTTAAATTATCCAATATTTTACAACAATCAATGCCTCCATCCAGAAATTGAAAAATGTCATCAGATTTGGTTATTACTTCTTAGAAAATCTTACAGGTGACAGCCAAATTAAAATTAAAAATAACTACTTCAATTATGCTTTCAAGTCCAATAACTAGGAAATGCTGCTTACCTTTCAAAAAAAAATCACTGTGCTTTCTAAGATAACATCACACAAGCATAGCTAAGACACTTTCCTTTGAAAATAATTTCAATCAACATTAAAACAACATCAAAACCACAGATAAACCAACTCCAAGATCTACTTCGATAAGAATAACAAAAACAGTTTTCTCCAATATCAGAAATTGGAAATTAATACTGAAAAGCCTTCAAAGTTTAAATAATTCTTACAGACCTTCCAGCTTTTCACTTGAGTCCCTTTTTATTTTGGTTTATCCCTCAGAAAGACACACTATTGAGTTTTGACAATTTTTAAGCCTCATTCCGGCATGCAAAATGTTTAATTACCAGCAAAGCATCTATCCAAATTTTACCAGTCTTTTGCTGAGATTTTTATTTCAAGTGCCTAACTAATTTTTAACTCAGTGAAAACCTAGCAGTACATACTTAGCAGGTAAAATTTGAATATACATTATTTATCAATATTCAGAGTAACAAATCTCAGGCTCCCAGAACACTAACTGAAAATAAACAGTTGATCTATTACACCAATGCAACGGAGAACAGATAACTCCTAATAATTCCAGCATGTTTACTGTTTACCTTTGTTTACTGTTGTAAACAAAGAACTCTATAACTAGAAGCAAACTCTAATAAAGTAATCTAAAATTAACAAAGAAAACTCAGGAAGATAAATAACACACAGCATGTTATCCACTTAACTAAATTTTCAACTTTACAACTACCGTTTAAGCATCCAAAACTTGATTCACAAGCACTTTCACCATAAATAAATTCATGGTACTTTTAAATCATCCTCCAGTGCAAATTTTGAAGCCTTGCTCTTATAATCTTTTACTTGATAAAAAACCAACAGTTTGTGAATGAACAGACAGAGCAGGCACTACATCAGGGCTGTGACCCAAAACCGGTTGAAGCTGTGCTGCAAAGCAGAAACAGGCTGAAGAGGCCTGAATCACAAAGTCACACTGAGACCCAGCCACAGTGCCAGTATGGTCTCACAAGCAAGCTCTGGGTTGTCATAACCAACTCCTAACCCTGAACCAACCCCAGAGTAAAATTGGTTTATGCATTCTGTGTGAGTTCCTGAATGGTCCGTTACATCTCACTAAGGAAATTTTACTTTATTTGTAACTACAGCTTACTCCTAAACCAAGCAAATGTATTCTGACAGTATGGAAAAACCTTTCTTGGTTGAAATGTTGGTTTCTTATTAGGGTTGCTCCAGGTTGTAATTTAGGGATACACCTCAACCCATTTCAACTGTGGGCTGTCACTAAAGGTAATGTCTCACCTTACTCCTCACCCTCCTTATGTCCCCACCCTCTACATGTAGTATCAGCTTGCCATGTAGCAGGGCAGATAAAATTTTATTCACTTGATTACTGAACCTGTGGGAAAACAATGGTTTACCTTCCAGTAAGATAAGTAAAGAAGTTGATGCAATCCATACTGAGGTTGCGTGACTATTGTACACAAACCCACCAGTGAAGAAACACCACATCATGGGTAAACCACCATCTGCTCCTTCCAGCAGACGTAAATTGCTGTCCTAGATCACATGAAATTGCACCCTCAGTTTCCAGAACCATCAGATCAGCTGACTGAACCCAAGACTCAGCTCTGTCCCAGCTCTGAAATGTGAATCCAGCAACGATCTACATAAGACAGTTATTGTTGCTGTTTGCCAGAGGGTAAGATTAAGTACTATTTTATTCCTTCAGTGAAGTGTCTCTTCATGAAAGCATTCCATACACTTTTGGTTTGACCCTGATCTTCCTATCCAGTAAAGACAATTACACTTGCA
Organism: Nesoenas mayeri; assembly: GCF_963082525.1. Taxonomy (NCBI): domain Eukaryota; kingdom Metazoa; phylum Chordata; class Aves; order Columbiformes; family Columbidae; genus Nesoenas; species Nesoenas mayeri. The sequence continues at coordinate 144,351,882 of NC_137543.1, read as the reverse complement.
GAAAAGAAATCTGTTAGCATAAGTCACTGTATTTTCATTTCCGTAGCAAATACAGTTTTAGATTTTTCTACAGTTAACACAGTAATATTCACAAGATTGTCTGATTCACTCTTTTCAGACTTGGGTAAAAGAAAGTGCTCTAACTAACCACTAGAGATCTCATCACTGAGGTTGGTAGTCAACCTTATCATCAGTACACAGAATAAAGGGACAATTTCTGTTAAAATAAATAAGTACTGCTTATTTATGAAGCAAAGGCTTCACTCTACAGAGTCCTACTACAGAATTTCAGGAAACTCTCCATTTATCAAAATTTGTTACTAAACTAAAGAATTGGTATGTAAGAAAAATTCACTTTGGGTCATCATTCAGCAGCACAACAAATAGTTTGGTTTTGAAGTAGTTAAAGATTATATTCCACTGGTCCACTGAGTAAGCAAACAGCTTTAACAATTTTCCTGACAAGCTATGAAATTTTACTGTCTTTCCCAGTTTGGGAAAAAAAAACCAAAACACACACACATCACACACACACACAAACTCTTGCAAAAATGCACAAAAGGACCGGAACACTTGTAGGTAAGCACTTCTTGCAAAATGCATATGCCTGAATGTGTACATATGACATTATACTATCCACATTCTTAGACATTAATACCAAGAAAACACATCAGAACAGTAAACCTGACAGTGAGAGGTACTGACTCTAATAGTAACAATAGCAATAAGAAAACCTAGCATATGATGTTTTTATAGACTTGGGAGATCCTGACGCTAACCCAGGGGATGGGAAGAAGGCCTCCACGATGACATTAAACCACCGCATTGTTAACTGGCCTTTTCACCAGGCAGCTGCATGAAAGAAGTCTTGGTGAAAAGTCACACAAAGAATGCTGTTACGCAGCATTCCTCATCAGCATCCAGCGGAATCAGATTTCAAAGTAACAACTCGTACAGCAAAATCAAGCCTTCTAGGCTTACAGAAAATTGTGAACAAAGATTACTGTAAGAAAACTACTTAAATGAGAGATGCGCAATATTAGATAGAACCAAACAATTTCCTTAAAAAAAAACCACTGCACACTCCATATATGAGAAGATAACAGAATTTGGATTTGAAAAACCTATAATCTGTTAAAATGGTCAAGAATTTGTTTCCTCCACACTGAGTGCCCAAAATCCAAAGAAACGGTTAAGGAAACATCACTGAACTGAAAAGGCCCAAAACTGTCAAACAGCCTACAGTTCTCAGGTATCTTCAAACAAATGCTTACCTGTTGCTCTGCTGTTGTTTTTCTTTTTTTTTTTTAAAAAAAGTGTGTATATTTTGTCCAGCTACTAATCCAGACACATAGTACCAAACTAAAAAAACAACCCCTCTCAGTAGCCTTCTTGTATATAAGATAGAAAATCAATAAGCAATTCATATACATATCTGTTTTTCTCATTTTAAAAAACTTTCATAATCAGTGATGTGTTTAAAACCAGAGTGGTGCCCCTAAATTAACATGAACATCAAACTTAGTAAGGAATTCTGTCAATAAATACATTCAAAGAGAAAAGTTTGTTTCTCAACCCAATCCTACTTTTCTACTTTTACTGTCTATAAAATAAATAAATAAAACCCCAGTAAATAACCTAACAGCATTTATAGAACTGCTGCTTCTGAACACTGAAAAAGTCCCAATGCTTATGTAAAAACAAATTCCACAAAGCCCATATAGAGGGAACACTATTTTTTTTTCTCATAAAACTTAACCATAGCTGTAAGATGGGTCACAGATACCAGGCAGCCAAAATATCAAAACATATTCAAAGCTTATTCCTATAATTTCTGACAATCATCCTGATCATAACTCCACTACCCTTAACAAATGAATGAAATCAAATGTGCAGCTAAATATAGTCAAGTCTTAATAATCTTTAGCACAGATAATCCACTGACAGATAAGCTACACCATCAGTCCAGGCTACACTCTGCTAAATCCAACTGTATTGTTTCTAAGATCTGTGCAAGTGCAGGAGCTGAATGACGATTTTCACACAGTGTAAGGAGACTGAACAAACATGTGGAAGAAGACCTTAGCTGCTTCTGTTCAGGGTCAGTTCAGGTCTTTGACAATGGAAAGCACAGGTGGGGCGCTGAAGCAGGCTAAGACATATTCCACTCAAATCCAGAGAGAATTATTTTTTTGGGCTTGCTACAGGTTCTGCTTACAGCGACAGCAGCCACCATCACCGAGCCAAAAATAAGTAGGCAGCTGTGTACTCTCCAGTGTATGAAAAGAGGTTATGAGCAACAAGGAACACCATTTCCATTTGGTGCTTCACATGAACTCTTTAGTTCTTCCAGACCCACACACACCAGCAACTTGGTGCAGAACCTTTTGGATCAGTTTCCAAGACGAAGTGCAATGTTACCACAGTGCTATCTAGAAAACACTTGGCTAGTACAGTCACTATTACCTACAATAACTGAACTTCCCCTAACCCACTCTGCCTCCAATAACCCAAATTGCCAAGAATTAACTACGGTTGTTTTCACAGCTGAACATCAGGTCGCAATCAAAATCATGACAGCCGCTTGCTTACTCCCCTCTCTACCTCCAAACAGGGAAGAGAATCAAAAGGGAAAGGAGAAAATCATGGACTGCGATAAAAACAGTTTAATAAAACAAAAAAATAACATCAATATACTAATACTACTACTGATAATAATTATTATTATATACATAAAATGAAAATAGAATATAAAATATACTCAGTGCACTTCCTCACAGACTCCATCCACATGGAACAGCCAGTCCTGGGAAGGGAGAGCACCCTGGGCCTGAACAGCCGATCCCAGGGGAAGAGAGAAAAAGGCAGACAGGCCCAGAGACCTCTGCAAAACAGCAAAAGGCTGAACCGATAGAACTCCCAAACAGAACTCAACTGAAACAGAGAAGAATTGAGTCTCCTCAGCCAGAAAACCCAGAACTCCTTAAATATGAAGCATGACGCTAATGGCATGGAATATTCTCATTGATCAGCCTGGATGTCAGTCAAGGTCTGTCCCATCCATACCCCACTTCCCAGCTGCCTCACACCTGCGGGCACAGCCCAGAGAGACCTTGCCTCGCAGACAACAACTAAAATAACAGTTAAGTTTTTACATCCTCTCCATTCCACCTCAAAAACACTGGAAAGTTACTTGGAGAAAAACATTAATTCTGTCGTGGGGTGTTATCTTCTTGTTCTCAAACTAAATCCAGACAATGACCATTCTAGCTACAAAAAATAAAAGTTTCTAACTGCATGAAGAAAATTAACTCGCTTTCAGTCAAACCAGCACAGCTGTAAAAATAATTAATGCCTCAAAAATGCAAATTACCCATGCTTTCTGTTTTCAGAGAAGATGCAGAAAACAGTGCACTCAATTTTAAGAACATTCTTCAGGCAAAAGCCTTTGGGATTTGTCCCAGTCTCGAGGTAGTGTGAATGTTTAGGGCAGTGAAATCATTCTGTAAGTAATGAGAAAAATTTGTACCAAAAAATGGTGACCCATAATTATATTTGTAGCCTATGTTAGGAAACACTAAACCATACTGTAAGCATTTTGCAGTCTAGAGATTCCAGGGCATCATGTACAGTAGATTTGCCACTCTAAAATTTCAAATTCAGCTCTGGTAAGTATCATGGGTTATTTAGAAGACATAGGGAGAAGGGGAAAAGGGATGGCCAGTTTTCTGTACTAGGAATGCCCAATCTATCTGGGCTCCTTCACGCTGAAAACGAGACTAAAGAAGAATATGACAGAGGTCTACAAAGCCAGAACAGGTATTAAAAATGTGAACAAAGAATAACTGGTTTTTGTCACTTCCCATCACTTAGCAAGTGCCTAGCAGCATCAAACAAAACCGTAAGGTACCAGGTTCAAGATAAATGAGAGTACATCTTGACACATTGTATGCACCAACTGCAAAATGCCTTGCACACAACATTATGGATACTAAACCTTTATACAGAAGTGGACACATTAATAGTGTGATGGACTCTTCTTCCACTAAACACAAAAATACCGTCTCTGATTCAAGAAGTCCCAAAGTGTAAATACTTACAGGCTGGGAAAGTATTCTGAGAAAGCACACAAGAACCTTTCCAAGAATCCAATTCTTGCTGATAAAGAGAGCAGGCCCAATGTTATCTGGCCTCCACAATATGCCCCTCTTCTCTATCTCAGGCTGGCACTTTTAAGTTCTGTATAAGGTCCATGACAATATGGCTCCAAGAATGCTGTATTTATGGTGTCACTAAAAACTGTAATTTCATATTTGCCATAGATGATACTGGAGAACCCAACACTATCCCTCAGCAACTCTACTAATAAGCATGACTAAGGTACAGTAGACATCTCCAACTAGAAATATAAAACCTAAAAAGCAAATCTAAACAAGTGTTGATCTCCAGACAGTCAGATAAGCAGTAACAGGCCAGTAAAAGGAGGAAGAATACACACAGAGGAACCTCATGCCACTTGGGAAGCGAGAGACAAAAAAATCCCGCAACACACCAACACATACAGCACCATTACTGTTTTCTAATCAGTAATACTTAGAAACAACAAAAGTTTAATTCCCAGACTACTTTGTCATATATATCTTGCGGTGCCCCAGAGTTCTCTAAAGGCAAGATAACACCATTATATAAGAGCTATAATATTAGGTTGCTTTCAGTTACAGTCACACAATTGACTTAAGACAGCTCATGTACAGGCTGCTGCTGAAAGAACAGTCCTGGCCATTCTCCTTTATCAGCATTAGCATGGTGAGCTGGGTCAGGAAACTAGTTTCATTTAGGTGAAAAGGAACTCAGGAGGGACAAAGAAAAAGTTTAAATGCTAGTATCATCACAAAGGAGGAGGAAGTAACGCATAGCGAGGACCCTCCCTGAAATAAGTGTCTTACTGCAGGTTAAGAAAATCGTGGAACCCTATAGTAAAAGCTCAGTATACCAAAAAACATCAAGATCCCTGACATAGAAGAAAATAATTGTATCTTCAACACTCAAACAAAACACATTTTTTCACATTATTAAAAATCAAATATCCAGAAGACTGTTTAAAAACAAACAAAACAAAACAAAAAAAAAAAAACCCACACACAATTTACAAGAGCAGCAGACTCTGTATGAGCTAAGCTATCTGCATGTTCAATACAAAAACTGCATTGGTTTTCTGGCTACAAAATGAAGTAACTTGTTGCCAGAAGGCAGAAAGAAGCATAACTGTATATCATTGACATAAAAACAGTAATTTCTTCACTTGTTCTGAAAATCTAAGCCCATTTCATTATTTCTATACTTACAGAAAGACTCTAATAACAAACTTCTAAAGCTAGATCACTACAAGGTTTTACCAGAAATTCTTGTTTCAAAGTTTCTGCAGGAATACCTGCATCTTTTTATCATTTCCCTAGGCAACAAACGGTGTAATAGCATTAAAAAATTCCAAGTACTAACCTACTGTAAATATAGTTTTAAACTGGCAAGCCCATGCCATGACTTTCAACAACATTTCCTTAAATCAAAACTCTCCTGGCACAATCCCTTGTTACACAACCCTTGGAAAGGAAATCTTCAGGTTAAGAATGTAGCTTTCTGAAATGCAACACCAGTTGGAGCTCATTTTTTCCAAGGTTCACATCCTTCTGTAAAGCTGTTATTTAAACGACATTTGGTCCATAAAGTAGAATTTGCTGTATTCAGCACTATGGACATGATCTATTACTGAGGAAAGGATGCTTCCAGGAGGAGTACATATTCTTCAGACTTCTCTGCTATGAAATTTTCACTATGAAGCTCTCACTGATTAAAATACTTGGTCATGAAAATTATAGTAGGAGCAAAACTGTCCATATAGTGTAACATCTTTGCTATTTAAACTTAAATAATTTCAATCTTATATAGTAATTCACTTTCAGACAAGAATTCAGGATTACAATTAATACAGCTATGAAAGAGAACACTAATAGGATGTTCAGATCTTTGATGCAAACTCTCAAAGTAAGTTCTCAAGACTTTATGCATAGAAGTTTCAAAATTACCATAGAGAATAGCAAGGCATTCTCAAACACTACTTGAAGTATAAAAACAGAAAACACTTCAGTTACTTCATACTTGACAAATTTTACTGTATATTTCAAGAGGCTTGAGGCTTTCTTATTGCTTATTTCCTAAAGAAGCAAGTGTCCAGCTGTTGTTTCTCAAGAGATGAATTCAACATTGCCACATATCAAGCCATCTGAGAGGAAGAGTTTTAAGGCTAAAGTATTGGGCTGGCACTTAAGATGGTAGTTTCACTGATACACACACAACACAGACTGCATACAATGTCTCAGCACTCATAAATGACACTAAATTCACCAACGTGTTTGAGATAAGCAGACACCAGAGTGGTGAATGCTAAAGCATGATCTATACATTGCAGTCAAAATGTAGGCAAGCAAAAAGGTACATCAGCCCAAACACAAGCAACTGCGTTCCTGCAACTCAGCTGCAACAGAAACAGCAAAACTGCATCAACTGTGTCAACACTAAGCTAAGATATAAATTAGTTAGAATATTATGTATGCAGCATAAAATTTCCAGAATATAATTTACATAAGACTGTCCAAATGAAATCCAGAATCTTGATCTACTTTCTTTTCTCACAAGAGAAAGGGCTCAGTATCAAAATGACCAGGCTATTTACAGATAGATAATGGACAGGAATTTACAAGTATCTAGTAAAGAGAGAAGAAGGAATTCCGGAAGTGATTGAAAAGTTAATTGAATTTTTTCACTCATATCATCGAGCTATTTGTATAAACATTATTAAGACAAGATATTCAGTAGAGACTTTCTCTAGCAGTTCTACTCAGCAGGAGCAGAACTGATGATAACCTAAATGATGAAATTAGAAAGATGCAAGGGACAAGTAATCAGTACCGCAACTTCTCAGCTCTTAACTTCTTTGTTACAAAACTCATTAGTATTAACAGGCACGAAAGAGCTATCATTTGAAAATGCACTGGTGCATTCAGTCTAGGCTACAGACATAAAAATTCTGCTTTTCTCCATGAATGGTGCACTTTCAACAGCTTTCTAAAAATGTTGAAACTCCAACTAAATACACATACAATTTATCCTTTTTACCCATTAAAATCTTATGTTAAAATGCAGCTTCTCCACTCTTTTTCTAAAAATAAAACTAAGAGTAACAATCAATGTTCTCAAACTAAATTCAACCTAAATTGGACAAATAAAGGTTACTGTAAAATACGTCTCACTTTCAAAACTAGCCTGTGTTTTCAGTTATGTTTAGGATCCCTACAATTTTTCTTTCATAGACTTATTTCCCTCATACAGAATAAGAGAGTTCACAAAAAATAAGAATAAAACTTACCCCCATTATCTGTTCTCTTTAAAGCACCATCCTTATGAGGGCATAATTCACATCTCTAGGAAAAAAAAGCAAAAATAAAATAAAAAAATGGAATGATCACAGAAGCATTGAAAAAGAAACCACACACATCAAAACTGTTTACTGACATTAAGGAAGCAACTATTCTTTAGAAGTGAATGGATGTCTTTTCCCTTAACCTTTACTTGAATATTACTGTTAGTTTATCACAAAAAAAGCTCCAGATCTTGAAACTATGATATATTAAAGCTACTTGCAGTTCTACCTCCAAGTTTTTATTCCTGGATTCCATGCTCTGGAATTCTGAAGACAGGCCTCCAAAAACTATCACGTGGGGTAGACTAGCTTGGTCAGAAACTTGGGCATGGTCCAAAGACTCCCTACTGTATCTCCCTTTTGCAGGATCTCTGTATTCACCAAGGTGGTCAATCACAAAGACGTGCCACAGATATAATCAGTACAGGTACACACACTATGGCTGACTTCACATTCTGCTGACTCTCACCCCAAGAGACCAAAAATAACCTTGCTTTCTGCCTCAAAAAAAGGAGGTCAGAAGCTGACTCATTCTTGAAATTCTCCAAGACTGTATGCCTGGAAACACACAGTTCAACATATTCTTCTGACATACACCAGGATCACAACACAACATTTCTGCTACTGTTGCCTCTATCAAGTTCCTAATAGCAACTTTAACTGTCCTAGAGCAGTGTGAACGAATTCCAAAACAGTTCAGAGATGACACAAACAGAACAGGTTTGAAACACATTCCACTTCAACTGCTCCAAATGACATGCAAAGGAACACAATTATAGAAGATCCTATACCTAGAAATCATGTTATTAGAACCTTTATGTACTCCCAAATTAGGGACAACTCAAAGTATACCAATCTAACAAGCTAGAAGAACAGTCTGATAATCAGATGCAATCTTAATACCACATCTTTCAAACGGAGAGGGACAGCTGGCATCAGTACAGATCTTTTCTGTGCTGCCTAACAGTACTATTCTGTTACCACCTACCTGGCAAGTCAGCAGATAAAGCAGCCTGTGATGCTAGAATTGTCTCAGAAATAGATTGTCCAAACTTATTTGAGGAATAAGAAATTCCATTCCTGAAATTCATATGGCTGAAGTACATCTTGAGGACTATCTATTCCTCTTAATGTGTAATAAAATTTATATCAGCAGCAAAGAGGCTTTCATAAAGGGTAGAACAGGAAAGTTCTTAAATTATTTTTGCTCAGTACGTTAGTACAGACAACTGTGTATAGGAAGACGAATCTTTAGGATTGCTGCTTTTTCTCTTTTGCTTCACTCATCCCTCACTCACATTCACCCACTAAAATGACCAGCAATTTACTGAAAAGGTAGCATTAAATCTATGGTGAAATTCAGAAATAAAAGCAGTTGAAAACTTCTAAATAATTTTGTAAGCTGCCTGCAGATTTGGAGCACTACACTACTTTTTTAAGTCAAGATTATGAGGACTTCCTCACCACTGAAATGAACTGAGCAGTTCATTTCAAACAAAATCCTACACACGCAGTATGCCTGCGAGCTGTATCTTAACACTCTAGCTCTCCAAACATCAAATACTGGGTGCTGAGAGACATTCAGTAGCTGTAGGTTCATTCCAGTGAATTCCCCATAAACTGAAACAGATTCTCCAAGTGAGAAGCCTAGTGTATATCGGTGGTGACAGTGTAATATGGTTTGTTCCCACCCCAAAGCTGTGAGCAGAGATGATATATCTACCACTGAGACAAGGGAAGCTGTCAGCATAGTCTACCTTGCCTCACCTCCGCAAGCCTGTGAAGTTTCTCACTAGTGGCAAAACCCGTTTTGGAGGTTCTCTTCTTCCCTCCACCTCTCCCTTATTAATCTCTCCCTGCACCTCTCCCTCAGCTGCTGACCCAACTATCTGTAGGACTGCCCCTTAAAACAGATCAGTGAAATGGAGTGAAATGATCCTTTTAAATGTTTTTAATTCAGGTCATATCACTGATACAATTTAAGCATAATCCCACAGTCAGTTGCATAAGGAAAACTGAAGGCAGTGAACCATAGCACTGCAGCATTAATAAAGAATTAGCGAACTTCTTAAGCAAACTTTACCACAAAACGTTAAAAAAATAAAATTGCCACAGGACACTGAGCAGCAAGGAACTGAACCAGCCCTTTATCCAGAACAGTTAAGGGTGTTTCATTCAGGCTCTTAAGAGCTCAGTTTCAACTAATTTCTTTTTGTCTCATACCTCTACTAGGACTCAAGTCCATTGGGTCTTCCCTCATTACTCCTCTACAGACCTGGCTGCAACCAGTTAGATACAAGATAGGAGACAGAAAACTGAAGCAGAGGAGAAAGCTTTGACAGCAGAAGAAAAGTTCTGAGATTTCAGCTAAATATGCTCTCGCTGGCAGGGAGCAGCATCAGTGTGCCTGCCCTCAGCTCTCACTGGGCTGGAGCCAAGCAACTGAGCAGAGACACTTGCACTCTGATGACACAGAGCACTGCTGGTGCCCTGAATTCTGACTACAATCTGCAACAAGCAGCATCCTAGTAAGACAATACACCACGCAGTGACCCTTTCCACTTCACTCTCTATGTTACAAACCTAACTCCTTCCCAGCCTCCACAAGCTCAGATTCTGTCAACTATTTCTGCTCTCTCAAGTTTCATTATGCAGCACATAGTAACACCAGTAGCTTTGCCAGGTGGGAGCAGTGTGCCTCATCCCTTGAGACGGGTAATTAGCAGCTTAAAAAAAAAAATCCCTAATGCTTTATTACTAGTTCTAAAATCTTACAGCAATATAGAATTTAAAATATATATATATAGTTTCAGATGAGAATTTGCAAAGTGACTGAAAAAAAAAATCTTCGGTACTTTTAAAATGGTTAAATGCATGTTGTTACAAAGAATTCTGTAGAAGAAAGGAAAGGAGACAGTTGGGTGTATGTGTATCTCAGAAGTCCTCTGTTACTTGTAATTTCTTGTGTGAATGTTTTTGTCCACACAGTGTCTCCTCTTCCAGTTTACATCTGGATGGAGCTTGGAGTTTAAGTGAACAGCAACAGCTGAGTCTCTCTACTAAATGCCACATCACATACAACCTGTGTGAGGGAATAAGGTTTTGATCTCTGCAACACAGCATAAGGAATAATTCGACCGTCATCAGATGGTCTCTAATATTTAAGCACATGGACCACGTCAGAGCTCTCTTCTCCAGGTATGTATTCTGTCTTAGCTCTGGCAAAGGATTTCTGACACAGATTTATTGCCTGAGCATTCAAAAACATTGTGGGGAACTACTTAACAAGAGGGGGACGGAGGAAGTAGCGAGAGCAAAAATAACACCCGCAAGATTAAACAGAGCAAGCTCCTATGACTGATCAGCAGTTCAGATAAATACCATCAGGTTAGACAGTGCAAATGTGAATACCAAAGACGCTGACTGTGACCCAAAAGAATAACCCATCCTTTGGCGTGCTGAAGGGCACTAGTCCTATAGCAGGGAGGAGCACCAGTGCACCTGGTGCTGTAGGTACAGCCAGTTGAAAGAGATCCGAGGACGAAGACTGAAAAATACACTAATACTGGCTCAAGGAAGACTGAAGTTAGAGTGACATCCTCCCTTCCTGTCCTTACAGAGTGTACTATGAACATCTCATTTTTGCAGCTCTTTGGTGGAACTAAGTTCATGGACCCAGCGTCTGTTCAAGCAGAATTCAGGTGAACTCTCAGCAGGAATTCCTTTGGACTATGAGGTCTCCTGTAGAGCACTAAAGTGAAACCCATCTCAAAGTTCTGCAGCTGGGAACAGTCTAACAGTGTAGCTGTCACAACCCACTTCTGAGATACATAAAGAACAAGTTAATTAAGTGAAAGAAGACTGATCCTGTAACCTTTGCATCCAGGTGAACTGAGACCACCTGGGTCTGATGAAAAACCCACTGCCTCCTGAAGGGTCCAGTCACTAAGTCGTCACCCAGCAGACCTAAAGTGGTCATAAGCATGGGAGGCCCATGCAGATGGGGAAAGAACCAATTTTTTTCTGACATTATTTAAAAAGTAGAAATAATCAAGAAGAAATAAAGAACAGTAAAATTAAAAAAAAAAAAAAAGTAAGAAGAATGGGGGTGTCCGCTAAAGATACTCAGCAGAAAAAAGTTCCAAGACCAGAACAGAAGAAGGAGCTAAAGAAATCAATCTTCCTATACAGAATTAGTTACAGTCCGATTTGGCTCCACTGCATCATGGCACAGAGTTTTCTTCCCCTATTTTAGATAAATACGCCTTTACATGTCAGCCAGGACTAATGGCTACCTTAACCAGCAGTAGATAACATTAGACAAAGCTAATTACAGGAGTCTTTTTTTTGTTGTTTTTTTTTTGTTTTTTTTTTGTTAACCTAACTCCACCTATTTTTCAACTGGAAATGGAGGAAAGGCACAGAGAAGCTGATTTAGCTCAGACTACCTTGTTCATGTAGAAATTAAGAGAAAGAGCAAGAGACATGTAGCCGATAGGGAAGATAAAGAGAGGTAGGAACAAGACTATACTAGTAGGAGAGGAGGAAAAAAGACTAGTAGAAATATAGCAGTGTTCTTCCCTCAGGGTTCTGTAAATTTGCAGTAGGTTTCATAAAGCATCATCCACAGACATTCATTATATGCTGTCTCTTGTTATAATAAAACAAAGGTCAAAGAATTCTTGTGCAACTAACTTAACTGAATTCTGGTCCAAGGTAGGCCAATGGAACCATTCACCTGAATAATGACTGTCAACCAAGTAAAGTCCTGCAGGACTGAATTCCCAGCATTGCAATGAGGCAAACTGTGTGTTCCAATATGACCTGTTAACCTAAATACACCACAGTTCCTAAAAGTTACCTGAGAAATTAGGCTGCAATTCCAGCTGACTTCAGGCTCACTCTAAGCTAAGATAATTGCACAGTGCTGCCAAAAGAAGATCACTGCCCATCCCCTGCTGTGTACTTTCTACTGCCTCACTTGCTCTGGGAAGAGCTTTTATTTGACCATATGGAAATCCTAATCAGCAAGCTAAAAATGAGATACTTCTTTTTTCAGCCAGTTCACTTCTTTGAGTCGTCTTTCCATATGGCCATATGAACAACAATGGCAGATAAAAAAAAACGTAACGGGAACACAAGATGGGGAGTAGGGCAAGGATACAACTACCCTGTTCAGGAGATGGCAGCATCTAGGCTGGCCATGAGTATGAAATTCCAACCAAGGGCCTTAAGAATTTTTAAAAAACCCGCACCATACAAGCAAAACTTCACCACATCACACCCACACCCTCAAAAAAGAAAGAAAAGCAAACAAATAAACATACATTAAAAAAAAAAAAAACACACCACACCTGAAACAGACTGATTTAATTTCAGCAGTACAGACATATTTCTTGGGCCCAGCCCAAGACATTTATTTGGCCAATTTTGTTTTGATATTTCCTTGACATTCACGTATTCTAAGTTTTTTAACAGGCATCAGCCATATACACAAACTGTTTATTTTACAAGCTTATTTTCTCTCCCAAGCCGTATTATACTCAGCATGGCACCTCTGCTACCAGAACAGAGTTTTTAATCCAAAGTACATTTTGATCACAGAATTATTGACAACAACAACCAAAACAGTATTTAACTGAAAGGAGCAACTCTTGCAATACATGACCCTTAAAGTTACAAATAACATAACAACAAGTTACACAAAATCAGCATCACAGCTCTTGAAACCTGACACTCAATCTCTTTCAATTCTTTAATCAACAAGAGCTAAAATTTGGCATACAAAACATTTTATTCTGCTGCTCCAGTTAATCATTAATCAAACAGCAGACTGGTTAAATCTATTTGGTTTTGTTCCGAGTTTTTGTTCATATTTTTGTGAAAACAAACCATGAACACACTCCATCAAATTATGACTTTCTTAAAATTAAGCTAGTAGGAGAGAGTCAGTTGCCAAGCACAAGTCATTTTATTGCCTTACTTCTGAATTTGCTTCCAAATACATCTATTTTCCAGCATGCCATGCTACTGGGTACTTCTGTACATATCAAAATGCAGTAACTCAAAGCACTCCCCCAAAGCACATGGACAGATTTACGAAGATACACAAAGCAGCTGATCAGAAGGTTAGTTTCTGATCAAAGGCTTCCCAGCTGGCAGCCCCTGATGGTCTTGGCCACCTTGTCTCCCATTCCTCGGCAGCTGCGGAAGCCTGCAGCACAGCTGATTGCATCCGGGTATTCGTCTCCAAGCTCTGTGGTACAGCTTCACCTACCAACATTCCATCCCATTCTGTCTCACCCTTGGGTGTCAGCAGAAGGAAATATACAAAAGTCACCACTAATACTCTTTATCATATCTAAAATAATCTTTCTGAATCCTATAGACTTTGAATATGCAGGACAGATTTATACACTACTACTTCAGGTAATACAAAATACCTCAATATAGGCTAAAAACCCGGTTTAGAAGGGTAGACATTCATATGGGTAGTTATTTCACTTAACGTAAAACAATGTAACACTGACAGGCACATTGCTGTCAAAAACATAAAAATTCTGGAAAAAAAAAAAAAAGATGCCTAGAAAACAGCTCTGGATACAAAGCTGATCACAAATCATGTCTAGAGTTTCAGCTATGCCAATGTTCCACATACGTCATCTTACCTATATGTAACTAGTTGAAGCTCTTTAGTCACTTTTTGGATGAAAAATTATCTCCTATGTTTGAAACATTTTTGCTATTTATTTTTTCTCCCCCAAAAGGTGTGAAATTTGTATTCCAGCTTCTCCAGAAGAAAGTGTCTTATATTTTCTCACCTTCCTTTTATACTTTTTTCCTCTTCTCCCTAGTGTTTTGGCCCCTTTATTTGAAGGGGGAGGCGGGGGAGGAGTATGAAAAAATAATACATACATTGGAATGAAAAACATTGAAAATAAGAAAAACCCTGGTTTTCCCCTAATAAACCTGGAAAAATGTGAGGTCATTTTACTGATTCGTTTGGGTTAGATTCAGCCAAATATGGTACTGAATAACAAATGTAAACATAGTTCCCTCTATAAAGAGAAACCATATTCCAAATGCAGATAAAAGTATACCAATTACACCACAGACAACCCACTTAACAGAAAACCTAACTCAAATTCAGCTTATCAGAGAGTATCTACAGAAGAATAAATGCCTTAGAGCCTACAAAAACTGTTTTTGCAAGATCAGACAATCAGAAGAAGAAAAACACAGATATTTGTGGAATGGTGCAAACCAGTATACTGGAAATTTAGATCTTGGCACAAATTCTATCAATAGATGAGAATTCACAGGGAGTTCGTACAAAAACAGACGCAGCAACAGGATGCGTACCAGACTGACCATGTCTACATCTGCTGGCAGTAACTTACCCCAGCCCTCGGAACCCAATGACATCTCATTTTTCTGTTCACCCCTCCCAACTGTCTTCTATGAAGCAAAATGGATACTGCCAACAGAGAAAGACTAACCAGAGAAGATCATCCTCTCAGCCCTTGAAGCCTGCAGAAAGTCCAATAAAACTCACAGGCATTGCCAGATGCTGCAGAAACTACTGAACCTCTACTAACACAAAATTTAGGCTATCTATTGATATAAAATCCTTTGTTATTTCACTAATATTTTATTTGTTTTGTTTTCTTAAAACCAACTAGGTACACTGAAAATTCTCATTGGCATTTATTTCTGATTTTTTACACCTGTGCTTTATAATGCTTGCCATAGTCAAAACTTCATTTTTCACTTGTTCAGTACAGCAAAAAGGATAAATTGCATAAACTCTTTTCCAAAAGCTTCTACAGGAATACGTTGATCCACCAACAGAGACTGCTATCTACAAAACCAAATCTGTATTTTCTTATTCCTTAGTTTCTAAACTACACCTGGATACCAATGTCCAGATATCAATAGTCTCAGCCTGCAGGATTTTAAGGCCTTACTGATAAACCCACTGTCACAGTTTAACCCAGCTTGTAATCAAAACCACAATAGCCGCTTGCTCGCTCCCAACCCACACCCTCCAGTAAAGGAGATAATCCAAAGGGAAGGCAGAAAAATCACAGATTAAGATAAAAAATTTAATAAAATTTGAAAATTAAATAGAAATAGAATATAAAATATATTAAATGCAATTCCTCACAAAATCCGTATGTCCCAAGCAGCCAGTCCTGGGAAGGGTGAGCATCCTGGGCCTGAACAGCCAGTCCCAGGCGAAGAAAGAAAAAGGCAGAAAGGCCCAGAGACCTCTGCAAAACAGCAAAAGGCTGAAGCGACAGAACTCCCAAACAGAACTCAGCCAGAACCGAGAAGAATCGAGTCTCCCCAGCCAGAAAACCCAGCACTCCTTAAATATGAGCATGACGCTAATGGCATGGAATATTCTCATTGATCAGCCTGGATGTCAGTCAAGGTCTGTCCCATCCATACCCCACTTCCCAGCTGCCTCACACCTGCGGGCAGAGACCAGAAAGACCTTGCCTCGCAGACAACAGCTAAAATAACAGTTAAGTTTTTACATTCTCTCCATTCCACCTCAAAAACACTGGAAAGTTACTTAGAGAAAAACATTAATTCTGTCTCGGGGTGTTATCATCTTATTCTCAAACTAAATCCAAACAACAACCATGCTAGCTATGAAAAATAAAAGTTTCCAAATAAATGAAGAAAATCAACTTGATTTCAATAGAACCAGCACACTCACAAAATACCCACTTCCAATATTTTGATCTAAATGGCTCTACAAATGATAGCTTGTGACCACATAAGTATTTGAAGCAGAAGTCAGCAAGTAGCTAACTACACAATTTTTCAATCAAGGTATCTGAAGAGAGGCAAACTTAAGTTCCAATGTTTCCAACCCATGACTCACAACAGACTGCAGTATTTATAAGACACAATGTAGAACCAACAGGAATCAGATGATCTTCTGTCACATTCAAGAATCCCCAACTGGGTGACACTACTAATAGAGCAAACGAACGCATGCTGTCAGTACTTCTCTTCGGAAGTGCTATGTTCTGCAACTTGACAACTTAAGAAATTAAGTCATCTCCATCTTCAAATAATCATTTCTTGATGCTGACAAATTTGCCAAATCTCTGCCCCATCTCTATTCAGTCATCTGTCCCAGGAGAAGAAGAGAACTTTTTTTTAAAGCAGACAGCTGACAGGTAAAAAAAAAAAATACAACGACTGAATACCTGAAGCATTTCGGGTTTTATACCTGGATAAATTATAGAGACTCGACCTAGTTCTCTTTATAAAGGCATCAGATAAAAATATATGCAGATTCAGTTAGCTCTGTCAAAAACATGTACTACAGACAATAAATTTACAGACTATGACAAGAAGATTAGAGGCACTCAACATGCAAATCAGCATTCTTCCAAGACCATCCAGTCAATACGTACTACAGGTGACATTCAGTCATACTTTTACTCAATACATGTAATCTAACTAGAAGAGAGAGAACATAAAGTAGAATGTACCACTGTGATGACACACATGTATCAAGATCTGGCTACTCCAAAAGTCCAAAACCATAAATCTCCCACTACATATTTAAGACTAGTAAGCCCTACTAGATGTTGTAGGAATGTGAATTATAAACATACACAAAGTTTAAGATTCACACATTGATCATGAACAGAAAACGTCAGAAGGCTATGAGAAATATCTGTCATGTTTGGCTGGATTTCCCACTAAACACCCAAGCTTTTGTTACCAGGCTGGGAGTATGCAACTGCCCAATCCAGTCTAGCTGAAGAAAACACAGTATGTGATGGTTCACTTCAGTGTCCCGCAACATATACCTAAGAATTCACAGGAACCTGTGAATAAGCCTGTACCCTAAGAATTCACAGGTATAAAATGCTAGCACGCATTTTAAGCAAGGCTCCTTGCAGCTGAGGAGCTCCTTGCTTACTTGAGAGACTTCTGCCAGTAAATTAACAGTCTAGCAATGAAACAGTCACAAAACATTTCTGCTTAAGAATTAAGCAATTCCTGTAACAGAAAATGTTTTGCCCTAGTCCCACTTTGGTTAGTAATTTTGCCACAGAAACTTTAAAGCATTTACTAAACTACCTGTTAAACTGATATCTATGTTTTAAAGACTGAACGCTCCATGTATCCATATTTAGCATAATGTAATAAATTACTGCACAAATAAAGTGTACATTTAGGTAAACTGCTGCTAATCAAAACTGAAGAAAAATATTAGCAGACCTTTTCTGCTGTAACGAAGTGCTTCAAATAAGTTATGAACTCATCTGTGTATTTACAAATCAAGCAGCAAGTATGCATACAAGCAGGGAAAATGCAGCACACACACAAATAAAAAAGACATGAAGGCAGCACAATCAGAAATAGCATTAATATTCCCACTTTCATATGCACAGCACACAATACAGTGAATAAGGTGCAGTTTACCAGTTGGAGTGGAAGATGCACAGAAATTATTCAGTACTTCTGCAGCACCTTCTGCTGTTTGTACTCCTAACCTTGATGACCAGACACTATGCAATCCCAGGCAATTCTGTTGTCTTGAGTCCCAGGTGCAATAAGGTTATGGGTCTCTAATCACTACGTATACCATTAAAAACAAAAAATCAGAATAGGAAAAAAATCTTCTCCTACTCATGAAATGCAAAGTAAAGAACACTCACTCATCTAAGTAATGGACAAGAAACACATCATCCAATCAACAGCATTTCAGAATAAAATCAGTTGTTTCACCTTCTCTATCATTAAAAATTCCCCACAATCATTCTGCTCTTCCCTCTTTAGTTCTGTTCACTCCACATTTTCCCCTTTAGCTCTCCCAATTACTATCTTTATCTCAAATTCCTCATGCCCCATATTTGGTGCCAAAAAGGACTGTGGTGGGTTGACCCTGGCTGGACACTGGGTGCCCAACAAAGCCTCTCTGTCTCTCCTCTCCTCAGATGGACGAGGGAGAGAAAATGACTCGTGGATTGAGATAAGGTTAGGGAGATCACTCAGCAATTATCATCACGGGCAAAACAGACTCAAATTGAGGAAAAAATAATTTCATTTATTGCCAATCAAATCAGAATAGAACGAGGGGGAAAAAAACAAAAAACAAAAAAAAAAAAAAAAAAAAAAAAACACACCACACACCACCACAAAACCAAAAAAACCCTAAATCTCAAAACACCTTCCCCCACCCCTCCCTTCTTCACAGGCTTAACTTTACTCCTGATTTCTCTACCTCCTCCCCACAACCCTGAGTGACATAGGGGGATGGGGAATGGGGGTTGTGGTCAGTTCATCACACATTGTCTCTGCTACTCCTTCATCCTCCAGGGAGGACTCCTCACACTCTCACCATGGGGTTCCTCACACAGGAGACAGTTCTCCATGAACCGCTCCAACATGGGTTCTTCCCACAGGCTGCAGCTTTTCACAAACTGCTCCAGCATGGCTCCCTTCCACAGGGTGCAGTCCTTTCAGGAACAGGCTGCTGCAGCCTGTGTCCCTGCAACAGGGTCACAAGTTCTGCCAGCAAACCTGCTCTAGCATGGGCTCCTCTCTCCACCGGGCCACAGGTCCTGCCACGAGCCTGCTCCCGTGTGGGCTTCCCACGGGGTCACAGCCTCCTTCGGGCACATCCACCTGCACTGCACTGCTGTGCGGTCCTCCCCAGGCTGCAGGTGGATCTCTGCTCCACCATGAACCTCCATGACCTGCAGGGGGACAGCCAGCCTCACCATGGGCTGCACCCAAATCTCTGTTCCAGCACCTGGAGCACCTCCTGCCCCTCCCTCACCAACCTTGATGTCTGCAGAGCTGTTTCTCTCACATGCTCACTCCTCTCCCCATCTGCAATTGCTGTTGTGCAGCAACTTTTTCCCCTTCTTAACATTAACCCAGAGGTGCTACCACTGTCACTGATGGGCTCAGCCTTGGCCAGTGGTGGGTGTCTCTTGGAGCTGGCTGGCATTGGCTCTGTTGGACATGGGAGAAGCTTCTTGCAGTTTCTCAAAGAAGCCGCCCCTCAGATACCAAAATCTTGCCAAGCAAACCCAATACAACATGCTATGCCTAAATATCTTTAGGCAGACTTTTTATTGCAGTTATTCAGCTACAAACATTCACTGCCTTCCAGGCTGCATAGCCATTCATAAAAGACAAGATTGTGCTGTTGGATTTGTTGGTTTTGTTTGGTTGTTTTTCTGGTTTGGGGTATTTTGGGCAGGGGGGGCAGGGGAAGGCAGAAGCAGTAGTAGCAGCTTCTCATGTTTATTTTAAAAATCTACTAGCAATTTGTATTTTACAGTCACTTTTACTTCTCATATTTAAAGTTTACTATCTACTGCTGTGTAAAAGCCATACAAATAACAAAAGCACATAGGTCAGTTTTTCTGTTGTATGCTCAAAACTAAAGCAATTTTTTCTACTACTTGTTATAGTATTCTTAAAAATGTCCTACACATTAAAAAAACATTCATTTCCAAATTTCTTTAAGAATTATTTCAAGAGATCTTGAAAGAGAATGCATAGTACATCTATCCTGAATGACATGGTGGTCAGCATTTCAAGTCGAAGGAAAAAAGAAAACAGCAAGTTTCTTTCTTATAAAATTTAGTTCACCTCTGTTGTGACCATATTTATCAATATGTATTCTAGTTTTCAGACACAGGTGTAATAACCACTTCAAAACTGATTCTAAGCACAGGCACCCAGATCCCATTCCCCTGGAGGCAGCCTGTTGAGCCAGAGCTGTCAGAGCTCTGATCGCAAGCCTATCTGCATATTGAAAGCCTACATTCCTATTTCCTCCTTTGCCTCCTTCTGTTCAGGCAAAAGGCAAGTAATACTACACCTACAGTTATTTTATCCTACATAAATGCTGGGGATGGGATGTTAAACTATGGATACATCATACAACTCTTATAAGCAACTCTACAATAACAAACTTGTAGATGCATGTGATTAAAGATTTTTTTTAAGGGAACTTGGAGAGGAGAACTACAACTGTTGTTATATTAAAGATTAAAAAAACCTCAAGTGTTCAGATTGTGGATCATCTGTGCAGCAGATACAGGAACAGCTCAGGTCTGGCAGGATTACTAGCAGGAACCTATCACTATGAGAGCACAATATACCTGAACTGGCTTTGGAGGTAAACAGTATAGCTACGTTTCTACAGCTCTGAATCCTTAAGTATTAAGTACTATATGATCTAAACTCACTCTGCAACAACAGTCTTCCTGCCTCCACACTGAGTCCCAAGAAACACATATGCAAGTGCAGAGACTCCAGTTATGCTAGATTCAGCTGAGATCCAGATGAACACTACCTCAAATCCTGTGTGGCTAGCTCCACAGGAACTCACAGCCCCCTCAACGCATTCCCCAGGACTAAAACACAGGTGGCTTATTAAACCAGCTGTAGTGTTGTGCAAATGTGCCAACTCAGTTCTGGGCCAGTATTGCATTCAACTTCATAAGCCACTTCATCAAGAAAACTAACACAGAAATACCAAGTGGTAAAAACACCACCTTTATGACATTAGAGTAATTTGTACCAAGTCCAAACTGATTCTTCCAGATGCAATGACAAGCTTAGAATATACATATTCCAGTGAAACATCAAATTAATATTTGATATTCATTCACTTGCCATGCTGTAATCAATCTGACTTCACACATACAAGCTGTGCTGTGCTTGAGGTAGTACTTCTTGGAATTCTTAACACTGAAGTTCAGTACTGAGACCTCCTGGTCTCTCTGAATCAAGTTGGATTCACAAGGACAAGCATCTACACACAGCTAATAAGCCTGACCAAGCTAAATTATGCAAATGTTAGATGCCTCTGTGCTGCCTGATATCTCTATCACAGAGATTATTCCAGCTCCTCATGATAAGCATGCATACTAGTAGCTTGTAGTAAACCGTAAACACATTGTCTATTTATACCCCACTATATACTATAATTAAATCATTCTTAAAATAAGATCATCAAGAAAGATGTTTGGCATATAATAAGACGATGGGAAAAAAAGTATTTTTGAACAATTTGAACAGTTGTGCTACAATTCCTAAATTCATCTTCTCTAGTCTCTCTTCATATACCAGTACTATCAGTCCCTTGAAGACATACAGGCACCATCCAATTTCCCAAGCCAGGACACAAAGTCCCTTACGTACTACTTCATATGTATACATCCTCACACAGATCCTAATATTACTTTTTCTTACATCAACATGTACCTGCCTTGCTTTTTGACTCAGAAGTTCAGGTACATCTGAAGACACCAAAAAGGCCCACTATGCAAGGTCATAACAGCTGGTGCTGACACAGTCAAAGCTGGGAGCAGTTGCCACCCATCTTGAAGAGATTCATACTCCAAGTTCACCACAGGTCAGCTAAGAAAAATTAGCTGATTTAGAGAAAACCAAGGTTTTTCAAGCAATAGGTAAAAACTTACACTGTGATTGTAAAAAGAGCATACCGAGATTACAATCTTCTATTTATTATGCGCTACGTATTTATAATTATAAGGTAAATCAAGTAATTACCAGACACTTCAACATGTCCATTATCCAGACAGTTCACGTGTACAAAAACTGCTGTTTTGCTTATGCACACAAAAACATGACCCTGCTAGAGCCAAGGCCCAGTATGATTTGCCAGGTATGGAACTGTGCTTTCCAACCAGTAGTTGACCATTCAAAACCCAAGACACTGGCTAACATCTCACTATCAATAAAGTCAGAGGACAATCAGCCAGGAGGCTTATGTGGCTGGAAAGAAAAAAAACAAAACAAAACAAAAAAAAAAAAAGCCGTTGCTTTCACTGACAAGCAGTATGTACCAGCTTAGCAGCAGCACAGAAAAGAAAGGGAACACGGTAGACAAGAGTGTATAACAGCTGAAAGTGTATGGGAAGCCAACTGCTCTAACCTGCTGTTAAGAAAAGTTCTTGGGTGACCCACCTGTTTGAGTGACATGCTCCTGAGTTAGTCTATTTCTTGCAGTTGTTAAAGCAAAACTAACTTCAGTGCAAGCAATTAACCCTGGTCTTTTATCAGAACGGATTTACTTGCCCAGTAATTGCAGCTAAAAAAAAACAAAAAAAACAAAAAAAACCACACTACAACATGGCATCAGCAGAGAAAAATATGCCTTGAATGCAAGACTCACATCTGCAATATAGTGAATTTAATTCTGGTTCTGTTTCTACACAAAGTGGAGAAGCCAGGAGAAGTCAGGAACAACCACATCATAAATCCTGATGAAAATTCCCTATCATGCACCAGAAAAATCCTCCTAGCCATCATCTCTCTTTCCCCCCACTTATATTTTTAACTTCGCTGTCAATCTGTATATGTCAAACTCAATAACACTAAAAAACGCTACTCTAAAACTTAACATTGATGATGGTCTTCCCAGAAAAAGAAAGAAACAGCCTTTCTTTAGAAAGGGTGGCAGTTTTGATTCCTGTTGACAAATACGGAGAGCACACAGAAATCAATATGTTCTTACTCTCACCCATAAGCCTACTTTGGAAGTCCTAACAAAGTCTAGGTTGCCAGGGCATTATGAAAACATTAGTGGCAAGCTGGAAAAAAGTACAGGAACAAGATTCTTTAGTCCTGTGCCAAAAATTCACACAACATCAAGTCATCCTACCATTTCTATAGTATTAGAAAATGAAATAGGTACAGCAAACATCTCTTGTAAACACTCTGACACTCACTAACAGTACCTGAAAATTTGGTCTCAGGTTCTTCATCCCTCTTCAGATACGAAAGTTAGAAATAGTTTACACACTGCCCTAACACTCTACACCACCTTCTCTTCCAATTTTTATATGAAAAATGTTTCCACAGGCCAAGGAACAGCTTAGTCTTTCTAAATAGTCTCACGTTATCTTTTACTGGAAGACCAACTAAAAAGAGCCAAGTAGTGAGAAAGAGAAATGTGATGGTCTTTTTCTAAAAGAGCCTGGAATCATGCAGCTCTATTTAGTAACATACAAGTCTGACCAAAAAAACACTACATGTAATCAAGAAAAAAAAAGTGTTGGGGTTTTTTGTTGTTGTTCTGAACAATTATCTAAATCTCCAATATTCACCATTAAAAAAATATCAAAAAGACAGAGAAAGAAAATGTTTCTTCAGTTAGAAGCCAACATTAGATTCCAAAATTAAGAACACTACTCATTAGTTAGGTATTCCTAGACTGAAGCTTTCAGCTGGCAATCTAAAGTTACTGTAAAAGAAAATTGGACACAGATTCCATTTCCTCCCCGTACATAACTATATAAGCATTAAACTGACAAGTTACATAAAACCCACACTACAGATAAGAAGACATTAATCTTTGAAAAAGTTGGGGTAAAAAAAAACACACACACCCACCCCACAGAAACCATTAGAATACTTAGAGACAGTTACATAGTTACACTTAAAAAAAAAAAAAAAAAAAAAAAAGAAAACAGGTCTTTCCAGGTCTTTCTGAATAGCATCTTTATGGAACTATGACAGAAAGCTAAGCTATTTTCTACTATTACAGAGATACCTGGGTAAATATTATCCACACAAACATTATAACTAGCATTACTTAATAAACAAAGCACATACCACTCTGGCTGCTCTTTCCTGAGATTCACACTTCCTGCAAAACCAAGGTCCAGTGGGTACTTGAACAATTCCATAGCAAGCTGTTTTGAACAAGAGAAAAACATTTCAGCAAATATAAGAAGCACTACAGTATTAATAGTATGAATGTCATTTTAAAAGCTTAGTATTAGTTGATCTCATCAAACTGACATCTATACATTGCACATGAACTCCTACCACAATGGTTTTAGAAATAAAGTACAAACTTCCACTTACTTGTTAAATTTAAAAAATAGTTTGAAAAGTAATATAACCATTCAAGAGCAGCCATGTTTCATATGTGATCTATTTTGCTATTTATTTACTAGGTAAACTGGTGAAAGATTTCACAATAACAAACACCTATCATTTATAACAGTGTCTTTTTTTAAGAAAAAATACAAGTTTGTATTAAGACACTCATACATGGAGCTACAATCAATGTCTCTTTGAGTAAAATGACTGGTCTTAAGAAGGAAATCCATAATAAACTGAACAAAGACACAAAGTTTGGTTTTTTCCCCCCCTGAAAAGTCATATGGAGCTGTAAATACAAATGAAATAGAGCATCAGGGCTAGGATCAGTTGCAACTATAACCAGGCTACAACATAAATACTTAGGAAAGAGATTTTGAGATGTGTAGATTTCTCTGCAAGACTGTCATCTATATTTTTATAGTATATTTTTTAAAAGCAGGAGTTTGATACAAAATTCCACAGAAAAAATAGTTTAGTAATTTGGCAATACTGTTCACGTTTGAAATGTACAGATCAAGAAACTTTAAGAATGGCTGAGTGAATGAAAATACAAGAACACAAGTACTGTGAGTCTATTCTAATACCTGTATGGGTCTATTAACCAACAACAAACAACAAAAAGATTAACATTTTCCTCAAAAAGATAATCCTGAATCTGACATAATATTTTAATATCTAAATTCCCAACAATTATCTGTTACTTAAATAAGAAAATGCGGCCTAAGTGTGTAACTAGGAAAAAAACATATAACTATATATGATAAATTAATAGTTATTAGGAAAGTTGAGATTAAATTACTATCTTCTTCTATATATAGAAAAATACTATTGGTTTTGTACTAGCATGAAGAAAAAAAAAACACTAACGCAATAGTAGTATAAAGAACATCTGGCTCATACACCTTTCCTTCTATGAAGGAAAGTCAATGAAATAATTTCCTATTATATACATGTAGTCATATTAAGATCAGTTGTCATATTCTCTAATACATTATATGAGTACTGACAGCCCAAACTATCTTGACAAGCCCTTTCTACGGTACAATACGGTTATTTCACATGAGAAAAAACATCTTGTTTTTGTTGCATCTATATTAACCACAGATGAGGAGGACTTTGAATATCTCCTTAGAAATTAAGAGGGAGAATTTAAACATACAATCACATATTTAAATTAGCAAGAGACAGTGCAGAGTAAGAAACTAATTACAGAATGCAACTCAGAGACAAGGCTGGCAATTAGATGCAAAGGCAACATGAGCTGTGCAAAGACCAAAGTTGAAGTGAGGTACTTTTCTGTCTGTAAATGTAACAGATTATACCCACAGCCTAAAGAAGTGCACCACAGGTTTGTGCTGATACACTGTGATATTGGTTTATGGAGTTCCAGAACTTCCTTTGGTTTATACTTTCACTACTATGCAAAGCTTCTTTATAAATATGAAAAGATTTTGTCCTCCACAACTTGCCAATGACTTAACACCTGAAAATAAGTTTTCTCTGAACTAAAAATAATTACAATAACAAAAAATGCAGTTAATAGAGTCTCACGGGTAATACTGCTGTCTGAACTTCATATAAGGCCTACAAGCTTTAACCACGAAGACTACTACTTCTACTACAGAAAACCTATAAAAAGAGTGGACATGCTTCCTCTACCACCTCTACACAACAGATCAAATCCGAGATGTACAACATCAATGATCCAGTACATCAAAACAAGCAGTTCTTAAGGTCTCTACAACAGCATGTGGATTTAGAAGAAGCAATAGTTCGCACACTTTCTGCCAGACGCAAGTTCAGATTTGGACTTGATCTTAAAAAAAAAAAAACAACAAAAAAGTACTATATCCTTGTGCACAATTTACTGAAGTGTGGCTCTATATTACGAATACTTCCTAAAACAGACTTTTGTTGTTCCCACTATTTCAGCTCCAACTGCTGCTATCGGCAAATTCTTTCACTGAAAATATTAGCAAGGCTCTAAATGCAAAGATGCCCAAGATAATATAAAAGTAATAGCTGGTTCAAGTATGACCTCTAAAAGTATTCATGTTGTAGTGTTCTTTTTCATGATCCTAAGATTCCACAAAAGCAGCTAACATTACTCAGCTCTTAAGCCAACAGAAAATCACTTCAAAACCAGTCAAATTTCAGAGATCCTGTGAGCTCCCCTTCACATTCAATCCAACATCAACAAGAATAACTGAATTCTTCTGCAGATCTTCTTACATTATTATTATTGCTCATTATTTCTTGTCAGTTTACAAAGGAGCACATACCTGAAACAAACAGCTACTACTATATCATCTTCAACACAATTTAAGACCAAACATGAGACACACATTAGTAGTATTTTCACTAGGCATCCAAGACTAGTGAACTAGATTTAGGATTTCTGTCTCCTCAGATTTGTTCAGCATCTAAAACTTTATATGACTGCTTGGGAGTCAATACAGAAAAACTACCATCTTATTCCTTACTTCTGCTACCCTAAAGCAGAAGTCATCATAACTTCCTTTTTTACAGTGAGAGCAGCAGAACCCAGTCTTTCCCTCTGCTCTCACAAGAGGGGTCAACTTACTGACAGAAACAAAACAATCACACAGAGGGAACACGCCAGCTTCTGAGCTGAGCTGGAAACCAACCAACCAACCAGCCTCCACTAATCCAAACAAATCCGGCATCAGCCATTCTGACTAGCATCCTCTCCCTGCAGAACCACAACAGGAAGTCTCTTCATCTACCAGGCAACATCAGTCAAATGACATTGAAGGAAAGGCAGGCAGAGGAAGAAATTATATGACAGCTAGGTCTTTCCTACATACTTCTCTCTTCCATCCCTAAACCCTCCTTGTCTACTGGCTGCCCCTCACATAATTTTTTTCTTAACTTGGGAAAGGCAGGGACAACAGGAAGAAAGAAATAAAGCAACAATTGCCAAAACAGAGATTAGTAAGAAGTTCTGCAAAGGCAGGAGTTTTAGGCAGTCTTTGGACAGCTGAGGTTGTTAGCAGGGTGCAAAAGCAGACTGGGAAACACAGACACAGAAGAGGTACAAGGAGAGGAAGAAGGGGAAAAAACCTGCAAGGAGGGTTCTTCCCGTCTCATAGCCATAACATAGGAAGTCTCCCATGAGGGAAAAGACAGACAGACTGGAAGAACAGAGGATGACAGGACAGGTCAGACCAGAAAACACGTGGCCCTAGAAACAGGGAAATAAGCTTCATGGGTGACAAGAAGGAGCTGAAGAGCGGAGGAAGAGAAGACGAGGAGAAAAAAAGCCAAGGGGGGGCGGGGGGGGGAGACAAGTAGGCCCAAGGGAAGAGGGCAGGGAGCACCAAGAAGGAAGTAGCGAGGCGTGAGGCCAGAGCGGGCAAGCTGGCACTCGCCTGCCTACTCACCTTGATGCACTGCGACATTGCAGCCGTGCCCGTCGCAGTAGACAAGCGGGTTCTCGGCCCAGCCCCTCTCGTCGGAGCACACGCAGCAGCCGCCGATCATCTCCTTCATGCTATTGGAGAACTCGCCCTCCAGTGACACAGGCAGCAGCAACGGCTCGCTAGAGACCATCTAAGGGTTAAAAACACCGTCGTCAACAGCACATATGAGCACACACGCGCTTCGCCCCCTGCCTGCCCCCTCCCCGGCGGTGTCTCCCCTCAGTCACTCAGCCGCCGCCGCCGCCACCGCCGCCACGGCAGTGATCTAGGGCCCATGACCGCTGGCTGAGAGCCTCTTCTCGCCCCCGCCCGACCAACCGGCCAGGCTGTATCAGTCACGCAGGCAGGCAGGGGCACCCGGCGGCGGCGGGCTGGGGAAGACACCGCGCAGCAGGCAGACAGGCGAGGGAGCGCGGCCGGCGCGCAGGCGCACTGAGCGCGCCCGCGGGAAGGCCTGGGCCTGGGCCTCCTCGCGATGGTTCACGAGCCGCTCGGGGAACGTGAGCCGCGGCTGAGCGCGCGCACAACGCCCCCCCCTCCCCCCAACGGCTCCAACCGCCGCGCCGAGAGAGCGTGCGCGAGCGAGCAGCGCCCCGCAGGACCGCCCGCCCCGAGCGGCCGGCACCTGATGGCGCGGCCCGGCCCCCGCGGCCCGGCCCCGCACGGGCACCCACCTCGGCGTGCGGCCACTCTCCGTCCCCCGGGCGAGCCATTCCGCCCCCCACGGCCGGCCGAGCCCCAGCGCGCTCCGCGCCGCGACCGCCCGGCGGGCCGCTCGGCGCGCCTCGGGACAGCCCGCGCGAAACCGCCTCCCTTCCCCGCCCGGGCAGCGCCAGACGGGCTTATTGCTGCCCCCCTCCCCTCGGCGTGGGGGGGCGGGGAGGTGGCAGACATGCGCCCCGCTCCCACCCGCGATGTCACTCGGCTCATGCCCCCTTCAGGAAGGCTGGAGGACTCGCCCCATTCCCGCCCACCCCGCAGAAATCATTTTTACTATCTTGTTTATTTTCCCCCTGATGTGACTGCAGGACTAATGCATTCCCGCTCCCAACTTTTATTATCCTGTTTATATCCCCTCGGTGTGCCTGCAGGACTAATGCATTCTCACTATTACACCACTTCCCTGCCCTCACCACAACTTTTACTATTTTGTTTATTTTTCCTTCGATGAGGCTGCAAAACTAATGCATTATTAATCCCACTCTTTCTTCTCCCCCTAAGCTCGTCGTGTGGATGCAGCGCTGCACGGCTATTGCTGCCACAGCAGCAAAAGTGATGCTGAATAGACGATATGACAAATAGAGAAACCAGGGAGGCCACAGAGACACAAAAACAAACACGTTCTTCAACACAGATGTTCTCTACTTCTACTTTGAGGTGGACAGGCCTTTCTAGAAGTTGGGTGCATGTTTGGGGGTTAAGGTTTTTTTAGTAAAACAACTCTAATTCTGTTGTCTCTTTTAATTAAAGGGGAAAAAAAAAAATAAGGGAAGGAAAAAAAACTGGTGAGAGAGAGAGAGCTGAGATGGTCGGAATAGAGGAAAATCTCAGGCTATTCAGTTCTCCATTGTAAGCAGGTATGCCTGTAGCAGAAGGAACTAATTGTGGTGATTGTTAGGAGCACAGAGAAATTAAATGCAGCTTCGCAAAATTCTGCTCACTCGCTTGCCCCAGGGCCAGCATTTTATTTATTTATTTATTTATTTAGTGTTGGGCAAGGAAAGTATCGATTTATCTTCATTATCATGCTAAAAGGCAGAATTTGTGCATGGACTGATTTTGCAAGGCCATCTTAGTTGACAGGGTATCTGTACAAATCACTACTGAATTATGTACATTCCTGGACGTGTCACTACCTAGACCTATATCTATGCCGGTTATATTTTATACATTGTTAACTAATAAAACATCTGCACTTGCATACGAGAGTATGAAGAACTGCTACGTGGAAGGGAGAGGTGGGATATGCACAACTCTCTACCCCCCAGAGACATCCGAGTCTGTAGTTTGTATGCAGGGTATCTTAGGTCAAGCTCTTTTCTCTCCTTTAAAGTTTTAAGTGAAATTATTTGGATAGGGGAAGAATGGAGGGCAGGCAAAAAAAGGAATGACAAAGGTAGCTTCCAACATGAAGAGCCCAGCCAAACACGCGATTACTGCAGCCATTTCAGGGACATTCTAAACATTTTTCTGTAAATGTATGTTCCAATATCCTTGAGAGTTTAGACCTTTTTAAGGCACATGTAAAAAACAGGGGTAGGGGAGACTGGAATGTAGTATGTTTCAGTTTGTGTAAAATCATTCAGTGATTGCTCTCAGAAAAAAAAAAACAAAAACAAAAATCCCCACACAACCACCCCGCACCCATATGTCCTATCTCAACACCGAAGAATACAAATTTGAACATAAAACTATTTACACTTACAACACTATTTTTATTACTTTTAAAGCTTGTAAAAATGCCCTGAAAATTGCAGGTGCAAGCAATTACTTTGTAGGGAAATAAAGCAATTAATATATCCTGGTGGTGTAAAAAAACGCAAATTATTTGAAGCTGATAGATACACTGTCCCAGCCCTTCTTTATTCTTGTCAAGAAAATGACATCTAATTTAAAAAGCATTCTCAATGATTCTGTTAACCCTGACAAAAAAAAAAAATCACAGTACAGCAGCAAATCTGTCTTTTATTTCCCTGACAAGTAAATTAAAATAAATATCCTTTTAAAATGAAAATGTATTAAATATATTTTAATTTGCTGGGTGAATTTATACATTTAGTAAAATTTGTATTGTAACAAACAATTGTAAATTTTTCTCACGGCTTTTTTTTTTTAATTCATTGAAAGGGGTCTTCCTGCAACTTCTTCTTTGAAAAGCAACTAGTACAATCCCCAGGTCTGTCTTTTTTTTTTCCAATGTTAGCTATTTTAAGTCTCGATTTTTAGTTTTATAAAGAAGCATCACCAAAGAAAACATTAATCGCTTTGCAATGACTTGATAAAAGCCACACCACAGCAACAAAAGTATATTCATGAAAAACCTACTGTGTAGTTTTCAAATAAAAGTATTTTAATCTCACACCATGTAACACACCAGCTCAGTATTGAACAGCCTGAAATTTTGCTTTGGTCAAAATTCAGCCAAGCCTAATACATTCAATTATTTAATGAAACATTTATTGTCTTTTTCATGGATTTCTGTTTAATTCTTTCTATAAAAAGAATGTACGTGTACTGAAAAACTCCATGACTACCACTTTATGGTATTGTGTAATATTTGATGGAAAAATTTAGATAACCTCTTGATAGTTCTGTAAAACAATCATTTAGAGAAGACCTTTGAAATGCAAAATAGGAAAAGAAATGCATTACCACTAAATAAATACTGCAAACACTAAGCCTATAACAGCTATGGAATCAGAACATAAAATCTTGTAGCATATATGTTCTTATGATTGTAGTATTTAATAAGCACTGACATGACACAGAAGGCCAATTTTCTTTTTAAAGAAAGAAGCCTGTCCTTCTTATAGTGATATATAAGAGACTAAAATAATTAGAGAGGAATATAATTCAGTGAGTAAGAATGAATAATTTCATTGTTAATCTAAATGCAAGGAGAAAATCCAATTCTCTTAAAAGGAACTGTACATACAAACCTAGAAGCTAAACAAGTTAGATTACAAGAAACATACAAGAAGATTGTATGTTTTCATTTTATTTTTATATTTTAGATACCATTTTAAATAGAGTGAATGTGTAAGTAAAAAAATATATATATATTCTCCAAATGCAAATTGTTGGTTTACAGTTTAAGGAATTCCTCAAGAAAATGTTCACATATATTAGGGCATACCACTTTAGCTTCACTAACTAAAATGAAGAGGTATTCACCTTAAATTTTTACTACTAATTAATCAGTTCCAACAATAATGCTAATATTTTGGAATATTTTCTTTAAATTTCACTGCTTTTTTTTTCTAAAACATGAAAAATCACATTGTAAGTTTAGTGAATAAAACAAAGCATTGAGAAAGAAAGAAAGAGAGAGAGAGAAAGAAAGAGAGAGAAAGAAAGAGTCATTTACAAAACCACATTACCAGTTGGATATAATCATCAGAAGAGTCTTCCAGGAATAACAGAAAAAGCATAGACTTTACATAAAATGCATACTCTATTAGAAAACATTAACTGATATTGGGATTTGGAGCTGTAGAGTGGGGAAACTCACTTCTTCCCAAAAATCAAATTTCTCACAGCAATTTTTACTGCATTTTCAGATTGGGTCTTTGTTGAGAAAGCTTTGATATTTACCTATGTGCAAAAGAATACAGGCTGCAGCTAAACAGATGCAACTGAAAATGGGAAAATTACAATAACTTAGTGATACTCAATAGGCAGAATAATACATCTCCTGATTATCCATTTAAAGTACATTGATGCTTGTCTGCCTTTTGTTTATGTGGCTTTAGATCATTAACAGTCTTCACTGGAATACATTCTAATCGTGGGCATTTGCTTCATTTCTGGGAAGGCAGCAGCAAAACGGTCACTTTACACAAAATAAAATGCGACTCTCGTGTGTTGACCTTTGCACACAGTGTGTTTTAAATGGCAGTCTGCCTTAGATCCAACAAATTATTTCTATGCATCTTCAGTTATGAAGGATATAGCATGTCTACAGAAGCCATATTAAAAATGTTAACGTATCTTTACATGCTTAGTCTTAAGTTACACTGAGAAAGAGTTTTCTTTTTCCCCTTATTCTTGAATGTACCGCTGAAATCTGTATTTTAACACCTATATCCAAATGCAATGTACTGAAAAATTTAAAAGTTTGAACATTTAGCATGTGGCCACTTCTAGATGAGGAGTTCACATCCTATGTATTTACATGTTACGCAAGTCCAGGTAGCAGCATCAAAGGTCCTGTCAGTGCATCTCCTGGACACCATGCCCCTTCATGTGTTGTGCTGTTTTCTTTTATGCAAACGTAATTACAAATTTTATAATTCTTTAGACTGCAAAGAAAGGGGGAAGTAATTCCACGAACTATTGTATTCATTTTCTTGCTTTTAATTGTATTATCACCTTTGGAGACTTTGGTAAATTTCACTTAACTAGCAGCAATGGATAATTGGTGGTTTTCAAGTACTGCTTCTGTTACTAATGTTGGCATTTAAATGTTAATTTCAGACTGGGGTTTACAGTAAACATGAAACAAGGGATTTTCTTTGAATGAACAATCTCAAACTAAAATTCTAAATAAAGGAATCCTAGCACAGGATGTTTTAAGTGCAGTGATTATTTCCTTTTTAAGGATTTAACATTCCCTAAGTGATAGAAATTAAAGATTTTAAAACGACAGTTAATTTTAAATTCTCTACATTAAAAAGGCATTTAAATGTTAACCACATTTTTATATGAGTCAAGTCAAAGTAATTTTAATTACAGTATGATACAAAAGAACCTGAAATAAACTTCTAGCAAACCATATTGAATATTAATGCTGTATTAAGCCCTGAAAAGCTGGGTTAGTAAACTCTGGAATTTAGATTATATGCGACTTAAACATAACACAGGGCTTTTCTTTAAAGAAGAATACTTCATTTCAAAGTTTGGATTTTTATGAGGTATGTATTAATTCATTGGATTTTTATTAAATACATTTACATAGCATCACTCCAAAACCAAGCCTCAGATTACTTTTCTTCTATAGGCATATCTCTATGTAGGATTTGCTAAATTAACATTCCATATAAATTAATAGCCTTTTTTCATGTTTGTTGTATTATGATCAGCAGCGTGATACTGCATTGTGTCACAGGTCACATTTATTTGATTTCTATTTAGGAATGGTATCTGTACTACATATTAAATACAAGAAACGACATGCTGAATTTCCCATCAAATATCTTAAATACAGACCTATTTTAGACAGATTTGTATAAACGAAACACATATATCTAATATAAGCGTGGGAAAGGAAAAGCTGTTTTGCTATGTGCTAAAGCAAATTGGAGTAAATCAACCGCATCCGTAGGCTGTATAAGCAATACTACTCTGCTTTTCCCAGTACCATTTGGACAAAACAATGTTACTTTTTTATTTAAAGTGTTTTCTTCTCAACAAGGGGCCACCACTTCCCAATCTCAAAAACACGCCCCAGAATATGTTAATTAATTGTATTGTGTCTCTGAAAGAAAGAGGTTGCCAAATGCAATAAGAAAAAAAAAAAAAAGGTCTTTCGATCAGTGAGCTCCATTCCCACTGCTAGTTACCATCTCATTTCAATTCCACATATATATATACATAGATACATTTCCTCTAGGTACGATTTTGACCATTAAAAACTGTTTGAGAGCAAAATTCTAACGTGACCACATAGGGTGTGTATCTGGGAAGCTTAACATTCCTGGCGAATTAATCGTGCAAGCCTAGAATCACTTTTTGTCCATCTTACTATGGTACTTCAGAGTCGGGGATGTGGGTATTTTTTTATATCGTGGTACTTCCCAATTAAAAGTAACAACAATGCTGCTTTGTGGAGGAAAAAAAAAAAAAAAAGACTTTATACATTAAATACGTCAACACATTCTGCACAACTACAAAATAAAGAGCAACGAAGAGTGGCAACAAACAGTCTCTCCCTGACTTTTTTTTTTAATCTTCCATTTCAATAAGATAGTTTTCAAATAGCAATATATTGTTTTAGTAAATACAAGAGCATTAAATGTTCTTTTGAATAACGCTTCGTAAATTTGTAGTTACCTTTTGAAAATTGCCAAGCAGCAATCAAGAGTAAATGCATCTGCGGAATACTCAAGTAGAAGTAAAACAAAACAAAACAAACAAAAAAATCTTTCCTCGATCTTAATGCCTTTAAATATTACCATGGTGGCATTTTCCTATTAAATATTACTTGCATCTTCAGCTTTTGAATAACATGGATGCTTTTTAGCATCTAAACTCAATCGAGCTTTTATTTGGAGAAGTCCCACAAAAGCCTGCAAGTTTACAAAGAGTGAAAGAGAAGTCCCAAACTGTATTATCTTAAACAATGCCTGCAAGCATGCAACTTCCCAACTGTGGGAGGGGGAGGAAAGTCACTTCAGAATTATTTTCAGCTAGATGATATCCATAAACCTCATATTTTAACTCATTTTACTTGCTGCTCATGATCAACGCAAAACGTTATTTTTGGTGATATATTTAATAAACAAAACAAATAGGCATTACATATAACCTTTTAAAATTCTCCTGCACTCAGAGGTAACTTGCTAAAAATAATTCCAGTTCTTCTAGAAAGGATTTTCTTAAAATAACTAGTTCTCTAGAAATTCTTTCATCATCACAAACATAAGCCCCTACCCGTTTTAATCTAATCTTCCAGAAACAACGTGCAAAGGCATATTTTTTCCCCTAGAAGATCAAGAGCACTTGTTGGAAATTTTCTTGAACATCAAGTTAGTCAGTTCTTCCTCTATGTAAATACATGAGAAAGTTCAGGTCTGAAACGGAATATCAAAACAATTTAATTTCTAATTATTTTCGTGGGGGAAAAGCGACAAAAACATTTTCCTATAAAACAAATCTTTAAAAATCTCAATCCAACACACAACAGGCACTTGGGGGTGGGGGGATCCAGACATCATGGTGCTTATATGAAAAACGGGGTAAGATTAATCTTCATTTTTATAAACAGACTACTAAAACTAGTTCCTTCCAAAATTCTCTTTGGCTCCATTTATTATTCCAAATCCAGTAGTTCAGAGCCGTTTCTCCCGATTTCTTTAAGAAGTCCTGCTCTAAAATCCACCCACAAACAGATGTTACTTTATGTACAAATCCACTGCGGTAGTGGGGGTTTTTACCTTTCAAGTAACACGTGAGCTACAGCCTCACAGGAGCTCCCTCAGTGGATGGCACTTCTAAAGACTCCTCTCTACTTATGTGCCCGTTTTCTTGCCGGACCCCCCCAAGCTGCTGCGGAGGCTCGCGGGGGGCCCGGGGCGGCGGGGCGAGCAGAGCCGCTCGGCGGGAGCTCTTCCCTCCTTCCCTCTCTGCAGCCGGGCAAGCCGCGCCGGCGGAAAGCGGCGCGAAGGAGGCGACCGGGGAACAATGGGGAGTGCCCGGAGGAGCGGGAACCACGGCTGCTCTTCCTCGGCCCCGCCGCCGGGCCGGGCCCCGCTCCCGCAGCTTCCTGCGGCCTCGCACGCCGCTCTGCCGGGGGCCGCGGGCCGGCGGGCTCCCGCCCCGCTCGTTGCCCCTCCATGTTACCTACGGCAGCCTGCCCGGAGCCCGCCCCGCTGACGGGAGACCCTCGCTCACCCTTGAAATCCCCCAGGCAAGTCTGCCAGTTCAGCGCCGCGCTGCCGAGGGCATGCACACGGTTTCTACTCTCTCAGCCGCTCATCCCCAAACTCTCCCGCCCCCGGCGCGAAGCGTGCTAGAGGGCGAGTGCGTCTGCCCGGCTGGCTCGCCGCCAGCCCCGCTCCCGAGCCTATCCCGGGGTCGGCGGTGCGGGCCGGCCGGCCTATGGGAGCCCTCAGCCCTCCGCCAGCTGCCCCCGACCTCCTGCCACCGGCCCCGCGCTCGGCCGTCCCCTGCATGCCGTGAGCACTACCAGCAGGA
Source organism: Nesoenas mayeri (assembly GCF_963082525.1). Classification (NCBI taxonomy): domain Eukaryota; kingdom Metazoa; phylum Chordata; class Aves; order Columbiformes; family Columbidae; genus Nesoenas; species Nesoenas mayeri. Next base: position 144,315,411 of record NC_137543.1, on the reverse strand, counting down.
GAACAGGCAGCACTACAGACGAGCGCCGACCCGGGCGCTGCAGTGCTGGCTTCTTCCCTTCAGGGGACGGTGCTGCACACAATAGGCGGCTCAGCATTGTTCTCCTCCCTGACCCCCAAATCCCCTTTTCCCCACCACAGAAGACGCCGGGAGAGGGGAACGGACAGGACAGGCAGGGAGGGCGAAGGCGTGGAGAGGCCGGCCGCTTCGCAGGGTCTTCGCCATCGTCGTCGCCGTTCCCTGAGCTCGCCCTCGTGGCGTGACCGCAGCCTGCCGTCGAAGCCCGCCCGCTCCCGGAGCTGCGTGAGACCCCTGCCCCGCACCCCCACCGCCTCAGTGCCTCAGGCTTCCACCCCTTGCGAGCGCCAGCGCCGCGCTCCCACCGCCCCGCGCTCCCACGTCCCCTCCTCACATTTAGCGGGTCTTTTCACGTGTCACTTCGCCTGAAAAGCCCGCTTATGCTGCACCAGCACCTCTCCCTGTTGCAGTCACCAGAGCCTCCTTCTCAGGTGTCCGCACGGCATCACCCCCTTCCCACGCTCACGGGGCAAAAAAAAAACCCCAACAGTGCCAATGCAAGTTATTACTTGAGGGTTTCATCCTCAAATTTAAGGAAAGCGTACTGCATTTTTATCTGGATGGGCTTGGTTCGGAGAGCAAGCGATCACTAAAGCACACCGCTGCCTGCTCTGCCGCCCGCGACCCGAAGTCCCGCAGAACGTCGCGTTTCTGGGCACCGCGGTGCAAACGCCGTGCGGTGGAAAACGCGACACCGCGATCCGGTGGAAAACTCAAAGCACGTGCGGAAGAGCGCGGGAGCCACAACACGACACCGAGGAAAAACCACAGCTTGATTTAAATAATTGCAGAATATTAGGATTTAACTTATAAATGTTTACATTTGTGTGATTTGATTAACGTCACGTTTGATTTCCTTAAAGCCACTGACAAGGTACTTTAAAGCACGAGATTAACGTCTACCAGTAATATTCAACAGGCAAATCCTCTTCCCGGCCGCCTCCCGCCCCCCACACCCGCCGGGAAGGACCTCACGCCCCCCCGCCCCGGGGGCTCTCCCTGCCCTGCGCCCCCGCCCCGCCTCCCCGCGCCCACGCGCGCCCTGCGGGGCTCGGTCCCCCCTGCACGTGACGGTCACCGAGGGGATTCCCCCGCCCCCCACGCGCCTCGCGGGCTCTCCCGGCCGCCTCACGCCCCGCGGCCCGTTCAAACGCGGCCGGGCCCGCCTCAGCCCCTCCCCGCCCCCACCGGCCGTTACCGCCGCCATCACAGGGACACCCCAAACTCCACCCCCCGCCCCGGCGCTGGGCGCTCCCCGAGGCGCCGCCGCTCTCGGCTTTTCCTGGGCTGTCGGAGCGGTGGGGGGGAGGGGGACGGCGGGAGTAAGGGGGCGGTGGCGGGAGGCTCGAGCGCAGCACGAGCGCGGCCGGCGCGGGGAATTGTGGGTAGGAAAGTGGTCGGGCGGTAAAGGAAGCGGCAGGCGGGGGGGAGGGGTGAAAGGTCAGCGGCCGAGAGCCCCCACACCCGCACCAATGGCGGGCGGCGCCTGGGCGGGCCCCGCCGCCGACACACGGCCCGGCCCGCGCTTCCCTCGCGGCAAGTTGGGGCTGCCGCCCGCCCCGGTTGTAAACACCGAGCGTGTGTGTCCTGGGCGGCGGGGCCGGGCCGCCGACGCTCTCGGGGGACGGGACGGGGCCCGGCCCTGCCCGCCGCCCTTTGTAACGGTTCGCGGCGAGGCCGCGCGCCCGCCGCCCCGAGCGCTCCGCGGAGCCGCGCGCCGGTGATGTTTGTTTGCACACAACCCCACCCCCACCCGCTCTTTGCTCTTTGATGCAATTTTATTTGATTTGCAAATAATTGCGGATTTTTTTTCCTTCCCCTCCCCGCCCGCCCGCTAACCTCTGCTTCCTCTCTCGCCACCTCGCCGGTTACCAGGGAGATTCGTCCTTCCCAGCGGCCCGGGTCACGGCGGCCGGCGTGGTTCGGGGGAGACCCCGCGCACAAAGGTCCCGGCTCAGGCACGGCGGGGGCGCCTGGGACGTCCCCGCTCCCGCCGGCCGCGTCTCCCCGTCGCGGGGACTCTCCGGTGAGTTCAGAGCCATGAAATCAGCAACTTGTGCTGGCAGCGGGCACCGCTGCTGCGGCGGCCCCGGCGGTAAACGGGGCGGGGGGGGGCTATTTAAATCGCTCCGCAACTTTCTCGCTGTCCCTTGCACCCCCGTCGCCGCTGTACAGCCTCCGTAGGTAAAGTTAAGCGAGGCCCCCAGCCAGCCCTCCGCAACGAGACTGAAACGGAGGAGGAAAACGTGAAATGTTCACACGGAGAAGTGGTCCCCTTTGTTCTTTCATTGTTTCTAACCGAAGTGGCGGATGCAAGGACAAACACTTACCTTCTCTCCGTTTTGCTCCGAAACACACACGTTCCCATCAGCTGTAAAATGTACGGTCCACCTTGGAAGCGACTACAAATGTCGGCAGAGTTTGTATTCCATTCTTTTTCTCTGTCTGCTCTTTTTAGCGTAAGATTAAGTTGCCGAGCACGTTGTTGCAAGCCGTAGCCCCCCGCCTTAGTGAATGGTCACGTTTAGGACCCTCCAAGTCCATCCTAATTCTGCCAGTAGAATTGAGGGTATTGGAGGTCTAAACTTTCAAAAGGGAAAGGGCCTGCGTCTATCTTGCAGACCTGAAAATGCACTCGGTTCCTCCCTCACTTCCACAAAATAGATATAAACATTTCACCCCAGACAACTCAATGAAATATACATTTTAAAGCTTGAATGTAGCAAAGCTGTTCTCTCAGCTGAGACAAGCTGAAAGCAAACTAGTGTGAAGAAAATCTACCTCAGTGTATTCCACAGCAGGAATTGTTTCTATCTGGAGTTCAAAACAAACAAATAAATAAGACCATCATATAGAAATATCAAGCGTAAAGTTTAAAGGCAAACAACCTCCAAGAGGAATGTGCTATCCAGGGTGGAATGGAGAATCACAGCTTTTTAAAGTGTTTCTCGCAAAAATTGCTACTTTTCATTCCCTCCCCCGCCCCGCGACCAGGACGCGGGAGAGGAACCCGTTTTCTGATTTCTTTGTAGTCCAGCCGGTGTTTCGCACCCAGCCACACAGGCAATTCCCCCTCAAACCTTGCTTTAATCTGATTATGATGAGATTTGCTGATACAATGAATATTTGAAATGATCCTTGTGTCTTAGTGAGCGAGATGGATTTTCAGATTCCGGTTTCTAAGGCACCCCACTGCAGAGGGAAGGGGAGTGGTGGGGGGACTCCGCTCCCCGGGGGGGGAGCAGCCCCCTCCCTCAGCGCCCAGGGGCACCGGATTCATTCAGCCCAACTTCCCCGGCCGGTGCCTGGAGCGAGATTCTGAAGTGCCTTTCACCGCCCCCCCCGCATCATCACGCCTTTGCCAATTGAAAAATAAACAAAACAGAAAGGAAAAAAAAAGAAAAAAAAAAAAGGATGCAGGCGACCCAAGTAATTGTGGGACCGGGAGTGTGTCTTGTCTCCCCCCACGCCTCCTCCTCCTCTCCCTCCCCCCGGTGTGGCCTTAATAGCAAACTGGAAGGCCGGTTTATTTCATAGGGCCATATTACAACCAACGAGGTAAATAGGGAGTCGTGGTGGGAGAAGGAGGGAGAGGGGCTTTTCTTTGATAGCATTTAATTGGAATTGAAACATTCTAGGGCTGTAAACATTCTTTATTTATTCAGCACACATAAGCGGGCATTGTTTTATCACCATCATAATTACGGCGTCCTTTAAACTGACTGATAGCAAAGGAGATAAGGGAATGCGCCTGTGGCTCCAGATCAAGTCGCTGGCTCTCCCTTCTTCCCAGGTCACCAGGATCCACACGGTCCTTGGAGATGAGGAGTGCTGGAAGATTGCGGCCTGGCCATCCCTTATGTCATGAAAGTGATTTGTACCACATTGCTAATTTGATGCAATTCATAACCTCCTGATCGCCTACGTTTGCAACTGCTTTTCAGTTCACAGGGTGTATTTTTTAGGATGTAGTTCCCTAGTGTAGAAATTATCCCCTAGTGTAGAAATTAAGAGTGATCACCTATGTGCAGGAGAGGATCTTATTTCCCAATGTTTGTTGCTTTACCTTTGTCTAATTAAAAATGCAAACTTTTAGGATCCTTTCAGAACAAAGCCTCACCAAATCCCCTTTACGTCCAAGGATTTGCAAATTTATAAAGGCTGCATTGAATTCAGCATGGGTCAAGGGGCAAAAAAAGGGTAGAAGGTCACTGCATTTTGATTATGGGTCAGTAAACAACATGGCATGTAGTATGTGTCCAGAAACTCCTGCTAGAAAGTATTTAAAACTACCAGGAATATCAAACTCAAAAAATAGTCTTACACTGTGGTGATCAGAAATTGCATAAAATTCTAGCATGCAAGTGACATCCCAGCCCCCATGAAAAAAAAACAATTTAAAAAACACTTAGCAGTACTCTGCATTGCTGCTTTGTGTTTAAAAAAAAAAAAAAAAAGAAGGCACCACTGAACTCCTGGGCATAAGAGTGTTAGCCAGATTATGATTTTTTTTTCAGACTGATGGTTGGCATTTCTTTGTCCTACAGATTTGAGAGATTTAATTATACATTCTGATTTGTTGTCATACTAGAATTTACGGCAAATTTTAGGTACTGCATTCACATTTGGCCGACTTTAAAATAGCAGAAGGATCCCATTATACTGTTTTTTGACCCTATTATATTTACGTTACTGGACTCTTTGTGATAGCCTCTAGCTCCTTTCTATCTGTGTCCTTCTTGAGCAAAATATGCCCAGCAATATCTAAAAGCAGAGTACAGGGTTAGAAAACAAGTTCTAATTTGAAATATATGTTTCTGCTCAGCGTCATGAAAGCAAAAGGTTTATTTAATGCTTGTCAATACCTGAAGACATGGTCCAGCACTTAACAAATAATAATAAATAATAATAATGCTCCAATAATGTGGCAATCCTAGTGTGAAAATGCACATGACCTCTTAGGTTTTCACGAAGATTTTCAAAAGAATTCTCCCCATTAGTACAACCGCTGGTGGACATCGCTGTTGCATTTCCCAACGAAACGTTTAAAAGACTATAAATGGTGTGTGCATTACTTCATTGCAGAAGGAAGAGGTCAGGCTGAATTGCACTGGTATTTAAACATAATCATACTATGAAAATAAATCAAAACATCACATAAAAGGAGTATTTTAAATGTTACACACATTTTCTTTCTCGAACAACGTGGTTAAGCACTTCCCCACGAGCATATATATTTTAACACAAGTTTACAAAAATGAAAGTATACGATTTCCAATAAATGGGAATAGGTCTACGGCGAGGTATTATGAATATTATTTTGCTCTTTATTTTCTAATGAGGTTTATCCTTCGGCCAGACAGCTTCAAGACTGAAATACTACTGACTATGGAGTGTAGATTGCAGATTGCACGCTACTCAACGTGAAAAGGAGCACGTTTGATTGATAGTCTGTGTGTGTGTGTGTGCGCCTATACACACAACTCTCTGTAGTTGCATGTATATGTATTTGGCAAAACCGGGCATCTCTGGGCGTCCTTATCTTAAGAAATGTGAGACAAACATCCATCCCTTTAATCATGTTCATCTTTGATCACCAGCGAGGGTGACACAGTCCACAAAATTAACAAAGAAACTCCCTTGCTTTTGAGAGATAGCTACATATACATCTGGGTCTGCGCACACATGCACGACATACACAGGGACACACCAACACGCAGGAATACACCTCGGCTCCTAGTAAGTAAATTATTGCGTAACTTTTCATGTAATTGATACCAGACAACTTTAATTTTTCATTTTAATTCTTTTGGCCAGCTTTCACATTAACAATCTAAGCCATAAATGTTGGTGGCTATTGATCGCAATCCCTTGTGTGCGTGCAAATCCATTTTCAAGTCCCCTGCCTTTAATGTGCGTGTGCGAGTGCAAGGGCCCTCGGCCGGCGCGGTACCGGGCGCTCCCCCTAGCCTGCCTGAGGACGACCCCGGATACACAACGGGGGCTGATGGCCAAGAGAAAGCACACACCAAAAACAAAAACAAAAAAAAGGCAAATGATGGATAAGTAGAGAAACAAAGGTCTCCGTGTGAGATGCGGAGAAAGATTTGCAACCGAAAGTGTGTGTAAGTACACGGTGGGGATGTGTAGGTTGGGCGCCTGACATTTCCCAAGACTTCTGGTGGGTTTCTGCCTCTCGACATTTGGCTCTGCCTCGACCCTGGCGCTCATGGCCGCACCTTTCGGGAAACGGGGGGTTGCCGAAGAGCCGCCACGAGTTTTAAACGTTTTGTAGCGCCGGAATTGAACCAACAAAAATAGTGCATTTTTTAAATAGTTGCCGAATCCCACTGCCAGGCTGTCACCGCGGTACGTGGGTGCGGGTGCCCGTGGCTCCCTGCGTGCGAACGCACGCGTGGACTTACACTGGAATCCAACCCAGCTGAAACACTTGGCAAATAAAGGACTTTTAGGACTTTTCAGCCTATTGGGGTTTTGGTAATGTCTTCTGAGCAGCTTTCTCGGAGTTTACTGTTCCCTTACTGTTGACTCCATAGCCTTAACCTTAAAGCAGGGGGAGGAGAGCAGTGGGGAGGGGGTGGGGGTGTTGGCAGCATATAAGTACATCAGGAGGAATTTTTAAACGACCTTATTGTCTCTAGCTCTAGAAAGACGACGATGATTTCTTTTTAGCGCCAGCAGCTGTTTTCGCTCGAAACTTTGCTTTCAGGCTCGGCACAGAGCGGAGAGCCTCTCAGAGCAGCGAGGAGGGGAAGGCGAGGCTGGGGATCCAGAGGCGAGGCAAGGAGAACTCCGCGGATGGTCTAAGCTGTGCCGAGGCATTGTTCAGTGCTGCCTCTCGGTTACGTTTAAAGGCTGAAATATCACGAGATCCACTCAATGATCCTTTTCTAATTCGAGGGACAAAATGTAATTTGCTGTAGCTCTGCTTTCTCGGATGGGAACACTATCCCTAGGTTTCAAAGGGAAGAACTAGGCATCGCCGTTCGCACACACATGGATTAAGTTGAACAGCGGCGATTACATCTGCGCTGAGAGCAACAGTAGTCCAGGGCTGACTTTTCAAATCTCAGCCCTCCGAGTCAGAGCCTCCCTTGCATAGACTTCCTCCATTCCCGGATGCACTTCTCCAAATTCCCAGTTCTCTCTAGAATTCCTGCGAAATTGGGGGCTCGCCTGCATTTCGCCTTGGCATGCGAAGCTGCGTTTTTACAGAGTGATTATGCGCTTTATTTTAGCTGTACCTGACGGGGTAACACGAACTCCACGCACCATATTGCCAATACGCGGAGTGGATATTGACGTTTGGCATTGAAGATATTTTTTGTTTCTTGTTGTGTTTTTTTTTTTTTCCTCCGTCGATTTTTGCCAAGTCCCAGAAATATGAGATGTCTCATTAACCTCGTGGATAGTTCTAATTCTGGATGGGCAGTGATACATAAAAGTCCTCGTGTTTGTGTCCAGCGGAACACTGGATGCACGGCAGAGATTGGTGTGGGGTTTTTTTTCAGCGCCTAACGTGCAAGCCACAAACATCACTTAACGCGACAAGGGAGAGGCGTGCAGCTATCGCAACATTTGTGAAACCCTCGTTCCTGACAGTCGAATAATTTAACGTTCCTAAGAAGAGGTTAAACCTTCATGCTGCTTCTTCAAATTGATTTTAAGGGGCTGCTATAAATGGAACATCAAAAAGCTGCGGCAGAGCTACTCCGAGCGGAATACACAAACTGCGAGCCAGAAGCATCCTAGCCAGTTGCAACACCGTACATTGTGTGTGCCAGCACTTTTTTGTTATTACGTAAAGGCTCTTGGAAGCACCTTGGATATTTTACATTCTCCTTTCTCTGCTGGAAGCAATCAGCACGCAGGAATCCTGACGTGGGCTCTGGGACTATAGGACATTCCAGCTCGTGATCCAGCACGGTTAATTGTGAAAAGTGTATACATTTCTGGCTTATCTATGCTTTGTTATGGGTCTGACGTGAGCCCACGTCCTCCTCCCCCCTCCCGCAATATTACAGGCAGAATTTCAGTTAAAAGTGTTACAGTATCACGGTGCAGGAACCCGTGATATTCAGACAGCAAAATAACCTTAGTCCCCGGCTGTAAAAAGCTAATTAAGCAGAAGAGGAAAATCAAGAGAAACTCGAAAATGTAAGTATTCCCTCTCGATAACAACCGAGCATTTAACTTTGGAGCCTCAGAAAGGGAAATACCAGGCTGTTCTGCACGTTCTCGCTAAGCTTCATTTTCCACACAATGCAGAATAAAATGCCAGTTTAACGCGGCTACGTTACCGAAGGATTTTCCATCGCTACGATCAGACTTATGTCCTTTAAATTCAAGGCATGCACAAAAGAGCAACGTTTGTCCAAAACAGGCTAAAAATATACGAAACGATAGCGAAAAAAGCCTACAAATCCCTCCTCGGAAGCTAGCGACGAGGAAGCCTGAGAGGTCCGAGTGTGTTTGAGCTCGGATTGTTTAATAGAAAGATTTATATACTAACTGTATTATTTACTTTGGGAGGGGAGGTGGCAGTATAAGGGTATGCTAATTAGTGGGAGATTTTTTGGGGGAAGGGGTGGAATATCAATTTTTATTGCATCACCTGTCAGGAGTGTCCAATCAGCGTTGGCTTTAGGGGAATTAATTGATGAAGGTGTCTCCGGACGAGCTCACTTCACTCTGTCATTTTATTTGTAGCTAAAGCAGCGGCGGGAATAGCAGCTGCATTTCTTTTCTCTTCCTCCCTTCACATTCCATTATCATAGTTTCCAATGGAAAAGCAGGGAATGAAAGGGAACAGGTACTGATCTTCAGCTGCAACTTAGAGAAACACTTTGGCAAACCTGATTTTTAAGATTGTCTATTGATTATAGCCTCACGGTATTTTTTTTATTTATTTTTTTTTTTAATTTTGTCTAAAGTTTGGCACTTCATTCACCAGGAGTAACAGCCTTTGTTATATTTTATTAGCAGGATGCCTTGAGACAAATACAGCATCTGGCTGAGGATTGTGTGTGTGTGGCTTTTTTTTTTCCTTTTTTTGTCTTTTTTTCATATCTCTCTCTCTCTCTGCAAATGCTGGGAATAATTTAATTCACGAAATGGGAGACCTGAAGTCGGGTTTTGAAGAGGTGGATGGCGTGAGGCTCGGCTACCTCATCATTAAAGGAAAGCAAATGTTTGCACTCTCCCAGGTTTTTACAGACCTGCTTAAAAACATCCCGCGAACTACCGTGCACAAGCGAATGGATCATTTAAAAGTAAAAAAGCATCACTGCGACCTGGAGGAGTTGAGGAAACTCAAAGCCATCAACTCCATCGCTTTCCACGCCGCCAAATGCACCCTGATCTCCAGAGAGGACGTGGAAGCCCTTTACACATCTTGCAAAACCGAACGGGTCCTTAAGACGAAACGGAGGAAAATAAGCCGGACGCTGTCAGCCACCGACCTGCGGCCGGAGCTCGCACCCACCGACCCCTTCTCCGGCTTCTGGAAGGAGAACAAACTTTGGCTGGGTTTGGATGACTCTCCCCGGCCCCTGCTGCCCGTCAGGAGGAAAGCGTTGCGTCCGGGAGACACAGCCTTGCTGCCGGCCTCTCATCTACCTCACATTTTTAGTAAATACACTGGCCACAGCTACCCAGAAATCGCTCGGGCGCCTTGCAAACCCCCCGCAAACTATGAAACGACGCCGGCGGTGGGCAGTTGCGCACCCCTGCGCGCTCGCCGCCCTCCCTCCACCCGCCCCCCGCTCGCCGCCGCGGCGCGGCCGCGGCTCTCGGCCGCCGGCCCCCCGTCCCTGTCCGCCCGCTGCCGCCGCCGCCGCCACGGGGCGGCCGCCACCGTCGGCGCGTTGGGCCCCCCCGGCGGCGCCCGGCGGCTCCTGGCCGCGCTGCGGCCCTGCCGGCCCCGCGGCGCCCCGCGGCTGCCGCTGCCCCGCGGCTTCGGGCCGCCGCCCGCCTTCGCCGAGAGCGGCAGCAGCGACTCGGAGTCCAGCTGCTGCTCCGGCCGCGCCGCCCACGACTCGGACTGCGGCTCCAGCCTCTCCAGCTCCAGCGAGGGCAGCTCGGAGGAGGAGGACGAGGAGGAGGAGGAGGACGAGGAGGGCAGCGGCGCCTCGGACTCCAGCGAGGGCAGCTCGGAGGAGGAGGAGGAGGAAGAGGAGGAGGAGGAAGAGGAGGAGGAGGAGGAGGAGGAGGACAGCACCTCGGACTCCGACTCCAGCTCGGTCTCCAGCCAGGTCTCGGTGCAGAGCATCCGCTTCAGGCGCACCAGCTTCTGCAGCCCGCCCGGCGTGGTCCACGCCAATTTCTTGTACCATCTGGCGGCCGCCGCCGCCCCCCGGCCCCCGGCCTCGGCCCCGGCGGAGCCCGGCGGGCTGCCCGCCCTCCGCGGCACTCCCGGCGGAGTCAAGCCGGAGCTGCCGGAGGAGTGGGGCCGCCCCGGCTGGGCTCCCGCCGCCTCGGCGCTGCGCTGCTCCGGCGGCCTGGAGAGCTGCTTCGCGGAGATAAGAGATGATAGGGTGTCCGAGATCACATTCCCACACTCTGAATTTTCCAATAATGCCAAGAGTACTGACCTAACAATTAACTGTGTTGCAAAGGGGGCCTCTTCACCTAGCCCAAAGACAAACAATGCATTTCCACAACAAAGAATACTCAGAGAGGCAAGGAAATGCCTTCAAGCAACTACTACACACCGTGCAGATAACAATACAATAGCTGCTAGGTTCTTAAGTAATGATTCTTCGTCAGCGGCAGCAAATTCAGAGAAAGATTCCAAAATCCCTCATTGTATTGAATTTGCCACGGATTTGCCCTCTTTACAAACTGATCCTGAGGAGGATGCTGCTTCTGCAGGGGCAGCAGCAGCAGCTGAGCTCCAGTGCACTGATACAGGCAATAAGGCATTGCCATTCCTGCACAGCATTAAAATCAAAATAGAGGACAGCAGTGCGAACGACGAGTATGAGCCTGACTTTACAACACATAAGCTAAAGTGTGAGTGCAATGATACTAAGGATGAGTTTTACGGTGTGACTGAGAGTAATAACCAGGACGCTTTATTAACAGCCAAGGAAGATTCTGCATGCACTGAGAAAGAAACCACTTCCTTAAACCCACTGACTCAGAGTCAGGTCCTTTCATGCACTTTAGGTACTCCAAAACCTGAGGATGGGGAGTATAAATTTGGAGCAAGGGTGAGAAAAAATTACAGGACACTGGTTTTGGGAAAGCGACCTGTACTGCAGACTCCTCCAGTCAAACCAAATTTGAAATCAGCTCGAAGTCCACGTCCTGCAGGTAAAATCGAGACACATGAAGGAACACTGGATGATTTTACAGTTAACAATAGACGCAAAAGGGTAGCCAGCAATGTAGCATCAGCAGTGAAAAGGCCATTTAATTTCATGGCAAATTTTCCCTGTCCACCATCACTAATTATTGGCAATGATGGGGATTTGTTGCCAGCTTATTCCTTGAACACCACTAAGGATTCCCAACCACCTCACAAGGCCCATCCTGTATGGAAATGGCAGCTGGGCGGTTCTGCAATACCTCTTCCACCTAGCCACAAATTCAGGAAATTTAATTAATAAAATAGTTTGGAAAATATTTTCTTGAACCACCTTTAACTTTCTTACGTTTTTTTTAAACTCTGCAGGATGGTTTGTACAAGCCCATTAATGCTATACACACTTTTGGAATCCTGTTTTATCACATTGTGAAGACAGAAACCGGATTACTATTTTATTTACCATTACAACAGTGGGGTTTTGTTTGCTTTTTTTTTTGGTGGGTTTTTTTTTTTGTTCTGTTGCTTTTTTTTTGTTACATTCCACAGAGTACTTCAGGCTAAAGACTCAAGTTAAACTCAGTTATTATGGTAGAGCTGGAACACTTTACTGTTTAAATGCTAATAATGCACCAGTACCTCAATTCAACTGCTGCAAATAAATGTCAAAAGGTTGAATAATAAATATTAGAATGAGCCATTAAATTTATGCACTAGATTTCGAAAATGGAAGTCTAACTGTTAATTCAGTTAAAGTTTGTTAAGTTACATGGTTGCACAGTAAGGGTTCACTATAATTCAATGTGGCAGCAGCCTACTTTTTGGGAGCTTTGTTTTCGGGTGCAGGGGTGTCTTTTTTGAAGAGCAGTTGCACTTACTCCTTTTTCTCTGGTTTGCAAAGGCTGAGGTCCGTCTGAGACCCCAGCGCTGGGAAAAGCTGCCTCATCTGAAACCGATAAATAAATGTGGAGCTCTATTTTTGAAAAAAAAAAAAAAAAAGGGAGAAAAAAAAAAAAAAAGGGTGTCTTTTTACTTGTACAGCCACTCTTTGCAATTGGGAAGCCTTTTTGTTTCACCCAGAGGTCTTAAATAAGTTTACTGTTACCCACTAATGTCATACTTAAGTTGTGGTCTGAACATGCCCCTTACAAACTTGCAAAGCAACTGAAATATTTGCCCGGCCAGCAGTACAATTTATGGTCCAGCCCCTCACGTTGGCTGGAGGAAATAGCAAAGCAGTAAATACAACACAGAAAGTGAAACGAGAGGCCGTGAGTGGAAAGAATACACAAAATGAGAAGACCATGTTATTCATAGCTTTTTGGCACCAAAACTCAGGCATTTCAACCATGTTACACTTCCCGGTTCTATTCTAATCTCTTGAAATTTGTTGTCGTGGGTTTTTTGCTTTTGTTTTGTTTGTTTGGGTTATTTTTTGCCATGCAATCCTCTCTATGTAGCAGAAACATTTCTACTGCACGTGACAATCAGAGGCAATTATCTATATTTGCACTTAATATCGAAATAGTCGAACAGGCAGGCTTCTAGAGTCTAGCCCTCGGTAAGACATGCTGGTATAATATATTGTGATGATGGAAGCAGTAAATCAAAATTATGGAAATTTGCACTGTTGAAAAGCATGCTTTAGCTTTATTTTCAATTAAAAACACTGTTTAAAAAAAAAAAATCCTGATTCCATACACTTTGAATTATTGCAGAGTTATCCGTGGTTTCCTCTCCGTTTGTAAGTCCACTGTTTTTATTTGGAGGAAATACGCTTCAAGAGGTTAACTGTTTCCCTCCCCCCGCCAAGCCCTCGAAAAGAAAGGGAAAAGAAAAAAAAGAAGAAAGGCTGGAGGCCGAGGTGGAGGCAGAGCTGAGGACGGGGGAAGGTCTCTTGCGGGGGGAGGACGGGTACAGCAACTCTGAAAATAGCCTGAAAAGTTTGGAGCTTGAGAAAGGCAGTTGTAATTGAGTTGCTGAATCAGCAGAGTTTAGAATGAATAATTGCTGGCTTCTTTCTTTGGATTAGTATTTTATTTATAGTAGATCATTCCCAAATTAAATTTTAAGGATTCCACTCATCGATCAATCCCGGGAGAATAATTTATCGTAAATCAAAAAAGGAAAACAAAGCAACAATGCAATGTTTACTGTGTGACTCAAAGTCAACATTTCTGATGGCAATCCACTGCCTGGGTTTCAGTTTTTTAATTCCTGCCTTTTGTGATGTCCTCTCCCAGCCCCTCGTGTCTCTGAATACTCCAAGCAGTCACTAACTGATTTCAGCTCTGTTTACTATACCCACACCGTAGTTTTCCTCTCATTGTAAAACGCCTGGTCTAAGAATACCTGCAGCCAAATATATTTAGAAAAAGTAAACAATTGCCTTTCAGTGGAGTTACCCTTCCCCCCTGCACACACACACACACACACACACACACACATGCACACACACACACACACATCACTTTAAACTGCCAATTGCAAAAGGTGCATTGCATACTTAACCGCTCTGCTGAAATTACGATGGTCATGAAAAATCTGCTTAGTGAAGTTGTTCTGAGATGAATGTTTACATTCGTGTGTTTAGAGCTGCACAGATTACAGCCTTATTTCCAGAGAACCGTAAATACGTACAGAATGTACTGCTCAGGAAAGCCCCCGCTCTGTTAAAGCCCTATCTGCTTGACAAAGGTCTTCCCTTGACCAAAAAAAAAAAAAAAAGCCAAACCCAAAAGCTACAAAGGTGCAATATGCAAACTTGAAACCTAAAATTTCGCCTTGCCAATTAAACAACGTATCACTTTCAAAGTAACTCCGTCCCCTGACCCTGTTTACTTCCAATTAGACATATGCTGATTTGGCCAGGAATTGTAAATTACAGAGGTGCCTTTTCAGGTTCCAGAAATAAGAGGGGGCGGGGGGGAAGGGGGGAGGAATAAGCATAAATTTATACCAAATAGGCTCTTCAGAGTTGAGGACGTGAAATATGGCGCCCAGGCCTGGCAGCGGCCCGCGAGCTTCAGGCCCGGCAGTGGGGCAGGGAGCTGCCCAGGCCCGGCACCCCCGGGACCCCCGGGCATCCCCGGGCACCCCGGGCGGCGTCCCCCGGGGCCTCCGCCGGGCAGGCAGCGTCAGGAGACAAGGAGTTAAACAGCCAAATAATTTTCACACGTGTACACCTCAGTTTAGTGCAAGCCACTAACAAGGACATTCGTGGTTTTACTACCGTTGGAGAAATGAGCCAGGTACAACAACTCATTGGGGAAACAACAACAACAAAAAAAAAGGGATTAAAGAAATAGTATTATTTCCAGTTCTGGTAGTTTGATAACTGTTTCTTATGGCATTGTGATTATCATTGTGAGCAGAGTTAATTATAATTTCAGCCGTAATAATATAAAGTAATATTATTGAGTTACACATAAATAACCCATTTTCTCCCATAAAGGTAAGTTCAAATAACAAGCAAAAACAAAGATTTTTCCAGGTTACCATTTTGTCACAATGTTTACAGGAGATAAAACCTAAAATGTATTAGTAATGAATCCCCACCATTTTCCAACTCCTGGTGTACACAAAAATGAACAGAATTTTCTAGAGGAAAAAGCATTTGAGGGAAGCGCGTGTACTTTATGGACTCCATAGGTATTTGCCACACATAGAGCTCATAGGTAAATTTATTGGGAAGATTTCTGGTACCAGATGGAAGACAAAAGAAAGTTTTGGACTGTGCTTAATTCTCTAGAGTATTAAAAAGGGAACACGTGTAATGCCTTCAGCAACGAGGTATATTGCCTTAAAAGATGTAACCTGCCGTTTACAACAATTTAAGAAGTGATTGCTCTATAACCTACGCTTACTTGACTATAGTGGGATAATCTCTTTACTGGTTGTTTATTTAAAACGCCACTACTAGCAATGATGCAAAATAGTGGTAGCTGTTGTATGAAGTTTGCTGTTCAATCAATTCACTTGGTGATTTTTTTTACGTGGTCTCTGACAGATTTAGTTGCCAATAAATTAAAGTTTCTGCAGAAATAAGAGCAATGCTATCGTGTTTTTGTTTGTCACTGTTCACACGTGCGAGTGGTTGAGAGGTAAAAAGAGTGGCCTTTTCGACACAGGGCGGTAATATGCAGGAAAATATTCTGCATATGCAGTATGTTAGAGAACATGAAACACAGATAACGTTGTTAATTGTGGTTTTTATGGTTAAGAGGATTGCTGGAAAGAATATGTAATGGCTCATCCTGGGATCTATTTGGTCAGCCTGGAAGTACAAAAGGAAGGCGAGCGCCTGAAAAAAAAAAGCAAAGCACTGGCAAGCAAAACAAGGAGGGAGGCATCGGGATCTACCTTGCTAAAGTCTGCTCGCAGACATCACCCATTCCCCCGGTATTTAGCCCCGCAGTCGCGCTTAAGGCAAGCGCAGTCAGGCAGCGGCCGGGCCGAGCGGGGTCCGGGCTGCGCGGCGGCCGGGGCTGGGGGTGAGCGCCGCGGCCTGCCCGGGAACCGCCCGGGAACGGCAGCGAACCGGGTTCGGGCCTTCCACGTTGCATTTCTTCACCGCTCTGATATAATTATTTGCCGTGCCCTAGGCCCCTCTCTCCCCCTCTCCCTTTCACTCCGAGGCGGCCTCACAAGGCCCCGCTTTAAAAGGCCCGAGATGTTTTGCATGAAGCGCTCACAATAGGGGTTGAGAGAATTGACAGTTTCAAAAACAAGGCGCCCTGTCCTTTCCAGATGCCGAGGACCCCTCTCCCGCACCATCTCTCGTTTGCTCCTCGCTGCTGGTGGCTTTAGCCTTAGCATTGCAAATATACGGCAACAGCTGTGTTTGTAAACAGGGGGGAGGCCGGCGGGAGCCCCGACGCTGCCGCCGGCCCTGCTCTGCACGGCGCGCTGCCTCCGCTGGCCGCCGCTCCGCTGCCTCATCAGCCACCGCCTGGAAATAAAATCTAAAAGATAATTTAAAAATACAAAAAAAAGAGGCAGAGGGAGATTTAAAAAATTACGGGAGCGGGGTCGGGGCGCGGGGAGAGCAGCGGCCCTCGAGCGCCGGGCCTGCTCGGCGGCGGGGCGGCCCCTGCGCGGCGGGCCCGGGGGACAGCGCGCCTCGGGCCGCCATCTTGCCCGGCGCCACACCGGCTCCCCCTGGCACCCTGGCCCGGCTCCTCCGCTCTCGGAGCGGCTCCCCGCGGCCGGGCGGGGCCGGCGCGGCAGCCTGCGGGGCCCCTGGGGGCTCCTGCATTTCTAAGCGACCTCTCGGCGGGGCCGCGGCTCCCACTCCGATCCCCCCTCCGGATCCTCCGCTGGGGCGTCCATCTTCCCGGGCTCTCCTGTGGCGCGGCCCCGGCCCCGCGGTCTCCCGCCCTGTCTTCTCCCTGCACGGGGGCCGCGCCCGAGGAAGAAGCCACGGGGGAAGCCCGCGGTGGTTCCACGAGGCCCTCCGGGCAGCTTCCGGGCGAGGGGCCGGCGCGGAAGGCCCCGGGCCGCGGCGGGGAGGCTGCCAGGGAGCTGCCGGCGGGGCGCCGAGGGAGGCCTCGGTGCTCCGGGGGCCGGTGGGGGGCTCGGCGGAGCCCTGGGGGCTCGGCGGAGACCGTGCGCCCTTCGCCCCCGCGGAGCCGGCCCGGGGTAGGGACGGGGAGCGGGGTCAGCGCAGAAGGTGCAACAGGGCTGTTTGCTCTTGCGTCTAAAATGTGGTCGGGGCTGTAAAGCGTGTGAAATTACGCACTGGTCTCTTAAAGAGTGGCTAATTTATAGTAAATAGCGAGGGCTTTGTAAATGGCTTTATTATGTTGTTTCTTGTTAATTGTTGAGAAAATCCCCATTGTTGAGTGTGAATGGCTTTATGAGCTAACCCGGTCTCCGGTGCAATCCAGGGGCAGTAAATGGCCGCTCCGCTAATGTGGCCCGTAGCTAAAAGTCGGCACCAGCCGCGGTGACCTTTGTGCGGCGGTGCCGGGTGCGCGGGCGAGCCGCCCCGGCCCGGGGCTGCGAGGCCGGGCCAGTCAGCGGGGCCGTGAGGGGGCCGGGGCGTGCGGTGGCCGCCCTAACATGGACGCCCCACAGGCAGCCCGGCTGCAGCTCCGTCCCCTCCGAGCGGAGCAGCGCCGGGACCCCGGCACGGGGGTGAACCCTTCTCCTGGCCCGGCAGCCCGGGAAGCAGCGGCGCGGAGCGGCCCCGCGGAGGGCTCGGCTGGCTCTCCCGGTACAGGGCCGGCCCCGCCGCGGCAGCGCATACGTGCAGGGGCCGCTCCCCGGCTTTGTTAGCGGCCGCGCTGCTCGTCTGCCCGAAACGCCCTGGCCGGCAGCCTGGGGTGCCCCTACCCCACCGAGGGGCATGTCTGCCCGGAGAGGGGGACCAGGGAGGCGCCCTGGCAGTACCGCGCTCCAGCGCGGCCCCTCGGACTCTCTCGCCTGCGTCCCCCTTAGACAAACAAACAGCAGCCAGCACCTCCATGCCCTGCTCCCCCTGTGCCGGAGGGGCGGGAGGGGGGAGGTAGGGGAGCCGCAATGAACTCCCCCAAAGTCCACGTCGCGGCTCTCCGGCCCCCGGCAGCGAGGCGAGACACCCGCTGCTCCCGGCGGTCAGAGAAAGCGGGACGCGGGGACTCCCCCGCCGGTGGAACAGACACGCCGTTTCACCGAAACGCCTCCCGAGTGCACGTGCCTGCATATTATAAAATACAAATCGCGATGAAATGTAAATTCCACTCTAGAAACTAATATTGGGCTATTCTCTTTTCAGAAATCTCTCCCCCTCTGATTTCGCTATTAGGAGAAATCCCCCTGGGTTTAAAGCACTTGTTTCACGGATTTCTGTACAGCCCACATCTGTTGACTTCCCCTCTGCGGCTCGCCCCCGCTGCAGGCAGAGGACGTCGCGGGTCTCCCGGCGGGGCCGAGCCGCGGAGGGGCCACCGCAGCCCCAGCCCTGCCCCTGCGAGCGCAGCGATTTTCCAAACTGCCTTTCAGGATCGCGGTTGAATTGCAAACGTGTCAGATGCACGGCACCCTCTTCCCCGGGACTCACGCTAGCAGTGGTTTTCCAGGCTGATTAGTAGTGTCGGAGCAGCTAGATAGGGCTGTACAGTCCATTTCCCTCAAAACAGGATGTTTCCATCAACCTGCATTTGGTTTTCCCCGAAGAGCAGCGGAGAGTTTAGCTGGGAAACACATCCTGGCTAAACCCTCGCCTTCAGCTGCCACTCGGGTCACTTCACATCTTTGTATGATATTTCATCCTGTCATTCCCCTTTCTCTACCTTCCCGGGTAAAATAAACAAACTAACAAACAAACAGAAGAGCCTAGAAGAGCCGTGCCGATGGCGAAGCGCGGGGCTGCCGCAGCGGCAGCGACCGGCGGAGCGGCGGGGCCGGCGAGCTGCCCCTTCGCCAGCCAAGACACGGCTTGGCCCGGGGACACGCTCCCCTGCCTCCTGATTTAGCGTGTTGCTGTTCCCGGAGCGAACTCCGTGCTCTCCCGGACCACCTTCCGCCCGAGAAGCGGCTGCCGCCCCGGAGCAGGGCGCTTGCTGGGATTTCCCAAGTCTTTGTGCATTTGTGGAGATGCGTGTGGATGGGGCTGCGAGTGTTAAAACTGCCACATAACCTGTGCGAACATATGTTTTATATTTACCCGCGATGCTTTTGTATTCCCGGGATTCAGAGCTAAACTTCCCGAGACAATAGCAAACCTAGAAGTATTATCTAGTAAACTGCTCGGTTTTGGAAATTATAATTTCCATTTACGTGGACATGACAGTTTGTGTAATGCTAAATAACGATGACGTGCTATTCCGTGTACGGTTTTCCAGACCATTTGAAAAACTTTACTGTGTCTGCTGCTGATGTTTGAAGTAGCACGTTATAACCAGACGAAGGATTTTCAGGTTGTTTCCCGCTATGACATAGTCGTCCCCGTCAAAATCTGGCTAAGTTCGCCGGAGGGAAAAAGATGTTCATGCTAAATGATGTGGGAGAAGAAAAGAGAGAACGGCGTTTAATACGAGCTATAAAATAATGTCAGATCTCCCCGGCTGTGATCTATCCGTCTCTCTTACGTTTTAGGGGAAGTTTATAAATGGTTACCTGGGGTTTACAAATTTTGCTAGTAAAATCTCATTAATTCCATTATGATTTCTGTATCCTTCTCCCGTAAAGGGGCCTGTAAAATGTATTAATTCTACACAAGCCCTGCCATTCATCAACTGCGCGGACATTTGTATTTCCCTATCTAACTGCGTAGAGGCTCTCCAGATAACCACTGATATCTCTTGTCCTCCCCGAAGAGCACTTGGTGGTATTTGTTCCGTCCCGGAAAAACGAGCTTCTTAAAGAGGCTTGGAAGTAGGTGAACTTTTTAAAATACACCGGAAAGTTGGAAATCTTTGTATGTGTTTGCATTGCTCGTGGGGCAAAAAAAAAAAAAAAAAGAGGATACCCGGCAGAAATTCCTCATCAGCGGACTTAAAAGAGGCTCCTGCCTTTCCCGAGGCCTCTCTCCCTCACTCTCTGTAAACACCAGCACACAGATGCGGAGAGGGTTCCCGTGAAAACTCCAGCGCGGAGCCCGGCTCCTCCGCCAGCGCCCGCCGTGCTGCGTTTGTTCCTCCCGTTTTCCGCAGGAGACGGATGACATCGGGTTTAGGAAAAAGCTCTGGAGAGTAACTGGGAGTTTAGCGGCTCCCAGCCCCAACGCCAGCACAAACTGCAAGATCATTTTACTGCGGTTTCGTGCGACCTGCTCTGGCTTCTCAAAACCTGCAAGCCCAAGCCGCCTTCCACAGAAAATTTACTGCTTGTATTTGGTTTAGCAACCTCGATGGCGTCTGATCATTTAGAAAGATGAACTACATAAACATCTGATAGTTTGTATTAGAATCAAGCACAGTGACAATTGCACAGAGCTGGTTTTAATTTTATTCCAAAGTGTTTACACATCGACATATGGTAAATTTGTCTTCGCTGAGAAAGTTAAGAATCAATAGCGTGAATAGCTCTGCATAGACATGATAGCGATTAATATTTTTGCATCACTACCATCCCAAGGTTCCTAACGATGAATGCTCGGGTGCTGAAAGATAAAGGGGTTTCCATTGAAGATTAACTGGCTTTGCCCGCAAAAATGCTTAGAGGTTACTCGTAGGCATCACTGAGTTCAGCAGGACTCACTCTCTCTCTGCTGACGGGTACGAAGAAGTAGCAGCTTCCTTGCTCCGTTTTTATGTTTATTTTGCAATGCTTTTGCTCACCAGTACCTGCAAAGCTCACGCCTGAAAAAAACAACTGGCTTTTTCCCGGCGAGGAGAGCTGAGCTGTGATAAAAGGCTGGAGCCTGGTTCCCCCTGGCTCCGTCTGGGATGACAGCATGTTCCAGGAGCCTCTCTCACTCCCAGGGAAGCGGGAAAAGCAGAGCTACCCAGTCCGCTCCCTACTTCGTACTTTCTGTCAAGGTGCATCAGATATTTCAGGGTACTCCCTGTTTTTCCCAAGGAATGTCCACCGACCTCCAGTCGTAGCAAGGCGGGGTGGCCATAACTCGATTCTGCCGGGACATTTTACAGAATGGAGAATGTGGTCCCAGTGGGATCACAAAACAATATATTTCTGCACATTTAAAAAACCTCTCATACGCAGGAATCATGGACATTTGCAAGCGCTGCTAATGCAGCAATCTTCCCCAACGTTGAAGGACTATTATTTTTAATTTTCAGGTGTTGCTTTAGGAAGATCACGAAATCACGTAGAAACTCCAAGGCTAACCCAATCCTCAGATGTCTATGCACGTCTCTAAGTCAAACAGGTCAAATATTTTTTAAACACACATTTACTGAGAGAGAGAGAGAAAAAAAAAAAGGCATCTAAGCTGGAAACCTGTGGGGACATAACAAAAGGAAAGAGGCCAGAAAGAAATATCCCACAGTGGATTACAAGGTTATGGGACAGGTCACTACAGGAAAGTTAAACAAAAAATGAAGGGTACGTTATATAAACCTCTATAAACCTCACATAATTAAAAAATAGTTAGTTCCAATGTAGTAGTTTCACCCTCAGATATTTGTTGAGTTTGTTGACCAAATGCCTGTGAATTTATTGGGAGTTTATTCTGTTAATACACCTTTATTTACCCGGCGTTTGTTTTTTTTTTCACGTAATTAGAAAACTGACTGCAGTCTTTCACGACTGTGTATTTAATGAAGACTATCATTATTTTAGACCGCAGAAATATGTACAGAATAAGCTATTATAGGAGGGGATGTGGTTAGACAAGAAATAAACTCAGCCTTATAGAGCGAGGACTCTAAGACAGTAATACATTAAATATTGCAGCGATCGATTTCAATACCCAGAGTGGACACGGGAATAAAAATTCACCCCCAAGATGAAATGATCAGAAATTCTTTGTTGGGTGGAAAAAAAAAGTGAGATTTTTTTTTCCAGATCCTTTTTTATTTTCAGGTTGGAAGAGAGCCGGGCAAGCATCTTTCAGGCTCTCGGGTCCCGGTTTGGGATGTAACCCTAAAGGTTAGCCGCATCTCAATGGCGTTTCTCCGTGGTAAAAAGATGGGTCTTTGTCCGAAGAGAGCCGGATTAAATATCAAGCCCGGCTCCGGCGCGCGGTGCAGGGGCAGCCCCGCCCGGCAGCGGCCCCGGGGCGCCTGGCTGGGGGCAGCGGGGCTCTCCCGCCGCCGGGAGCCCCGCGCGAGGCCGAGCGGCGGGGGCCGGTTCTCGCCTGGGCCGCCGGGGCGGCGCGGGGTGACGGCGGCGGCGGGAGCGCGCCTCGGTGCCTGCGCTGGAGGGGAGCGGCACCGGCTCCCCCCCGGCCAGTGCCCGTGTAGCCAGGCCAATTAAAACGGCACACAAAGCTGTGTCCCATCCACCCCCCCGCTCCCCCCAGCCCTCTCTTACCTTCCTTCCCCGTACTCCCCCCCTCCCTCCCAAGCCACGGCCCTTCTCGAGTTTAATTAATAATTAAAAGGAGGAATGAAAATTTAAGAGGGGGTAGAGGAGGGACGAGGCGTTTCCGGGCCCCCGGGAGCCTGCCTGGGCGCTGCGGATGAGGGCAAAAGTGGCCGGGCGTCGTGCGTGGCTGCCAGGCTGGGGTCCCTCCGCACCCTCCGGGCCACCTCCCTCCTCCTCCTCCTCGGGGGTGCCGGGGTGGCCGCCCCCCACAAGGCTGTTGGCGGTGGCCAGGGCTGAGGTTTGGCAGGGCAGCGGCCGAGGGCTCGCGTTTGCTCCGCTCCCACTCGGCTGCAGGGGAGAGGAATTACAGCCCTGAAAATGTGAACCTGTTGACTGCCACATCCCGAGTGAAAGGGCCGGTAGTCTTTTACATTCGCGAACCTATGAAGTTGGGATGCCATCACTGGGCCCCTGGATTCACCTGTCACTGCAATCACTGCTCCCGAGCACTGACAAATATTCACAATAAAAGAGTGAAAGGGTCTCTTAAGGTTCACTGATTTGTGTGTAGAACTTTGGAAAACTGCAAACAAGCGAGAAAAATTGTCCATTCTTGTGAAGGGAAATACAAGTTTGCACTTAACTGTTCAGCGACAAAACCCAAGGACTGGCCAAAGAGCCGGTGACATACACTGTAATCTCCATAACAATTTCATTTCCTCTCTTCCTTCTCTCCCTCTTTACTGGTTAGCAAAGGGGAAAATCTAAGGGTTTAATCCCGAGGAAGGCTTTCCATTTATTCCCAATGCAGGGAGAAGGGGATATCGAGAAAAGCCAACAGATCTCCAACAAAATGGAGTGGGAAGTCCTCGGGCTCTGGGCCGGGAGAAGTGGATTGGGAGCAACCAGCCAGAGGACACATGCGAGTCAGAGTGAAAAAGAAACTGGGTCTATTAAATTTCCTTTTAAATGTGCCTTTGGATTAGTTGTACACGGAATCTAGTAATTAAGGCCCTTCTCTTTAGAGAAAACCTTTTCGGTTTCTTATTCCAGCGTCGGGCGTGATTGCTGCGTGTTCGAGAGAAAAAATGAAGGAGCAGTTTTTCCTTTGAGCGCAGAATAGTTGCTGCTACGTAAGTGGTTTTTACTAAAGACGACATTAAATTGTAGGGTATTAGCGATAATCACCGAGGGATCTGTTTTACACCGTCTCAGGCCTCTGAATCTGCTGTTCCCGTCTTGCTGGGACCAGGGAAAAGCGCTTCCCGATTAAATTCTGCATTAATAGAACTTGGCAACCGGCAACAAAAGCCTTGCTTAAGTGAAATGAAGAGACAAAAGGCACTTTAAATGTTGAGGTTGGGGGCTGGGGAGCTTATGCCACTAATTTTAAATGAAGACGACGTTCATGTCTTGCAGCCGGCGAGAGCCCGTGCTTGGGCTGGGTGAGGGATAGCACTAATTCTCTTCCGTGGGCTCGCTGAGAGGCCGCGGGCAGGGCTCGCCGCCCCCCGCTTCCTCCCTCACTTCCCAGAGACGCACCGGTTGTATCCGAGACCCGGGAGATCCGCGAACAAACCCCGCAGATTCCCGGGGGCGCTGCCTCCGCCGCCTCTGACCCGGCGATTAAAACCAAGGGACCTCAGCTCCACCGGCCGGGGGGAGCCCTCGCTCCCGGGACTGGTGGGGCCGCCGGAGGGCTGATGATGGGGGTGTGTCCCCTCCCGCCCTGCCCGGGAAGAATGTCCGAAATGGGGCATTTCCACGACCCGATCTGGGGAAAGTTGTTTCTCCCTCCTCGAGAGCCGAGTGTCGTTTCCCTCGGGGACAAGCGACCTCTAAATCCCTTCCCGCTGCCCATGAGCTCTGTGCGACGCCGGGGTGGGGGATGGAGGGGTGGGGGGCAACTCCCACGCGTGTCCGCGGGCCAGTGCAGTCGCATGCCTGGCAGCACGGCGGCGGGACGGGCCCCCCTCCCACGGGGTCTGCGCGGAGCGGCGCGGAGCGAGGCTGCAGCCCTTGCCGGCTCTGGGCGCGGAAATAGAAATGTAACGTCTCTGCAGACAAATTAATTTTTGACGGATTTATGGCACGGTTTGCTTTCAGGATATTCATTGGCTCCTCCGAGCTGTAATAAAGTGCAGGGTGCAGAAGTATAAACACGCACCGTCTGCTTGGCGGAAACCCTCTAACAGTATCTGCCAGCGAAAGATCAAGACACTTTGTGCATTTTCCACAGATAATGCCCATATTCCGAATGAGTGATCAGAGAACTCCGGTATTGTTAAGTAAAATGAGAGGAAGGCGAGTGACGTGGGAGTCGAACAATGGCATTTCTGAATCAGTTCGGCTGATTGACATTTGGGGGCTTCATGACCCGAGGGAATAGGACTCATTACCGTGAATACACCAAAACATCAACCGAGATTAGAACTCTGGATCTTTTAAAAATCCTATTTCATTCTAAATTATAGTGGGAAAATACCAATTCTAAGAAAAAAAGAAAGAGCGAGGGAAGAAATTACTCCTTTATGCTCCTTTAATTGCTCAAAACCCCTAAATAGAGTAAGAAATAGCGTTAAGATTTTAGGCAGCATTTAAGAGGAGAAAATTAACTTTACGAACTAAAAATCTTGTAACTGACAGAACACTGGGTAGGACGAAATATATAGATTTTGGGGAACTGCAGATCTTGCACCGAGCTAACATGGGAATAGCCGCATGATGCAGGAATATTGATATGAATAACTAACTAGATATTATTCAATTTTCATTTGCTACGCGTTTTATATCCCAAATTCTCAGGAAAGGGACGAGTAAGCGTGAGGGAAAAATATAGAGGGGAAGAAAATAAAAGGGTGAGAAACAATGTGTCCAAACCAGCCTGGAGAGCTGAGAGAGACAGTCGCGCAGGGTGCCAGGGGGTTCTGTTTGAAAGACCGTCTGGCTCTGAACAAAGTCAATTTCTCACAAAATTTGGAGCAAAATAAATATAGTAGAGTGTCTGGCAGAGGAGGGCAAAGCCTCTGAGAGCTGGTGACCGTCCTTCCCCGGCAGAGCAGCTCCAGATGGAGTCAGTGGCCGTCACAATTTGTCCGTCTTCAAAACTCTCTCCGGATCTTGAAACTGAAGTCGTAGTCCCTGGGTCCAGCACATGGCTAACATATATTAAATATAGTTGTATTTGCTCCTTTCCTATTTTACAGGAAATAAACCTTCACCAGGTTCCTGATACAGGATGAAGCGCTTAAACAGTGACATTACGAATGGGGCCGCAAGAGAATGTGGCCCTGTTATCAAATTTTCGATCAGTTATCAAAGCTGAGGATTGCTGAGAAGTCAACGCTTTGCACGGTAGAAACAAGGACTGTTTTGTTTTTTCGGCGACCAGAAATACAAATAATTAGGATCCTGGTAATTTTGCCAAATAAATATAGTGCTTTCAGGTTAAAACACAGACACACAAACAAACCCGATGATTATCTAAATGTTCAATTATACATTTACTAATACGGCAAATGACTCAAAGCCTTCGTAGATCTAGATAGCATCTTTATCTGGAGACATCTTGGGTTTAATTAATGACTGCTTTATTCTCATTATTCTCCAGAAAAATAGGGGTCACGTCACATTAAAATTAAGATTATTTTAATTTATTTAGGCTCTGGAGCAAAAATCAATCTAATTACGTTCCGAACGACGAGGGAAAGGCAATTTAACTCGTTGGAGAGTTTGAACAAAGGCTCGTCACCCGGTAACATATAATGCTGATCTCGGGGCAGGGAAGGAGCGACCCAGCTTTTCCGCACGTTCTCTTTAAGTGCCGTCCGAAGAGAAGAACGGGACATAGCGGTCAGACTCCTGTCACCCGCCGAGACACACACCAGAGCCCCGGCCGGCACCGGCACTCGGGCGGGAGAGCTTAAACCTGCGGCGCTCCCGCCCGCCAGCCCATCCGCGGGCACGGCGAGGAGAGCCCGCCCGTCGCTCCTGGGAAGTGTCCGGAACGGGGGGCAGCGGGGGCGCGGTTGGGCACCCTCCGTAGCACTGGCAGGAGGCTGCCCCGTCCCCACACTTGCGCGGAGGTCCTGCGGGGAGTTTTCGGGGGCGGGTAGCGTCCCTGGCCCCCGGGGGAACAAAGGGGAACAGTGACGCGAGGGGCGTCCCCTCGGCCGAGGCGGAGAGTGCTGGTCCCGGCGGGCCGCCGGAGGAGGGGCCGCTCCGGTCCGCTCCGTTCCGCTCCGCCGAGGCCTCGGCCCCGCCCGCCGCCACCGGAGCCAAACGCGGGCCGGCAGCGCCCCCTGCAGGGCGGTGGCGACGGCGCGGCAGGGCCTCGGAGGCCGGACCGCCCCTTAAAGGGGCAGGAGCTCTTAAGGTGGAACGGGCGAGGAGCGACAGTGGCAGCCCCTCCACGTCGCGGCTGGTCGCTGGGATTCCGCATCTCGCCCGACTGCGGAGGTCCCACCGCTTTTCGATGCTCTCGCCGTCTCCGTTATCGCCCCCGCTCCCCGATGCCGTCATGGCTGGTTTTGCGATGCGCGTTAGTGAAGGAGTGCTGCCACGGGGATGATTTTCCACGCGGGAGTCACGGGAGGGGTGGATTAGTCAGGGGCAGCGGTGCTGAGGCAACCCTGCCGCTGGTGCAAAGGAGGCATCCCCGGGAAATGTGCCGGTGGGGCTGCCCGGGCAGAACCGCCCCCTCCGACAGCAGCGGCGCCGCTCACGGGGTCTGACCCTCGGACCACAGGACCCCCGGTGCTTCGCTTCATGGCGGGGACCATCCCGCTCGCTCGTAGGCGGGGCGACGCATGCCGTGCCCGCTGCCCCGCATCGCTCCGCACCACAAGGAGCCGGAAGAGCGCAGAGTTCCTGCCAGCCCCGCATAGTTGTAGCGAGGGGTCCGACCGGCCGCCAGCGCAGATGCTCTCGCAGGTGCCCGTGTTCCCTCCGCGCACACGGGCACGGCGGCAGCTCCGTTTTGGAGGAGGCGCGGCGGGGGCGTTCCCAGGGAAGCTATTGCCACGGAGCATCCTCCCTCAGCCTTGCACCACTCGTCCCTAGGGCAAACCAAATAAAGTTAATTAAGAAAAAAATTAAAGGGCGGGAGGACAATCTCCATCATCCACAGTATTTTGCGGTTTCCCCAGAAGGGTCTTGCGGTGCAGTGCCGCCGTACGCACTCCTCCGCGTTGGCCCGCCCCACCTGTCAGCCTCACATAGTTGTGGTGTTATTCTGGCTCTTGGGGTTAGTGAGAAGGAGCGGTGACAGTAAGCGGGGTCCTCCCAGAGAAGCCCCCGAGGGGCTGCGGAACGCAGAGGGCCGGTGACCGCGGCCGGACGAACGGACACTGGCGAACCTCAGCAACCTCACCCGCATCTGCGCCTCTTTTACCCTCAAAATGAAGCCGAGGAGACAAACGCGGGAGCTGGGAATGCCCCTCGCTTGTGCACGGACTCGATCGTTGCTCTGAAAAATCAGGGCCGAATTTTTCCTGATTTTAGACAGATTTTTTTTGGGAGGCAGGGGTGGGGTGGGTGGGGGCGATGTTGGAAACTAATGAAGATAAATCTGCACTAGAGATACTCCATACAGGCCATTAAGCGCGACGAGGTTTCCCTTTTGTGTTTTTAAGGGGTGATTTGTGAGCACTGTGTACGGTGGTAGCGGCGGCCCTACCGCGCAGAGCCGCGCAGGGCCCGCACTCTCACTCTGCCTTGCGAGCTCCGAGACTCCATCGTAGTGACTGAAATAGCAGCGCAATGTTTTCAAAATCACAGTCCTTTCCTGCGCCCCCTCGCCTCGCTCAGCAGAGCTGAATGCTGGCGGCTGGCGCTGCGCTACGCCGTTGTGCGCGGCTGTGCGCGGCGCTGCGCCGTGCGGTCCTCGACCTGCGCCACTGGTTGTTCTAAGTGACATAGCCCAACGAAGCCCTGAAACAAGGCGAGGAGGGAAGGGCCATGTTCTCCCCACACCATTACCTTACTGTTTGTTATCCACTTGAAGTTTCTGGGGAGTAGCCAAGAAGTTAGCGCTGGGGCTTTCTTTCGAGCAGAGAAGATTCCCGAGATTTGGCATCTGTATATTTGCCTCGCTGATGGGCTTTCATGAGCGGTAAAGGCGAAAGCTCATAAAAGTAGACAAAAATCTGCATTCTGCCAAACTGCCGGAGAGACACAAATGCTGGAGAGGAGAAGCGATGTTTCGCGCCGGTGTTTATGCACGAGAGAATTAAAAATAGTACATGGAGATTTATTGATTAATCTAATGTTTGCGAGGAAGACTCTAAAATCGTGAAGGGCCAAGCTGTGCCATGAGAAAGCAACAATCCCGCAGACTTCAGCGGACCGTGTCACAATAAGCCATAATAACCGCGATTAAAGCAGCAGCGGCAAATCAGGTACCTTATCTCCCCTTTTTATCTAAAGCATCAGAATATTCTGTCTTCCCTTGACAAAGGAGCTCTCATCCAAAGCTTTTTGTTCCCCTTGCCAGAATGAAACACGTTTTCCTCCCCAAAGTAAACATAATGCATGTGACTAAAACACTGGCAGGGCCAACAGCAGGGAATTTAACTTTTAAAGAAACCGATCTCTGTCCGTGATTGATGCTGTGTCGCTCTGACAACAGAGAGTGTGTAGCTAATTGCCTCTATAAACGAAAAAGATATTGCCCTCATTTTATCAAACACATTCTTTGTCCGGAGCTAAAACAAGCGTCACAGTAAATGAACATGACTGTAGAGATTAATAGTTCCCCAGCAGTGAAATCTGAATAAGAACCCCACCTTGGCAACCAGTGTCTGATTTAAACTGCGAAGGAGATTTGCATTATTTTTTCAAGAGCAGTTTTCCTTTCCAAGCACCCACCTAAGCGGCTGTGACTGCCTGGGTGCTGCTGGTCAGGGTAACCCACAGTTCCTGTCACCAGGACCTCGAGGACCTCCTGAAGGCCCTTGGGACCTCTTCAGCCCTGGGGACCTCTCTGTCTCTTGGGAGCTCTCTGGGCAGAGCTTTGGCCACTGCTGCCCCGCAGCTCTCGTACCCACCCTCCATGAGGAGTCGTGGAGAAGGGACTGCAATGGGGTTCCTTTGGGTTTCACTGAGGTACAGGCTGATTCTGAGTATTTTTTTTTTTGAATGGGGCGCAGAGAGGCTTCAGATGTTTTCTCTCTTTTCTCTCAAAATGTTTCTTTATTTATATATTGCAGACCAACAGCCAGTACTAAGAAGAAAAAGGCAAAGATTTACAGCAATATTTATTCAAACAGGTAACAGCAAACTCTGTGTAAGAACCTAACAAAATAAAATTTCATCTTCAGACAATAATAAAATGTGGTTCCTGGGATCCCTCAGCTGCTCAGTTTATACTTTTACTTCCATCCTTCCCCTTACAAGCCATTCCCTCAACTTTATATCCAGTCAGAGTAACGATGCCCTATTGCACTCTCTGTTTTTTTTTCAAAGGGATATCGAAATTTTGAAGACCATAGAAGAGACACCCTCTCCTGCCTTATGTCTTGAAATCACAAAGTGCAGTTCAAGATTTTATTGGAGTGTATCCTTTCTTAAGGGACTGGATTACAACATGAAATATCCTCCAGAGACAGAAATGTGAGGCGTGGAAGGTTTCTTTAACCTAGTGGAGAGAGGCACAGGCTGAACGAGTAGCTGGAAACTGAAGCCAGACAAATTCACAAGTGAAGGAAAGCACTCGTTGGTAAGATACTGCCCAGGGAGGTGGCTAATTCACCATTTTTTGCTACATTCAAGTCTTCCTGGAAATTATGCTTTTGCCAGACACAAGTTTTGAATGCAACACTGGGTGAAGTGGGTAAGATCTAACGGCCAGTGTTAAACAAAATGTATCTGCTCTTCTGGACTTGACTTCTTTTTTTTTGTAGTGTCATAAAATTTAACACTGAGGATCACAGCTTCTTCTGCTCAATCTGAACTCAGTGACACTTGGCAAGAAGCATGTGAAGATTCTAACATGCAGGTACCTTCCCTTGAGGCTGCTCTCGAGTAGTTTTTCATTTTCCTTCAGTTTATCTAGAGTTGTTATTGACAAAGTACCCCCAGGGTAAAGCATCTTTACATCATTATTTATTTGCCAGATTTAAACTTTTAAATCCATCCCCTGGTCTTTTTTTCTTTCAGATTTTGCCCCTTACTCCATAGAATAACAAGCACATTCTCGGTGCTGATATTTTCCCTGCTGAACCTGCCTTACAGATAGCATGAACAGTGCAGTTATGCCGATTAGTCACAGTGCTCAGCCCTGGTGTTAGACTAATTTGGAAAGACTTCCTGCATAGCAAGAAACAGCAGGATTTGATCATAGTCAGAGATCCATTACAACGTGTAGTAAGGCTCTTTAAGGAGCGCTTATCACCTGGAGCATTTAAAAAAACTGAGCTCCATGAAGCATCAGTAAAAAAAACCTATGAAGGAACATTGCGTTCAGAGGAAGACAGATCGCTTGATCTGCTAGATCTTTTAAAACACTGAATTCTAGGTCCGTGATTTGATTAAATAGTAATAATAACAAAAAATCTGACAAAACAGAGAAAGAATGGACAGTGGATATTGACTCTTTAACGGCACTATTTTGCAGAATATTAAATTAATGTTCCCACATGATGTCCAGGCATCCATCCTGATCTCCCTGGGGTCAATGGTGACATTTCTATTGCCTTTTGTGGAAGAGGGCTATTTATCTGAGGGCATCTTGATCAAAATAAACACAAGGAAATAGATTGTACTTCAAAATATTTGGAACTTCCTTTTGCTTGATTTGAACAATTGCTTTGGTCCTAGGTTATTAAATCTTGACTTTACCCCAAGAGAGGCTGCTGTTGTATTACTATCCTCTTTCCTTTGCTGCAGGAATAATCAAACATTTCAATAGCTTTCTGTTGACTGTGAGACTATAGTTACTTTTAACCCTTTTTCAGCCTAGTTAGACAAAAATGTTAATGAAAACATCAGACAGCGTTTGTCAATCTAAGTATCAAGTAGTCTTTCAAAAACCCGAGTGTTCTATCACCTCTTAAAAAGGAAATGTTTTACAGACAGGGAAAGACACTGATACACTTTGTACCGAAAAAAAAAATCACCTTGTGAAATCTAAGTACCAGTGCTAGGCAAATATACAGATTTTTGATGACATCTTCTGTTTTAAAATGCTATCCAGGAGCTAACGGCTCACAGCAACTGAGTTATTTTCCATTTTATCAAATTAAAACATGCTGATCTTTCAATAAGCACTACGGTTAAAAAGTGTATCTCTTCTGGTTTCTATTAGACAACCTTTTTGCTGCTTTCCTGTAACTCCCTTATTTTCCCCATGAAAAAATCCCCACAATAAGATTCACAGCTGTTTACATGAATGTCTGGCTCTATTAGCTGCGAACAGGGAGAGCTATAAACTTAACTGGTTATTCTTGGGTTTTAACTAATGTAGCTGTCATTGATTTTTTTTCCCTTGGTTCCCAGGACAAAAGTAAGTAGTACTGGGAAAATGTCTTTGTTTTTCCAAATGTGTTTTCGTGGGGTTCTTGAACCAATAGTGTTCAGAAGCATGCAAGGTATGAGTCCATTATATAATGTGGATTATATAATGTGATTATATATATATATATCAACATGCATTTCTATAGCCTTACTTAACAGCTGAGTTACAAATATATGGAGAACAACACAATAAACTCAGAGCAAGAATGTAACATCTTCGCCTCAGTATAAAAATCTTCCCCAAAGAGTAGACAATTTACTTTCCTCATTCAGCAATATAACTCAGCTGGACAATTAGAGGCCCTGGGATTTTAATAAGGGGAAGGAGGAGGCAGAGGAGG
This sequence comes from Nesoenas mayeri, assembly GCF_963082525.1. Lineage (NCBI taxonomy): Eukaryota > Metazoa > Chordata > Aves > Columbiformes > Columbidae > Nesoenas > Nesoenas mayeri. The sequence goes on along the minus strand of NC_137543.1, from coordinate 144,283,236 downwards.
GTTAAGCCTCTCCTTCCTCCCAGCCCCTTCCGCGGGGGTGCAGGGGAAGGAGCGTGGCCTTTTTCTGAGGGGAGAGGAGTGCGAAAGGAAAGCCCCCTGGCCGTGTTGGCTGTTTGGTCAGGGGAAGAAGCTTTGTTAGGTATTACTTTGTTTATTAACGAATCATGCCTTAAAGGAAGGGCCTACAAGAGATGTGGGAGTTTCCCTGGCGGGCAGGGGTCTCCGCGGGCTGGAGGGATGCTCCGGAGGGATGCTGAGATCCCGCGGGCACAAATCAGGCAGGGACACGGTCCTGCAGCCGTCCTTCGGGAGCACAAGTTGTCCCATCAGGACCGCTCCTCACAAGTTTTCCCTCTCCAGCCCGTGGTTCTTACGAGCCCATTCAGCGGCAACTCCATGCCCGCCCCCCTCGCCGATTCCTGCTCAGCCCCCCGCAGGGTGGCATGTGTTGGGGGGTGGGAGCACCGCCTGCTCCAGAGCAGCGCAGTCCCGGCTTTATCCCGGCTCCTGCAGGAACTTCGTGTCTTTACGGTCGCGAGTACCGTTTCGCCAGGACGGACCCACCCACGCGTGGGCGCTGGGCGGGCGGTGGGCAGCGCTGCTGCTCTTGTCTCGTTTCCTGCGGAAAACCGGGCTCGAAACGCAACCGTTGGGTTCAGAGGCCGGGGGGGGCCGCGGCGACCCAGGAGCATCTTCTGCTTCTTCGGGGGCCGCGCCGTCGGTTTGACCCACGGGCTTAAAAATACAGAAGAGGGGACTTTCCGTCCCACCCCCCGCCTGACCTCGCGCAGCCAGGGTTCCCAGGGGCTCCTGAGCGGCTGCCTGGGCGCAGTGTTTATCTCTCCCGCAGGAGCTGGTGCAGATCACACCAGTGCTCCCCCCTGGCTCCAGCCACTCAGCCACCCCCGCCCGCGGGTGGGTGCCCTCTCCTCCCTCTTGCTCTTTTCTCTATGCCCTTCCGTGCATCCAGCTCTGCGAATGCAGCAAATTAATCAGTAATACTTGGGTTCAGGTATTCCGCAGGAGTTCAAAAAACTCTTTTTGGAAAATGAAGGAGAATAGAAAACTGGGAGTTACCTCTTCACAACCAGATTGTTCTCCAGAGTTAACAGCAGTGAAATATATTTAACACCAAGTCTCAATGAGACAAATATTTCCTTAAAAATAACCTAATTCATTACACAAACCTGATGAATACTTTATGCCTGTGGCTGTTTATTGACTACCAAGTCAAGCTGTGTGGAAAAAAAATCCGCCCAAATACTAATAATATATGATGATGCAATTAAAGACTGTCTTATAGTGTGTTCACAAAAGGGACTAAATCAAATGCACAAGAGGCCATATGCCAGCATTCTAACTCCTCAGTACCTTTCTTTGTAGTCTGGGTTTTCTAAAGGTGAAAACAATGTGTCTCTTTTTTTTTTTTTTCCTCCTGAGGTGGAATTCCCAGCCATGGCAGCATCTTTGCAGGATCTGAAACCTGAACCTTCAGCTGGGCACCACAGCTTGAGTTACAGGGCTAACTGGGCTGGTCCCATCCAGGATAACGGTGGTTTTTGGGGTGTGGAGAATGAGTTGCTGGGATGATGTGGGGAGCAGGCAGAGCACCCCTCTGCTCCCCTCTTTCACCGTCACCGCTTGCTTTCAGCCTCCCATGCAGCCGGTGCTGCAGCTGTTCCTGTAGTAGTATCTTGGTCTTGCCTTCAGTTGAAATGTTTAGGCTCAGTTATTTTTGGTGTGTTGCCACCATTTTTGTTGAGAATGTGACTGAAAGGAATGTTCATAGCTTTATATCTTGGCTAAATCATGGCACAAAGTCACAGGACAGAGAAAAGGCTCTTTTCTGGTGCTGGGTCTTTCCTCTTCCTACATTTCAAAAGCAAGTTGAAGATATTATAAATTCCCTAATATGTTCCAAAAGTGTTTTATAAGGGAAGATGTCTTGCAGCACAATTACTAGGGTAACCACTTACTTTCTTTACCAACATTTTAAGTCAATTGTGTGAATTCCAAGGTGCTGTTGGCAAGATATTCACTGCTTGTGATCTCCATTGTCATTATAAAATTGTTAATGCTTCATTCACAACAAAGAACTGATTTTATTGTTGTTGTCTTCATCTACATGTGAAAATTTACAACTAGATGGATTTTTTAAGACAAGTACATAGGAAAGACTGTTTCTATGCCCTCTTTGCAAGAGGTCTACTTATCCCTGTCAGATTTCTGCAGGCCACTGCTGATTTTACTAAAATTGAAATGCTTACTTTGACTTTGCATTGTGCATTATTTTAACAGCAGAAGATGGCATATAAACACCTTTTATCTACTTTCCCTCCTACTGGGCTTGTAACATCAAAGATCATCCCATTCATCTTTGTTTCAAGACGGGCTGTAAGTTTTCATCTGACAGGGTTGTTGAAAATCAAACTGACTATACTTGATCACAGTGGGATCTGCATGAAAATCCATCTACAAGTTGAGCTATAATACTTACCTGTCTAGGTCAATTTGAAAACCACAAGAATGATAAGCACATAAAGCTGAAATAGTGTTGTTTCACAGTAGGACCGTTCCACTGCCAGTACAGCAGAAAAGGTTGATTTAAGTAAATGTAGAGCTTCATGCAAAGCCACAGTATTTTATCCCAGAGGTTATTAGATGCAATTCATTGTGATAATTTGTCTTTCCACTTGCCCTGACTTCGTGTGTCGTATTGTCTGGGGATTATCCCAGTCGAAGAAGAAGGATTAAGGTATGTGAAGGAATGCAGTGGAAGCATCAATAGAGGTTTCCTATTGAACAGAGAAAGAGCAAAAAAAATGCATACATATGCCTCGGTGTCATGGGAGAAAAATGTTGATTTCCAGTGGCATTCAAGTTGTCACTGGAAAGCCGATGGGTGCAGAGCACAGCCACCGCCGATGCGAGCTGGACGTTCACCTTCTGCTCGTGTCGGGGGAGCCCTGGGAGGCCATGGCTTATTGTTGGTGTAGTTTTTGCATTGCTAAGCAAAACAGACCCAGCAGCAGATCATATATTTATTGATATCTTCTAATTCTGTCAATATTCTATCAAAATTCTATCAGTATATCAATATAATTTATGTATGCAGAAAAGTGGAAAAATAAGAAAAATCCTTTCCCTTTACAAAATGAAATAACAGTATGCTACGATGTTCTGCCACTTTTGTGCAGTCTCATGTATCAAATAACCTAACTGTATTAATTAGATAAGTAGGCAAAAGACTTTTTTTTCCCCTGAGAATTACCTTGTTTTAAAAAAATCTTCTGACTTGAATATACTGGCTCTGCATGTACATGAGTAACACTAAAGAAGCTGTTCCTGTAGGTAAGCCTTGGACATAATGTATTTATTTGAAAATTCAGTCATTAGTTGTGTATCTTCCCATAATTTGAATAAGTTAGCCAGATAGATGAATATTTATATGTCTATTAGTGATTGAGCAAGTAATATTGCATATAACTAAACCTTTGTGACTCTTTCCATTATGTGACCATGCTTATAACTCAGCCAAACTTTAACTATTGGGACTGAAACTTTCTAAAGAAATATTGAGGCCGAGGCAGAACTTGCAATGGAAAGTCTCAACTAAAAGAGTTCAGATTTCTCTAAAAACAAGAGTGAGAAAATTGCTTTGTTTGGCTTATGTTAACAAAATTTAAAAAAAACCCAAACAACCCAAAACTTTACAGAAAAGATGTAGTGTTTTCTATAATGATGTCATGATCCAGTATTTGGGGGAACAATTTGGAAAGACATTTCTAGCTGCTCCTGTTTGGTGGAGCCATGATCCTCAGGGCAGTTACAGTCGGAGTGTGTCTGGCCTTTTGTGCTCAGGTGTCCCAAGTATGATGTGATTGAAGCCCTTGTTTCTCCTGGCGCTGGAGGCTGCTGTGAGGCTGAGCTCTCTGGGGGGGCTGGGGCAGCACCCTGGAGCATCCCACCCTTTCAGACCTGGCAGGCTGTGGAGAGAGGGGCTGTGGGACGCTGCCTATCTTCTCCAAGAAGGAAATCTCCATTAGGAAATTATATACAAAAATAAGTGGAGGTTGTGAAGTCAAGTGCTCAGGAATTAGGAAATGCCAGAGTGACATTTCCTGTGCTGTCTTCTCTCTTTGTCCCCCTTTGTGTAGCCGTTATGATGCAACCTTTGAGCGCTCCAACTGTTTTCACAGCTTTGTCCTTAAAGGCATTTATTTTCTTGTGATAATGAATAATAATTATTTTTTAATTGTTTAGTAGTAACCATCTGATGGCTGTGCATATTACAGAGTAAGAATTATTTTTTTCTTGAGCAAAGTGTTTTTTTAAATCAAATTCTGATGCTGTTGAAAGCGAGTGTCCTGTGACCCTAATGGAGACAGGCGTCTGTAAAGGAATTGGATCTGTCAGAGCTGTTGTCTCTTTTCCTTGTCTTTTGTTTGTTGCTATATTGTCATTTTTTACTGTTTTCAATCCTTATCTTAATGTTGTATCAAGAAGATTAGTATTCAGCAAAACAAAAAGGCGCTGGCTAAAACGGAGCAGCTCATGTTGCCCTAAAGAGGAAGGAAGGATGCCTCTTCCTGCCCAACCGACGGCATGTTCTGCAAGGCGTTACTTATTGCTCCGCTTTCCCCTGCCTGTTTCCTGGAGAAGGTGGAAAGCAAAATGATAAACGTCCTTGGCTAAAGTTTGCACAAATTAGGTTTCAGAGACAAATTACTTCCCAGATCTTCTTACCGTACATCTTTGGCAGATTTTGTCTAAAATTAAAAATAGGTATTCTGTGTATTCCTACTCCATTATTGCCTACAAATATATAAATTAAGCGTATTAAAGCAGAATAGACTTTAATTGTTTCAGATACAAGGTGTACATTCTTCCAAAAAGAAGGAAGTCTGAGTATCAGCAGTGGCCAAGTTCCTACTTTCATAGTGACCCAAATCTCACAATTGTCTTCTAGTACTTAAAACCCAAATTTCTACAACACTGCCTATAGAAAGCAGTGAGCTTTTGGGAACAAAATTTAATATAAAACAAGAGGCTAGCTGAACATCACAGAAGACTAGATTTCTACATTTCTGCTCCTGGTAGAAAAATGAAATGTATTATGCCCCCAAGTTTGACAAAATTGTAAAGCAACTGCAGAAATTTCAGTGGTGTTCTGATGTGCAGGGGTGCAGGCAGCCTTGTCCTGTCGCTGATGCCATCCTGCCTCCCAGCCCTGCAGGGAGGGGATGCTACTGGGTGTAGACAGGGCTCAGGGATTGCCCCCCAGCCCCCCGGCCAGCCATGCAGGCCCTCTGCTGTACATCGCCTTCTCTGGGGGATCTCAGCGCACTTGGGTGCCACAGTCCTCTCTTCTGTCAGGAAAAATCAGATACTTCTAGAATATTGCAGAATTCCCTTTAACATCTGTCTGGAAGAGCTGCTGTGTGTTTTTTAGTACTTGATTTTTCCAGTCTTCCACTGGAAAATCTAGACACTGGAACCCGCATACGTTTTCTTATTATATTACAAGGTATTAATATTATGCATCGTCTTTTTATATCAGCAGGAACAGATTGTTTAGTTTCCTGATTTATTAGTAAAATTCCCTTTGAAGTAATGTGCACCTGGGATTTTCCCCCAGATTTCTCCTGCTGTTCAGACCTCCCTGTGAGATGAGCACCTGTCCCTGCGCTCACTGCTGGTCTCTGTCCTGGTGCCCTCACTCCTGCCTCCAGCTCTTTTCCACCTCTGGGCATGGTGTTGCCCTGGAGTCACTGGAACAGGTCCCTTTCCTCTCACACACCTGTAGAGAGGTGAGACACCATGTCTGAAAATCAGGCTGATGTTTGTGGGGTTAAAAATAGTCCCAGTGACAGGAGACATATAGCTGAGCCCTGACTCATTAATTGTAATTATTTGAGGTTATCTTCCTGGTATAGTCCTATCGTCCTTGAATAAGACCTGTGAGCATGAAGCCAGGAGGGCTATTACACTTCATTCCTTTCACAAACCACCTTATAACATACTTACCTTGTATTATACTGTATATAATGTGATCATATGATTACCTTGAGCTTTTGTCACATGGACATCAGGTTGCCTCTCTCTGTCGCTGTAGATGTGGCCTTATGGGCTGAACCACAGCATCACAGATCTCATCCATGTGTCTGTAACAGTTTCAAGCTCCTTTTCATGCTCCAGCAGCTCTACTGTTACATATTTTCAGAAGTGTCATACACAACCAGAAGGCCGTGATTTCTAGATGGTATTTTTCAGTCCTTGAAATTAATCTGAATGAACTCCAGGCAATTACTCTGTAGCTACTATATTTGAAGTGGGGTCTCCTTTGATAGATGTTTCTGTGCACAGGAAGTCATCAGGATCCTTAGGTCAGTCTTGTCTGACATAGGAATTGTACACACTTGTGCCCTGCAAACAGCAGTCACATTTTTCTTTTGTTTTCTGTTGAGCTGTGAATGTTTATTCTGCTGGTTTGTGAATCCATCTCCATGGATGTCTTGCTAGGCTGTGCTTGATAAGGAGCTGCTACAGGCTGTTGTGAGCCTGTGTACACTGAATTCCTTATTGAGTAAATGTAAATTAGAGGATTTGGGGACCTTCACAACAATTGAACTCTCCAGTTCTGTAGCAACCCTTATTTAATCTGTGGGAAACTCATCAAAGAGCACCTACCAGCCTCACCAGTTTCGGATCTCACCAGGAGATTTTGGGGCATTGCAAACTCCTGCAGATTGAGGGGTGGATCTGTAAACCTGAACAAAACATAGCTCAGAAACTGTTCCTTTGTTTTACTCATCAGTGCTTCCTTTGTCTAGATAATTTGTTTCTTAAATGATGAGATGATGCTGTCGGTTCTGATAATGTGCTCAAAGCTTTTGTAGATGTAGTGCCTTCTGTGCAGATAGCCTGTGGTTTTTCCAGTATCTTTTTGGTTTTGTGCTTTTTGATGGTGGTCTGAAACTCTTAGCCTATCCTCGCTGACTATGTGCTCAGAGTGCAGCTCCTTACAGGTTGCTATTTGTTTCTTGAGGTTTAAGCCTTCAAAAACTTTAAAATTGTTGCCACTCTTAATGTGTCTTATGAAATACATGAAAGCTTATTCAGTTCTCAGAAATAACACTTTGCATTGAACTAAAATCTCTTGAGTTCTTTAATTTAAAAAACTCTGTAGATCCTTCAGTACCTCTAAATTGTGCTTGATTTGTTCCAGGTTCGGAAGGCACTCTGAAGGACTGAAGCAATCCAAATATGCGATTTGTTTCCTTAGCCCTTTGCTCCCATTATTGCCTGAGATTATCCAAATTAAAACTGCTGAAATGTCTTGCTCCTAATATCTTAGCCGTGTGTTTGACCTGCCTGTGCATTATGTGTCATGCAGTCAATGCATGTTTCTACGTCTCTTTTGGGCTTTTGAGCGTGTGCAGGTGGGGATGTCCAGGGTTAAGCACGTTGTCCAGACAGGCTAACCTCCAGAATATCACTTAGCTTCACTGTTACCTGATATTCAGGGAATTCAAGCTGGGAACTGCCTGCCAGGAGCACTCCTTAGTTTAAGTGTGATCTGATGTTGCACTTGATCATATCTTGACAAGCTCCCCTTTATTCCTGGAGGATGCACCAGTGCAGCGTTACCACAGCTGTGCTAATTCCTTCCTTTCACTGCCTTCCACCAAGACTTCTGTCAAGTCAATCCCTAACTTGTACCAGCCAGGCTGCCTCACTTTTCACCTCTGCTGTTGTCAGAGGCTTTGAGATGCTGTCTCCACCATCTGATTTTTCACTAGCTGTACCTCCTGCCTTAGTGATGACTCCCTTGCATAGCTGATTCCTCAGTTCAGCCTGTAACATCCTTCTGCTGAATGGCAATCTTGTCTTGTGCAAGAACATGGATCTCGCCAGGTTCAGAAAGAGCTGGATTTTCACTGTTGTCTGCAGCAGGTGCTCAGCAATAGCCATTATTTTAATTTGCGTAGTCCACACTTGCTTTCCTTCCAGCATGTCAATTTGTCCAAGAACTGGAGTCAATTCAGATCTCCGAGCCATCACTGTGGTGTGCTGGCTGTTGATGTCCTCAAGCCCAAAGGTGCTCATGAAGCTCTTTGCATGGATCATACTAGCAGTTGCTGGCAGTGCCTTTATTCTCTTGCACATGGTTTTCCTCTGGACAGTGTGTGCTTAGTGTTGTTGCCTGCCCAACATGGCTTGTGAACATCACCTGGCCTGGAGCTCAGTGGGGAAAAAGTCTCTGTTATCCACTGTAGACTGGAGCTTCTGGCCCATTGCCCTCTCTAATGGGTAACTGCTCCACTAGCCACCATTTCTTCAAGTGCATAAAGATTTGACAAAGGAGCCCTCCTCTGGCAGAGAATTAACAGCTAATGCTCCCAAGGAAACCACATTTCTGTTTTTACACGTCTAATTATCCAGCAGTAACCTGGACCAGGAGCTGTGGCTGCAGGGAGCAGACAGTTGCTGGGGCACTAAACTGCTAGAGACTGTTGTGAAATGGTCATGGATTTGCTGCCTGCTTTGCTTATGGCAAAATGCAGGCAGATCAGGCTGGTTTCTCTTTCTGAGGGAAAGCACACGGGCTCAGCTTGGTGGAGGGTGGCAGCCCCTGGCAGCAGTTGTGCTGCTCCGCTCCTCTCAGCTGGCAGCAGCAAGCCCAGATCTGGGATCTTCTCCTGGCTGGTCTGGTCAGCTCTGCCCCTCTCCCTTAGCCTCTTGTTGCAGCAGGATCCTTGCTCGGCTGAGCTCGGCCCCTCGTTCCTGGGGGGCAGACTGAGTAGTCACCCCCTCCTGCTGAGCACTGAGCTGGCTGTGACCTGCTCTGCGCCTGGCCTGGACCCTGCCTGGCTCTGCCAGGGGCGATGCAGATCCCTTGGCACACCAGCTCTCCTCCATGGGGGTCTCCTGCCACACTGGGTGGATGTGGGGCCAAGCTCCCTCTTCCTGGCCCCTCTCTGCCCCCAGTACAGCCCAGGGGTGCTGTCTGTTGCTCCCTATCAGCCCTTCTTCATCACCTGGCAGGGCCAACCCCGCCTTGGTCACTGGTTATCATGGAGGGATGCTGGTGGGTGCTAAATTGCCAGAAGCTGATGAAAAGTAGCTGTGTGGATATGCCAGGAAGAACCTTCAGTGAGTTTATAACCCTGTTTTGGATTTCCAGCCCTTCAGCTCCAGCTCTTCTGGCTCTGAAGAGGGGTTGAGGTGGCACAGGCATTTGTGTCCTCAGACACAACCTTTGACCAGAGGTCCAAAACCATATAACCTATGGTTTAGAATTCCATTTCTTTTTCAGTTTGGGTGACTTCTCTTCTTCCTTGTGATTAGGAGAATATATTTATTTTTTTTTTCTGGGGGAGGTGAAATGCAGCCTGTGAATCAGTGGATGACTTTGTGCCACTCCATCCGCTGCTGGCCTTCCTTGCCATACTAGGCACATGGTTGTTTGGAGAGCTTGCGTTACTCCAGGTCATGTTGCTGGGCTGAAACTCATGTATCCAATCTGCTGATCAAAAGCAGGGAAAAGGAGGTTTGTCCTTATCCAGGACACAAGAGCTTTCCAGTATTTTCCTCATAGCCCAAGGCTCCCAAAATACTATTCTTCCCTTTACCCATCTTTCTTCAACTTTCCAAAAGTCTTTGACTTAACTATCACTTCAAGTCCTTTCAACATGATTTATTTACTGTCAAATCCTGTTAATTCCTAGAGGGGGATTGTTTCTTTGTTTCCTGCCTAATAATCATGTTATGCCATGCTTTGCCCAGTGAAGAAATGACAAATGTGGTCAGAGCCTTGGTTAGCCTCCGGGTAGTGAAGATCTTGCAGAAGGAGCAGGGAGGGCAGTGAGCACAGGAGAGGACAAGAGAAGGGTTTCCCCTCCTTTTTGTGTTGGCTTTTTCTCCCACTAGCTGGCCAGGAGATGATAGGACCTTGCTATCCTCTTTCATTGACATAGTTAACATTTGTGAAAGGATTTGGAGGCAAATTCCAGGAAAAAAATAAGAGCTATTTAGGCTAACAGGCAACATTGGGTCAAGTGGGGCATAAACTGCCAACGAATAAACTTTTCAGTGGAAACTAGAAGAAGATTTCCCACCATTAGAACAACATGGTTTTGGAAGCTTAATGGTACTTCCTGAAGTTATGTGATATGATGGGCTTTAATTGGGAACTCTGATTAATTTAAACTATATCTTCATTTGACTTCTAGTTATAATCTAGGAACTATGTTTTCAGGAGTTTGCAGATTTAATAGGCTGCTTGTTTTGGTGTCAGAGTGATGTTTTTTCCTCTTGGGATTAAGCTGATGCAGGATAGGTATTTTTGTTTCTTATTTGTCTGTTTTTCCACTCATATGTCGTTATGGCAATATATCTGGCATAGGATATGGATACAAATATCAAGTACATTTTATACCTTTGTAATATTTAGTATAATTACTTTGAAACTTGAAGCTGGTATCCAGCATGGATAGCAGAAGTATGACCTCCCAGGAATGAAGAGCTGGGGTTTTGCTGGTAAACTGCTGAAAAATGAGACCCAGAGCCTCTGCAGGTTTTAGAGCCCCCCTCCATGCTCCTTTCTCTCCCTTTAAGGTGAGAAGATGTCAGAAGGCTGAAGCTGGTTTCTATAGGTAGGCTGAGGACAGTCAACCATGAATTATAACTTGTATGGTGGGAGTCCTGCAACTCCTACACTGGATCCACTTAAATGCTTGGATATGTTAAACTAATAAAGTTGCAGCGTGCTGCTGAAATCCATCCCAGAGTCTGTCTTCAATAGCCTCCTTGTAGTGATTAATGACAGCAAGCCCGCTGCCATTTCCAATGAAGGATTTGCTTGTATCTGTCTGTGTTTGCAGATAGTGAAATTTCAGATAACAGATTATAGTTCCCGTCGTTCTTTGTTGCCTGGAACACAGCACAGAAATTTCACCCCCCTGTAAATTGTTGTCAAATGCTGATATTCTGGTTTAGTATTCCATGTGTTCACTTTGCAGAGCTGTAACTGAGCAGTTACGGTATAATGTTGGGAGGAAAACTGTGCCCCTTGATTCCAGTGATGTTGCTGTCTCAGTAGTTCAGACAGTTTTTCCCCTTCCAGTTCTGGATAGATGTATACTGGAATATTTTTATAGATGCTGGCAGCCCAGGAAAGAATAATTAGTGTGATGATGGCTAGTAATTTGCCATCAATGGCTTGTTTTATTTACCAAACATCTGTTCTTCATAAGTCCTCCCCTTCTTTCCTTTTCATTATGCTTATAACCATGAAATTAAAAAAAAAAAAAAAAATTCCCCTTAAAAAATAATTACACGGAAGTCACTCAAGTATTATATAAGTAAAATCAACTCTAGGTATCATTAAGTTATAAAATGTTTTGTATGTAAGTACCAACAACCATTCTCTAGTTGTATTTCAATAACAGTTTGTGGTTCAAATATTCTGCAGTTCTTGGTGGGGTGAAGAGACAGAAAAGCAAAAAGAATTTAAGTGATCAAAAGATCTGATTGCCTAAGACCATGTCTTGGCAATTGCCAAGGCTCTTGATGCCTTGAGGATGTCTTGTTTCTCATGGTCAAAACTCAGACATAGAAATGGGCTTCCTGGAGTTCCGTCCTTCCATCTTCCTGCTAAAGATCAAAATGTTTTTTAGATTTCTTCAGTGCTTTGTGCAATAGCCTCAGGTATTAGTTAGATCACCCAATTAGAAGCATAGCATAATGTTAAATCTTTTGACTGTCTAAAGCATCCCTGTCATTTACAATATGGCTGTAAGGTCCAACTTATATGTACATATACTTGCAAATCAAAAGTATCTTTCTGTTTCGTTTGGTACCAGTCACAGTGCACATAAGTACTGGGGGTTTGATGTGTGCAACCACAGAGCTTTTTGTTTACTTTGTTAAAGAAAATACCTCCCATTAGACTCAGGTGGGTGATTAAGAAAAAATTACGCAGATTTCTGCAAAAATATTTCTTCCACTTGAATTTGAGTGTTCAAATCCCACTTTTATTACTGGGATTTTCTTCATTGTATTTCTAATTGTGTGTTACATCTATAGATATTTTTCACATCATATCCTTCACTTTAGTGCTTCCAATATCCTTCCCATCAACATTAATCTGAATATTTCTTTACTGTGGGAAGGCAGGGAGAGGTAGGAGAGCAATGGGGAAGTTCCTATTCATTGGTTCAGCAGTAGTGGTGGAGCTGAATGAAATCTTTCCACTCATTCAGTTTCTATGGCCTAATATTCACCACCTTGTGACTCCTTGGCTTGCACTCACGGCACACTGAACTCCCAGATGGTCTCCACATTGAAATGCTAGCCAGGCCTGGGACTATTCAGCTTCCAAGACTAGGCAAAACGGGGTCCATTGAGTCTAGCATGGAAAAAAGCCAACCTGCACCTAACCATGTAATAATTTACAGATACATACAAATCCTTCATATTCTGGAAAGTATTTTTCATTCAATGTACATATACATGTCCCATTAAACCGAGTAGCAGTTACGCGTGTTCTCATCGAGGAGAATAACTTCTGTGTTTTCCTTCTTACAAGGCATATGCTGTTACGATATATATTTTTAATTGATTAAGAGGTGGGAACAGTAACAGTGTATCTGATCCAAGTTTTTACCAAAAGACTCTTTATTGACCTCCATACTGTAAAACATTATTCTAGGCATGATCCCAAAGGCATTTTTAATCATCAAGCTAGATGAAAAGGATATACATTTCTAAGTGTCTTGGAAGTACTAGTAATTTAAATTACAAGTTTATCATGTTAACATTTTGTTTGGTTGGCAATAATCCACAATTCAAAAATGTTAAACAAAATCCTGGTTTTTTTTAAAAAAATGTTTTTCAGGGCTCTGGAAGCTTTTCTCTTTTCAGTTGTTTGCCGTTTGCATGGCAGGATCTCAAATGCTTGTCAGAAATACTCTCCTTGTTATTAGCAGAAGGATGGTCCTTGCACGTCAGGTTTAGGTTGGCTGTGGCACCTCAGGTTATTGGCATGGGCCCATGCTTGCCCATACCATGAGGATTCTGACACCTGTCAACCTGTCCTAGACCTCATATGATCAAAATGATGCCTCATATCAAAAGCTCACAGAAGGTGACTTTTCTGGTATCTTGAAGTCAAGTAAGTGGCAGCTTTAGCTCATGCTCATAGGCAGCTGTGGGGTTGCCTTGTGCACATGTAATTTGTCTACTTGGGACTGTAGCCCTCACTTAGCACTTATCCTGTCCCCTGCAGCCAGACGATACCCTTGGCAGTGCTTCTTTGAAAGGTGCTCTCTCGAATTCCCACCATCATTGTATTTTTACATTTTAAATAATGCTCAAACTTTTTAATACTAAAGGCCAATGTAAACATTTTTATATACTTAAATAATCTAAATGAGTATACACAGTCTATAGACTCTTTTATAAAAAAAAAACCCACCTTCCTTTCCTTTGCAAATGATTTGTAATATAAGATTCTATCATTATTTTCATAAGCTAATACCATATGAAAGTGTAGCATGGATTGTCTCAGAGCCATTGACATAGGTGATGAAAACCATAAAGTTAGGAAAGTACAAGACTTGTATGATAACTATTCATACTTTCTCTTTGAAATAAGAATATGCCACGTAAAAGTTAAGTTTTATGAGCAGATATATTAGCACGACCTCTTATTGAGGTCTCCTATTAGTTTCTACTAAAAGACTCAGTTCTCATCTGTTTATAACTCTGCCATCTGTTATCTGCTTAGACTGAATTTTCCCTTAGCGTGAACCTGGGTCAGGCTGTATTAGTTTGGAAAACTTCAGCCAGAATGGTCCATATGGTAGGGGAAATGGCTTTAGTCATGTTAAAACTTCCTTTTTAATGCTATATGATCTTCTTGCTTTGGAATAGCCTTCTTGATAACGGGGTAGGGAAGAAGGGTCTCAGAGCAGGATTTTTGTCTTATTCTGAAACTGAAATCCTCATCAAATGTGATTTATAAAACAAAGCCATTGTGTGCACATGCCCTGTAGAGACACTATAGACCGTAGTCTCTATACTTCTAACCAGAAATCTCATGTGTCAAGAGCTTCTCAAGCCCCTGATAGCTCATGTGTGTGATTAGAAACTGCATTTCTGGCAGCAGAGGAGGGTGATGGTGAGCCCCAGCTTTGGAGGCTGCGTGCCTTGAGCAGCCTTGCATGGTGGGGCCATTCCCAAGCAGGACAGAGTTTGAGAGGACAAATGCAGTCCTGCCTGGGGAATTATTTTGTGGAGGATAGTTGGCAGGCAACATCGAGCATTTCAGAGCAATCACCTTGTCACACTAAGGAGCAGCATCACAAGCCTGAAGGCTGTCACCCCAAAAACTCATAAGAGTTTCCCATCACACCCTTTGGTGCTCTTACTCCTGATCTCTTCCCAGAGCAGCCAGAGAGCGTGAATGGGACATCGCTGCTTAGTTCTAAGCCTCTCTTAGGGGACAGAGCCAAGATTTCAGCTTTCTCCCATCTCAGCTACATTTGTGTGTATGCCTGTGTGTGTTTTGATACACCAGGAATCAAGTGCTGCTGTTTGAGATTGTCTGACACTCTAATTCTTGCTTTGCCCATAGTGATAAGCTAAAAGAGATGCCTGAACAGTCCAGATGTAGTAAAGATTTGCCACATTGCTAATGAAAGTCTGCAGTTTTCAATAAACCGAACTATCAATATTGAAGGTAGAGCTGCAGTTTCCTAGCTTTTGCCATTTTTTCTCCCTTCTTTTTATTTATCTTGTTTGACCCTAAAAATAAAAGAAATTAGTCTTTAACAATTTACACATGAAATCTGAGACCTGTCATTTAAATGCTTTTACCAATAAGGAACATTGATACTCTTTGAGGGATTGCCACATAAAGAAAAGTGTAATAAATAGAGAAGAAGTAGATTGTATAAAATCTGGCATAGCAAGTATTTGATTTGTTCTTCCATTTTCTTTCTGTGTGTGTTCAATCAGTTATCTTGGTGGGTGAAATACCACAAATGAAAACAATTTTTTGGTAAAAAAATCTCACTGCAAAGCTGAATTTTCTTGGGCTGCGCAGGCACTGGGGGCTGACCCTGTTATCCTCTGCCTAGCTTTGGTTCTTCTATCTACTTGGGCTGGAGTCTTGAACTAGATGGTGACTCCAGCGTTTGAGGGAAATATCTCTATGAAGTAATCTACAGTGTTCACTGTAGATTTTATACCCCATACCTGAAGCTTTGTTCATGGCTTAAAAATAAATATTATGTTGAGCTTTTTAATGTGCAATGAAATTACTGAAGTGAGTAACATATTGACTGAAATTAATAGGTTCAGTCAGAGTCCAGTGAAGTTAAACCAAACACTCCTTACCCGTGTACAGTAGCCAGAGAGACACTCAAACAAAAGCCTAAAATGTCCCTGGGGATGGATGTGACATTGGTCAAAACCCTTCTCGCTGATGAGGAATAGAGGTGGAAAGGAGAGACTTTTCTTAACGGTTGGGTAGGGAAATAAATACAAGTTACCCGAGGTTCTCCAGCCAGGGATGGTGAGAGCCTGGCCTGGATGCCTGTGCCTCAGCCTCAGTGGCGTGATGTTTGCTAAAAGCAGAGTCCAATTCTGAGAACTGATATGAGGCACCAGAATTGATTTTCGGCAACTTCATCCATCTGAAAAACTCTTATTTTTTGATAAAAGCAGAAACAGGCATCTGTGAAAGCAGGGACTCCTGGAGGGCAGCTCAGATCCTGACTTGATCTGGGCTGAAGACTGGAGAGCTGTGGGGAAGCTAATAACCATTTCTCTGATGTGGACTTTGAATTATGCAGACACATAGAAATAAATCCAAGGAATGCTGCAGACTCAGAAAGGCAGAAGATTGTCTCTAGCTGAAAACATCTGCAAGGTATTTACTGAAAGTATAGCTATAAAATGGAGCTTGTAGTGTCCTCGTAATCTGTACAGCCTGGTCAGGAAGGTTATCTTGCACAGTCTAGCAACTGGGCAGCAAGTCTTTATTTAGACAGAAACAGTGAGGAAGGTTTTGGTCAATGTGATTAAAAAGCATCAGCTTTCATATGGATGCATTCTTACACATTAGTAAGTCAAAAAAGATTCATACTTAAAGATAATTACTGTAAATAGGGAATTTGCTGAAATAGCCATTTAAAAATGATGTTGCATGAGAATTATTCTTTTACAAAGATTATTAAGATCCAATTATTTCATTTATGCATCAGGTTACCTTAGGTTAATTGGCATTTATTTCAAAAGAAGAATTCACTGAAATAATGTTACAGTCATGTCAATTGTACTGGCTATGCTAGGAATGATTGTGTTGAATATCGATAGAAGAATCATGACAAGAATGACTATAAAATTTAAAGTAAAAATTAGAAATGTATAAGCAATGAATTACTGGCATAAAAATGTAGAATTATCTTTCTTCAAGCTCATCTGTAAAATTAAGAATTTTCAGTCCAGCACTGGACTTCATCAAGGCAAAATGTTGTTTTCACTTATATTGCTTAGAATCTTATATAAAGCAGCAGTTCCTAATGACATTAGGATTTAAAAAAATTACTTTCAGTTACTTTATTCCTCTAGGAGACTTCTAAATTTTTAGTGTTTATTTTGTTTATATATGTGACATGTTTTGGAAAGAAATTAAATTTAATTACAAGATTTTCGTCAGCTATTGGCCTCCTAAACTGATCTCAAATTCTGTTTTGTGTCAATTTTGCAGTAGGGGAGTATTTGGAGTTCATGTATTTTTTTAGTGGTAGAGTAGGAGAACATCTAACAACAAAGCTCCTCTTTTATCTGTATTTTGCTTGTTTTTCACATTTGATTCGCGTCACAGTGAATCGAATCTGCTCCTAGCCAAGAGGTACACAATCAGTTAGCAGGGATGAAATGGAGTGATATTCCTGAAATGTTCCTTTACATCTGCCCTAAAACCTAATCCCATGTGTTTTCATTGTGTTTCTAAATAAGTTTGAACCTGGAACTTGTTTGTTTGTAACCTGGCTATTAGACTCTTTTTCCATTGGCACGAGACAGACAACTTGCTGCGTTTGCCCAGCTCAGGGCCCCATTTATACAGACAAATTTACTATGCCAGAAGTTACATTAAAGTGTCATACTGCCCTAGTTGTTTTAAAACAGGATTCTATAACATGGTAAACTTTCCTACATAAACATTTACCTATGCAGAATTTATGCCTATATATTTTTGCTATTTGAAAAAATAAAAATCACATTTTTCATTCTTGAAGTGGTGAAGACAACTTTCACATATATGCTACTACATTACCTTTTCCTGTTTCCAGAGAAAAGATGTTGTCTACTGTGTAGTTGAACCCGTTCTTTTAGATTTACAGCATTATCTACACACCCACTCGGCTGAAAAGGATGAAGAGGCATGAGTCAAACAAATGGACACCGCTGGGTTTACCAGCCCAGAAAAAAAAAAAAAAGAAGCAAAGTAGCCTCAGCACATTTTATTTCCCACTAGATGATGATAAACCTAACATAAATTAGCTCTCCTAATGACCCTATCTATACTAACTGTCATATGTGGGTACCTGGTACTCCAGCATGATTGCAGTGCAGTCTGTTAGCAATCTTTGCAACTTCACAGTGCTTTGGATATAGATGGAGAGTAGTCTACACATTGACTTAAAATACCCCAGTAAATGAGAAGCAAGTCTTCAGGGCAGGGCTTTAGAAAGCTTTTCCTTGGAATGAAATGTGTACGAGTAACAGGGTATGTGCACTGAGGAAGTGGAGCTATTTGAGCACTATTACGAGGTATAACTAGGAAAACTTGCTGAAATAAGAATTATAAGAATATCCAAGAATTGGATATCCAGAAGAATTGCATTCTGATTCATAGATGCATTTGATTGTGTGATAACTTGTAAATTACTACCTGAAGAAAGCTGTTGAAACACAGTTGTTGAGATGTTCATAATGAAAACGGACATGTTCCATATGGATCAAAATGGGACTGGTGCTGAATGAACTAAGGCATTGAAAGGCTTTTCTACCTTTCATTTATGCTGTCCTGCTAGTGATCACCCAACCTGCGAAAACTGGGAAAGCTTGTCTTTATTCAATATTTATACATTCTAACATCCTTTAATTGATATAATTGCATAATGTTTTATGGTGCTTTGACTGTATTTAATGTTGGGAAAAACCTTGGGGAATGCCTCTAGTGCCCGGGTGGATTTGGCGCGGTGGTCCGCAGGCAGCCACTGGCCCCACACTTTGGACCCCAGCAGCATTATGTGGGTTTTGGCAGGAGTCCTGGCCACAGCGCGACTGTGCTGGCATGATGAGGGCTGCATCTCCACAGGGAAAGGGCTGTCCGGGCTGCAGTGCGCAAGGGATGTGGCTCTGCTGCTTCAGCGCCCACAGATTGCTGGGTTGGCGTGAGCTTAAATCTCTCTGCACCAGACTCCACCACAAGACAGAGAGTGGCCTTGAAAAGCCTTGGGATAATTAAGTTTTACTTTAGAAGCCCTGCCCCACTGAACTCCACAGCAAACCTGCAGTTGACTTCACAGGGATAAAACCTGTCTCTTATTCTTGCTAGATTTGGACTAGAAATCTCAGCTTCCACTAAAACTAATGGAAGTCACATGGACGTTCCAGGAGGAGAGCAGATCTCTTTCATCTCTTGAGTACCATGCTCCTCTGTGGCACTTCCAAGGCTGCATCAGTTATCGCAGGTCCGTTTATTTTAATGATGCAGCAGGAGTGTCCTAACTTCCTATGAAGGTACTTTGTTGTAATTATCTTGTATGTCTAGGGGCACCACAAGGGGTTACATTTATTTTACTGCCAAAGAACTGTTGTTTCAGCTGCAGTTCTATGAAGAAACAATCACATCTCCAGCAGTTTGTTAGATTAATCACAGGTGTGTAATCCCAGCACATACCCTAGAGGGTATATCCTTTGACCCGTTTCCTTCTTTAAAGGGGAAACTCTGAATTAATATCACTTGCATTGCTTATCACCATTCACATTGGGTTTCTGCAGGATGCTGTGAAAAATAAACAAAAAACTTCTATGACCTTTATTTTACTTGTGTATAAGTGAGTATTGTAATTTAACAAACCCAAATTGCTAATTGGCAAAATTCCCTGGAAAATGGAAAGTTAATGATAAAAGTTTGAATGCAGAACTGGTTTGGGAACTAAGTAAAGCCCGCAGAAGGAAAGAATTTGTCTAGTCTTAGCACTTAGCTGTGCTTCAGTGTTTCATCCCAATGGCATTAAAATAATTAGATCATCAGCTCATTGTATATTACTTCACAGTAGGCAATAGGTAAAGATCTCTGATCGTCAGCAATCTATGCGGTCATTGCACAGTTTAAAAGAGGATAACTTTGATTTTAACATTGAAATTTTTCCTTCAGGTTAACAGTACCATAAGGATGCACCATTTCCCAGCTTCATTCAATGCCTTGTGCTACAAACCAGCATCAAGCAAAGGTTAAGCATCTTTAGAGACAAACCAGAAGGTTTTCTAAACTTTTCTATTTCAATCATGTAACCTTCTAACGTAGAAACAAGTAAATACCTTAGAACTAGAGCTTTTGTAAACTGTAGGGTATTTAAAAGACTCACCTGGGGAAAATTCAACAAGTATATGAGAAAGGATATGCATTTACCTTTTTATAAGTTGAATTGTTATGATAAAACAGCCTTAAGAATAGAATCTCTGTAGGGGAATGGATTTCTGTACATTAAAAAGAAATACATCTAATGATTCATAGAAACATACGTACTGTTTTACCCAGGAGTATATTTTTAAGTAATTTTGGCTGCTTAGTCCTCTGGTTTTTTTTGAAATGAGATTTTTTTTTTACCTGAAGCAGTGAACATGGTGGGTTGGTATCAGTGTCTACCACAGCACTCCAGAGGCATGTGTGCGCTGTGAGAAAGTGGGATGAAATATTAGGGATTGAGAACAACTGTATCTGTATTTCTGAACTTCCATATTGAGCCCTGAAACAAGTTCAGACCCAAGAAAAATAGTTGTTGGATACCAGTACTCAGCTCGGCACCAAAATGTAGAACTGTGAATCAGAGAATGTGCACTCGAATAGGTATTTAATTAAGGTGATGAATGCAAATGATGAATGACTACTGGCATGGATTTTGCAAGGGCTTGTGCGGGAATGCAGCTCTTCCCAACACAGAGCCTTGTGGACTGCTGGTCCGTGGAGTTGGCCTTAACAGAACTCTTTTACATGCCCTAAATATAAGTTTTCTGTATGCCCCAAGGGTCTGTTCACTATGTACAGTACATCCTTAGTTCTCCAATGTATCACTAAGCACAGAAAATCAAGCTTGCTATTGTTTTAGCAGAAGTCTCTCCAGGAAAGGAGTGGTCTAGTTGGTCTTGCAGAGCAAGGCATAGCTACAATTCTTCAAGATATTTATTTGAAATGCATCCAATAGGGATTCAGATTCCTTCTGGGATTTCTTTCTTGGACAGGGTATTGCAAGTAATAACCTTTAACTGCTATTAATAATCTATTAACTCCTTTGATGGCTCTAGTGAACACAGCTGTGTGACAGGAAATCTTGTTTTTGGAGAATGGATGTGGAGAGTCCACCCTGAAAAAGATATTTGTGGGAAGAAAAAAAGGGATTAAAAAAAAAAAAAGAATGTGCCTTGCCTCAGCCGAGAGTTTGTTTCTCCCATTATTGTGCTTTATAATAACATCAGCTTCAAAGCCCAGTTAACACTTTTATGAACACAGTATAACTGGTTGAAATAGTTCACGTTTTTTGCTGAAGACAAAGTTATTTTCTGATATGATGAGTTCATATAAAGACTTACTCAAAACAGACACTATTTGAAACTCAACTGAAAATGACAACTTATGATTCTGCAAAAAACTGCACAAATTAACATTAGTTTTTTGCTGTAAGATTTTCTTTAGCATCACTGTGATTGAGCTAGTGACAAATGCCTGCTCTGCTTTCCACACAATAAGGCTGCTCTGTTGCAGTAGTAGTAGATTAATCAGATAAAACGATTGATACTGGAAACATAATACTTATTTTTTCAGGCACCGCTAATTTGTTAAATTTGGCCTGCAATGATCCAAACTATTAACCACCACTGTGTTGCAATATGAGCAAGAAACTCTGTTTGTTCCTATTGAATCATTTCATATGCTGGTATCTTTGCTTTGAGACTTGTAGAAAGAGAATTCATAGTAAGGAGGAATCATATTAACTTTATAAAAAAAGAATAAGCCTCCCACTTTGATTGTTTCCATCGAATGTTTAGCGATGTAAGATTTACCAAAGGACCACATAAGAATTAAATAAAGCCTTCAGAATTTCTCTGTGCCGTGATAACCTGGACCTGTACCAGATGTTTCTTTTGCAAAATTGTGGGAGTACTTTCACTCTGTGTAGATCTTGGCAGGAGAAAGCTGTAGCAATTGCCACAGCCAGGCTGTGGAGTAAGTTTATTAGTATTTACAAACAGAAGAAATGGAACGATCATAAATCCTACTCCAGTGAGGCATTTTATATTGCTATTGTTATTTGAATTTTAAATTGAGAAACAATAACATAGGAAAACCTGATTTTACCAAAATCAAAGGGGAAAACTTGCAGTGGTTTTAAGTAAGCAGAATCTCATCCAAGATCTCTATTCAAAGTGTTTTTTTTTTTTTTAACAAGAACATTATATGTTGAATACTTCACAGGGGCATGGTATAGCAAAAACCCCTCTCCTCCTGTTTTGTGTGTATTTTAATTAAGACTCACAGTTTCTCTGAATGGGCAGGTAGAACCACTTCACTTGGAAAGAATGTGATTCCTTAAAACAGGATAGAAAGATGCGAAATGCATGGAAAGACTGAGCCAGATATGCCTTATGTATATAGTAATGCATACTTTACATAAAGCTGTATGCCACTCCCTGACAATCTCACGTGACCCCGGCAGATGACTCATGGAACACTAACTGCTGGCCAACATTAGCACAACTGGTAGATCATGGCCCTCTGTAGCAAAGCTAGCATTAAAAACTGGATCTCAGGCGTTAAACCCTGTGTGCTATGCATAGGCAATCTTTTCTCTGATTTTCAAGGACAGCCCAATACTAGAGCATATTAATGCAATAACTTGTATTTCCCCCCCCTGCTCCCTCGCAATTGAAAACCCATCAAGTGTAAGGAATACGGTTAAGATTTTAAATTCTGAAATTCCATGAAACCACCTTGTGACACCCCACACCCCTGCATTTTGCAGGGGACACCCCCTCGCGCAGCACACAGCTTTCCCACCACCAGTGAGGGCCAGGCGCAAGGAGAGGTGGCTGGATGGGGCGGGGAGGCTGGGGAGCCACACACGGCTGTGTCCCTGCAAGCAGGTCCCACTGGGCACGCTGTGTGGAGCAGGGGCCACCGGGAGGATGGGGCTGGACACCTCTGACTGATTGATGCTGGCTGGAGGCTGGCCTGCCAGGGGCCAGCGCCTCCGCCTCTTTGAAAGGCTTCTTTGAACCACATCTGTTTTTTCCAGCAACTGAGGACGAGTCAGTGCTAATCCAAAGACTAGTCCTGCAAACTGTGCAGCCCAGATTACTTGTTTGTTGACAGGCTTCTGATTTTTTTTTTTTTTAAATTTTAGAAGATTTCTTCATTTTAGCTGTATGCTCCAGTGTATAATACATATCAATTGGAGAAAAAACACTGTGATTCTTGTGTAATTGAGTGCTGCTGTATTCTGTAGGTGCTTCTCTAAGCAGTGGAATGTGGAAATGAAAATAATACATTTAATTCTTGCAATTAATTATAGATACCAAGGAAAGGAAGGGAAAGGAATGGAAAGTCTCTGAATACAAGATAAATTTTATTTTAAAATTACCTGTAGTATCCCAGGTATGTCTGATGTTGGTTCACAGTATTTGACATGCATGTGTTTATTTAATGTTACCAATGGTAATCTCTCTGAAATTAACTGTATACTAGTAACACCTGTTTGTTAGTATTACATGCAGCTGCTCTGGGATTTAATGCTATGTAACCCTTCCTGGAAAACCAGAACTTTACCTCCTGCTTCAGCAAAGATTTAAACTGAGACGGAGATGTAGCAGAAATGCAGAGGACATTGATTCAGTGCCCCTGTTCTCTGACATCAGGCATGGTGTTTTTTATTTTTTCCCTAAAAAGCCTCATATTTTTCCAGCAGAAAGAAGAGCTGTTACTCACAGAATGAAGACTTAATCTGTACTTTAATTCCTCATCACCCCCATTTGCCATATGTAACTTAGTGCATTCAAAGTAATTTGAACAACAACAAAAAAGAGTTTCCAGGTCTTTGCTGCCACACTCTATCCCAGGCTCAGTGCTTTATGGAAAAAAATTTTCATTATATCACACAAATATGTGATTTTGTTATTATTATTTACACCTCAGTATTGGGGACCTGCAGCTCATCAATCTTATTTTAATAACTAAGGGGACCTTTTTGAGATACCAGGACCTGATCGATCAAAGCATCCGGAGAACAGATCAACTTTTATGTTCAGAGGCCGAATCCGATTGACTTTGACTGAGGGTGGGAGAGTTTGGGACCCCTGTGAGTTCCCCAGCCCCGGGGCACAGGTTCAGCTTGCCAGAAAAGAGGAACTTGTGGTGAGTGACTGTGTGTGAACTCTCTGCTTTAGGTGAACTCTCGAAGAAATCTGCGGCAGAAGCACGGCTAGCATTGAAAGGCAATGCTCAACTGTCTTAACCACAGCGTCAATTCTCTCCTTGCAAGTCATCAGCGTGGCTGAAACCTGGAGATTTACCGCCCTGATTGCTGCTGCTGGACGTAACGGAATAACTGGTCGCTGCAGAAGCTCTCAGCCTCCTCACCCCAAGGATGCTGTGCTGTGGCAGGGCATCCCAGACCTGCAGGAGTGTCAGCCCGGGGTGCCCTGCTCTGCCCCGGAACCTCTTACTTGGGCTTTGCTTTCTTCAGCCTGTCCCACATCTATTTCACCCCTCCACACCCCCATTTCAGTGCCAGACTGCCTGTCCCCTTCTGAAGCTCCCCGCTAGGACTCCTCACCCTGGGCATCCTGCTCAGCCAAGGAAAATCATTTTGAGGAGCATAATTTGAATTATTTCCTCACTTCTGCCACTTCCCAGAGTACCAAAAGACAAAGTCTGGACACTTAGATAACTGCCTTCACAAGTTTCTAGTTCCCTACCCAGAAATACAAAGACACTCCTGAAGCAGTTTCAGATTTTTGGATGTTTTCTTCTCTACTTCTGTTTTTGGATATGGCTGAGCTGTCTTCCCTGACGTTTTCAAGTAAGTCAAGCAGAGGCAGACCCTCTGCATGAAAATTTTATTCTGGAAGTTCAAGTGAAAACAGAATCTCGTAATAGAAAGTGCCAGGACCACCTTCAGTTCAGGCAGAATGATCAACTTATCCCGTAATTCTCCTTTATTCTTTCCATTCCTTCCTACTGTTGCTCTCCATTATGATCTGCTAATCAAAAAAGTTTGAGGAATGAATTTCAGGGGAAAAAAACCTCCAAAGTATTCCAAATAACTGATTTTGAGAGAATTTTACCAGGAGAATTAAACAAATATCACATGAAAGATATATATAATTAGAATAATCTTATAGCAGAAAAAGAACAGTCGTAATACAAAAGATTTTATAAGTTTTCAAGAAAACTTGCAGAAATTAAGTGGTAAGATACACTAATAGGTAAGAGGTAAACAGCCAGTTGGGGCTAAACCTCACCCAGGTGAGGGGGTGTCAGCCAGGGGGCCTCGTGTCACCCCAGGCAGGGGGCATGGGCCA
Organism: Nesoenas mayeri; assembly: GCF_963082525.1. Lineage (NCBI taxonomy): Eukaryota > Metazoa > Chordata > Aves > Columbiformes > Columbidae > Nesoenas > Nesoenas mayeri. Next base: position 144,258,354 of record NC_137543.1, on the reverse strand, counting down.
GGCAGCAGCTCAGAGATGGAGGAACCAGCTGCAGGGCAGAGCCAGCCTTCTTACTATTTAGTTGCTAATATAAAGCGGCCTTATTGTAAGGATGGAAAATGGATGTGCTCAGTGTTATCACCTTGTTTTTGGAGAGACTAGATCTAACCCTCAGCCTGACTTTTTATAGTCTGTTTACTCAGGCCAGCCTGGTTTCATTCTGGTTATACCTATTACTGTTTTTCTTATTGCTGCTGCTTCTTTTGCCTTCTCTTTTGAGCTTAGTCTAAAAGCTTAACTGACAGAAAGATAAGACAGCGGTCAGATTTTAGTGGACCTGTGTCCCTGCTACCTTTTTCTTCAATATTTCCTGCTTGTCCTTTACCTTAGAAATGGCCTCTGAAATCTGCTTGTACTGTGCTTCATCTGGCAGAGCTGTGCGGCAGGAATAGGGCTCCCAAGGTGCTGCTCAGGGTCCACACATGATCCTGGGGACATCACAAGTACATCTCCTTGTCCCAGATATGCTGAAATGTCAGAGCATGCAGTAGTAACAGCCTAGATAAGTACAACCATAAAAGGTTTATTACTTGTCAAAAAGATGCTGTATCATCCTCTGGACTGGGTTTTTATGAGGGGAAGTGCTGCCTGCTCTTTTGTGTTGCTGAAGATGTTTTTTAATCCTTGCTGCTTCCTTATTTGTCAGAGAGAGGAATTGTGTAAATGGAAGGAGCAGAGAGAAGTAAGGGTTTGTCAGTAGTTCAGTTAGAGGAGGTAAAGGAGCCAGCACTCAGCTAAGGACCGCAGCGCTTCAGGAAAAACAATTTTGCCTTATAGCTAGCTGGAAAACCAATTCAGTCATGTTAAAACTGAAGGCTGAGTTGGGATCAAACTGTGACTGTTAATTCCCAAGTAGATTTCACAGAAATTAAATTTAAGCAGTGTTTACCTGTTGGCTGATGTGGCATTTCTGCTTTAGGCAGCCTCGTTCTTATTGAAAATAGTCTTAAAAAATACCTATGTCAGAATGTCTTCTGGTAACATCATACAAACAAGACTGAGGTATATTCTGAGATAATGAGAATTAATCATTGATCAAATATAGTACCTATGCCTCCATGTGTTTGTGAAATGCAATAATAATTAGTATTTACATTTGTTTCTCCCTACTCAAAAAGTAGATCCAGTGCCTATGTCTGTAGCCAGAATCTCTCCAGAGAAACTGTTTCAGCCAGAGAGCAGTTTTATGAATGCTGAATTTGAGTCCCAAACTTCCAGCATTTCACCCAAGATTTAACTGTCATATACTGGTTAAACAAAACTTGATATCTGTAGTAATGCCTTCTAGCCATTTACAGTAATATTGCTTCTTTCAGTTAATATTTGATGTCTTGTACTGCATATTGTGATTGACTTGTGGCTGAAGAGTGCAATAAGTTAAAATAAAAGATTTCCTAGGGGTGATGGCTGATCAGAAAAGAGAGAAAAAACCCCACCACCTTTGAAATACTAAGTAACTCTTTGGGAATAGAGCAGTTAAAATTATGATTAAATATATTTTCATAGTTGAGTGTTAATTCAATAGTGGTTCAGCCTTAATAAATGGTTGGTTACCCTCCTTGGTTTGCCAGCACTGAAAAAGTTACTGATCTGAATAGTTTCATTAAGTACTTACCTATCAGTTCAAGTCACTTGCAATCTGATTTTTAGCAATTAAATGCAGTCAAAGCCTGTCAGCAGACTTACCCTTTTAGTCACTGCCAAAACAAATAACAACAGTTCAAAACTTATCTTTTTCTGGGCTTTGATTTTATTTAAGAAAATAAAACAAAGACACAAAATCCACTCAGAGTCATATCTCCAGGGCTGGCTGCTTTCCAAGGTTCACTCAGCTCATGCCCCTGGTCCTCTTGTAATAAACAGTAATGAACATAAGAGTTCTAATGAACATGGAGAGCCACCACTCCTTTCTTTAATGTGGCTGGGAAACTGTGCTACTTGTCTCGTCCCTTTTGAAGATTTCTTTTTCCCCAGGCAAGCGCAGCAGGCCGAAGCACCTCAAGTCCATCTGGGATGAGACATGCAGGACCATGGTTATGAGGTCCTCATGTGGAAATGGTCCCTGGTGCCTCGTTTGGGAATGGACGGTGGCTGATGTGCACCAGCAGCTCCTTTGAGCATGGTGGCAGGAAACCTGTGGCAGTTTGTACCCTTCTCAGCAGCTGAAACTGGGGCTGTGGGGTGACGAGAGGCATCTTCAGCCCCCCAAGAAAAGCCTCTCTCGGTAAAACTTTGGTAGTCAGATAAGCTTGGACCTTGTAGCGGGGTACGTGGAACTGGTTTCCAGTGAATCCAGCCTGTTGAAAATGCCTGATTAAAGACAAATCTTTGCCTTTGATGTAGTGTTAGAATGTTTCAGTTTTGCTCCATTATCATGGCTTGCCTTCAGTGATATTCAGACAGAAGTTGATGCTCTTTAATTCAGACCCTTGGAGCTCTCACTTCACTTCAGGACTACACACAAACACAAAATGAAACACAGTCAAAGGGACCTGTATGACTGAAGCAGATGAAACACATGTAAAATGTTTGCAGGGTTTCAGCCCAGTATCACTTCAATATGATGAACTGAAAGCACAGAATGAATTTGTGTAACTGTAGCTGCTTTACTAATAAAATCTCAGGGTTGCAAATCAAGCCAGGAAGAGCTTGCTAATAGGAGAATGCACCTACAACTTCTCGCCACAATTATTAAAAAAAAGAAAACAGAAAAAAGAAAAAACTTTTTTGCCATGTAACCTTTTTCTGTTATTTTTCAGGTTTGCTTTGGTGCAGAAACCCATGTCTCAGAGCTTTGTCTCAGGATATAATCACCCACCTTTGTTTCCAATTCTAACACAAATTTAAGAAGATAAGAGGGAAAATTAGACAAGGGCTTCCCTTCTCCCTGGAGGCTGAAGGTGACACTTCTGAGCTAGAGCTGGTCTCCCCTCAATCCTGGCCCTTGCAGCTCAAGTCTTTCAAAGAGTGAGGGTGTGTCACTGCAGCTGCTGCATCAAACAAAATCAAAGAGATTTGATTAATATAAACCTCAAAATCAGTGCCATCTTTCCTTCACAAAATACTTCAAACACAGCAAGAAATGTCATCTCCCAGATGACAGAGGTTAATCTACTTAATCTCCTCTTTTCCTTGCATCTGAATGCAAACTACTGGAATATACCCAATTACGTCTCACTAGTCAGAATAAATTCCTCATTCCAACAACTTCAATCAACTTTAAGAGGAGACTTATAGTCCCTTTGTAATATCAGTCTGGCTTCTGAAGCAATAAAGCAGAGTAAAGCAGGATGGACAAAACAGCAACCACAACCCCCTTCTTGCCACACTGTCAGAGTGGCTGATTTAAATATCCTGCGCTAAAATTTGTCCTTTAATTTGAAACCTCTGAGTTCAATGATTGTGGCAGGGGCTGCAGCCAGCAGGATTTGGCCAGCTATCTGAAGCAACAGTGTGACTATTTTACTTGAGAGAGGAAATCTTCATACCACCATCACGTTTATAGTCTAGAAACTCTTAAATTTACACATGAAAGGCTTGTTTCTGGTGCTGTTACTTGTTGCTTACAGGAGCTTTCTTCAGTCAATGGTTTTTAAGACTGGCATAAATACATATATATATACACACAAAACTCAAACGTTTTTTCTTCACTCAATTATATTATCTACTGTTCAAAACTGCTGGCATGATAGGAAGCTAAATTTATTGCCATCCTAAGAAATTTCCTACTGCCAGTCCAGCACCATATTGCTCACTGAGTAACGCCTCTTTATGGACTAGCCAGGCTTTTAAAAAATATTTTCTAGTGTTATTTTACTCTTTTATCTTGTTTGCCTTCTGTTCATTGTTTCGAATCACACATTTAGAATGTTCGAGTATTCAGCAGAACTGCACACTCTTTTCTCAGTAGTCTGAAACTGCAGGAGTGTTAACTCTGTTCCCCAGTCCCTGTGAAACACTAAACAACCAGACACGTGAACAGGATTCTACACGTGTTCCGGTTCTTAATGTAATACAAGACTATAAATGAAACATTCAGCTTTCAGTTTGCAGAAAAGAGCAATTCTAAATCCCTTCTGTGAGGTTACATAGCAAAGCAATTTAAATGAAATTGAAAGGAAACAAATTTCCTCCCCCCTTGCCTTGTACTTGCATCATACCTGGAGAACAGTGCAGTCTGTATTCAGGGGTACACAAAAAATTCAAGTGTCACAATGTAATATATACACATCTCAAAATTCAGTTGATGCCTTTTTAAAAGCTCATTACAACTTGATAGTTATACTAAGACAATAATTGAAAGTTTTACTCCTTGCAGAATTAATTAACCTGATGCATATATTGGAATAATAGAAGCCAACAAATAATCACTTAAAGTTTCAGTTGACATTCTTTTTAAGTTGAAGATCCATATGCTTTTTGAAACTAAATTATTTAACTCAACTTTTCTGACTTTAGAAGATTTTTATGAGTCTGTCTTAAGTGGCGATTTTAGAGGAGAACATCTAGGCTGTAATTTTCCTTAGTACTTTCCTGTATTTAAACAGCCCCTTGGAACCAGTCATGGTGAGGTTACTGCCAAATTTCCAATTGCTAATGAACAAAAAAACCAAATACAACAAATAGTTGCCAAACAGGGTAATATTCTGATGCTTTTGACAGTAATAAATATGTATATGAGGTTTTGGTATTGGGTTAGTCGACTGTGGTGATTGAATGGAAATGGAATTGAAGACATTTCAACCTCAGCCATAAGCTCCCTGCTGTCCCTTCAGGCACCTCCTGGTGAGCCATGCTGGCAAACAATGAACCCAGCAACAAAAGGAAAACTACTAAAAAAACTACTAAAAGAAACTTTTAACTCCTGCCCATGATCCCAATGTTTGGGAGAAGTCACACACAGTGGAGCAGAGCTACATTTTGGCTGAAAGGTGAGGGGCGGGTAGGTCAGAAGCAAATCTGGTCTGATCATACTGTCCTGTTTCAAGAAAGAGGCCAAGGAGGGGTGAAGGCTGGGCTGGGAGAGATGCTGTAGCTCTGTCCACCATACTCTAGGCAGCTGCATTGAGGGAGAAGGCCAGGGAGCAGGGCAGGGGTCCTGGTAGTCCTGGGGAACCCACAGGTCCCTCTCCCCAGGAGCCAGGAAAGGGCTGGATGCAGACCAGCTCTGCTCCTTACCTGCTTTTCTCCATCTTGTCTTAGAGATTGGGAGGCACCAATAAGGGTTCACTAAGTCCAGCAGTGGCTGAAATGAAAATTCGAATGTTCCAAATTTGCACTGTGGCATGATTAGGTTACTTTGGCAAACGTTTTTTACATCAGGATTTCCTGTATTTCATAACAGCCAACAGTTAATATTGGCTAGTTGACAACAACCAAGGGCCGCAATGAAAAATCAACTCCCAGCACGGTAAAATTAACAGCGGAATGCTTTGAGATCCCATGCAAAGCCCTCTGCTGTTTTATGTGTTTTTTTGTAATCTGGAAAGAAAAGAGACAAAAGGAGAAAGAGGAATTTGAAGACAAATTTACCTATGTAGGTTAGCCACTATGAAAGAAAATGGTGAGGAATTTCATTGAGATTTAAACCAGCTAGAGAAACAAACAAAAAGATGGTGAATAAACTTCAGTGCTGGTAAATGCAAAGAAGTATACACTGGGTGGAAAACTATAGTTTTTTTCTATTCCTTTGAAAGACCCTTGACTATAACAGCTTTGTGGTGTTAGACTGCATATGCACAGAAATGTGCGCAACACCCTTATACCTTTACAGAAATGAGGGTGAGCTGCCTCTTGGGAGAACAAGTACCTTCTGCTAAAAAGAGGATGTTCTAGAATTAGAGTTCTTGGAGATCAGTAGGACTGAATTATCCACATCTAATCACATATATAACCTACACTGAGGACAAGATTTGTTTACTTAAATATAAGCACTAGTGTTATTTTAGATGCAATAGGAAATCTTCCCTGTGGTCCAGTTGCAGCCCAGAAGCACACGAATTTCATACAAGTCTTTTACCTTTACCTCAGTCTTGAAAATACGAAGAAATTCAAATGGCACTGTGTTTAGGTGGATGAATTTACTTTTAAGTTCTCTTCCTTGCTTTTTTGGATGCTGTTTAGCTCCCAGAAATCCCACTCTTGCCTAGACAAATTGTTACCCTCCCTGGTGCACGGTTGAAGAAATATTTATGATGCTATTTACTGTTCTTAATGGAGAGCTGTGAACACCAGCTTTTAGCTAATCACTATGTAGTAACTCTTCACCCAGTGTTTGTATGGTCTCTGTTTGCTAGAAGACTATTAAGAGAGTTCATGATCTTGTCCTTCTGGCATGTTTGAACTGCCTGTTTCATTTGACATCCCTGGCAAATAGAACATCCTTAGTATAATGTCATGTGTCTGCCCAGCTGGCAACTGTGTGATGACAAAGAGTATGGTAATTTATCTAGGAAAATTATAGAAACAAGAGGATCAGGGTTTGGTTTTGTTTTCCCTTTGGATTTTTAAATTTATTATTATTATTATTATTATTTTTTTTTTGATTGCTAGCTGACAGTAGAATTAAGCAGGTCATTCATATAACTACAGTAGTTCACATTCAGGGAGCTATTTTCACAACTGTGAGGGCTGGATTTTCCCTTTTATCCTTAAAAGAGAGCTTAAGTTCTGATTAAATTGCTTGGGGTCACCTGCGGTGCACACAATGTCGCATTAGTAAGTAAGCATTAGTAAGTTAAATATAAGCACTGTTAGCTTTGTCTGGCCCTGCATTCAATCACTTGTCGGGGAACTGCACTGACCAACTTCTTTCTAATCCTTTGTATAGTTATAGGCAATTAATCTAATACACCTGACATTCCCTCCCTTTAATGCAGTTAGTGGTATTTTCCATATTTACCTCTGGGATTTCTTAATATGTACAGCACAGTAAAACCCAAAATATATTGGGCAGTTTCTAGCCATGTAGCTGACCTGCTCTGTTAGCTGGAGAACAGACATCCTAACCGTAGGTGTGACCTGACCTAAACAGTGTGAGGTGGGCAATGAATGAGACAAGGAAGTCCAACAATTAAGTTATACGGATTTCCCAACCTTTCCAAATTCCTTTCTGAAGTGCCCCTTAAATTATGACCATGTTCACCTGTTTAGTCTCACATACACATACTGTCTGTCCTCTCTTCTTATTCTGGTCTCCTCCACCAGCCACCAAGTTAACTATCCCCTGTGCTGGTGTCCTGCCTCGCCACCCAGCTGCCGTGCCCCGATGGGGCTGGACACAGCCCCTCTGCAGGCAGCCGGCCTGTTCCCTCAGCATGACTCCTCTCCTCTTTTATGACTCTGCTGTTAGATGTTTCTAGGCCTGCTTTTCCCATTCCCCCTAGCTTTCCCAACCCAAATTGCATGAGCAGACCTCACTCCAGGGAGCATTCCCACACACCCTGGTGGGGGTACTCATTCCCTGTATGACCGAGGAAGGACAGATGGGATTGGGGACCCTATGGATTGCTCAGTTGTTGACTCTTGTTCCCAGGGTAACATCGTCTACCTGAAGGCTGTGAGTTGGAAAGAGCCAGCAGCTCTGCCCGGGCTGATCTTCTCTTTATCTGGCTGGCACAAATCACACCACTACTGGTGCAGTTTCTACCTTCTAGACCTTGAAAAAATAAAAACTTTTCTCTTATCACCCAGTGTTTACGTTTTGTAGTCTTGCAGGGTATGAAATTTTTCTTTGATGAGGCAGATGGCTTCCTGTGTCCTCCCCTTTGTTTATTATATCTTGACACCTGGTTCTTTCATTTGTATTTATGGTGAGATGCTTTGCTTCTCTGTGAGTGTTCTGAACCCAGATCCCTTTTAAAAAAATCTCAATTTATCCACTTAGAAACATGACTGGGGAAGTTTTTCCTTAAATTTTTCTGCCGTTTCCCCATACAGAAAAGCTACATTATTTTAGTATATTGTAGTGAATTGCTACAAGACTAGAACAAGAGACCAGCTGAGCCACGGGAAAAGGTGGCAGTGGTTTTTTTTTGTACAAATATATTGTCTACAAGTGGTTTTAACTGTTCTTGAATATGTCTTGGTACTTTTCCAAACTGACCGATTCCTCCCATAGTTCTGTGAAGTAGCAAATCACAGTGTGAAAATTTGAGCCTGCCACATGCATCCTCATGAATCTCACTTCAGTAGTTCAATGACACATTGACTATCATAACATTGAACTTAATTTGTTGTCAGTTTTTTGTTTGTTTTTCTTTATCTTTTGTTGTTCTTATTGTATTCTGTCTGCTTTTGTTTACTTTCCTCTTCTGTTTCTGTTTCCTTTTTCCAAGGTAAATAAGGTCCAAATATTTAGTTCCTGCCTGTGGCAGTCACATTAAAGGTTCATCTGGCGCAATTTAGTGCCATACGTTGAGGCCAGCTTCAGAGAAAGAATTAGAGGCTTCACAATTACTTTTCAGTTCCCTGTAGAACCTAATCAGTCTCATTCCATGAAGAACAAAGGTTTATAGCCTCATTTTTTTAAAATAAAGATTTTTGCCTTCTAATTTGTGAATGATTCCTATGGAATACACACAGTACTCCTAAGCATTTTTCTCTGTTCTCCTGAGCACTCACCTGCTCTTGTGAATGAATTCTGCAAAGTACATATTTTTCTGAGTAAAGAAGTGTTTTCTTTCATCACATCTGTATTCGTTGCTGTCACCAGCTGTCTCCTTGCTCTTGTACTAAAAGAATTATGCTCTTTTCCTCTGTACTTTTAAAATTTCTTTCCTGCTTCCTCTTTCAGTTAAAAAATTCCAATATCTGAGAGTTTTTCCTATTCTTCTGTTCCTTTGCTATCTGTCTCTAAAGCTGTTCTGCAGCTCCCGTGTCTTTTCTGAGACAAGCTGACCAGAGAACCTCAGTTCAAGTACAAGTGTTGATTCATACAACGCTATTTCCCGTTCTTCCTGTCCACCTCTGTAGGTGCTCACGCTTCGTTTGCTGGCTCGTCCACTGCTGTAAGTTACACACAGCCACAAGTACACATTGGGATCCTCAGAGGCAGTCAAAAGGGATATCTATTTGGTTGCCCAATGATTAGAGCACTCATTAGGAAATACATCAGTTTTCTTATGCAAGAAAGCTGAATTTGAATGGAAAGTGCACAAGGAGCCCATGACCAGAATCGACATCCACCGTAGTGTTATTTTCCATATTTACATCTGGGATTTCATACTATGTACAGCACAGTAAGATCCAAAATGTATTGGGGTGGGTTTCTGAGCACAAGGCAATTGAATAGTCTTGGTTAGTCTCCCTCTGTGTGTCCATACCCATGATCCGTTCCCAGCTGCACAATGTCCCAGTATTATCTGATGATGGAGTGATGGAGGCTGAGAGTAGGTGTGCACAATTTTTCCTCCCTGCATGTTCCTGGGTGTACGCTTTCCTGGTCAGGCAGGTCTTCTGCTATGGGAAAGGTGTGGGTTTGAATCCCAATGACAGTAAAGGGCTTGCAATCTGTTTTTCATTTATTGTACGAGTGTTATTACTCTGACATGACAGTAAGTGCATGGGCAGCAGTGTTTTTGACCAGAACTCAGAGCTGTGATGTGTTACCTCCAAAGCATGGGGAGAAAGTGAAGAAATTCCCTATACGTGTGTCTTGGGTGGAACTTGTCTGACCGAAGGTGGGTATGTATATCTGAGCTGGTTGTTAGGACTGCCTGCATCATGAGTAGTATGGGAGGTGAAATGTCTCCTATCTCCTGTGTCTGAATCCAAGTGAGATTGTGGGAGGTAGAGAGGTCTGCAGAGATCTGCAGAGATCTGCAGAGGCAGCCAGGTGAGCTAAGCCAGGGGTGCTCTGGACACACAGAGAAGCTATGGAGTCCCATGGCTCCTGAAAAAACCTTCTTTGTACACCTGTGGTGTCTCAGGTACCTCATTGCTTACCTCAGATCAGCAGAATTTTTGGATAGATATTTAGGAAGTGCCTGACTTCCATCCAAATTGCACTGTGAGTGCCTGTGTTTGCCTTTGAGACTCATGGAAGAGCATGTCTATACCAACCTGAGACTGCAAGCAGAGGTGTCCAGGCTGGCAAAGACCAGGTGAGCTCCAGTCTGAGAAGGATGATCACATCAGCACATGCGGTACCTTGGTAAGAGAGACAGGCTTGCTAGCATGGCCACATGCCTGCACATCTGCGGTTAGATTAACTCTGAGAGGGTGGTGTATCTGCTCAGCACTACCATGTGCAGTGTGGATGGATGCCCTGGGAGAGGCTTTGATTGTGTCTATAGAAATGGCTGGGAAACAAATGCCAGCAAAGAAGGAGAGATACTTAAGTTGAAGAAGAATGCTGGTATAAGAACTAGTGAACGTGTGTTTATGCTAGAAATGATGCAAATGTGTTTAACGGTTAGAAGAATCAGTTTTTGAAACAGCCTTCCAGAAGCAATATGGACAGCTGCTGTTAAAATGGAACTTGATAAATATAGGAGCAGGCCCTGCAGATGTCTGCAGGCCTGGACTGATGAACCCACGTGGTCATTTTGGGTCCTATGTCTTCTATTCCTAACAATTCAGGAGGTTTTTCAAATCCCTATAAGTATCCAGTTCTTTCAGAATTTCATAATGCTTTTCCTTCATTAACCTCCCGTGGCAGAAAATGATGTGGTTTATTTATACACATTGATAGGAATGTATTTTACTGCTCTGCAGTATCCCATCATCCCAGCAAATGTTTCTTTATTGTTATTTTTGATAGACAGACTAGAAATCCCATCTCTGTGCTGGTCTTCAGAACATACATCTTTTTATGTTCTTTTTCATTCTCTTTGTAGGATACTTCCAAAGAAAATTTTTTTTGAAATTTTTGCCCCGTTCTTATTTAAGAGTTTCCTGTACCCTTGGTCATTCCTGTTTTAAATTAAAAAGAGCAATTGTGAGATCTAAAGCAGCATTGCTGAGCAGTACCCTTGCTCTATTTTAATGAATGAAAGGACAATTTATTAAGTATATATATATTAAGGCATAGCTCCTCCTTTTGAATTAGAGAAATACCAGTTGTAGTACGAAAGCTATAATCTGTTGCAAACCAATGTTTCACAAAACAGTGGAAGTCAGTATTCTTTAGCAAAATGACTGAACCACACAAATTCAAAATAAATTAAAATACAAAATTTTAATCAAGAGCTCCTGCTTGTTGATTTAGATTGCTTTGATTTCCTTCATCCTCTAAGAGCCTTGCTGTCCCAGGAGGAAGAAAGCCCTGCAGCACTCACCGGCAACTGCAGTGATGGAGTGGGCTACCAGGTGCCCAAGCCAGCAGCTCTGCTGGGCAACTCCGGATAGGTCTCCATTGGTAGGTGGACACAAGCCTGATCCAGTGCCACGTTTGTGTAACTGTCTCAGTGTGCAAGGGTGCAAGAGTTGCAGCAGGACGGAGCAGGTTATTGTTATTAATATATCCCTGTCCTGTCTAAATGGCTTCTGGCTCAGTGGTTTCTATTTGAGGAAGGTATTGTGTGTAGCTTTTTGTCTGCCTGTGCAGACCTACCTTGTGTAAATGAGATATAAAGAAAATAATTTCCTTGTGAGGATAACCAAGCGTCAGAACAGCTTCCTCAGACTCCACTGGACAAATCCCTGAGCAATCTGGTCTGTTGGGGTTGTCCCCGCTTTGAGAAGAGGGTTGGACTAGAGACCTCCCAAGGTCTCTTCCAGCCTGAATTACCCCACAGTTCCATGACCTCAAGGAATCTGTGCCTAGTTACCTAGAGCTTTCTACAGGAGCACTTGAAAGGTGGAGAAGACAGTCATGTCGTGTCCTTTCCCTGTTTCCCTGTACTTCCTTCTGGCCTCGTCCTCCTTGGAAGATAGCATGTTACAAAAGTGACTACAGTTCAGGTGAAAGCAATTTAAAAAAAAAATGTCCAGAAATTCTGTGTCTAAATACTTCAATGTCTGTCATAACTGCAGACATTTGTGTTTTAAGTGTTTCTTTCCTTATGTGGCACTCCTGAAGAGATGACAGAAGTAGACAGCTGTGTATGAGCTACTCATGGTCTAAGATATCAGCCATGGACAGGATATATAATGAGTGCATACGGCTTGGGAAACATCCAAATATAGCTCCCATAGTAACATGGCTTAGGCATGAACTGAATGTGCAATGCTGGAATGTGATTATACACTCAGTGTCTGGATAAAGTAATTAACCAGTTGAGAAATGTGTGATGGGCATACAATAAAAGGTAATAACAAACACATGACACAGCATAATAGACATAGTCAAATATTTGTAAGTGGAAACCAGGGTCACAACCAAAGCCAGTTCATCATTTCAAGTGACTCAGACCGTTGGATGGACAGGATCCTGCAAAGTACAGTTGGGCACCAGTCCCAGTGCTAAATGTCTTCTTTTCTGCTCCAGAAAGGAAACTTGAGAGTGAAGTGATCATCTGAGTCTTGTGGCTGGCCAGAAGGTGGTTGAGCCTAATGTTTGGAAAAGATGGGTAAGAAACAAACACTGAGGCAGCCTGGGGCCTGGAGGGCAAACCATCTCCACAGAGAGGGCAACCACCATGGGACAGAGTGGCCAAAGGGAGAAGCAAAGCTGTAAGGAGCAGGCAAGCCATATATTTGATTTTAGAGAAGAGCATGCAAGACTGAGTCTTGCAAGGACTGGAAAATATGTACAGCTGTCTCAGCGTACAGCTCTGAAAATTTGGGAAGGTGGGTGGTGACTCCCACCTCTCTTCAGTTCTGCAAGAGGACAGTGAAACACTGGTTTAATTCTACTGGTTTAATTCTACAGTTCTATGTGGAAAACCTTGCTTCTTTATTTCATTCTTAGGAGACTTTCATCAGACTAATCTGGAGTTCAGTTTCAGTACTGAACCACGCTTTACTGTGGTACATAATTGCTGTCCTTACATTAACTTTGGGGTTGATTGAGAGCAATACGGCAAATGAATCACTGTGTTTCAGTGTTGGCTCAGAGCTGTTATCTTGCATGAGGCAGAAGTGTATACAGGACAGGCTTAGCATGTAAGCTAAAGGACTGTGTGAAAACTTTCCTAAAACAGAGTCCTAAAAGTCTCCTCTAAAAGTGCTTCTAGCCAATAGAGTGCAAGATATCCTGCATAAGCCATCTTTAAAATAACTTTAATGAAATATGTTCAAAGTATAGAACCATCAAGGAAGCATATACTTTTCATTTAGGCCTGGGATGGATTTCCACATCAATATGAGGAAACAGCTAAGTGAAAGGTATGTGACTGCATGAGTAAAATGGCAACAGCATCGATACCTTAGCTCATAAGGTCGTTGATCTAAAATCTTCAAACAATTGGCTCAAAGCCTAACCAGAACACAAGTATAGGTATAAATGAGTTGTCTGGAAATCTTTGTTATCTCTAGCACAGATTTTGCAGATAGGGGAAAAAAAACGGTTCTAGTAGTATTGCTCTTTCAGACTGTGAGAATTTGTATTTCCCTCCTTTGGACTGAATGCATACAGCCAGATCTTCTCCAGAACTGCCTAAGCTTTTTCTCTTGACTTTAATAGTTTTCTGTGTGATTAGAAACATTACTATGAAATGTAAGGATAGATGGTATTTTTCAGAAACACAAAATTACTGGAATCAAGTGACTTGTGAGGATCTCAGTTTTTGATGTATAAAGTTTTCTGAGATAATGATTAAGGACAAAAGCTTGTGAATACAAAAAGAAAAAAAAAGATGCATAAAGCAGAAAAAGAGTTTCAAATAGTAGAATTATTCTAGTTTAGACTTTCCCTCCTCTCCTTGTTAGCCTATTTTGGTAACATTTACTATAACATAACTAATAATAATCTACATTCAGTTTAGTATCCTGTAATTCTGCAGCTCTGCAGGGAGATGCCAATGAGATACACCTATAGAAACATCACCCTCTAGTTAAAAAGGTTAACAACATAACTCTGTATTTTTAACAAACTTTAAACTCTGTAACTCCCAGTCTTGCAAACTGATATAAAACATACATGGTAACATCTGTACAAAATTAAGAATGATGCAGAAAGGCGACACAGGAATGCTTCAACATTCTTTTGCCTTACTCCTGTTATAATATGGGAGCAAGTTGAGCAGCAGAAGGTCCTGCTTATGATGATGCTGTGAGACTTCTGCAAAAAGGCAATTCCTTGGAGGATGCCTTCGGGCTTGGGAGAGCAGGGAAGCAGAGTTGGCTTTTCACGGGCAGGTCCTCCTTGCTGCTTCCACCAGATGGTGCCACTCGGCAGCAGAAGCTCATCTCTCTGCTTGGAGGGAGCTTGTGTCTGAAGCTCAAGGAAGGAAAGTTTGTGGTTGTTTTTTGGTGTGTGGGTTTTTTTTTTTGTTTTTTGTTTTTTCTTTCCCTAAGAAGAGTTCAGGTTGTCAGATGCACCTTTTAGCCTGGGACATGCCTTATTTGTGCGAAAATTTACAAAAGCATTTTTGGTTTTATGCTTCCCTGACTCTTTTTTCCTCTTTCCTTCTTCTCCTTCACTGAACTACCTAAATTAATTGCACTGCTGTATGGAAATTGAAGGGAGGAAGAGCCTTAAAAAAATCACAAAGGAGCTCTGTTACACAAGCTGGCTTCTTAAGTGCTGTCTCCATCAAGCAGTTGATACTTTATTCTACTTTCCGCCTACATTTACCACCGATATAATTTTTCACTTTAAAAATAATATGCACACTACTGGATATGCAAATGCATCCATCCAATACTTTCATAAAGTGTAGGAAACTCTTCTCTGCAGTTATATTCAACACCAAGAAGTCAGGGCTGGGGGAAGGATGGCCACTGCAATGAACTGATATTTCTGTTGTCTGTGTTAATAAAAAAGAGAATGGAACCGCTAAAAATCCCTCAGAACTGAACATGGTCAAATTTTCTAGTTATTAAAACTCTATTTTTTCTATTACATGTCTTGGCACTATAAATTTGTTGAGTTCTCCAGTGCAATGTGGCTACTTTGTATGGCACTGACAGCACAACTCACTGTTGTGAGTCAAAGGAAGACATTTCATTGCAAGGACAGTCTTGTTGAGAGGCCCCTTGTCCCTCACACTCTGTGAGCCAGCTTGTGTCTGACTCTCTTCCCACAATGTTCATCCAAGGCAGGAGAGATGAGACTGTGTTACAGGGAAAACCATGGCTGGAGCAGCCCCATCACTCTCCATCCTCCAGTGCCCAGGACTTGTACAATCACCCGCAGCTCTTCAACCCACAGCCAGGCACAGCTCCCTCTGCTACAGCTTCAGAGCAAACTTCTGAGAGCTTACATCGGCTAAGGGCAGGACTAGAGCATTTGAAAGGAAAGCTTTCTTCCCGACCGTTACTTCTATAAGACATTGGCTGGAACAAAGTGAAACAGAACTATTTGTTTCAGTTAAAAGAGAATAAATGTAGCTAAATATATGTGTGAACAAACACCAGATCTTTTAACTTTAATGCTGTTGCAGTTTCTCTCCCCAATAGCTGGAGGCCCATGTTACTCATACTTGCTACAAGCAGTCAGTAAGAGAAGATTTGCTTTTGACAGTAAAGGAAGTGGCATAAAAAAATTGCACAGGCTTTCTGTGGCATACGCCCTATTTACCAAAAGACTAGGAGAGCCTCAGTTATAAAGAATGATCCAGAGTTGCCACCCACCAGTACCCACAGAGCTAGCCTTTTCTTATTCACAAAAAAGTCTGTCAATTTGTCTGTCTATCATCTTAATCACTGCTCTGATTAAATATATTTTAAAAATTCACATATACTTCCCTCCACATAATTTTACTGGAAACCAAAGAATTTATAAACCTTTCAAAGCTGAAGTCTGTGAATTTCCCCAAGCTGGCCCATCACTGACAAGAAAATGTCACCAGTGATTATTCCTGCATGTTAGAACCTGTCACAGTGATTCCAAGAAACAAATATTCACAATCAATTACAGGTCTTCCGCTGGTGACTTGCAGCCAAACCCAGCCAAAATAAGTAGTAAATGTGGATGACTTTAGAACACATTTGTATTACCAATTTTTATTGAAAGAACAAAACTCAGACGTATCTATTGGTAATGTTCGATATAATTACATTTTATCTCATTTTTTAGTCTTAGCTAATGTTGAATTTGATCAGATTCAGCCACTGGCTATCCTTCCGTTCTCTTCCAAAATTTGCTGGATGTTCTGCTTTAAATACCACTGCTGTGATCTGAGGAGTAGCAGGTCATAGCTGCCTGAAGGTGCTGGTTGATCAAAGTCAGGACACTACATGTTTACCTTTCTGTTTTAGCCCTGAGTTGGAAGAAGAGCATTTACTGACTCCCACATAAACTCCAGGTTTAGTTTATTTTCCTCAAAAGGCTACACAATGTCATAACAAAGTACAATGTGGCATGGGATATATTGGAATATAAATACATATGCCCTGGCTAAACAGAAGCTATGACTTTCTCTACTTGCTTTTGAATAGCTGCAATGTCTTTTTTATACATTATTTTACAAATCACCAAATGTGAGGTGTGCACACACATTTCCCTATGATAATTGCAGAAAAGATACAATGAAGATGGTATTTTCTTTAGAGAGGTGGCTGAGATATTCTGCAAAAGAAAAGTATTGCAACTCTTGTACTCATTTGAAATAAAACATATTTTTGGCTTCCAGTCTAAAAAGCTTAGCATGTTCAAAACATTTAATTCTGATTCTTATTTGAGTTGCCACTTTCCCCAGCTATTTATCCTGATCCTCATGAGCTGTCAGGAAGGAGCCACTCTGCCAAGAAGCCATCCTCCTGGAGGACATCAGCAAGGTTTTCCTCTGAGCCAAGAGCTGCAGGGCACACAGGAATGAAGCAGCCTCTGTTCTCTCTTTGCAGATGCACAATGCTCCTGGATGCTGCCGTCCTGGTCAGAAAAACTCATGAACTTGCTCCTGAGCCCTGAGACACCTGGTCAGCTTCTTCAACCTTTTCAACGAGGCCCTTTAAGCTAGAGAATTTGTTTAGAGTAATGTTTATCCCTCACAGACATTTTCCTGGGGCGGTCTTTCTCATACTTCTGCTCATTTGATTAGTTTCCATAGTGACACTTATTTGTAGAGTTTAGAGTTGCTCATAGCAGGTTTCTGCAAATGCCAGCCACATGCATGCCATGCTAATAAGACAGTCAGTCCTATTTCTTTCCCTTTGGTGCTCTGATTTTGCTCTACAGTTTTGGGCATTCTTGGGAAAAAAAAAAAAAGGAAGGGGGGGGCGCCTGGAGGCTCCTTTGGATTCAAGATCCAGGGGCTGTCAGCTTATTATTCTGGATGGTATTTTTGACTGGACTCATTCTGTCTGAATTGCAGTGGCAGCCTCGGAAGGACCGTCTGTCTGCATAAGCTATTATATAAGCCAGGGAAACCTTCCATTACAGCAAGGCCTTTAGATTGCTCCTTTATTTAAAATGCAGAATTACATGAAAAAGCAATTCACTTGAGTGGTGCCTTGTAGGTTGCCTTTTATCCCAGGCTGAAGTAAGGATGTGCTTTTCTTCTAGGGAAGTTACTACTGTTTTAAAAATAGCAGAATGCTGAAATCAGACACAAACCTGTGTACACACACACATCTTACCAGCGTGTGTGCCTGTGGAAGGGATGAACAAATATCTGCAGTAAGTGAATAAAAGGAGATTTCCATACTGACAAGGGCATTTCAGGGGCATGGTAATTTCAAAAAATACTGATTCTTTGGTAGTAATCACAACGAATTCATAGCAGACTGAAAGAAAGTTAGGAAAAAAAGGAGTTACTATATATAACCCATAGACAGGTATCCCCACCAGATAGGCATCCTCATGGAACAGCTTCTGGAATTTAGACAATAAGTCATTGCATATATTTTTTCCACTTTGGGGGAAGAATAGAATAAGAAGTAGAAGGAAAACTAGATTTGACAAGGTGTTTGTTTGTTTGTTTTTTTTCTTTCACACTGAATATTAGTTCTCTTACATTTCTTACAGAGACTTTGAGGCCTCTCATGTTAGTTTGATGCATTTTTTTTTTTTCTTTTCTGCAAGACACTGGAACATTGCTTGAATTACCAATATGTATGCATAAAAATAAAGCAACAAACAGTTGCAGGAGATCCTAATAGCAGCTGGCCAGAGGAAGGACAAGGAACAGCACTCCCAGGAGACCAGAAGTATGATTCTGCTCTTGTATAGGAGAGAAAATAAAGAACAGACTCTCTGAAGCCACAGAAATTAAATTGGGGTAAATGTGATGCGAGTCCAGCTGGACTCTGGCCCTGGAGTTCACAAGCAAACTTGAACGTACTGCTGAGGTGGAGCCAGAAGAAACGGGGCATGTCACAGAAGGACTGACCTGCACAAGAGTAAGTGCTAAACTCCACATTTTCCCCAGCAGCCTTTAACTCTCAGTAATGTAAAAGAAGATTTATTAATTGTATTAGAATAGCCCAATAAAAGAATAATACAACATAAATGTTAAAACTTGTTGATTTTTTAAAGAAAATTCACTTTAAAGGAAAGAATTATAATTGTAGAATGTGAGCTAAAATTTTAAAGTCTATATTTTCTTCCCTTCCCCCCTCAGTCTTTGCGAAATGTAAGTATTCAGTGGAGAGAAAGAAGAAATCAGATTTATAAAACAGTAAATCTCCTTGACTTCAATATGGGGTAATGTTTAACATCTAGTCTGCTGTGCCCTGGTCCAGCATCAGAAGGGTGACATCAAATTGTGAACTTCATGTGATGCAGTCAGCCTTCAGGAGCACTGTAAAGAGGAGAAGGAAGTCCTCAAAAGCATCCCAAGCTACTCAATCTGATTAATGGAATCTACTGGGGAAGGTCTTCAGCTCTGTCTCAGTGAGCCAGATGGTGGCTGCAGATGAAGTCTTTCCAAGAAATCAAATTAAATCTCCCATGAATATTATTATGGGTCTAAGAACAGCACTCTGACTATTTAGGTCGCCTAATTTCTCAATTTAAAATAAAACTTATGAGTGGTTTTATTTTGTGGAAGCCCTTAGAAATTTATGGAGGGAGAAAGTCCTGTGACTAGAGAAGTGTATTGTTTTTGCCATACAAAATTCCATTCATGTTTGATTGATAGATTAAGTCTGACAGGAAGGAAATGATGATTTTCTAGTCAACAAAATAACGGCAGCATGTCAAAAACAATAGGTAAAAATGAAAAATCTCATCTAACACTGATTCTGTGCAAGCACAAAGCAAAGCGGCACTGAGAAGACCAGATGGCCTCTCTGGCAGGAGGGACGGAGAGCAAGGCCAAGCTCCTGGGACCCATCCACCCCCCTGATGAGGTGTGTGTGTCCAGGCCTGTGTCAGGACTAAGCAGCAGTGGCTGTGCTGGGGACGCGGTCACTGTGTGGTGGCTTTGGCAGACGGGCAATGTGCTGTAGAACAAAATACTGGTTTGTAGTCCGGGAAGTACTCACTTGAAATCCCAGCCCCAGCTCCAAAACAGGATGTATCTACTGACATTTAGCTCATTTTACCCATTTGTGCTATCAAAAGAGTAATGTTCTTATCCTGGGATGGAGATTAAACCTTTGTGAGGTACAAAGAAATGTGAGTACTGTAAGAAAGGCCTTGAGGAAACAAGTAACTCTGCATTAATTGCTGGTACTGGGTGGATCACTAGAAATATGCTCTGCTAATTAAATGGTAAAGGATAAAAATATCAATTGCCTTCCTCATTATATGAGCACCAGTCAGAGAGATGAGTGGAGGCAGTGAACAGTAATGATACACATATGTAGGCTGACAGTGCCTATAACTGTAGGTTATGAATCTGTCCCTGTTACCTTGGTTTCCCAAGGAAGCAAGACTCACGTGAGTGTGCTGTCGGTCTTTCCATCCATCAATCTGTCTATCAGTTCCCCTCCGAAACCTGGTTAATTCAATTAAATCTGATGTGAATGCAAGAAGTCTAAAAGTTATAAAAAATCAGTGTCTGGGCAAAAAATAGAGTCTTGATTACTATCCTGTCTTTGGCCTGGACTGCAGTTGGAACTCGAGAGCTACTTTTTCAGTGTAGTTTGCCATCTAGCCCATCAGCGCGTGCACTGGCTGGCCAGTCAGCACAGACTTGTCTCAGACATTGCACATGCTGCCTCTTGGCTAGCATGTATTTTACAAACACGAGAAGAAGTTGCAGGTAATGTATTTGAGGCTTTACAGAGTATGAAGGAGAACTGGAAGCACTGCGGAGAGGTCTCAGTTATTTCAGTGGGATCTACTGAGGCAGGACACAAGTCTCTGGGAGACCAGACAACACTAGATTTGGGACTGTTTTCTGATTTCCAATCAGAAGACATATCTATATAAAGAACACAGATTTGGGAGAAGATTCTATTGTCATTCAAAACTGCAAAATAATTTTTCAAATTATTTTGTCATTCATGCTTATTGACTAACTCCAGGGGCTAAGCCTGCATTTGCACTACTGCAGTGGAGAGATGATTCAAACTGCTCAAGCTTATAATGAACAAAAACTTGCATGAAAACATTTACAATTTAAAAATCTGATTTTATCTATAGATAAAATAAAATATTCCTTTATGAATCCAATCTCATCTAGATTGAAGACAAACGAAAGGCTTCTACTGGCTTCAGGGACCGGTATATATGTTGCTTTAGAGTAAAAATATACTAAATATAATCAAATATCTGACAGTAACTGAAAAAGATTTGTAAAGTCAAACTTGGAGCAGACCTCCCATGGCTGCAGAAGAAACCACAGCTTTAGTAATCTTGGCAGTAAATCTCCAGGAGTGGTAGACAGGCCACAGCTATTGGTTGCACAGCTAATGCTCTTGATTTAGACCACTGATGAGAATTTATTTTTTTTTTCTTTTTGTAATAAAACTGGTTTAGATATAAACTTAAGTTTGAACTATCACATTTTTTCCCTCGAAAGCAATTAGCCACTCAAGAAATGGAAAATTACTTGTCTTTCGTATCTTCAGGCCACAGGCAGTTTGTTCACCACAAGATGAATTGGTATCCAAAAAACCAGAATTGATTCTTACATGATTTAATTGCAACTTTCGTAACAGGTCTAGAACTACCTTACCTCTTCCCATCTACCCAATACCACTTGACTAATTTCTTGTGAGTCCTGGTTGCTTCTTGTCTGCTCCTTGTGTTACAAGCATTTCTACAGTGATATCTTATAATGAAATTAATCTTCTTCCTTAATAATTAAATATAAATTTACTTGATCAATGTGACCTGAACAAAAACCGTATTCTAATGCATTCTGGCATTCAAACTGCCATTTTGAAAGAGAAGTGAGCTGAACAGCACATTAAAACCAAACTTAGTGTCTGGCAGTATGCTGTTTATCCACACTGCTAGGGACAGATATTGAAAGTTCTTTACAGACACTAGATAGATGCTAAAAAAGTATTCATCCCATAGGTACAGACCTCCAATCCTCTGGCCTCCCTCATTAGCCCCAGCTGGTTTATGACTCTCTAGAGCAGAAAACAGACCTCACCATCTCATTTTTGAGCCTGAACTCATCAGCTGATGCAGTGCCTAATGATTTAAGTGCAGTGTACATGCCAAAACCATGCAGAGATATAAGAGCTGCCTTTGAACCATACCTGCTGGGGTAGCAAAACGAACTGTGTGAAATCATCCCCCTCAGAGGGCTTTGCAGCTTTGCTTTTCCTGTTTGAATAAGCTTGCCCAGGTAAAACTGTTGGATGTTGTGGCGAGTACACAGGTTACTTATCCCTCGCCACTACCCGAATCCATCTGGCATCCCCTGTTCAGTATGGAGTCTGTGCAGTTTCTCTGCAAACAATCTCAAAAACAAGCGCCTATTCTAACAATGGTTTCTGTGTATTTTCTGCATCTTTATTTCTCATACCATGATTGACAATGCTGGGCCTTCTGTTTATCATGCATTAAAATGTCAGTGTAAGACTGTGTAACATTTAAGAATTTTAGCTTAGTTTAATAGCTTTCTGTCATGGAGGACTCACAGTAATTTTTCAGGCTGCTGTCACCCTCCAAAGGAAAGGAAATATCACCATTCAGAGTATTTATTTTCCTCCTCAAAACCTTAAATTTTACTTCCAGTTGTAGAATCTTCAAATCTAGATTAAATTTTCTCCTCAGGCATTGAAATGGTGCAAACATTTTATTCAAGGGTAAATAACTGTTAAACTACTTTTGGCTTATCTAGCAATTTAAAAATCTGTATTAAACCAGCCAGAGTTACCAAATAAAGCTCAGAGCCTTAGCAGAGTGTTGAAACAATACCAGAAATAGCACCTAAAGGAAGCCCATAAAAGTAAATGTATCTGGAAAACCTTGTTATAAAACATAATAAGTTTTGAATATTTCTTTCTCTATTTTTCTTGAATGAAGCGATTTCTTTCCATAGTAAAATGTTTCAGAAAAAAAGTTGAGTTTACATAGATGCACACACTCCACTTATGAAATATTCATAGTGTCTGTCTGAAGCGTCCCTGTCCTCTCACCTGAGCTTTATCACATTTTGCAGTGTTTGTGCCTACAAATTAAGGCATAGATGATAAAAACTGATGTCCGATAAAAAAGCTGGTCAGGAATGACTGAAGTTGTTAATGACTTTAGATTTCATAACTATTGAGAAAGGATTAAGGGATTAATATGAACTAATCTTGTTATCTCTGAGGTCCTGAAGCTGTAGAATTTGATATTGAAGCTAAACGAGGACAATGTGCGAGGTTGAACTCACACTTTATAATAAACTCTAGGTAATGGTAGCATAACACTCAGTTTTGTTGCCTTAATTTTAATGATGAATTACAAATTATTCAAAGAAAGAAACATACCATGCAGTGGCTGCCTTCAAGAACAGCCTTGTCAGAATCTGAAAACATAAATGGTAGAAAAGAAGTGCACTCTGTGAAAATATGAAAACTTGGAACTAAAGTTTATTTAAAATAAGTTCAGAATAAGAAAGATTTCTCTATACTAGTTACAAACTTTTTCTACTATATTTATGCAGTTTGCATAGCTATTACTCTGTACTGCTGAGTTCTTAGTATTTCAAAGCCATGAATCAGAGTGTGAGATGAACAAATACACAGAAAATATGAAAAAAAAAAATCTCATTTTTACCATCTATTTTTGATATCTGCAAGCCACAAATATTCAACCCAGAGGACTAGAAATTAATTACAAAATTAAATAGAAATCAAATTGAAATCATTGCAGTCTTACAATCTCTGGATTGCAGTGTCTGGAGTTTTAATAAAGAAGACACTAGCATGTTACTTCAAAAAATGTTTTCTTTATAAGAATAAAAGCATTAACTTTGATTTCAGCTATTTTATAGCTGTTTCCCAGCTGTGGACTATCTATAAGCAATTGTCTCGTGTTGCAGAAGTGCTGTCCTTTCTCATGAATTTGATCTCAATTATCTTGTGTGTGAAAAACAAACAGCTGCAACCTGATCAAATGTCTGGTGAGCAGAAATGGCATTTGCAGTATTCCTGGCACCTTTACAAGGACCTGCTGTTGGCTCCCTCCACGGGATGGGAAGGGGACTTTATTGAGATGAGGACAGGGACAGGAGATGTTTAAGTAGCCCTGCAAAGAACACAGTCCCCTGGCTTCAGTGGTGGCCAACGCTTGCTTTTCCATGTGTCCCTGTTTTGGGTAGGATGTGTGGGAGGAATATGGAAGCAGGGCTGCTGATTTGGAATTGGATCACCGCTTTCTGCTATGTTGTGCTTCTCTGTACAGACACCTGTTTTAAATTCTAAAGAGTCCTTAGCATTTTTGAAGTGTACCACACAGTGATTTGCATGCTTCAGGGAGACTTCACCACTTAAAGCTATTTTACACAGTCAGAGCAATTCAGAGTGAACACTGATGAAAACCGAAAACTCTTAGGTAAGCCTTTTTTTTTTTTTTCTCGCTAGATGCATTATTTATTATGGAAAAAACTATTCATTTTTTCAACAAATCTTTAAAATTCTTTATCTTATTTTCTATTGAATTGGTTTTAAACTAGTTTCTTTCATATTTCACAGAAGTGCTTTCTTGTGGTGTTCTGCACTGCTGTCGCTTCTGCTGGTCATGGTAATGTTACCAACATTTGCAAGTGAAATACGGATCCTGTATCTCAGCATGTAGAAAAAAAGATGCATATGCTTGTTCAAATGTGATTTTTAAGTACACTTATTTGTAAATGGTAAAGCCCACAGAAAAATTCCACTGGGATGCTGACCTCATCAGACGAAGAGGCTGGTGCTGTGGGAGCAGAGGGAACTCTTCCCACAAAACTGTGAAGCAATGCTATGGAGAGACTATTGCAGCAGTTTCTGAAGGCTGCCACACTTTTGAAGGGTTTCCATGGCTTTGTGAGAATTCCCCAACCTTAAACCTCCCTTGCCCTCTGTCTGTTGCTGGGGAAGAGACTTGCACAGCTGGATGATGATCTAGAGGACTGGAGATTCCATCTGAAGTTTAACAAGGCAGGTGAAACACCTTTACAAAACCCTCTGCATTTGCCTTAAAACAAAAAATCAGAATCTTGGATTCCTGTTGGGAACATCAAGAACAACAAAATTAGTTTCACTTGGAGATAGTTGTTAGACTTAGGTAATAGGCTCTGCTGGATCAGTGGGTTACCGGTATTTCAGCAGATCCCATCTGAGGCAATAAAGAGTGCTTTTAAAGGAATTCTAGTGAATTTATTAGCATTTTCTTCAGGTTCTATTAAAAACTTGTAGATGGAGGTCTCCCAGACATGAGCCAGTGAATCATTACAACAAGGACAATCTCATACTTTAAAGAATCTGGTGAAGTTATGTAGTTTGCAGGATCTGGGACAGCTTTCCACTGCTGGAGTGCAGGGTAGTGCTTCTGAAAGATCTGAGGAGAGTTATCAACGGCAAATCCTTGTAGTTGGTTAGTGAGCTACATAATGAGCTACTTGTTTTCACTCTCCAGATTCTTCATAGTCTACTCTACAATAACATTTCTCACAGGCTGCATAACCACCTCTGATCAATCTACTGCCTTTCTGGGCTACTTGTTAAATTTTCATATGAAGTTTCTTTGTTCTTTCTTTCTTGCTGGAATGAATCTCACATAGATATTTGTGAGGTCAACTTTTCTTTTCAAAACTTTCCTTTCCACAAATGTCTAGGAACTTAAGTTAGTCTCTGTGTGTGTGTGTGTGTGTGTGTATAAATTATATCACAGCTATCAACATCATCTCATTATTTGTATTATGTCTTTATCTGCTTTTTGTCCTTTGCCTTAGACTGCTAAGTATCTATGAAACTGAATGCCTTCTGATTTTGTATTTGTCTGGGAACTCATAAAATGGGATCTAGATCAGTAAATAGCATGAGTACATACTGCAGTAACAAATGTAAGCATTTGGGGAGGGAGTCCTCTTGTGATGTGTCACATTTTGTGATTGTGCATTTAATGAACGTTGTAGATTTGAGGATCAGCTCAAAATTAAAACACAGTGTTTTATTGACTTGTTTGAATTAAACTTTTCTAATCATTATCTTGACCATCATTCTCAGGATTCTTTGTCCCTTAAAAAACTTTGCAGGCTGTCTGTAGCAGACATTTAGAACTTTCCTCAAAGGCAAAGAAACCTGCTTAGACCTACCTCTTCTCTAAAATGGGGAACTAATGAGCACCCACAGTCCTTCTGAATTTAATATTTGCTCCCCCTGCTGAGAGATGGGTTCTCTGACTACAGCTTTCCAGACCAAATACCTGTGCTGCAAAGGCTCTGCCTTTGTGTTTCTATTGTTTTCATATTTGTCTTCAAGTTATCTGGTTTCTTAAATTCCTTATCCAAGTTGAGCAGCCCATGCAGAGAACCCTCCTGCCCTCCTGCTTTTTCTGCAGAACTGGAACCTTGGCAAGGTCTCCATTCAAAGTTGGTGATCCAGCCTGCCTGAGCAGCTGGGTGCAGCCACAAGCCCTGAATGTCTGTGATCGGCAATGGGCAAACCTCGCTGGCTACTGAGCTCAAGAACAGATTTTTGTTGGGAAGTTAATATTCATGATTGCTCTGCACAATTTTTGAGACCAGAGTAAGACATACTGCCAGCTTGCATTCTAAGAATGAGATTTTTTTTTTTTTAATTTTTCAACAAAGCCTTCTTTAAAAACTATTTTATAAGTTGTGGTGTGTTTATGCCCAGCAAAGTATCTTATCAAGCCTTGACGAATACCTCCTTGCCTCTTCACACGTTGGCCACTGAGAATGCTTTATCCAACCCTTGAGTGCAAATATTCCAGATTTGTTAGGACTGGGCATGATTTAGTAGTTGTATCACTGTCTAAGTGCCTGTAGTTATATGGTTTTTGGAGGAGAGTCTGGTATAGGAGCTCTCCCAGCATCAGCAGTGACAGTATGAAAGCAAACAGCTGCTACCAAAAATGAAGTGTTTGCCTTAATTTCAGTCCAATGCCTCTGAAACTAGCATACTAACCCTCTCAGTTAGTTGCTGAGCGCTCACCAGAGTCCTGGTGAAATGATGTGCCCTTTTGTTCAGGGACAAATACAGCTCTGAATGTGTGAGCTGAGCCTCTGTGTTGAGCGGCTGCAGCAGTACTGGCTCACATGAAAGAGATGCTAACAGCTAGGAGGGGAAAGAAAACACAAACACACACATTCACCTGGCTGCAACACAATGATGAAGCTTCCATTTGGCCTTGGAAGAGCCAAGGACAAGGTCCAGCACTATTGAGCTCTATGGGAGCCACCAGTGGGGTAGGTGAGACAGAGCCAAAGCCAGGAGCTAGGGACTTTCCAGACTGGCCCTGGAAATCTGTGGTTATATTTCGCTTTTCAGAAAATGTTCAATAGCACAAGTTATTAGCATGCAGATTCAGCACAGGCACTATTATGTAAGTACGTGCTGTCTTCCCTCTAACCTAAATTTCACTTACAGAGAAAATACAGAAGACTTGCAGATCCATACGAAAATAACATCCGAGCGTTTTCAGCCATCTAAGCCTCAGCAGGTTTTTGTCACCTCTCTTAATGTATGGAGATCCTTGATTTAATCTTCCTTTCCATTCCTTGGCCATTCTTTTTCTCTTCTGGTTGCTGAGACAGAGCCACTCAGATGAGATCTGATTCTGTTATGACTTTCTAGTCCTTTTGCATCGTCCTTAAAGCTTCACCTCAGAATTGTTGAGATCTAATGAATTTTTCAAATTTACCATCAACTTGACATGCAGACTCAAAAAATGTGATTCTTGCTGCTCAGCCACCCCTTGTAGTCGACTTCAACTCACCATATAAGTCAGATAGTCCTATTCACAGTTATGAGACTCTATATTTCTGCAGCCTGGCTTCTGTGCAGCATGTCACAGTTCCTCTTAGCAAAGTGCTGATTCAGTCTACATAGAAACATTCAGTGATACAGAGCTTTATAAAATCAATCAGAGTTTTCAGGCTTACATAGATAGATTTCCTGGTGTCAAAAAATACTAAGAAATGGACAATAATTTTTCTTAGAGATTTATTCATAAGATAATAATTTTAAACAATTATTAAAAGACAGTTTTTGTGAGGCAGCCATTTGAATCTCATTATTTTTTCAGACTTCCAATAAGTATGAGAGACTATGGCAGTGGAAACCTATATATCACACTATGAGTCTGTCTTTGAGCAGTCAATTCAGCGTTCTGTTTGCAGCATGTACCGTGTCAATTTTGCATCCCTGGAGAAATGTGTTTGCTAGACTGCAAATAACAGGCTGATCAATTCAAATTCTTGGAATAACAAGTTGGTTCTGCACCCACTAAATTAATTGTTTATCTTTCTGTGAAAAAGCCCTTTCCCAAATTTTATACTGTTATTTTCTTGGAACTAACCTAGTTCAATAAAAGGATAGAGTCAGCTTTTTTTCCCCCATAATTTGCCTACACTGGTCTGTAGTGTTTACTGCATTTTAGGCAGAAGCATTTCCATATTAGATAAATTGCTCTGATTTCTATACTGACTAATGAAGCTAATGCTTCTTCCAGGCAGACAAAAGAAAAGAAAAAAAATGTCCTCCCTCGCTTTCACCTGAATTTCACCAATGTTTTAATTTATTAAGGAAAAGAGCTTTGAATATCTTAGTAAAATCAAACAGTAAGTAAAATATAATGGCCACACATTTTCTACTAAGCAAACATTTAGTGTAATTAAATATATGCGTCCTTCTCAGGTTATTCAGGACATCTTATGCAGGAAGCACTCATCGTTTTAGGGAGATGTAAATAAATTAAATCAAGCTCCATTATGGGCCTTCCATACAGAATAACACTATTTCTACTTATATAGAGAGGATACTCAATGAACGTTCTCTTCTATCAGCATTTCCTTTGGGTAAACGCTGTTTTCTGTCAAAGAGCAACCCAAAGTATTAAACATCCTTGAAATGTTAAGTAATAGTGTTCCAATCTGTCACTAAAGCAGCAATGCTGGGCAGTAGTAAACCTGCAATTTTCAGAGGTGGATGGTGCATAGAAAAAGATCTTGTGAAATCCTTAATTATAAGCAGTCATTCATTATTTTCAGTGAACCCTGGAAGCTTGCTGGAGTACTGTAAACACGAATCATTATAGTTAAGATGGAAAAAACAATATTTAAAGTTTTTTTTCTTCTGAATAAAATGTTTACATCTTTTCCAGGAAGACATGCACTTAAAAAGTCTCTTTACACTTAATAAAGCTTCCAGAAATGTAAATATACTTTAAAAATCACCTAAGTAACTTTGTCACTGCCTCCTAACAACTAAAACAAATAAAATAAAACCAAATATAGCACTGAAAAAAAAATCCAGCAGCCAGTTAGTCCTCTGTTAAAACAAGGGGTACGTCAGTGCTTCAGTGACTAAAAAGTGTGAGGCTATTTAGCTGAACCTCTGTACGGCTTGTTTACAGATCAGTTGGATTTTAGGCTCTTCCAGCATTTAGATTGAATTTCACTTGCCTTTATATCAGTAGAGCCAAATACTGATATCTTCTCAAATAATTAGATGAAGTCTTTTGGAGAGAAGATAATATTAATGACTTTCCTATTAATTAGGTAAGAGATACTCCAGATCTTCATTCCAATGTAGAGCTTTTTTTGCCTGAGAAACCCCCTTTTTAAATGTCAGAATTCCTCATCATTGAAGGCCACTGTAAATTTTGCAAAGCAGAATCCTGCTTCTGCCCAGATTTTCTTTCCTGTCCCCTCAGGCCCTTGTTTTGCCAATGGGGCCATTGGTTCTCCTCTGGTACAGCCTGGGCCCAGTGCTGGATCACTCACTGCAGAAAGGCACATGAAGGAAAATCCCTCCCAGGGAAAGCTGGGTGGGTATTCAGACACAGTTAACATGGAGAAACCAACTGAGCAAATCATTTGCCTGAAAGGTATTTTGAAAGGTATTTAAAAAGGTTGACCACCCTCAAGTTCTTGTCTCAAGGCAGGATTAGTTATTATCTGTATTGCTCTTGATACACTTTCAAAACCATAGAACAGTTTAGGTTGGAAGAGACTTCATGGATCACCTCATTCAGCCTCTCATGCGAGGCGGGCTAACATCAGCACTGGTTAACCTATCTTTAATGCCCCACAAATATGGAGACTCTATCACCTCCTCTCCAGATGGTTTATTCCAGTACTTTACTGTTCCCACTCATATTTTTTCTTAACATCTAACCTGGATTTAGTTAACTAATAATAACATTAAAATTTTGTGACCTTTTCTGTCTTGGTCCAAGAAAAACCTGTTGACAGGAGAGGAAAAAAAAATACCTGTTTTCAGTGCTACAAGAACAGCCAGCTCTACATAACATAACCCCAAGCTTGCCAGGCTTAGACCTTTCTTAACCCGTCATAGTTGTGAGGGCTGGAAATCAGCTAAGTTTTCATTATTATCAGTTCTCATTATTATGTAACAAATGTTTTAATTTCACACATTTTTTGTGCTGTAACTTTCTGTTATTCTTTATGAACAATATCACTGCATATTTTAGCTCTGGAAGTTACATTTGTCTATTATTATTTTTGGGGTATTATGTTACCTAAAAGAAATGTGTGGTTTGTGTTTCAGGCAGTTTGGTAGGTTAGCAGAAGGTCTTGACTTACATTTGGAACAACTTGCAGGTTAGTTGATAAGAATGGCAAAAAAGAATAAAGAGAAATTTCACATGACAGTTATTACATGTAATTATGAGAATATACTTGACAAATTTTGGTATAATTTGAAAACCTGACAGCTTGTGGGTTTTCTGATCTATCATTAGTTGAGTGGATTAATTTTACAACCATAACTCACATGCAACTGAGTTCTTTCCTTAATTATTTTTTCATATTTTATTCCTTTCCAGAATCATGAAGATGTTTTCAGTGTTGTGTTAGAAAAATTATACCTAGTAAAAGGAGTGTATTTGAGTTGAAAACAAATTAAATGCAATAAACTTTCGAGTACAGATTTTTTTTTTCTTTTTCTTGTCATTATGCTTATAGTTGAATTGTGATTTTACTTTTTCTTCTAAAAATAGGTTTGTTATCTCTTAGTGAGTAGGACCACAGATATTAAGCAATATGCTGGATCCATCATACCAGTCACCTTCCCACTGTAGAGGCATTCAGAAGTTACAAGGGGGAGCACGAAAGCATGAGTTAAAAATACCTCATGGACTAAGTGACTGATTTGGTCTTGAGAAGATCTTGATGTTCGAGCTGGCCGTACTATCTATACCAGTTAAGATATGCACAAGTGCCATTTCGGTTTTGCCTATGAGGCAAGTTTTTTTGGTAGCATGTAAGATTTGATCTGCAGTGCAATCCTGCCTTATGTAACTGTATTTATGGAGAGTACATGTACTGTAGTTATACAGTGCATTTATCCAGAATGGTATTTATATATTGACCTCAATATTTATTCCCACTGGAATACAGGCTGAGCAAAGGAAATCGGACAAGCTCCAATTCAGAAAAGTCTAGAAAGTAAGGTAATATTTTCTTTTGCCTAACTTCCAAAGAGCCAGGCACAGTATGTGTTGTGGCCCCAAGTATGTGGACTGAGGCATTATTCAGTTATCTGAATAACTGGAGAGGCATGTATTTACTACACCAAAATGTAGAAATGTCATGCTGACATTTTCCTCTTAAGGTAATTTAAGAACATCAGAGTGCAGACGTTTACTATTTTCTATGTTTCATTTGTAAGTTTTCCCTTATTACAATTCCAAATGTGATGCACTATTTAATAAGCTTTCTGCAAGCATGAAGAATTTGTTTTTACTAAGAATGTATTTGAAATCTGCCTTGCAGTGGTTAACACCTATTTATCAGGATTTTATGTCTAAACAGACTTTAGTTCAGTATAATAGTATCTGAAATGGCTCTCAGAAATCTGGCTTCTCTTTCACCAAAGAGTTAACTACGGTGAAGAGAAAAATAACAGTTATGAATAACATTGTCTCAGTAGCTTCCTGTCCACTTGCACCAACCAGTGCTGTGAAAGTAGCTTATGTCATTTGAAATTGGTGTATGATGCCAGCACGTAACCAACTACACTGTTTTCTGTTTATGTTGAACCTCCTCCCTAGTGAAAATGAAATAGTCTATTGTATTTAAACTCTAATCTAGCACACACAGATGTTGGTGGGAGTCTTTTCAGTTGTTTTCAACATGTGTTGGATCAAGCCCAAGCAGACTAGCAAACTACATCAACATTTCTTCAGTCTGAAGACTTTCCTCAGGACGGAGTCTTGGGCTGATGTCCCCAGATACATTCAACCTCAATATCTACACTTCTGGGCACAATAACTATCCTATGAGCCTTTGCTTCACTTGTTTACCTCTCATTTGTGATTCTCCACAAAGAGAGTGTCAGTGCTATCCAATATTTGCCATTTGTCATATTGCTGTCTCTTAGTAGAGGGACTGAAGGCAGAAAATCAGGTTGAGCTTGGCTCAAATGGCTGCAAGGCTCTCATCCTGACCTAGCTCTGTTTGGCGGTTAGGAGCGCACATGGGCCTGTGGTAGAGATGGGAAAGTAATCCAGCCAGATGGGAACGTGTCTTTAATTCAGGTTGTGGTAGGAGGAAGGATAGCTAAAGGGATTCCCTCCTGCTTGCCCCAGATGATGCCACTCTGGACAAACTGTTGGCTCTGAACTGTGTTTCTCTGTACCACCCAGTAGACAGTAGCTTTTAAGGAAAAAATGGGAACAGGTGCACTAATGCATGCTGTCAGAAGCAGTAGGGTCTGCGATCATGATGCCACCCCAGAATGATGCAGCTGGTTGTGGGGCAGATGCAAGCTGATGGCCACTGCTGGGTTTATATCCAGTGAATATTGTCAGAGCAAGGGCCTGGCTTGGAGAAGCTGGAAAACTGAGCGAGATCAGGTGCTTTAGCCACACTGGCTAATCTGGGGAGCGCTCTTAGGATGACTGGAGTGGCTATTTCAGGGCTGCAGTGCTAAACCTTCACCAGAGAGCTCTCTGCTGTGTGGCAGGAGAGGAGGACGCTGCTGGCTGTGTTGTGCTGCTGGTGTGGGAGCTCCAGCTGCTGAGGAGTCACGCTGGCAGGGACTCTGCAAACCAGATCCTCCAGAGTTTTCCTGCCTTCCCTTGGTGGACCAAGTAGGTCACTCTCATGATAATGTGAAACGTACTCTGCTGTCAAGCCAACGCAAACAGTCAGACTACATGGTCCAGAGTGTACAGTGGGGGAAGGGGCGGACACAGCCAAATCATTAGGGCTTTTATAATGTGAATGAAATAAATTAGACATTCTGTATAATGTAACTTCATAATAATGTCCTCTCTGGTATGTTTCAAAATTGTATCCTTTACATGGCAATACATCCACTGCTTGCTACGGTGTAAATTTAGAACCATTTAACAAGGCTGTTTTCCTTTATTTATGGTTCAGTAGTCAAAAGAAAACTAACTGGTATCTCTGCAGTGTACCAATACTTGTGCTCTGCTTAATGCTCCACATAATATTTGCCTTTTCTAAGATAACATTTAAGATAATTCATAGAAAGCTGTCAGGGAAAAATGAGAACTTCTTACTGAAAATCCTCAATCACATGTTAGAAAATGTAGTTAATGTGAAATGTTGATCTCCATTTACTTCTTGAGACTAAAGTTTATGTGCTACCTGTAATTCTAAAGTTAGAAGGAAAAAAAGTTAAGTAGTCCCTTTTTGAAGTTCCTCTTTGTATATGCCTTTGTGCTGTATTAAAACAAACAAACAAACTAAACCAACTCAAAAAACTTCTCCAAAATGAAACATTACTTAGAGTCTTACTTGAGGTCTACAGTATTCAGATGAATGTTTAGCTGAATGCTTCCTTTGGTTTGGTTTCTTCCCTTCTAATTTTTTATTAATGAGCAAGTATAGAGACCTGAAGAAAAGAAAGGCACTTGGATCTTTTTCGTGACAGTGCCGTTGGGACTGCTATTCCCTATGTTGTCTGTTGTGGAGAGGAAAGAAATAAAAACAATAGGTTCAAACTAAAACGATGGCACAGATTTTATAAAGTGCCTGTATGTACAACACAATTTGTATTCATAGCATAACTTTATCAGTTAAAATAGTCAAGCTATTTTAAAACATTGCAATGGATTTATTAATAATTTTCTAATGCATTTATCTTTAATTTTAAAGAAATAGCAGATTAAATATTTCCCCAACCAAGGCCCACATAATCCCATATTATAGTTCTGTTTTAGGAAGGTGGTTCAAATTAGACTTTATTCTGAGCCCACTAAAGTAGCCTATGAAAATACCAAACACCAAAAGATGTGGGAAAGAGGAGTCTTTGCTTCCAAGTCATTATCTCTGACTTTTCAATGAAAGCTACAGTGCACCAGGCCATAACTGCTGCCCTTCAGGTCACCAGAGATCCATATGGTTGTGGGGATGAGGGCTTGGCCTTGTGTTCCCAACCTTTAAGTCCTTGGAAGCTCCATTGTTAAAAATTCAGGTATAAGGAAGAACTCTCAGCCACATCCTTATGGTGTCTGAGCTGAGCTCAAAGTGAGATGGGCTTTGCTAAACTTATCGTAGAAGTTTGTTTTGTTTTTAGCGGTTTATCTAAGGGTATGTTGAGGAAAGTGAATATTCTTTAACCCCATCTCCTATTCTATTGGCATGTTCTGCAAGCCAGGGACCAGGAACGGTGCTGCAGAAGCCAATGCTGCTGTTGTTCGTTGTTGCTGGGAGAAGACTACCACCA
Source organism: Nesoenas mayeri (assembly GCF_963082525.1). Lineage (NCBI taxonomy): Eukaryota > Metazoa > Chordata > Aves > Columbiformes > Columbidae > Nesoenas > Nesoenas mayeri. The sequence goes on along the minus strand of NC_137543.1, from coordinate 144,224,049 downwards.
GCCACCGTCTTGCTGACACAAGCCTATAACATATCTGAACTGTTTTTCCTCATTTGTTTATTTATAGATTATAATGTTAGAAGTTTGTAAAATTTTATTATTATTATACTATTAGCCTTGGAGCTCATCATCTCTGTGTTCAAAGCAGAAAACTTAAAATGTAACACTGGAAAAATGCTAACATTGAACTATGAAGAGATTTTACTTTTTACTTTCTGGAAAGGGATTTTGCTATTTTTTCCAGGAATTCTCCCAGAGTCCATCCTTCTTTTTAGCAAGGCAGCCATGCTGCACTGTTTGTCCTCCTCCTCCTTTCTTGCTCCCTGATGCCCCAGGGTAGCTGCAGCTGTTTGACAGCTGCAGACTGGGCCATCCAGCTGTGCCCAGCATGGGGGGTTAGAGGATGGGAGAGGAGCCATGGCGCAGTGCTGCGAATGAGCATCATACAGGCCGAGCTGCAGGGAGGTAAGTTGGGAGCCAAATGTGTGAGACTCCCCCTCAATGTGTGAAAATTGACAGGTCTGCACTGTGTAGGCTATAATTTTAAATTGGAAATAGTTTCCCCCGAAGCCCAGAGTCAGGTTTGCTAATGATTCTGTGTCTTTATTACAAGAGGTTGTTTCTTTTGGCAACAGAGTGAGCGTATTCCCTATGATACTTCCAGGCCATCGACAGAGTAAGCATATTTAGTTACTCTGAACTGGTCACACAACCTTTTAAAACATCAAATTCAAGTATCCGGTCCAATCACAGCCCAACCCTTCCTGTATTTCACTAGGTCGTTCAGTTTAAAAAGGAAACCTTATTTTAAAAAGCTTTATAGACCATGTTCCATGTACGTGAGCTGTTTATTGAGGCAGGAAGCTACTCAACTACTATTTCTGGAAATAATGGGAAAGTAGTTGCATAGACAAGAGTATTAATAATGCCATTGTCGTCCTTTTATTCAAAGCTACCAAACCCCTCTCATTAGGTTTTAAAATTCAGTTTAGAACCCTAATTCTATCTCTAAATTTTTATTTTGTTCTCAGGCTAAACATAGGCTAAACAATATCCAGAGTTAACAAATTCTCTTTTAGTTCCATCTCATCTTCATAAGAAAAATCAAGTAGCTTTATGCTTTTACTCAACATAGGAAACAAAAAGTGATAGCTATTAAAACAGAATGAGTAAGTCACGTTCTGTCCTTTCATAGCTGACAGTTCAGCATAGAACCTTTTGCCTGGACTGTATTGGACTGGTTGTCTGTGGTGGTACAGTTTCTGAAAATCTCTTTGGATTATGATTGAGCAACTAGTTTTGATTCTTGACACCAGGTAGTAGAGTTGACTGAAGACAATCATCTCCTTCAGCTTGTCCAAGAGCTCTGATGATGGTTTTTCATTCCTGTTATTCCTGTCATTCATTTCAATTAGTTGTTCATGGAAATAAGTTTATTTATCAAAATATGTAGACTTCTAATGTCCTCTAATCCTTATTTCTTCTTAATTTGTTTTTATTCCTGTAAAACACAGTAGGAATCTCTAATTCTGACCAGAGAGGGAGGAAAAACAGAGCTGGTAAAAAAATTACCAACACTTTCAATGCAATATACATGAAATAAAAAGATTTGCTCAATTTATGTGGCTGGAACATCCTCTGAGCTGTAACTGGATGGAAAAAGTACAAGGACTGTAACAGAGAGAAGGGAATTAGAAAAAAAGTACTATAACGTATGTTTCTTCTAAACACTGTCACTGAATATGGAAATGCAATTTGAAGGCTTCTAGATTTCGGACTACTTTCCATGTGAACACTGTTTTGGCTTCTGGGAGTTCCTCACCTTGGTCTCCAAAGCAAGTGATAGGCTGAATGGTCAGACTGAGGCACTGGGCCCAGCGCAGCTGTGGCAGCGAGGAGCGCAGCTCTTGCTGGGCTCTGCCTGCACCTGGCTGCACTGCTCATTCCTCTCAAACTATACACATGCAAGTTTAATGTGAAGGGTGCACAGACATTCCAACCTCTGATGTTACTAACTCAGGTTGACTGTTTCTATGTTCTCAAATCACAGAAGACGCAATTTACGAAATATTGGATGTATGGCTACAGCTTCCTAGTTGTGCTCATTTGTCTCCCTCTCTGCATATGTCTGCTACAATAAGCTATCCCTCAGGCATGCACTGCCAAATTCTCCAAACACCCTGTGTATTGCTACCCACAGACCTCTACCTGCTTTGTGCACCTGACTTACAGAATACCTGTGCTTCACTGATGCCAGCTGCTTTTTCTGAAGCACATACATAGCCACACAGGCAATAAGATTTGCACCTGAAGTTTTTGATCTGCTGCTTGTTCATAAATCAGCTACTCTAGGGTTCAAACAAAACTAAATGACCTAGGTAACGACCTTCTGTTCAGCATAATCCAAGTCACTGGCCCATTTTAGTATGCTTTATTACAGTTCCCTTTTGCCTTCTGTAAAACATGAAGACAAAATGACTTTTTTTTTTTCTCCATAACTTGAAGAAAATTATCATCCAAGTGTCTTGGAAGACCCATTAATAAGGGAAAATCCTGACTCCAGACATAAAGTAATAGAAACCTCCACTGCAACATTAATACTAAGAGAATAAAAGCCCCTCCTTCTAGACAATTCTAGACTTTTCTTTATTACTTTTTCCCATATTTGTTAAGCATATAGCTATTGTGGGATGCAGTATTCCTTTTGCATGCTTTTCAAGTGAAGAAAGGCGATCCTAGGAACAGAAAACACTGCTGGTGACTGACTAACCTTTTTTATTCTTGTATTTCCTTACTCTACTAGATTAATCTGAGTAGTTAATGACTGAGTAATTCTGAAATGCATATTGAGATTCCACTGCAGAGTGTTGTTTGGATCATATTACAGAAAATAATACAGTCTAACCAGAGCTGGGGTTTTTTTGTTCGTTTGTTTTGGTAGGAATACATTCACTTTCAGTTTTAGCTTTTTTATAGCTGAAGCTGAAAACATACTTCCATTGACCCTTGCATACGAAGAGTATAACTTACTCTTTCACAGTAGAGAATTTAAAAGCACATTTCTCTAACAGCACCCCGGGTAGCTCTAAACAAGGTCACATTAAAATTGCATTGCTCCTATTTCAAATGTAACTATGCAGTTTCTTCTTTTCTGTGGTTAAACGTAAGCTCAAACAGTACGGGTCAAAATTGACTGGCAACTCCTGTGCCAGCTAATATAGGTTTAATGTTTTCCCTTCCTACATAATTTAGGATAGACAAAGAATTTCACAAATCTTCTTTCAGCATTATTTATCTGTATTGCAATACTGCTCAGAGGCTTCATCTGCAATTCTCCATGCAGTGACTGAACTATGAGATCATCCTTCCACTTAAATATGATACAATACCTATTATCTGCTAGAACTTCTACGCAAACACGACAAACTGTTTACAGGAGTAAGATAGTATTTTAAGTACATGACCTTTATTTGTCAGTTATCCCAACTTTTATACATGTAAAAAGAACAGATCAGGTATGAAAAATGAGTGAAATACACCAAATGTTATTTTCACAACAGTCCTTCAGAGTATAAGAATATGTTGTCATATTTATTCCAGAAAAATGACCAAATCATGACACTGCAATTGGGGCATCAGCTGTTAACCAGGGCATACAACTGGTGATGGTATTACCTGATAGAAATTGCAACTTTAGTAATCACCATTTACCTGGTCATAATATTTCTGATGCTGTAACATTGCTGCTCCAGAAGGTCTTTCTCACTTGGAACACTGTAGGTATGCTGAAGAAAGTGTCTAGTTGAAAGTGTTGCTGATTTGCATTGCTCAGCTAAACACCCACTTTTCAATCATCTAGGCTAGATAAACAGCCCTGAAATGCACCAGATGAGATAAGTATACTAACCTAAAATCTTGGGACACTACTTATAACTTGATAATACATACATATCAGTTGGAAATCAATGCTGGACCATATACAGAGGCCCACGACCTGTTAGTTTCCATGCTTGTGGCAACAGGTTTTCAGCTACAGTGCGAGGTCTTTCCCCTTCTGTGCTTTGTAGTCTTTTGTTTATATGCTCTTAGTCAGTGACAACCAGCATGGTTGTATTTTGCTTTTCTGGACTTTACCATTGCATCATTACCTACTCAGAAGAAGGAAAGACTACTGATGAGTAACATTTCACTGGTTTCTCACAATCAATCATGGGTGAAGTAGATTTTTCTCTCCCTGCTTTTCCTTACAGTAGCACTAGAAAAAAAGTTGTGGCTGATGAGGAAAGCGCTTTGTGCTGTGGAAATGAAGACCGTGATTCAGACACTATTCTTCCCCCCTTGTGGAGAAAACTAATAAAAGTTAATAAAAGGATCCTGAAATAATGTATTGGAATGAAAATACTGAAATGCTTTTATACTGCCAAAACACTCAATTCAGATACAACTGCATGTATTCCTATTGATTTCACTATTCCACTTCTAGTGTTCATATTTTGGTTAATGAAAGTTTTCCCTTCAAGAATAAGGCAGGAAATTTCATTGTAGCATTGAGACTGAGGGTAATATCCAAATGATTTTTGTCTGTACACTGAGGAGAAGGCTCTGAATGTGATTTTAATAATATGGAACTTCCAGGAATTAAGCCCCCATCTCAAAGATTTCATAGTAGTGCTTTGGAGGAACTGTATGCCTCTAGTTATTTCTAATGAGCTACAGAGCCTTTTCACCTCTAAGTTATTCCAGTTGAATCTATCCTAAGAATCAAGTCAGCTAAGAAAGGGCTGGTTTTTTTTCATATAAGTAACATTCACTGCCCTCTATCTTAGATTAATTCAGCTGGGTTTCCATCCCAGTTCCTTCTACAGAATCACTACTCTACTACTCTGTATTTTACCTACATGTTGGGCCTAATTCAACTCAGATGTGATCTTAGATGGAACTGCAAATGACAGTTCCTGCAGGAAAAAATGACTTACCATGTATTCAGGTTTTCTTTACTGACATACTCAGATGCCTAGCATTCAGAGTTTCTTGAATAAAAGCCATTGTTCACTGCCAGTCAGACGGTCCAACAGAGAGCGTAAGGTAATCTGTACAGCACAGAGATGATGAGACTCACTGCACTGCAGAGTGTAACTATTTCTGTCTGAGACAGAAATTGGCTTCTGACTGAGGCCAAACTGGTCTTCAGGTATTTGTGAAAAATGATCATGCTATTGTCATTGACCAACAGGGAGAAGACAAATCTCAAATTCCAGATCAAAACTAACTTGGTTAGAAACAACAGCAAAAATAAATCTGATTCGGGATTTTTGAGAACTGCAAACCACTAGCACTTGCCCTGAAACGGACCAGTCTACAGGTTGCAGGATGGAAACAGAGCTGGTTGGCAGTTTGTCTATTTGCTACTGCACCAAGACAGCCAAAGCAGAAAACAAGCCTGCAAATCTGCTTTCCTGTTGCTTGCAGCACAGCCAGCGTCTCAACCTTATTAGTTTCATTGGGTGCCAGATGTTTATGTCTATATGAGACAGAAGAAGCTCTACAACTTCCATCATGTAATATTTAAAGCCTGATTAGGTATTTCTCATTTAATCACATATATTATTAATTTCAATGAAATAACTGTTTCTCCCCCTGCCTTTAAACAGCCAGTGCATAAAAGTTGGGTTGCTAAGGCAGAATTATAGCCAAGTATTCCAGTATTCACTGCATTCTTATTACTTAATAATGCCCAAGTATGTGCAGAATTTGTCCATGCTGTGCACCACAGAGTGCTGCACTTCTGAAAACAACCCTCAGAAAAGGCTGCGCTGCATTTACTTAAGCGCTTTCCTCAGCATGGTTTATATCCCAGGTAGTTAAACAAGTCTACAGCTAAGGAAAAATGGATGACTTGCTGTACCGTTCCCACAGCACTAACGAGGAAGTAACGAATGGCAAAAGGCTGACCTGAGAAGCCGAATTTACCATTCCGGCTGAGCTTTGTGCCCCGTGGGACGGCTGGTGTGCCCCGGGGAGGCGCAGCCTCGGAAAGGCAGCAATACCAAGCAGAAAACAAATCGGGACACACAGCGGGAGGAACGCACAGACGCTCCTCACCCCGCTATCGGGCATCGCGGGGCTGCTTGTCAAATCGCCGTAAGGCTGAGGCCCCACACGGTCGGGCCCCCCGCCGGCTCCGCACAGCGCCGCCGCCGCCGCCCCGCACGGGGCCAGGCCTCGGGCCTAACTTCGGGGAGCAGCCGGGCTGCCCCGCGGCTCCCTCGCTCTCGCTCTCCATCTTCCTCCCGCTGGGGCGAGCGGCCGGTGCCGCCTCAGCGAGCGTCGGGCAGGTGCGCTCGGCAGACGGCCGCAGACCGGCGTCCTCCCCCCGCCCCGCTCCGCTCCTCAGGGCGGCGGCGCGGAGCCCGTCATCTCCCCCACTCGGGGCGGTGGCGCGGGGCTCGTCCTCCTCTTCCTCCCTCCCTTCGCTGCGGGCCGGGCTGTGCCGCGCCGGAGGGCTTGGCTTGCGGCTGCAGCGTGGGGCTCGGCGTGAGTCACCCAGCCCGCGGTGCGGGGAGCTGAGCGCGCAGGCACACGGAGGAGGAGGAGGCGGCGGGGGCGGGCGGCGAGCGGGCGGGGGCGACAGGCACCGGCTCCTCGCCCGCCCACTCACACATGCTGCCGAGCTGCAGTCAGCTGGAGCGCCGCTTCCTCCCCAGCCGCCGCCGATGACCAACTCGCCCGCCGACAGCCGCTGAGGACCCCCGGCGTCCCCGCCAGGGCAGGGGATGGTAGATCGATCGCCCGGAGCCCCGTCCAGTCCAGCCTGCCGCACAGCAGCTTCGGCCGCCGCCGCCCGCGGGAGCTGCCGCCCGAGAGGAGCCGCAAAATGAACCCCCAGTGCGCCCGCTGTGGCAAAGTGGTCTATCCCACCGAGAAAGTCAACTGCCTGGACAAGGTGCTGGGGCGCGGGCGGGCGGGGACGGCGTCCTCCGGGCGTGCCCTCCCTGCGCCCCGCTCCCCTCGGCTCCGGCGGGGCGGGCAGGGCCGGGCAGGGCCGCCGGGGAAGCGGGTTGAACCGGCAGGTGGCAAATGCAGCGCCTCAGGGGTGCCGCTGCGCCGGCATCCGCGCCGCCACCGCCGGGCGACAGGCGCCGTGTCACCGCGCTGGCGCAGGGCGGGGGGTGAGCGGGGGCCGCGGCGGGCCGGAGAGTCCCTGCGGTACCCGAACGGGGAGTGACGGCGCCTGGGAGTGAAGTTGTAGGTGCCTCCCCGAGCTGGGCCGGCTTCGGCTGCCCCTTAAGCCCTAGGCACCTCGGCGGGACGGTCGCCGGGGCACCGCGGCGGCGACAGCCCCGTCCCTCAGGGGCGTCCCTGGGTGATGCCGGGTATCGCCGAGCGCGGTCCCTGCGTAAATAACAGCGCTGAGGCCGTGACAGATGCGCCAAATTACCGTCCTCAGAAAGGCAAGGCGGTAGGAGCCACCGGCGGAAAATACTGTATTATGTGCTAAATTTAGTGTCTGTTCAGTGTACCAGAAAGCCAGCCGTCACGTTAGTTAGTGATTTTATTCGCGTAGTATTGTGTTCTAGCAAGCAGTGTCGTTTTCTTCTTTAACGATGCAAAATGTCAAACTCTTGCTTCGGTTATCTTTAAAATAATCCTGGCAAGGTCAGCGTGTGGAGGTCTTGGCATTCACTTTAGCAGAGAATTTACATTTCTGAGAGTGTTTCAGAAGCAGCTTTGGTTTCACGTGAAAGTAATTATTTTGACTTAGTTTACAGAGGTCTATAATGCATGGCCAAAATATTGATGCGTGGCTGTTTCTACATTTACTGTACACTAATACAGCTTTCAGAACATCAGTATTGTAAGTAATTCTTTATGTTTCTTTACAGTACTGGCATAAAGCATGTTTCCACTGTGAAGTTTGCAAAATGGCTCTGAACATGAATAACTACAAAGGATATGAAAAGAAACCTTATTGCAATGCGTAAGTATTGTAAATGTCAAGTCTTGCAGAAATGCACATGAAAAGAAAACTTGGCCATGAATATTGTCAAATAGCTCTGTGAAAACTTAATCTAGAGATGTAGCAGTGCAGTCTAAAGCAGTTTAGTATCTTTTCAGATGGCCTTTTCTACTTGAATTGAAGAGACGGAAAATGAAAATATTTGATTTTGTTGTGTTTAGGCAGTGTTTTAATATCAGGTCTTGGGATACAGGTCCTTTCCTCCCAGTAACTGTCGGATCTGGTCCTGACTCCTATTACATTTGTTATTGGTCTGCTGGATTACAGTTTCCGTTATGCAGTTCTCTGTCCAGGGTTATGGACCTGATCAGCATTTTGTAGTAAGAAAACAAACAAAGTGCTTCTCGGCTGTGTAATTTACCAGAGACAATATCCTGTTAGAGAGCATGACAACCTATTTTCAAAACTGTTATGTTGTTCGTGTATCTCAGATTACTGAACTAGATATTTACAAAATCACTGCTTCAGGTGCTTCATGCTATTTTGTATTTTGATTCTCTCTTAGATTTTTATAAGGAAAATAGATAAATTTTGGTTGTAGAGTATAATCAGCTTGTATTCCACTTTTAGATTTTGTTGTTGTGTGGATATGAGGACTGCTTTGATATTTGGCTTGCAAATACTGCAGAAGAGCATTTTGATAACATGTAGAAAAAAGTTGCTTATTGTTCTTTGCACCATGCTTTTCAGACTTGCTAAGTGCATTTCAGTATGTTTTAATCTTTAGAAACAGTTATAATATGCTTTGTTAGAAGGTTATCTCTAAAGAATTTGGAATCAAATTTGATCTTATGTGCTATTCATATTTTGTTATTAATTTCACCTTTACCTCCTTAAAACATAGGTTTTAAGAGAGAATTTTGAAACTGTAGACATGTTGTAATTTTTTTCAGTTATATTTTCCTATACTCATCTTAAAATATTTGTTTCATGTTGAGGTAGACAGTCTATGGCTGGTCTTCACAGAATAGTTCAACAGCATATGCTCATTTCTTCCAGGCTAAAATTGAAGCCAGCCAGTGCCTGTCTAAAATATGAGTGTTTTTTTTTTTTTTTTTTTTTAAAAAAAAAACTGCTGTGCTGCCAAAACTTGAAACACCTGTTTCAATGTGCACAGTTGTACTTAGATTGCTTTAGGAACATATGGAGTTACACACATACATTTCTAGCTTTCCTTGATGTGCCCTGCAGTGTATGGGGGTGACATTAGACCTTTTGTAAGAAAGTGTGGTCGGTTGCCAGTCTTGTGTGCTGTAGAGAAAGCTCTGTAGGAAGGGGGATTCGTGCTTCAACAGGTGGCAAACTACAAGTTGAGACTAACCTAAAGGTTATTGGCCCTAGATGGGACTCTGCTTTTGGTACTTTTGGAGCTGAAGTACAGGCTTACATCATTTACAGTGATTAAAACACTGATAATACTTTGATGCCTTTTACCTAAATTTTTGTGGTTAAATATCAGCGATGATACTTCGGTTGCTTGCTCTTTCTTAGGTAATCAGATACTTGTACTTAATAATGCTGTTTGTTTACAAAGTCTCTTCCATGCTGTACATTGGTGTTTTCATGCTGTGCATATTTAACTTCTGTTGTAGGAGAGTTTTTTATCTATGTAGTTAAGCTATGTGGTATGTCCTTCTATTTATGGTTGAGGGGGAATAAGTATGATGGATTTTTTTATGTACTGTTTAGGTGCTATTCTTCCTAGTGGTTGCTTTAATGAGGTTTGTAATAGTGATCCTTGAAAAATGATGCCTATATTTGACATGCCCCTCAAACCTGATGTATGAAACAGGAGGAAAAAATGTATAACCATGAAAGAGTGGGTTTCTTCTATTAAAGAAGAGAGAAAATTTGATATGTATTATCAATGATGTGTATTTTGTTCTTAAATTTTGGTGAAGTTTTTTTTTTTTTTTTTTTTAATAGAGATATTTTAAATAATGTAAAAAAAATTAAGTGCTTTATGGATCCACTAAGGGAAGACCAAGGTGTGTTTTGTGGTTTCAACAAACTTTAATATACTTCAAAGGAAGGTTATTTATGCAAAACTGTGTTTTGAAAATACAGTTGTTTAGATGATCATATTTTGACAGTACTCTTGCATCTCAAAGGTTACTTATTTGCAAAGCAGACACTATTATAGTATTTCAAATTATAATGTGTCTTAGCTGGTGTTTACTAGTAAAAGGCAAATCCATTTTGATGTTAAATACTTCTTGATCATAAAATCTGCAAAGAAAAGAATGCAAATTTACTCATATGAACACCTAAAAGCACTTGACAAAGAGCAATTACTGTTAGACTGTTTATTGAGGCCATCCATCAATGAGAGTGTAATTTGTAGATAAGAGTGAAGAAGTATGCACTAATTTGAACAGGAGAGCAATACCATGAAGTTGTTTAATAGGTTTGGAAGCTATAGGTAGCTTTTTGTAAGGGCAAGTCAAAAAACACATGACTTCAATAATTTCTGTATCTATTTGTTAGGTCACAGGTTAGACAATGCACTTGAGTATATTTTGACCTTTGAATTTAACATATTCCACTCTTTTTTCAGGTGCTGAAATTAATAGTTTTTTCTGCATTACTGGCAAAGATCAGAAGTTACTTTTAACTGTAGAACATGATTGTGCTTCTGTTAATATAAGAAAAATGTATTAACTTTTCAATGTTGAAACTACACTTTTGGTGTAAGAGAGTACAGTCAGATAAATTAACAGGAAATAATGAACCAAGAAGGAATATATTGTGAAGTATTCCAATTCAGTGTCCATTGGAAAAGAGCAAAAGTATTTGTAAATGTAGGATTCTACTTTTTTTAAAGGCAAACTTTTTGTTGAGCATCTTGTCACGTTTCCGGTTAAATGGTTGTGTATGTTCCTTGTGATAAGGATACACTGATAGTAAAAGTCGTGACTGGGCTACTGGCGTAGTAGAATTGGTGAAGAAGCTGAGTTGTGTAGTATTGCACTTCTCATCCTGCTCTTGTAAGTTGTAGATTTCTGAAAGATTTTGTAACTAAGTTATAAGGGAAAAACTTTGTCTATGTGTGCTTGTTTATAGTATGGCTTGGAGAAGAACAATGTTTGTATTGCAGAATTGCCATGAAGTTCCTTGATCTGTGTCCTTTAAACATATTAGTTCTGTCGTAGATAAAACATTATACAATCTCTCTATCTTTTTTATTATTTCCATAATTCGCAAGCTGTTTGAATTAGCATAGTATCTCTCTGCTTATTTGTGTGGTACCTGGAATATCATGCTTTTATCTCAGCTGGGACCTCCAAGTAGTACAGTACTCTTGTGGTTTATGGTATTGTGTTTCTTGCTTTACTTGCATTTACATTTGATCTGAAAGGCCTCACATACAGCATATTTGAAGCTTGTAGGTGCTTAGCATGTGGATGCTGCTAGGTTTACCTTACGCCTTTAGTCTTGTCTTTTACTTCCCATGTGACTTTAAATATACCACATTGCCAGAGAGCTGCCTGATGTATTAAATAATGTTGATGAGACTAAGGGCTCAGACTTGTAGTCAGGTTTTGCAATTCAGCTGGGTGCTATGCATTGCCTGACGCAGGTGAATGAGCCATGCTTTGTTTCTCCTAATGTGCATATAGGTGGTAAAAAAAGGGTCCAGACAATTAAAATGGTTTGGGCAATCCAATGATTTGTTAAATCAAGGTGGCTTTAATGCAGATCTGAAGCCCTATCCCACTTCAATATTTGCAGATAGAGTATTAAATATTTGTTTAATAGAGATGGAAATGATAAGAAGAAAAGTTGTTATTATTATTATTTGCAAACTCAGAGCTGATTCTTCTCAGCTGCAAATAACCAAGATGATGCAAGGAAATGAATGGCATTTTGGCAACTAACCATCTGTGTACTAGTTCTCAAGCTTGCTAAATGATTGAATCATGTAGGATGATTATATGGTAACTTATTCTTACGAATATTCATATAAATACTTTTCTGACAGATTCACTAGACCAAAACACAAGACTACTTTTTATGCAAAATGTAGAAGCTGTAATGTGTATTTTTGGAATGTTCTCTCTGCGATAGCTATACCTGCTGATGCAAACAGGCTTCCTGCATGTGTGAACATGTCCAACAGAGATGTATTTTTTTAATTTCTTCAAAACCTAATAGCTTAAGCTTCTGCAGACCTGATATACCCTCTTGCCAAAGGCAAAAACCCTCACTAATGGAAGAAATCCTGAAATACTTAGTATCTAAAATTGTGCTAATCGCCTGCACAGAGGGTAGCTTCATTCAAGTTTTTATTTATGACAGTCACCATATGGAATGATTACATAACTTTGAAATTTAAATCTACTGTCATCAGTCTTAGCGTGGATTACTGACTTGAAGAAAAGCTCGTAACTTTTTTTTTCCTAGATAATTTCTTTTTAACTCATGCCAATAGGAAATAGATACAAAAATATATTTTAAGTATTGTGATGTTGTTAGAAGAATTATACTACAGTTTCAATTTTCAACTGCAGTCAAACTTTACATTTTAAAATACTATAGGGAAGGGATGAAAAATGTCAAAATTGTTTTAGACCAGCTTGGAAGTGGTAAGAGCATGGTACAAGTTTCTGAACAGTAAGATGGGCTGGAAAGTGGAGGCAGTCACTGGTAATCAGAGGATGAATATGGCCATTAAATGGAATCCATTGTCCTGAAAGGTGAACTTGTGTATAGAAGTTCGATATTAGTTGTGAAACATGAGTGAGTTTTATTTCTGCCAGTCAGAAAACTTGTAGAGGGTGACTGGAAGTGTGATCACATTATTCTTACTAAAAATAGCTAGCATTATCTCATTTTTCAGCATTGATTTCAGCAGGTGATTATTTCTTAATTTAAATATGGCAGGAAGACAGAAAATGGGTAGGTAAGGAGCAGGAAGAATAATCCTGAAATGTGATAGAGCCACTTTTAAGAGTTGCAGTAAGAGAGTCCACAGAGTAAACTTTTTTTTTTTTTTTTCCCCCCCTAATTTTCCATCGTCAGCTGTTACTGAATAACACGTGATTTGTGTAAATGGGTAAAACTGAGTTTGGGTTGAGGAGGAAGATTGTTTTCTGCCATGGTTAACCTTACAGCTATTTTTTTTCTTTTTTTTTTCCTTTCTTTCTTTTTTTTTCTCCTGGTTTAGGGCTGTTTCTGATTATTAGATTTGATCAAAAGTAAGCTATTATATAGGCCAGCCCCAAATGGTAATTCTTACATAAAGAAAAAACCCAGAAACTCCCATGCAAACCCTCCTAGAAGGCAAGGACTTGCACTTAATCACTTTATTCACTTTGTGTATTGAAGACTTTCTTCTTAAGATATAGTATAAAATGAGTAATGCAAATAACAGAACAACTAGAAAAACAGCTGGTAAGGGTGTCAAATCAGAACCAAACACGCCTATGTAATTTAAGTCCATTATTTCTTGTTCAGCATCCCATAAGTATGGACTTGAATATTTGAAAACAGCTATCATATCTCAGCCAATTTTTCGTTAAATGAAACAGCTATTTCCTTGTAGATTGTATTTTCTGGTAATTCTTGTTTCTCTACCTTCAGTTATCTCCAAATGGTCCATATATATATGTTTTCTTTGAATTGCAGCACCCAGTGGCACATATACCAGAGCAGGTAGAATAGCAAGTGTGCCTGTGCAACTCATACGTAATTTTTCTCCTAAGTCCCAATACAGTCTGCCATTTTTTTTTGTTGCAAAACCCAAACTATTGTTAAGTTATACTGAGATGGTTGTGGGCAGAATTGCAACCTCAGCAGTTGTTATTTTCCATTATCTGAGCAGTTAACTGTTCTTGGCTAAGCAGAGAATCATCCACTTGGTTCTCATTGAACTAAATCTCCATTTTTTCCCCAGGCTGTTTCTCCAATTTGTAAAGTTCATTTTGTATTCTAATTTTGTTCTCTAATGTGCTTACAGCCCCTCCTATCAACCTATCAACCCTCCCACCAGAGAGCCTGTAAGCACATTGCAAATTTAATAAGTGTAATCTTAATTTCATCAGCCGGGTCTCTAGCTGAAGGCCTGGAAGGGTGCTGGGTGCAGGATGTACCTCTGCGGTCTGATGCAGCTTTGCCTTCTGTAGTGAGCAGTGAGAAATGGATGAGGTACTTTTATCTTCTCTACTTGTTCATGGAGCGCTAGATCAAGCACTAAGTTCTGTGTAAGAAAGAAAACAAAATTGTGAAAGAGCGTAATTATTACGGATATTTATGCAATCTCTGTTTAAATATGAGGGACAGCTACAAGTACTCTTGCAGAGGGAACATACATTCCTGCTGCTTGGTGCTGTGATAACTTCCTTGATTAGTTGAGTATTGAGTCCAAATTAGTGTTGGTAGTATCCAGTAATGAAAAGGAAAGTAGGAAAAGAAACTGAGCCTGTTTGCTAGAACAATTGAAGGACTTTCTTTGGCAAAATATATTTGAGTCTCTGAAAAGTGTTTGATGCATATCTTTAAACTCTTTGAATGAGGCACATGAGACGATTTTGTCAGAGTTGCTGAATACTGTGTGTGAGGTGGTTAGTTGCAAAGGAATTACTAAAGAATAATCATCACTGACACTCAGATCTTGGGAAGAGTTGGGCTGTGTTTCGATTGCCTGTGTTTCTGAGTAGTGGGATGCAAAAACATTTATCAGGTTCCATTTCGACATGTTCAGTGGACTGTATCCTCATTTCATGTTTGATCAAGACCTGCAGATGACACCATACATGCACATGCTGGTGGGGGTGCAGAGAGAGGACACAGTGTGGTCTAACAGGTTCCTTGGTTTGCATTGTTGTAGGCTGTGAGGAGCACCATAGAGTGCTGGAGCTCAGCGGCAGCCAGCCTGCTTCCCTGCTGGGGCAGGTGGAGCAGAACACTGCCCCGAGGGAGAGGAGTCATACCTTTTTATCTCTTAGACCAGGTGAATCCCCGGTCTGCACTGAGCCAGTACTGTCAGGTGTAGTACCTGATGTGAGTATAGGGTCTGCATTTGAAATTCATGTCTTACTATGCTGCCTGTTGGTGTAATTGCTCCAAAGGGACAATTACAATTTAGTGTTACTTAGGATGTTGCTGGGCAAATAAATAGGAAATGTGCAAATGAATATTATATATTTTATTTTTATTTTTATGCAAGACTGCAATAAACATGGCATTCAGGGCTATTTGCAAGAAGTGCTTATAGAAATCATTGCTGTGTGAAGTCCTGATTTGTTGCCCGTTTATATCTTGACTCAAGTAAATATGTGGTTTTAATTTATATGGTCATTGGTTATCATAGACTGCAGATAATTTTTCCAAGGAAGAACATGTGCTTCTCCTCAGGACCTGTAGTCATAGAATACATTGAACATATATTCTTAGGGAACTGTAGTAACTGAGACACAATTTCAGTAAGTGGGATTTTCTTTGATGGCTAGTATCTTAGCCACTGTTGATGCTCAACATACTCTTGATTTTTCTTAACAGCTGGTACTTCCTGTACTCATTTCTAAAGAGTGATGAAGTTTGTTTTGTTATATTTACTAAAATATTTAGGCAACAGAACAAGAACAATAGATGATTTTTTTTATTTAAAATCATTGCATTGCTTGCATTGCATAGTTCGAGTTTTGGAAGTGGTAATAACCACTTGTAGCAAGCCTTTGTAATCTTGATGGTATGTTTCATTAACAGCTTTGTGATTTAACTGTTTGGGGTTTTAAATGTTCTAAACCATGTAATTTCCTATCATATTTGCTGAAGAACTTGAAAAGTATTTTCACTTGGCTGAATTTTAAGTTCTGTGTAGCTCTGCTAATGTTGTTGATGGTTGCAACTAAACCTACTCTCCTAATGTACTCCGTATACTTTATAAAGCTTGAAGAAAAATAGATGTATGCTCCAATCTTTCATGTCACTTTGAATTTTCGGTTGGTGATGTCAATAGAGAATAATGACATCATGCCAGTCAGCTCAGTGTCAAAAAGCTTTTTTGACTTTTTACATATAATGTTGGTGGGAGCTTACTGTCATTATCCAGACAATGTGCAATCTTGGCTGAGTGGTGAATTAATGTTGTTTTCATGATTTTGAACATCGTGGAGTGCTTACAGAAACCTTGCTAAATTTAGAGATTGTAGAAGTTACACTGAGGGCAGAGTTTGACTGTATGATGTTGAGGTTCCTTGAAAAGGAGACAGTAGGCAGGGCTTGCAAGGGGAAAGTTTGCTGTAAAAAGAGGTGAGTGAAGTACTTGTGGCTGAAGTACTTGTTGAATAACTGTTTTGCCTGAATATGAACACCAGGAAGTTCATGCTGCCCCTAGCTGTGTCATCTCATACAGCAACTTTTTGAAAAACCCCAAAACTGCAGTTAATTCTCCTTACTGATCTGAAAATCAGTTATTTTCTTCTGATGTTGGAATTGATGTTGCATTGAAGTTGGCCAACCTATTTTCCTTCTATTTGTGTTGTCTATGTAACTTTTATTTGTATCTGGAGGAAAAGTCTGGATGATGAGCAGTGCAGAATTTTGTCTCTCATATCTCATCCTCCACCTGTCTCTCCTGGCGCCCTCCTGCTGTGCTCAGTTGTGGTGAAACTGTGTGATGTTGGCTGATCCCATAACATCTTAATATGAGGAGGGCACAAGTGATCAGTGTCACACTTGAGATAAGACTACAGCAGCTTAGTTTTAGAAATGAAAAGCTAATTGTAATTTGGCCAGTAATCATTTAAGCATATGTTGCAAAGGCTTTTCTGGGAAATGCATAGTTACCCTTGAAAGAGGATTTCTTAAAATTTAGGACTATACAGGAATAGTGTAAGTTTCTTCCTTGCTTCACACACACTATATATATTTTTTTTTTTTGTTTGTTTATTTTACCCCTTAGGAGAGCAAATGTTTGGAGGTAGTCCATCATGTTCTGCCTCTCTAAATGACAGCATTTTTCACTTAGGTCTATTGATGTAATGCCAGTTTAACAAATTTAAAAATAAATTTGTGCTGAATTTTAATTTATTTATACCTCAGATATTTTTTTGAACTTGGCAAACTAAATGATAATAGCTGGTTTTGTTTTGTTCCAGTTTTACTCTGGAAGAATTTAATACTTGTAATGCAATTTCTTCGAACATTAGAAAATCGTAAATAGAAATACTTAGGGAAAGATTTTTTAAAAATGCTGACTTTAAACATACTTAAAATGCAAGTGGCTAAGCTTGTGGAGGGGGAAAGTGGTAAGATGAAATACATTGTCTAAATAAAAAAACATGGATTATTTCTGCCGAACGGTGTGGAGTGGCAAACATTCTATGTAGTAGGGTGTTCACATGTTGAATAGCATTGGTTGTGCACATCTGTGAATGCACGAGGGAAGAAATTTCTGACTGGATTTGCCAGGTCACACAAAAAGGGCCGGTGTGAGGATTTCTAGCAACAGAAGTGCTTCATGGGTGGTCGACCAGGAGATTGTTACCTCTGGTACAACTGGCAGAATGCTTGGGATGGTGCTGTAAGGGAGGTTGCAGTCCATGTTTTAAAGAACCTGCCTGAAAATACATATGTAGGTTTTGCTACAGTTTGTGTTTGACAGAGAGATTCTAGTGCCTTTATTGATGTTAGTATTTGCTACATAGTAGAGAAGTGATATTGGTGAGGGTGAATGAAGAGAAGGAATGTCTACTGGAAGAATTTTATTCAAAAAATAGCTGGTGAATGGCTCATCATGTAGGTGGGTTTCGTATAAATTTTGCTTTAACAGAGGAAGGTCTGAGAGTTTTATTTTGAAATAGTTGATAGGAATGTATTAGGCTATCAGAAAACAGAGATGAAGTTTATTATAACAGTTAGTAGTATAACTTACTGAAACACTCTGGTGTTAGCACAAAATTGTTAGGAGGAATGGGGAAAGGGAAAACCAGGTTGGAGGAAAAAAATATCAAAACATATATTTAGAAGAACAATATCCCCTGAAATATGTGAAAGAAATTGACATCTCTAGTAAACAAGACTTTTATGGGAAACAACAGTGATGATGTGTCTATTTACACAAGGGAAAAAATGGAGTATGCATGCATGCAGACAAAGCAAGGATAGATGGAAAAGAGAAATAATTAATTTATAAAAATGTTTGAGCTTTTCAATTTACCAATAGCAAATGAAATTTCTGAAAAGGTTGCACTTCTGAGTCTTTGATTAGGAAAGGGGTACAGTCGTGGTGAGTGATCAGCTGGGATGTGTCATGAGCTTTTGGCTCATTTTGATCTGAAGATCAAAAGTGAGATAAAACACAGTCATTCTTGGAGAACTCACTATTTAAACTGAGATGTGGTTTGTATTATAGTTGTGTCAGAAATGTTGGAAATCCGTATTAACAAGAGTGCAACAAGCTGGAAGAATAAAAAGAGCAAGTAGCTGAGCTTTGGTTGAGTTAATGGTCAGTTTGCTCCAGCTCATGCTTCTCCACGCAGCCAGGTTATTCATTTAGTAACTCCTCCTTGTGCTGAAGACCTCTTTCAGGATGACTCTTGTCTTTGTGGAGGAAAGATTCAAAAAAGTAACATTAAGTTCCTTGTGCTGATTAAATGCTTAACTTTCATGACCGTGCTGCTGCTGTTTCAAGGCTCATTTGGGTCAGCAGCAGGAGTCTCTCTTACTGCCCAAAAGGCAATGTCAGATTATGTCTCCTGTGCAGAATAATACTGTATGTGGAATATATTAACAAAAGGAAAATTTAAGCTTGTCAAACTGGATATGGATGAAAAGGAGACTGCAATGTACTTTTAGAAGTTAAAGGAAATGGGGTAAAAATGGTTATTTTTCTCTACTTATTTCACCCAGATGAAAATGGCAGCTCCCCTTTTTCATAGTTTACTCTGTTCTGTCACTTTTGCTGTACCGGAGATGTAGACTTAGCTCAGGGAGCAACCAGGCTCTTTTGTTGCCTTCTGCCATGTTTTTTGTGCATTGGCAAAGCCACCTGGCTGTTCAGTGTCAGCTGTGCTCACCTCAGCTGTGACAATAACTGAGCACCTGATGTGCTGTGACCGCTGCCCATGCTGTGGAAGGCGGATGTGTCTCCCTTGTATTTTCCACCTGCACTGGTTGCATACATCTTGTGTCTCATGTGGAAATGTTTCACGGTCTCTTTTTGATCTATATCTTCAAAAAGACTGCTACAATAAGGCACTACTTTGCAACTCAGGTAGCATATGAATATGTGCGGTTAATAGTAACTATACATCTTCTACTGGAGAAATCAGAACTGAACATTCAGGAACAGACTTATAATGGATCTTTGAAGTTGATAGTATAGCAGATTAACAGTTCATAATAATAATTAATACTACTTAATTTTATACCTGTTCCAGTTTGTTTTCAGTGGAACAATTTCATAGAATAGAAATAGAATTATTTCGGTTGGAAGAGACACTGAAGATCATAGAGTCCAACCATAACCTAACTCTAGCACTAAACCATGTCCCTAAGAACCTCATCTAAATGCCTTTTAAACACCCAAATCTAACTTATTTTGAATTGGATTTATTACATTCTGCAGTCTGCGTTTCCTGTATAACTGCTCTGGAAGGTTTTGGCTGAAGGTCTAAAACTGACAGGGTATCTGTTGAGGTTTTTGTTCTTGCAATGAAGTTACAGGATAAAACTTTGGAACTTGATGTCTTCTGTAATTACATATATTGGCACTTTGTTGTTTTCCACAGTGAAAGGACCTGTTATGGTTTTGTACATTTTCTTTTGTGACATAACTGCTTAGTAACTGTAAGCAAATTAAAGATAAAAGTAATTCCTCTATTTTTCCGCACAGCTGTATGCATGCCTACTTTAACCTAAACAATTTTTTTTTTTAAATTCTAGACTTGAAAAAATGCATCTATAAGCGCTAAATATATATATATATATATATAAGGGTCTTGTTTTACCATCCTTATTTTAGTGAAAAAGTATACTGAGCCATAAAATATATAATTATTTGAAAAATGTGTATTCTGGAAAGAACTATGTTGGTCATTATAGTACATAGATTGCTTGCAATTTTTATTTTGGGCAGTTATGTTCACTTAGACAATGTAATAGTAAATTATTGTCTTACAGATTTTTTTCTGTTGCAGTGTAACTTGTGAGAATGCTTATGTTAATTTCAAAAAGTTCTCTTTCAAAAGCGAAATAAGGGAAAAGAAGTAATCTGGCACTTTCCTTAAATAAAGAGCACTGTAAGCCTTCATGGCATCATTTTCATATCTACTATAAAGCAACTATACTAAAAAGTAATCTGTTCTGGTAATAGTAAGTTAAGGAGTAGATAGACAAGAGCTGGGAAAGCATCAGCATTCAGAGTTCTACAAGTAGTCAAGCAACTACCAGTTTCCCAAAAGAAGCGATGGGATTATTTTTGAGTAGAGGAGGCTTAATTACACCTTTAGTATGTGGAAGGTGTTGGATATGAAACCAGTGGGTAACAGTAGGAATAGACATCTGAGCTGGAAAGATTTTCCATATGTCATAGGCATACTAAGGCTATACTAAGTAGACATTCATAAACAATTCTGTTGATGCACAGAAATTCATCTCAGCTGTGTTAGTCTTGCAATATAGATGGGTGAAAATTAGAGAATGCTGTTCCTCTAAAAAATCAGACCTTAAGACAGGAATGCATTGAATATATGAAAGGAGAAGATCCTGCAGAGTCAGAATGTCATTTGTATCAGCATTTTGAAAGTGAAACTCTCGAAGAGCACTATTGTCAGTTGTTTCATTTGTTTGTGGAATGCCTATTAGTGGCATAGTTGAATACCTTTCATCCAGGAGATGTTAGTTATATGCAGCTGATGGGCCAATATATTATAAAACAGTACATGTCTCTGATGAAGGGCTGGAATTCTTCATGTCCTGGAATACCGTTTTGAGGACTGACAGGTAAAAGTGAGGATAGTTGGCTGAAAAAGCCTTGCCATAAGTGTAGAGTATTAAAGGTTGATCAACAGAACTAAATACTGGAAAACACCTTGTGAGCTGTAGTATGGTGGCAGTTTTCTTCAGACACTGCTTTGAAGAGGATCTTTTAAAAGTTTAAGGTGCTTTTTTAGATATAGTTGCAAATAGTAATCTCAGAACTGTTGCTTGTATCTCCTAAGCTTCTCCCATCACAGAGGGACAGTAGTGTAGATAGTGTCTCTGAAAAGCAATTGAAAAAAATAATTGAAGTTGGCTACTACCTATTCCATGTTCTGTTTTCTCAGTGGAAGGAATTAAGAAATACAGCCTTTTGTACTTCCTTGACTGTTAAATTTGTCACCCTTTCCCCAGCAGGGAATCACGAGGGATGTGCCCAGTAGAATATCCTGTTACGATTTGATTTCATTCTTGCTGTAAGCAGAAAAGCTTTTATTTGCCTTACAGGAAGATGCACATATTAGGATAGTGGAGAATGTGATGAACTTATGTTTTGACTGACATAAAATATTAAGACTTGTGACCATTTCTGTAAGAAATGCAATATGTAAAGCAATGGGGAAATAAGTACTTAATGCGTGGCACCACAAGCACAGACCAGTGGTATATTAAA
Organism: Nesoenas mayeri; assembly: GCF_963082525.1. NCBI lineage: Eukaryota > Metazoa > Chordata > Aves > Columbiformes > Columbidae > Nesoenas > Nesoenas mayeri. The sequence goes on along the minus strand of NC_137543.1, from coordinate 144,202,435 downwards.
GTACAGCCTGGCTGGAAGAGGAGTGGGGAGGTACAGATATGTGACATTCCAGGAAGGCTGGGGTATGGACCAAGCTGTCACTGCAGGAGAATTCAGAATGGAAAGGGTGCTGCTCTTATGATATGTTCTTTAAATGTATGAAACAGGCAGAAGAACATAAAAATCAGGAGTGAATAAAGCTGGCAAGTTTCCCCTTCTGCTTCATCCACACAGGTTGTTAAATGATTCTCCTTGCCCTGGTAGTGGAGAGCCTGCCAGGAGTGCATTAGGCATCGTGATTAATGTCTGTCACATGTTTATGCTCTCATCTTCTCCCCAGCAGGTGCTGTGCATGTGCAATGTGGGTATTTTTTGTAGGTTTAAAGAAAACAGGACTGTGAAGATGCATGTATGTGTAAAAAGACAATGTCAAAGAAATTGAATGTGTGGTTGGGGCAGAAGGAGCTTGTGGTGGTCCTGAGTTCCTGGAAACCAGACTGAACAAGGAACAAACTGCCTCCAGAAAGGTTCTGTCTCCGTTGCAAATTATTTCTGCTCTCTTGTGAGCCAGAAGTAGTAAAATAACAGTCTTCCTCACTTAAATTTGGGTTGCCTTTTAAAATATTTAGTTGCATTCAGGATAAGGTCAGGTAACTTGAACTTTGAAACTCTTTAAGAAGGCAGCACTGACAGCGGCAGAAAGTTTTCATGTGCTTATGACAACCTCTTTTCCTTAGAGGGTATTCTGGTCTACTCTGTATGAGCTGGAGTTTCCTCACCTTGCCTGATAAGCCCACTGAGTGTCTGAGCACAGGAATAATGGAGACATGCATGCCAAGTGCAGCCAGTTCTAAGAAAGGTGCTTCTAGTTAAGTGTATTTACAATTGGAAAAGAGACTTTTATATTGTCAGTGCAGAAAAAAAACCAAACCCCACTGTATTACAGGATTATTCTTTCACACTGTGTATGTGAGTGTGATGTTTTTTCCTTAACATTTTTAATAATTAATAATACATTATTTGAAGTAGTATCAATTTTTGTATAGTTCAAATACCATTAAGTGGAAGAATGAAAGGCATATGATGAATAATGACACTCATTTGAAGAAATTTCTAGTTATTTCATCTGAAAAATGTACTGGAATTGTTAGATCTTTGAATGGTTCATTGCATGGTGGAAATGCCTACAACTGATGTACACAGATTTACCTTCACTATGTATCTAAACTGTTTCAGTAACGACAACAGTAAACAGACCTTTTTCCTTTAATATGAAAACATTCAACTTTCTTTGGCTATTAAAAGTGAGGTTGTATCTGAATATTGTTACCTTGGAATTTTAATCTCATTTACACAAGTTCTTGGTTACAGTTGCTTAGTAACATGCTGCGGAAACAGATTTGTTGATTTATGATAAAGTATCTACAATATCCTTATAATTAAAGATGTTGTAAGGAAAGCAAGTACACAATGTGGGTGTGTATTGCACTTGAATGTTTCTAATAATCTCCATCTTCACAGTGTATCTTACAGTGAGTGTCTTTGTACGGGTTGATGTTTTATGTAACTCACCTGACATCTGACCCACATTGTTGTATGTAGTTTGGTGGTAGTTTTGGATAATGCTGATTTGTAGTTTGTAGTTTAGTCTGAAATCCTGAGGTTTAGCAATTTACTTCCATGAGACTGCAATTGCAACGTGGCAGTTATTTCATAAGAGTTGCACTGATATCAGGAATATATCAAGAACAAACTGTAAGAGAGAGAGAGGCTCATGGTTCACTTTTACATGGTGTTACACTTTCATTCCCAGAATGAGAAGTGTGTTAGAGATTAAGCATTGTGAGACTTGTAAAACTTATTTTTTTGACAACTAAAGGAGGTATCTAGAGAAGTGTTGACTGTTGCATGTGTTTGGTTACTTGCAATTACTGTATTTTAAGGTTTCCTGAAATCTTCTTTCATTTCTTTGCAAAAAGGGCTCAAGATTTCTGTTTACCTCCTCTGCAATATACTGCAGAAGAATTCAGAAATGAAGAAATTTCTAACACTAGCATGTTCACTGTGTAGAATGTCTATGAAAGCAAAAATTAAGCAAGCACCTCTGGGACAGATGCAGCATTATTAAAATTCTGGACCCTGCTTTGAACACAGACCCAACCCCAAGAAAAAATGCAAACAAATTTATAAATAAAACAAAAGTAAATATCCTGTATGATGAGGCCTGAACTTAGTCTGCTGTTCTACATGTATTTTAGAGCATAAAAAGCTTGTGTTCTTCAACTCAGAACACTGAAATAACTCTTAAGATAGATACCTGTATGTTTTGTTCAGGGCCAAACACCTTGGTGTTATGTAATGAAATAAGAATAGTTTTACCTCTTTGCCTAGTATATTTACCTCAATTTCCTTGTGAAATTAAGTTATTCAGGTTTCTATCAAGCCCAAAAATTTACAAAAACCCTTACAAATTTGTACATCTAATTTCTTCTTCAGATTTTTTTTTTCTATATGTAATGCAAGAATTCAGAGGAAATAATTATTTTAAAAGTGCCATTCATGTGGCTCTGTTCAGTTGGAGGTTTTCCTTCCTGCTTTCAAATGCTTGTAAGCTATTATGGTTGTTCCACTAATGTTGTATCCCTTGACTGGAAAACTGTGGGTGGCATTAATCTCACCTACCTTTGACATATCCCACGCCGATGTATGTGAGCTGAAATCATTGCTCTAGTCCCATTTTTGTAGTCTGTGGAGAAATAAATGCTTTAAGATTTCAGTCTTTCTGACTCATTTTATGATAGGTGAAACAGACTCATATTCATCATTAGGTATGCTAACTTAATCATCACAGACTGACTCAGATACAGAGGTTTACTTTTCATGAAGTGGATCTTCTCCTGTGTGAGAGACAGTTGATGATGGCTGTCCCTGAACAGCTGTCAGAACCAAGTATCTTCATTTTCTGGAGCTCCTACCAACTCATGTTCCCAGTCCTTTGGTGTATCATAGGCCTTTGAGCAAGTTGGTGGGAGAAGAAAGAGTCCAGTTTTTTCATTCCATCTTTAAGCCTGTTTTTGAGCTCTGCCTGTCATATCACTGCATGCTCACCCCTAGGAGACTGTGTCACTGCACCATGGCCTTCTTTAGATTCTTGTATTATTCAAACCTGCATCATTAATGTAAAAACAACAACAAAAATCTAACATTTTGTATCTCAAAATATTTATATCCCAGTTTAAAAAGAAAAATACTTGTTCTTCTGTGTGGTGATCTCTTGTTCTGCATCTCCAGGCTGCACCTGGAGAACTTTGTCCAGTTTTGGTCCCCACAATTCAAGAAAGACATGGACAGACTGGAGAAGGCCAAAGGAGGGCCACAAAGATGATCAAAGGACAGGAGAAACTGCCCTATGATGAAAGACTGAAGGCCTTAGGTCTTTTCTCCCTGGAGAAGAGAAGGCTCAAGAAGGACCTCATCACAGTATTCCAGTACTTAAAGAGCAGCTACAAAGAGGAAGGAGGCTCCTCTTCACAAGGAGCCACATGGAGAAGACAAGGGGCAGTGGCTATGAGTTGTATTGGGAGAACTTTTTATCTTAGGTTTTTTACAGTAAGAACAACGTCCCCAGGGGTGTGGTAGAGTCTCCATCACTAGAGGCTTTCAAAATGTGATTGGACAGGGTGCTAGATAATCTTATTTAGGTTCCTTTTCCCATGAAAGCTTGGATCAAATGATCTCTTGAGGTTCCTTCCAACCTGGGCTGTTCTGTGATCCTATGATTGATCTGAAATTTATGATAGTATTGCCTTGGGTCTAACAGCCAAGGGCAGGTGTGAATTCCTCAAGCACAGCTATGAGGAAAATTAGGTGAGTTCAAACATAATTTATTTTGTATTGGTTAGTTAATGGAGATTGGATTTGTTATGAGGCCAGATAAAACTGAGAATACAGGACTCATTCAGCTGAGATATTTTTGAATTTTGAGTTACAGATTGGATTGACATTTTAAAAAATTTGTCATATATCCCAACAAAAAAAATGTGTTTCACAGCCAATTAAAAATATTACAAAAGTCTGGTTTTAGTCATATGCCTTTTAAAAATCTTAATGGAAAAGGTAGAGTAACTCAGCAATAAGCATCTCTGCTATTTTAATTTTTCTAAACAAAATTTTAAAAAGAAAAATACACAGAATTGGATTGGTCTCTGCAAGTACATACGGAAGACAGTGAGGTAAAAGCATTTATGACACCCAGAAAGATGCCATGACACTGTATGGTAGGCTGTCCAAGGAGCAGAGACCTTTTTTTTCCAAGATACAGGATCTCAGTCACCTGGGGCAACCCTGCAGCCAGACAAGAGAACCCTGTGCTCTTCTAGTGTAAGATCTGTTGGACTACTGATTTTACTTTATTTTTTTTTTTTCCCAGTTTACATTTGCCTTTTCAGAATGGTTTGATTAATTTGTGTTCAGTGTATGGAAATCCTGTTTATAGTCTTTCATTAAAAACACAATTAATTTGCTAAATCCAAGTCAGAATTTATCTCCTCTCTCTGAACTCTCTATTTGTTTTGTAATCTCTGGTGTGTTTTGTCTGTCTTTTATTAAATCTGTATTTACTTATAAAGGAAGATGTACAAATTATTGGACAGAAGATCTGTGCTCATGATGCTGTATACCTAGTACATCTTAAATTTATACGATAAAGATCTGTCCTTGACTTTCGTGATAGGATCTGAAAAAAGCCCAAATACTATTATAATGTAACTTTTTCTGTTAATTTTAAAGCTCAAGGAAACATTTTGCTTATCTTGATGTTAATTCTGCAGGCAATGGAAGCAGTGTTTTCAGAATACTCTGCTTCTTAGTCATGAGACTTTTTTATTTTCCAGGCTCTGTGGAGGTGGTAGTTGGCATTAACCATTCTTTTCAGTCAGTGCTGCAACTCCAGCGTATTCCATTGACCACATGTCTCATAGGGTAAAGTTGTGTCCCAAGTCCTACAGTGGCTGAATTTACCTTAGAAAGAAAAGGGAAACCCTGTGACACCCTGCCTGTAGGAGGGCCTGAATTCTCATTTTTTTAATCCAGTGTGGTTTCTGTCCATGGCAAAGCATCGCGCTGCCTTTCAGACCGTGGAATCGCTCAGCTGGTAGAGCAATTCCCATCATGTGGGTTCTACTGTTTGAGCGTTTGCTTCCTGTTGTGGCGGAACGCAGAGGCTGCTCTCTGCTGCTGCTTTGTGGGCATTCGCCCGGGTCTGCTGGGGACATTCCCTTACAGCTTTTGAAAGAGCAAGAATTGAATAGTTGTTATCTATATGGTGTAGTTTCTTTTTCTGTTTGATTAACTAAGGTGAACAATGTTACCGTTATGAGGTTAAAAAACCCCTTTATTAATATTTTTAGAAATGCAACTCTGTATGAAGATCCTTCTGCATTCCCTTTGGATTTCCCCTGTATCTGTGAAACTCACACCCAATAGGGATGAAGTATTTTACCAAGGAAGAAACATGATTACAAAATGTCAATTTTGTTTCAGTTTGGTGGTTGATGGTAATGAACTGTCCAACTTATAAATTGTATCCAGATTTAACAGAGAACAGTTGGCCCATGTATGGCTGTTGTCTGTGACTGTTTTTGCTGTTACTCACTGAGTGATTAACAAACTTCTGAAAAAACCTAGAGGCTGGAGAACACAGTGACCTATTATCTGCCACAGTGTTTTCTTTGTTTGAAAGAGGATAAAATTCTTTATTGAAAAAAACCTTGTTTCTGAAGAATTCAATACTGAAACTGTTACATAGTCAGATATTTTAACTAATGGGAAAAAATTCCATTTGATTTATTGTTACTTGTTCTTTTTTGAGGGACCCGTTCCCTGCTCACTTACTTGTGTCGCTAAATTTTCTATAAGATAGACATTTAATATTAAGTTTCTGGCCTAGTTATAAATGTACCCGTAATCTCATAAATATTATTCTGACATTATCTGTGAAGTGAAAGGGAAGTTATGATTACACTTCTTGTTCTGCCTTTATAATATCTTATGTAAGATATATACTTCAGACTGTACATAAATTAAGATTTTCTTTTTTCATAGAACAGATTCTGTATAATCAAAATTCATAATTTTTTTACATTTTTTTGACTTTGAAAATTAATTAAATCTTTGGTCAACGGGGATCTCTGGTAGAAATACATTAGTCCCATATTAATATTCTCTCTAAATAAAATGCGTGGAAAAAAACATGGATCTGGTTAGATACTGAATGTCATGTTCATCTGACTAGGCACTAAATGTTAATTTTCATTGTGTCAGTTAATACAGTGATACGTAAAACCAGAAGACAGCATGTCTCTAACCCCAAGCTTCCTTATTGCCGATAAGACCCAGTCTATCTAAAAGCATGTGCTGCTCTTCATGTTTGTTTGTTGCCATTGGTTGCCATGAGAGTGAGTGAGCTCTGTACCTGGGGTGCGAGTCCTTTTCTAATGCACTTCTGGAGGGGCTCTGAACTGTGGTGAGAGAAAAAAAAATAGGCCGTGGCAGTTAGAAGGTGATGGTTGTGCTGGATAAGGGAGATTCTGTGGAAACAGAGCTTATTTTTTTCAAGTGTCTTTATGTTAATTCTTGTAAAGAAAAAGGGACCTAACACTCATCCTTGTTTTAGTTGGCTCATAGGAGTAGTCTACGCAAGACACAAATTTTTGACACAAAAGGAAATGATGTTCCTAGTGTGATTTCTGAGACTATTTCAGCTCTTTGGCATGTGTGACCAAGTATGTACCCAGTGAAGGTCTGCAACAGAAAGCTGTACTCAGCACACACTGGTAAGGATATACAGTAATAATACCTAGAGATAGAGGAGTGTCCTTTTGTCTATGCTAAGTGGAAATAAATTAATATTTATGAAGACACTCATAAAAATTAAACGACAAATCAATATAATTATTCTCATTGTTCTCTGTGTCTTCTTATAAAAATACAGCTAATGCATGCATTTGTCTTAGTGTAGCGCATGGAAGAGCTAAAGACTGGAAACCAACTTTAGATCATTTTAGCCTGTATTGCACTGCAGTAGGACTAAGTTTATCTAAATTATTCTGAAATGTGTTTGTCTAATCTGTTCTTAAAATTCAGTATTCTTAAGAGTCCTTGCTCTATTATGTCCTTACAGTTCACAGACTTCCTGGAATTAATATTATTTTCTGCAGTTTTTTCTTCTTCTTCTTTCCTAGTGAATGTGGAGAACAACTGTTAGCTCTCCTTTTTTTAACATTTTATGTATTAGAACACCAATTCCATGGCCTATTTCAGACTTTGTCTTTTTAGACTGAAAAAACTTAATTCCCGTAGTTGTTTTTCATTAATTATATTTTCATAAACTCTTACAATTCCTGCAGCTTTCTACAGATCCCTCCTAGTTTGTCTTTTCCAGAGTGACATTTGCATTTTAACAATAGTATCATAGTCTTGACTTGTTTTTAGTCTGTCTTCTCCATCGCTTCCAGAGGATCTCTTCCCCATTGCTGAATAGGCAAAAACAAGCTAATGGAAAACGTGATTCTTAACAAAATTTCTGAGAAAGCATCTAAGAGGTGAAATACACTTAAGGTGGTTGAAACAGGCATCTCCAGAGAAGAACAAGTTGTTTGCTGTGAGTAGTGAGCTGATTATGTGAATGCTTCTGTCATATTAATTGGATTCAGTAGTGCAACGGATGTCAGAAGTTACAATCCTCACAAATTGGTTATGCCACTAGGGTAGCAGCCTGTGATCGTGGTGGCATCAGAGTGCATTAGGAAGAATTATAAAACTGCTGCCAAAGGTGGTTGTCCTGTCCAGTGGCTAGATGAGTGCCAGGATCTGAGGAGACCTGAAGTCTGTACGAGTTCTTTTTGGTTCTGCTAGTGCACAGGACAATTATTTCATTTCTCTACACCTAAGTATTTTTAAAATCTGTTAAATGAGGTGGCTGATATTTGCTACACTCATGAGAAGTAGTAGATAAGAACTAATTTATATTATATTTTTTCTTACAGACATGGTTTGAACTTGTATAGTAGGATGTTATTCCATATAAAAAAGTAAATAAAGGTCATACTCTTGAATGCCTTTGCAAACTTGCGCAGATTTAAATATAGCTTTATTTCAAGATAGTGTGAAACATTCAGTTATGACACACTTGTATCTTCTATTTAAAATGGAGAATGATTGGAACATTGTGAGGACAGTTTTATTGCACACTTGCATAATTTGAAAAAGATGTAGTGGATGCACCTGAAATTAAAGGATGGATTTGGCACTGTATCAACTTCCTGTTTTGTATTGAAAATTGTTAGACCTCCAAACATTAAAGAGAAACAGCCCAAAATGCTGAGAGGAATAAATGTTTCAGCAGCACTGTTCTGGTGAGAATTACAGTTTACTTCATTTACTGAGTCATTACAGATCAGACTGTCCAGAGGAAGTGAAACGTTAAGTTGCTTTCAGTGGAGTCTCTGCTTTTAAGGAAGAGAAAAGAAATCTGCCAGTGTTCCTGGGTATACACAGTCTGCAAAGTATGCTTGGCTTCCAAAACTTGAACCGAAGTGAGAAGATATATTTTAATTCTTTAAACTTTCATAACTGCAAATATAACAACAGTTATATTACCTTCAATGTGCAGTTCAGCCCATTCCAGTCATGTAACTTGCCCAGCTTGTTTCTGTTGTGTGCTGAGTGGTATAGGTTAATCAGCAAAGCATACATGACTGCTCTTAGATTTAAAGAATATGAAAAATTTCAATGTCATTCAAGCAACTTCTGGATTCACTGTATCTATCAGCTTACATACATATATCTGTATTAAATATTAATGTAATAACATACGATGCCTGTCTATTAAGCATCTTTTCCTCTTTATTCTCTTTTGCCTAATATACAGAGCAAATGTGCGCATACTCTTTGATCATCCTTAGGTGACAGATAGATAGATACACAGATCCCGTATCTGTCTACTGTACACAAAAGTCAAGCAAAGATGATTTATCCTCAGCAAGACTTTCCTCTCAGCAAATTTTAACCAAATCAAATAAACTCCTGCTACTGTCATGAAAACTTTCTAATCTTTATCATTCTCTTTGAATTTTCTTCTCTGAAAAGATCTTAGGTGTATTTTAAAATGTTACTTCCTCTTCTGTTAAACATGGCATCTCTTTCCATTTTATTTAGTGACAAAGAGATGCTGTCAAGGCTTCTCCATGTCTGTGGTCTGCCATGAGCTGACTGGTTAGCTAGTCTCAGGGTGAAACAGAAACACGGGTATCAAGACCTTTATTTCTAGCTTCACCCATGGCCTTTTACTGTAGATTTGGACTTGAAAGAGACATTAGGTACTTTGCCTGGCTCTTTTATTTACGCGTTAGAGGCCTAAGTGCAGTGTTTCTCTGTGGTTTGTGTTCTGGGGATGTGGCATGCAGAGGGTGCCAGAATGAAGCTGTGAGCTCCCTCCATAGTTGTCACCTACTCTGAGGGGCTGAGCTGCTTGAAGTCTTGGGGTGTGCACCTTGACTGCCGTGATTATTCCCCAGTCCAGTAGTCACTGCTTGTCCACCTCAGGACTTGAACATCTCCATCTCACCCACCTGGATCCAAATGAAAAAAATGATGCCTGAGGCAGAAATGAGGGACAAATATGTGCTGTTCAGTGAGAAGAAACTGCCATCTACATTCATTCTCTTCCAAAATGAAGGACTGTTGCCTGGTATTTGTGTTTTTTAGTAAAACAAGACATCTAGAGTTAGGATTAAAACAGGTACGGGATCTGAGGTGTGACTCTTATATTACATCTATCATTATGCCCAGGTAGCCAGTTACACTTGAGATTTAAGAAGAACTCAGAGAGGACCTAGAAATTATATCTGGATGAGATAGCCATAGTAGTCCCACTTAATGTGGAGATTCTGCAGCAGGACCTGTGCATGTGCAGCAATTTTGACCAGACTTAGGCTGACTTAGGCAAAGTGATTAAGTCACTTTGCAGAGAAAGGTTTACCCAGCAGGGATGTATCAGCACTGCACCCTCCAAAATGCACAGGGCCTCCCCATGCTGTGAGCCTCAGTGGACCCAGGAGAAGGTTAGATGCAGTTAGAGAGCAGCAGAGAGGCTGTCTGATTTGGTGAACTAGTTACAAATGGACGTTGGTGTTGGTTTTAAAGGTGTTTCTCTGTGACCTTGGGCAAAAAAATTTACCTGAAAGTTCTTTAGCTGCAAAATAGCGCTCATTGTGTAGAGATGGGAATACCATAGAGGGGGCGCATTAGGAAAGCTTATTTACATATTTTTTTATAAAAAGACAATATACTCTTGCTTCTGTCCTCCTACACACTTCCAAAAATGAACAGGGCTTTAATCTTCCCGCGACTGAGACATGCAGGGCCCCTGTTCTTTGCAAACCAGGGCATTGCACCAGCAGCACGAAACAGAGCCGATCCCCAGTCCTTCAAACAGGGTGTGAAAGTGCTGCTTAGCAACGTGCCAGCGGCTGCCCCAGCCCCGGGAGCCTGCCAGGGGGGACGAGTTTTCAAAGTGAGATCTTCTATTTAAATATTTCTTACAGTGTACAGATAGCTGGAAAAGAGGGCAGCAGGCAGAATGAAAGCAAAGAAACTGCGGAGGAGGAATGAGAAATGAAGGAAGGGTGTCAAGGCTCTGAGTGAGTGAGGATCCAAGGAAAAAAGAGAAGGAGGAGAAAAATTGGAGAAGGAAAACTGCAGGATGTAAGAGGGGATGTGATTAGAGATATAAATATTGAGAACTACAACTGATTGAAGAGGGATGTTTTTGTCTTCATGATGAATCTTTGGGTATAAAATCTTACCAAAGTGAAATAATGTTGAGATAAGAGGGTACAGCAGTGATGATAGGGTTTCTGTATTGTTTTTCTTTCATTCACCTCTTTTCAGAATGTATTCAGAAACTATTAAATACAATTATGCAGGAGCGATATAGAATACTGTTCATAGTAAAATGGCATAGTAACTCTTATTAGGAGAGATTTAGAAAAAATAAACAAGTTCTGTGCAAGTTTCTGTGCTCCTAAACTCACAGTTATGATTTCTCTTTGTTTAAAACAGCATTGAATTAGTTTGTATCACTAGAAGTGCTTTCTGTTATTTTCTGTATAGATGCAGAGAAGAGTTTCATTTACTATCAGAATTTCATGGATATGATAAAACAGAGAATTAGCAACATTGCCCTTTTCTTTCAAGCTTCCTTAGCAGCTGCAATTCCCCTTTTCTTCTCCCTTATGCTTCTGTGCTGCTTGAAAATGCTGTTTGCTCTCATCCTTGACAGTATTGCTAATTCTCTGCTGTTTGACAGTCTCTTCTTTGGTGTCTTTTAGTCTCTGGAAATTGCACTTCAGACTTGATAACAACAGTTTTTACCTGGCCACATTGCAAAAGACCTTTTTACACTTGTACCTGGGTATTTCTGACAACATGAGAGTTATTAATCACTCACATGGAAAATGCTTTTCTCATTCAGGTTTCACAATGGTGTGGGTTGTGGTGTTTTTTTTTTTTTAAATTTTTAATTTGTCTTTCTCTCTTTTCTTTTTCCTTTTTTTCCCCCAAGTTTGGGCATGGATTTTGCCAGCAGTTCTGATATCTTCTGGTCCTTTATGTACTGTTTTATTTATAGTGTGGGGAAGAAGATCTTCCATCAGGCCCCTCCTCATCTAACTTGGTAACTCATCCTCAGGTAACCTCATCATGCTTTGGTATTTTATATGTTAGGTGTGCGTAGGGGTTTAATAGATGCTCTTTCCTTCCATACCTCAGAGTTTTCCACATGGCGTTCTGCCAATAAAACGTAAACATGGCAAAACCTGTGCACCGCTTCCCCCCTAGGCTCTTGTACGTCTGCATTTCCTTGAGCGCCACTGGTTCATCTTCCGGCCCTGTGTGACATATGGTGGTATGTACCTTTCACACCTCTTCCGTCAGCTTGATACCATTTCCTACTGCGTTTCACTCATTGCATCTCCAGTAGTGTCCACTTTGTCTGCCCTTCTGTTTTGAAACTGTTGTCTTGGCTTTGATGGAGATCTCCATCTCTTGCCTCTCTCCAGCCTTTCTAAATGTGACCAGGAACTGCTCTATTTTGTCTCTGATTTTGACTGTACCTACTAGCTAATATGGAACTATTAATTCCTTTTTTCATTCCCTTCACTACCACCATTGTCTTTTATGTCTTGATTCCATTCTCATTCAAATCCTTCCTTTATAAGCAAGCATTGAAAGAGACCTTTAAATTCTGAGTTTTCTGTTGCATCTTCACGAAGGCTTACTTTAAGAAGTAAAATGACTCAGGAAATATGGAAATAAGCAAAAAATAACTCATCCTAACCTTGTACAAATACAATATTGCCGTATTATTCTATTTTCCAATTGCATTGACCTTCATTACTATTTCTTCTTGTGTTGTCTATATAAACAACTGGATCAAGGACTGAGTTTTCCTGCAAAGTACTGGCACACTGTGGGAGAAGATGGTGATGACAATTCAGCAAATTTAGCACATCTTAAAATCGGATGCATTTTAGTGTTTGACAGACTTTTAAAAAAGTATTTGATTAGCATTTTCTTAATCTAATAGAATGACTCCAGCATTATGCACCTTGCAGTGAAAGCATATCTGCCATAAGCTGCATTGAACATACACATTTCTGTTGAATGGACGTTGAACACACATATTTTACCTGGCCAGTAATCTTTGTGTGTGTGTTGTGACTGTGAGATCTGTACAAGTGGGAGTTATGAAGGGTTTCACTAATTTCTAAGGCACAATCAAGGTGGTGATTTAACTTTTGTTTCTGTTGGTACAGGTATACTGACTGAATTTGTTTTCCAGTTTTGAATACTTTCTATGTATAAGATCCAAGTTCACCTTTAAAGTATGCAAGGAATGGAAATTTCCACTGTCAGATTTTACTTGCAGTGAAATATTTTGCCTCCCACACACTGTAGTAGTATTATATTCACAGTCCTACGCAGGGTATGCCTGATCTGTTTCTTCATCTTGTCATGCTCAAACAAGGGGCTGAGGTGTAGCTTTAGATGTCACTGTATAAGTGCATGTAGGTTTGCACCATTTCTGTGGTTCTGAGCTGTCCATCTTGGAATAATAATTGAAATACTGTGCCAGTATCTCTACCAGAACATAACTATGGAATGGTGGAAAACATCTAAAAAAGAGATGAAGTCCTGTGGAATTCCTTCAGGTGTAAGACTCTGTAAAATGTAGGACCTACTTTTTTATTTTTATAATAAATTGTAAAAAGTTCACACCCAGGGGGGAATTGTGACTGGATAATCAGAATGTTCAGTGTGACTGGAATCAGCCAAGACACTCAGAGTTTTGTGTTGTGCAATTTTGTATCATACTCCAAGGCAGCATCAGTTGTTTTAAAGGCAGTAGAGAAAGTAGTTATTTCCATGTCAAGCATAGTAACAAGTGCAAGTCTATCTTGCAGTGTCTTGGTAACTTCTACATTTGATTCTTAGTGTCCTCATTCTGGAAGTGATTTTGAGTTGACTTTGAATGTGGGATAGTATTTTCTTTTTCCTCCTAGTATCCTAGTTACCGCAGCCTGGGGAGAAAACAAAGTAAAGAAGTGCAGACTAGTGTACAGTTAACTCCATTTCTGAATGTGATGCTTTCTTTGGAAGGTTAGATACTGCATATGTGCAGTGGAAGTTTTGGAAAGCCTTGGCAATTGCTCATCTTCCTTGAATGGTAAAGGTTTAGGAAATACGTGTATGTCTATAGCTGACCTGTTAAGAGAAAAGCTGAAAAGCTGCTGCTCCTGCTGGGTGTTGCTTACAGCTGGGTGCTCAGCCATTGGGACAATAGGATGTATTATTTCAGAAGGGCAGAGCATTTGTAAAAGTTTCTAAGCCACTCTTACTGAAATGAAAACTGAGTTCCTTTTGTTTCTTTTTTATTTCTTGTCAAATAGATGAAGACTTTTTTTTTTTTTTTAACCACTTTGAATGCTTGTGACTTTGAACTCTCCCACCTTTGTGTCTGCCCCACTCAAAAATTATTTTTGTGAATCTTTAGAAATTATTCTGTCTGTAACTGTAATTGGCTGTATCGATGGAAAACTTGTGGGAAATGTTGCTTGCTGCATAGATGTAATTTATAGTGACTGCTACAATTCATGGCTTGATACTAGCTGTGGGTATCCCTAAGAAATTGCAAGGGTGTTTTTTCACTGAGCTGCATTTGACCATCTTCCAGCTACTCTCGTTTTCAACTGATGTCAGAGAAGCACAAGGTTTCGCGGGTGTGAGGTCATGATAGAGCCTTGGCACAGCAACTAGATGCATGGGCCAAACTAGCTGGTGCATTTCACCTGGGAAAAAGTTGCAAAATTCTGTCATTACACATCTGAAAAAAATTATGTGCAAAACTGATGGAGACTGTGCATGTTCATTTTACGGCAAATCCTGGTCAGTGGAACTATTCAGTGACAGTGTGGTGAGATATCAGGAATGTGCCATCATGGCATCAAATATAGTAGCTGCAGTTTAAATGCTTGAGTTGTCTTTGTATGTTTGGCACAGTTTTAGCATTACTATTTACAGCTGCTTAGTATTGAGCATTAATTTTTGAGATTGCTAGATGCTGTAAATTACAATCCTGGCTTTCTTGTTTGAATCAGTTACAAAGGAAATTAAGTATCTCTGCTGAAATGCTTATTCAGTAAGTTAATGTAATTTAACAATACATTATGCAAAAGAAGCCAAAAATCAAACTACAAGATTATTTAACAATTAATGAATCTTTCATGAATAGATATTGGGAGAGACTGGAGAAGGATGAATGTTGCTTCCCTTTCAGATTTCTAATAGAATGCTTTAATGATGATTTAAAATAGAAGATAAAATTTCTTCTTAACATTAATTTTGATATGTTTGAAAGTATGAAAAATACAAGAAAGTTATAAAACAGTTGATGACATCCAGAAAAAGCTATGCACAAAAGGTCAGAGAAATTTTGCATGATTCAGCGTATGAATAATACATTATTTTTCAGAGAATATTTTATGAAGTGATCGTCCTTTGTTATGTTTATGTGTGAGAACTGGGTTTTGTCACCGGTGAGAAGAATTCA